>NC_139226.1:76837272-78037272 GCF_055691185.1 Crinia signifera
TAGAACCCTGTGTTTTATTAATGAAATTATGTGTTCTCTGAATGGAAACCACCCGTAATCTATAAATATAACCATGTGTTCTATGAATAAAACCTTGTGTTCTATTAATAGAACCCTGTGTCCTATGAATGGAACCCTGTGTTCTATGAATAGAACCCTGTGTTCTATGAATAGAACCCTGTGTTTTATGAATGAAATTATGTGTTCTCTGAATGAAAATCACCAGTGATCTATAAATATAACCATGTGTTCTATGAATAAAACCTTGTGTTCTATTAATAGAACCCTGTGTTCTATGAATGGAACCCTGTGTTCTATGAATAGAACCCTGTGTTTTATGAATGAAACCATGTGTTCTCTGAATGGAAACCACCCGTGATCTATAAATATAACCATCTGTTCTATGAATAAAACCTTGTGTTCTATGAATAGAACCCTGTGTTTTATTAATGAAATTATGTGTTCTCTGAATGGAAACCACCCGTGATCTATAAATATAACCATCTGTTCTATGAATAAAACCTTGTGTTCTATGAATAGAACCCTGTGTTTTATTAATAAAATTATGTGTTCTCTGAATGGAAACCACCCGTGATCTATAAATATAACCATCTGTTCTATGAATAAAACCTTGTGTTCTATGAATAGAACCCTGTGTTTTATTAATGAAATTATGTGTTCTCTGAATGGAAACCACCCGTGATCTATAAATATAACCATGTGTTCTATGAATAAAACCTTGTGTTCTATTAATAGAACCCTGTGTCCTATGAATGGAACCCTGTGTTCTATGAATAGAACCCTGTGTTTTACGAATGAAACCATGTGTTCTCTGAATGGAAACCACCCGTGATCTATAAATATAACCATCTGTTCTATGAATAAAACCTTGTGTTCTATGAATAGAACCCTGTGTTCTATAAATGGAACCCTGTGTTCTATGAATAGAACCCTGTGTTTTATGAATGAAATTATGTGTTCTCTGAATGGAAATCACCCGTGATCTATAAATATAACCATGTGTTCTATGAATAAAACCTTGTGTTCTATTAATAGAACCCTGTGTCCTATGAATGGAACCCTGTGTTCTATGAATAGAACCCTGTGTTTTATGAATGAAACCATGTGTTCTCTGAATGGAAACCACACGTGATCTATAAATATAACCATCTTTTCTATGAATAAAACCTTGTGTTCTATGAATAGAACCCTATGTTCTATAAATGGAACCCTGTGTTCTATGAATAGAACCCTGTGTTTTATGAATGAAATTATGTGTTCTCTGAATGGAAACCACCCGTGATCTATAAATATAACCATGTGTTCTATAAATAAAACCTTGTGTTCTATTAATAGAACCCTGTGTTCTATGAATGGAACCCTGTGTTCTATGAATAGATCCCTGTGTTTTATAAATGAAATTATGTGTTCTCTGAATGAAAACCACCAGTGATCTATAAATATAACCATGTGTTCTATGAATAAAACCCTGTGTTCTATTAATAGAACCCTGTGTTCTATAAATGGAACCCTGTGTTCTATGAATAGAACCCTGTGTTTTATGAATGAAATTATGTGTTCTCTGAATGGAAATCACCAGTGATCTATAAATATAACCATGTGTTCTATGAATAAAACCTTGTGTTCTATGAATAGAACCTTGTGTTTTATGAATGGAACCCTGTGTTCTATGAATAGAACCCTGTGTTTTATGAATGAAATTATGTGTTCTCTGAATGGAAACCACCCGTGATCTATAAATATAACCATGTGTTCTATGAATAAAACCTTGTGTTCTATTAATAGAACCCTGTGTTCTATGAATGGAACCCTGTGTTCTATGAATAGAACCCTGTATTTTATGAATGAAAGTATGTGTTCTCTGAATGAAAACCACCCGTGATCTATAAATATAACCATGTGTTCTATGAATAAAACCTTGTGTTCTATGAATAGAACCCTGTGTTCTATGAATGGAACCCTGTGTTCTATGAATAGAACCCTGTGTTTTATGAATGAAACCATGTGTTCTCTGAATGGAAACCACCCGTGATCTATAAATATAACCATCTGTTCTATGAATAAAACCTTGTGTTCTATGAATAGAACCCTGTGTTCTATAAATGAAACCCTGTGTTCTATGAATAGAACCCTGTGTTTTATGAATGAAATTATGTGTTCTCTGAATGGAAATCACCCGTGATCTATAAATATAACCATGTGTTCTATGAATAAAACCTTGTGTTCTATTAATAGAACCTTGTGTTTTATGAATGGAACCCTGTGTTCTATGAATAGAACCCTGTGTTTTATGAATGAAATTATGTGTTCTCTGAATGAAAACCACCCGTGATCTATAAATATAACCATCTGTTCTATGAATAAAACCTTGTTTTCTATGAATAGAACCCTGTGTTCTATAAATGGAACCCTGTGTTTTATGAATAGAACCCTGTGTTTTATGAATGAAATTATGTGTTCTCTGAATGGAAACCACCCGTGATCTATAAATATAACCATGTGTTCTATGAATAAAACCTTGTGTTCTATGAATAGAACCCTGTGTTCTATGAATGGAACCCTGTGTTCTATGAATAGAACCCTGTGTTTTATGAATGAAACCATGTGTTCTCTGAATGGAAACCACCCGTGATCTATAAATATAACCATCTGTTCTATGAATAAAACCTTGTGTTCTATGAATAGAACCCTGTGTTATATAAATGGAACCCTGTGTTTTATGAATAGAACCCTGTGTTTTATTAATGAAATTATGTGTTCTCTGAATGGAAACCACCTGTGATCTATAAATATAACCATCTGTTCTATGAATAAAACCTTGTGTTCTATGAATAGAACCCTGTGTTCTATAAATGGAACCCTGTGTTCTATGAATAGAACCCTGTGTTTTATGAATGAAATTATGTGTTCTCTGAATGGAAACCACCCGTGATCTATAAATATAACCATGTGTTCTAAGAATAAAACCTTGTGTTCTATTTATAGAACCCTGTGTTCTATGAATGGAACCCTGTGTTCTATGAATAGAACCCTGTGTTTTATGAATGAAATTATGTGTTCTCTGAATGGAAACCACCCGTGATCTATAAATATAACCATGTGTTCTATGAATAAAACCTTGTGTTCTATGAATAGAACCCTGTGTTCTATGAATAGAACCCTGTGTTTTATGAATGAAACCATGTGTTCTCTGAATGGAAACCACCCGTGATCTATAAATATAACCATCTGTTCTATGAATAAAACCTTGTGTTCTATGAATAGAACCCTGTGTTCTATAAATGGAACCCTGTGTTCTATGAATAGAACCCTGTGTTTTATGAATAAAATTATGTGTTCTCTGAATGGAAACCACCCGTGATCTATAAATATAACCATGTGTTCTAAGAATAAAACCTTGTGTTCTATTTATAGAACCCTGTGTTCTATGAATGGAACCCTGTGTTCTATGAATAGAACCCTGTGTTTTATGAATGAAACAATGTGTTCTCTGAATGGAAACCACCCGTGATCTATAAATATAACCATCTTTTCTATGAATAAAACCTTGTGTTCTATGAATAGAACCCTATGTTCTATAAATGGAACCCTGTGTTCTATGAATAGAACCCTGTGTTTTATGATTGAAATTATGTGTTCTCTGAATGGAAACCACCCGTGATCTATAAATATAACCATGTGTTATATGAATAAAACCTTGTGTTCTATTAATAGAACCCTCTGTCCTATAAATGGAACCCTGTGTTCTATGAATAGAACCCTGTGTTTTATGAATGAAACCATGTGTTCTCTGAATGGAAACCACTCGTGATCTATAAATATAACCATCTGTTCTATGAATAAAACCTTGTGTTCTATGAATAGAACCCTATGTTCTATAAATGGAACCCTGTGTTTTATGAATAGAACCCTGTGTTTTATTAATGAAATTATGTGTTCTCTGAATGGAAACCACCCGTGATCTATAAATATAACCATGTGTTCTATGAATAAAACCTTGTGTTCTATTAATAGAACCCTGTGTCCTATGAATGGAACCCTGTGTTCTATGAATAGAACCCTGTGTTTTATGAATGAAACCATGTGTTCTCTTAATGGAAACCACCCGTGATCTATAAATATAACCATCTGTTCTATGAATAAAACCTTGTGTTCTATGAATAGAACCCTGTGTTCTATAAATGGAACCCTGTGTTCTATGAATAGAATCCTGTGTTTTATGAATGAAATTATGTGTTCTCTGAATGGAAATCACCCGTGATCTATAAATATAACCATGTGTTCTATGAATAAAACCTTGTGTTCTATTAATAGAACCTTGTGTTTTATGAATGGAACCCTGTGTTTTATGAATGAAATTATGTGTTCTCTGAATGAAAACCACCCGTGATCTATAAATATAACCATCTGTTCTATGAATAAAACCTTGTGTTCTATGAATAGAACCCTGTGTTCTATAAATGGAACCCTGTGTTCTATGAATAGAACCCTGTGTTTTATGAATGAAATTATGTGTTCTCTGAATGGAAACCACCAGTGATCTATAAATATAACCATGTGTTCTAAGAATAAAACCTTGTGTTCTATTTATAGAACCCTGTGTTCTATGAATGGAACCCTGTGTTCTATGAATAGAACCCTGTGTTTTATGAATGAAACCATGTGTTCTCTGAATGGAAACCACCCGTGATCTATAAATATAACCATCTGTTCTATGAATAAAACCTTGTGTTCTATGAATAGAACCCTGTGTTTTATTAATGAAATTATGTGTTCTCTGAATGGAAACCACCCGTGATCTATAAATATAACCATGTGTTCTATGAATAAAACCTTGTGTTCTATTAATAGAACCCTGTGTCCTATGAATGGAACCCTGTGTTCTATGAATAGAACCCTGTGTTCTATGAATAGAACCCTGTGTTTTATGAATGAAATTATGTGTTCTCTGAATGAAAATCACCAGTGATCTATAAATATAACCATGTGTTCTATGAATAAAACCTTGTGTTCTATTAATAGAACCCTGTGTTCTATGAATGGAACCCTGTGTTCTATGAATAGAACCCTGTGTTTTATGAATGAAACCATGTGTTCTCTGAATGGAAACCACCCGTGATCTATAAATATAACCATCTGTTCTATGAATAAAACCTTGTGTTCTATGAATAGAACCCTGTGTTTTATTAATGAAATTATGTGTTCTCTGAATGGAAACCACCCGTGATCTATAAATATAACCATCTGTTCTATGAATAAAACCTTGTGTTCTATGAATAGAACCCTGTGTTTTATTAATAAAATTATGTGTTCTCTGAATGGAAACCACCCGTGATCTATAAATATAACCATCTGTTCTATGAATAAAACCTTGTGTTCTATGAATAGAACCCTGTGTTTTATTAATGAAATTATGTGTTCTCTGAATGGAAACCACCCGTGATCTATAAATATAACCATGTGTTCTATGAATAAAACCTTGTGTTCTATTAATAGAACCCTGTGTCCTATGAATGGAACCCTGTGTTCTATGAATAGAACCCTGTGTTTTACGAATGAAACCATGTGTTCTCTGAATGGAAACCACCCGTGATCTATAAATATAACCATCTGTTCTATGAATAAAACCTTGTGTTCTATGAATAGAACCCTGTGTTCTATAAATGGAACCCTGTGTTCTATGAATAGAACCCTGTGTTTTATGAATGAAATTATGTGTTCTCTGAATGGAAATCACCCGTGATCTATAAATATAACCATGTGTTCTATGAATAAAACCTTGTGTTCTATTAATAGAACCCTGTGTCCTATGAATGGAACCCTGTGTTCTATGAATAGAACCCTGTGTTTTATGAATGAAACCATGTGTTCTCTGAATGGAAACCACACGTGATCTATAAATATAACCATCTTTTCTATGAATAAAACCTTGTGTTCTATGAATAGAACCCTATGTTCTATAAATGGAACCCTGTGTTCTATGAATAGAACCCTGTGTTTTATGAATGAAATTATGTGTTCTCTGAATGGAAACCACCCGTGATCTATAAATATAACCATGTGTTCTATAAATAAAACCTTGTGTTCTATTAATAGAACCCTGTGTTCTATGAATGGAACCCTGTGTTCTATGAATAGATCCCTGTGTTTTATAAATGAAATTATGTGTTCTCTGAATGAAAACCACCAGTGATCTATAAATATAACCATGTGTTCTATGAATAAAACCCTGTGTTCTATTAATAGAACCCTGTGTTCTATAAATGGAACCCTGTGTTCTATGAATAGAACCCTGTGTTTTATGAATGAAATTATGTGTTCTCTGAATGGAAATCACCAGTGATCTATAAATATAACCATGTGTTCTATGAATAAAACCTTGTGTTCTATGAATAGAACCTTGTGTTTTATGAATGGAACCCTGTGTTCTATGAATAGAACCCTGTGTTTTATGAATGAAATTATGTGTTCTCTGAATGAAAACCACCCATGATCTATAAATATAACCATGTGTTCTATGAATAAAACCTTGTGTTCTATTAATAGAACCCTGTGTCCTATGAATGGAACCCTGTGTTCTATAAATAGAACCCTGTGTTTTATGAATGAAACCATGTGTTCTCTGAATGGAAACCACCCGTGATCTATAAATATAACCATCTGTTCTATGAATAAAACCTTGTGTTCTATGAATAGAACCCTGTGTTCTATAAATGGAACCCTGTGTTCTATGAATAGAACCCTGTGTTTTATGAATGAAATTATGTGTTCTCTGAATGAAAACCACCTGTGATCTATAAATATAACCATCTGTTCTATGAATAAAACCTTGTGTTCTATGAATAGAACCCTATGTTCTATAAATGGAACCCTGTGTTCTATGAATAGAACCATGTGTTTTATGAATGAAATTATGTGTTCTCTGAATGGAAACCACCCGTGATCTATAAATATAACCATGTGTTCTATGAATAAAACCTTGTGTTCTATTAATAGAACCCTGTGTCCTATGAATGGAACCCTGTGTTCTATAAATAGAACCCTGTGTTTTATGAATGAAACCATGTGTTCTCTGAATGGAAACCACCCGTGATCTATAAATATAACCATCTGTTCTATGAATAAAACCTTGTGTTCTATGAATAGAACCCTGTGTTCTATAAATGGAACCCTGTGTTCTATGAATAGAACCCTGTGTTTTATGAATGAAATTATGTGTTCTCTGAATGAAAACCACCTGTGATCTATAAATATAACCATCTGTTCTATGAATAAAACCTTGTGTTCTATGAATAGAACCCTATGTTCTATAAATGGAACCCTGTGTTCTATGAATAGAACCATGTGTTTTATGAATGAAATTATGTGTTCTCTGAATGGAAACCACCCGTGATCTATAAATATAACCATGTGTTCTATAAATAAAACCTTGTGTTCTATTAATAGAACCCTGTGTTCTATGAATGGAACCCTGTGTTCTATGAATAGATCCCTGTGTTTTATGAATGAAATTATGTGTTCTCTGAATGAAAACCACCAGTGATCTATAAATATAACCATGTGTTCTATGAATAAAACCTTGTGTTCTATTAATAGAACCCTGTGTTCTATAAATGGAACCCTGTGTTCTATGAATAGAACCCTGTGTTTTATGAATGAAATTATGTGTTCTCTGAATGGAAATCACCAGTGATCTATAAATATAACCATGTGTTCTATGAATAAAACATTGTATTCTATTAATAGAACCTTGTGTTTTATGAATGGAACCCTGTGTTCTATGAATAGAACCCTGTGTTTTATGAATGAAATTATGTGTTCTCTGAATGAAAACCACCCATGATCTATAAATATAACCATGTGTTCTATGAATAAAACCTTGTGTTCTATTAATAGAACCCTGTGTTCTATGAATGGAACCCTGTGTTCTATGAATAGAACCCTGTGTTTTATGAATGAAACCATGTGTTCTCTGAATGGAAACCACCCGTGATCTATAAATATAACCATCTGTTCTATGAATAAAACCTTGTGTTCTATGAATAGAACCCTGTGTTCTATAAATGGAACCCTGTGTTTTATGAATAGAACCCTGTGTTTTATTAATGAAATTATGTGTTCTCTGAATGGAAACCACCCGTGATCTATAAATATAACCATGTGTTCTATGAATAAAACCTTGTGTTCTATTCATAGAACCCTGTGTCCTATGAATGGAACCCTGTGTTCTATGAATAGAACCCTGTGTTTTATGAATGAAACCATGTGTTCTCTGAATGGAAACCATTTGTGATCTATAAATATAACCATCTGTTCTATGAATACAACCTTGTGTTCTATGAATAGAACCCTGTGTTCTATAAATGGAACCCTGTGTTTTATGAATAGAACCCTGTGTTTTATTAATGAAATTATGTGTTCTCTGAATGGAAACCACCCGTGATCTATAAATATAACCATGTGTTCTATGAATAAAACCTTGTGTTCTATTAATAGAACCCTGTGTCCTATGAATGGAACCCTGTGTTCTATGAATAGAACCCTGTGTTTTATGAATGAAACCATGTGTTCTCTGAATGGAAACCACCCGTGATCTATAAATATAACCATCTGTTCTATGAATAAAACCTTGTGTTCTATGAATAGAACCCTGTGTTCTATAAATGGAACCCTGTGTTCTATGAATAGAACCCTGTGTTTTATGAATGAAATTATGTGTTCTCTGAATGAAAACCACCTGTGATCTATAAATATAACCATCTGTTCTATGAATAAAACCTTGTGTTCTATGAATAGAACCCTGTGTTCTATAAATGGAACCCTGTGTTCTATGAATAGAACCCTGTGTTTTATGAATGAAATTATGTGTTCTCTGAATGGAAACCACCCGTGATCTATAAATATAACCATGTGTTCTAAGAATAAAACCTTGTGTTCTATTTATAGAACACAAGGTTCTATGAATGGAACCCTGCGTTCTATGAATAGAACCCTGTGTTTTATGAATGAAACCATGTGTTCTCTGAATGGAAACCAACCGTGATCTATAAATATAACCATCTTTTCTATGAATAAAACCTTGCGTTCTATGAATAGAACCCTATGTTCTATAAATGGAACCCTGTGTTCTATGAATAGAACCCTGTGTTTTATGATAGAAATTATGTGTTCTCTGAATGGAAACCACCCGTGATCTATAAATATAACCATGTGTTCTATGAATAAAACCTTGTGTTCTATTAATAGAACCCTGTGTCCTATGAATGGAACCCTGTGTTCTATGAATAGAACCCTGTGTTTTATGAATGAAACCATGTGTTCTCTGAATGGAAACCACCCGTGATCTATAAATATAACCATCTGTTCTATGAATAAAACCTTGTGTTCTATGAATAGAACCCTATGTTCTATAAATGGAACCCTGTGTTCTATGAATAGAACCCTGTGTTTTATGAATGAAATTATGTGTTCTCTGAATGGAAACCACCCGTGATCTATAAATATAACCATGTGTTCTATGAATAAAACCTTGTATTCTATTAATAGAACCCTGTGTTCTATGAATGGAACCCTGTGTTCTATGAATAGAACCCTGTGTTTTATGAATGAAATTATGTGTTCTCTGAATGAAAACCACCCGTGATCTATAAATATAACCATGTGTTCTATGAATAAAACCTTGTGTTCTATTAATAGAACCCTGTGTTCTATGAATGGAACCCTGTGTTCTATGAATAGAACCCTGTGTTTTATGAATGAAACCATGTGTTCTCTGAATGGAAACCACCCGTGATCTATAAATATAACCATCTGTTCTATGAATAAAACCTTGTGTTCTATGAATAGAACCCTGTGTTCTATAAATGGAACCCTGTGTTTTATGAATAGAACCCTGTGTTTTATTAATGAAATTATGTGTTCTCTGAATGGAAACCAACCGTGATCTATAAATATAACCATGTGTTCTATGAATAAAACCTTGTGTTCTATTAATAGAACCCTGTGTCCTATGAATGGAACCCTGTGTTCTATGAATAGAACCCTGTGTTTTATGAATTAAACCATGTGTTCTCTGAATGGAAACCACCCGTGATCTATAAATATAACCATCCGTTTTTATGAATAAAACCTTGTGTTCTATGAATAGAACCCTGTGTTCTATAAATGGAACCCTGTGTTCTATGAATAGAACCCTGTGTTTTATGAATAAAATTATGTGTTCTCTAAATGGAAACCACCCGTGATCTATAAATATAACCATGTGTTCTATGAATAAAACCTTGTGTTCTATTAATAGAAACCTGTGTTCTATGAATGGAACCCTGTGTTCTATGAATAGAACCCTGTGTTTTATGAATGAAATTATGTGTTCTCTGAATGAAAACAACCCGTGATCTATAAATATAACCATCTGTTCTATGAATAAAACCTTGTGTTCTATGAATAGAACCCTGTGTTCTATAAATGGAACCCTGTGTTCTATGAATAGAACCCTGTGTTTTATGAATTAAATTATGTGTTCTCTGAATGGAAACCACCCCTGATCTATAAATATAACCATGTGTTCTAAGAATAAAACCTTGTGTTCTATTTATAGAACCCTGTGTTCTATGAATGGAACCCTGTGTTCTATGAATAGAACCCTGTGTTTTATGAATGAAACCATGTGTTCTCTGAATGGAAACCACCCGTGATCTATAAATATAACCATCTGTTCTATGAATAAAACCTTGTGTTCTATGAATAGAACCCTGTGTTCTATAAATGGAACCCTGTGTTCTGTGAATAGAACCCTGTGTTTTATGAATGAAATTATGTGTTCTCTGAATGGAAATCACCCGTGATCTATAAATATAACCATCTGTTCTATGAATAAAACTTTGTGTTCTATTAATAGAACCCTGTGTTCTATGAATGGAACCCTGTGTTCTATGAATAGAACCCTGTGTTTTATGAATGAAATTATGTGTTCTCTGAATGAAAATCACCAGTGAACTATACATATAACCATGTGTTCTATGAATAAAACCTTGTGTTCTATTAATAGAATCCTGTGTTCTATGAATGGAACCCTGTGTTCTATGAATAGAACCCTGTGTTTTATGAATGAAATTATGTGTTCTCTGAATGAAAACCACCAGTGATCTATAAATATAACCATGTGTTCTATGAATAAAACCTTGTGTTCTATTAATAGAACCCTGTGTTCTATGAATGGAACCCTGTGTTCTATGAATAGAACCCTGTGTTTTATGAATGAAACCATGTGTTCTCTGAATGGAAACCACCCGTGATCTATAAATATAACCATCTGTTCTATGAATAAAACCTTGTGTTCTATGAATAGAACCCTGTGTTTTATTAATGAAATTATGTGTTCTCTGAATGGAAACCACCCGTCATCTATAAATATAACCATGTGTTCTATGAATAAAACCTTGTGATCTATTAATAGAACCCTGTGTCCTATGAATGGAACCCTGTGTTCTATGAATAGAACCCTGTGTTTTATGAATGAAATTATGTGTTCTCTGAATGAAAATCACCAGTGATCTATAAATATAACCATGTGTTCTATGAATAAAACCTTGTGTTCTATTAATAGAACCCTGTGTTCTATGAATGGAACCCTGTGTTCTATGAATAGAACCCTGTGTTTTATGAATGAAACCATGTGTTCTCTGAATGGAAACCACCCGTAATCTATAAATATAACCATCTGTTCTATGAATAAAACCTTGTGTTCTATGAATAGAACCCTGTGTTTTATTAATGAAATTATGTGTTCTCTGAATGGAAACCACCCGTGATCTATAAATATAACCATGTGTTCTATGAATAAAACCTTGTGTTCTATTAATAGAACCCTGTGTCCTATGAATGGAACCCTGTGTTCTATAAATAGAACCCTGTGTTTTATGAATGAAACCATGTGTTCTCTGAATGGAAACCACCCGTGATCTATAAATATAACCATCTGTTCTATGAATAAAACCTTGTGTTCTATGAATAGAACCCTGTGTTCTATAAATGGAACCCTGTGTTCTATGAATAGAACCCTGTGTTTTATGAATGAAATTATGTGTTCTCTGAATGGAAATCACCCGTGATCTATAAATATAACCATGTGTTCTATGAATAAAACCTTGTGTTCTATTAATAGAACCCTGTGTCCTATGAATGGAACCCTGTGTTCTATGAATAGAACCCTGTGTTTTATGAATGAAACCATGTGTTCTCTGAATGGAAACCACCCGTGATCTATAAATATAACCATCTGTTCTATGAATAAAACCTTGTGTTCTATGAATAGAACCCTGTGTTTTATTAATGAAATTATGTGTTCTCTGAATGGAAACCACCCGTCATCTATAAATATAACCATGTGTTCTATGAATAAAACCTTGTGATCTATTAATAGAACCCTGTGTCCTATGAATGGAACCCTGTGTTCTATGAATAGAACCCTGTGTTTTATGAATGAAATTATGTGTTCTCTGAATGAAAATCACCAGTGATCTATAAATATAACCATGTGTTCTATGAATAAAACCTTGTGTTCTATTAATAGAACCCTGTGTTCTATGAATGGAACCCTGTGTTCTATGAATAGAACCCTGTGTTTTATGAATGAAACCATGTGTTCTCTGAATGGAAACCACCCGTAATCTATAAATATAACCATCTGTTCTATGAATAAAACCTTGTGTTCTATGAATAGAACCCTGTGTTTTATTAATGAAATTATGTGTTCTCTGAATGGAAACCACCCGTGATCTATAAATATAACCATGTGTTCTAAGAATAAAACCTTGTGTTCTATTAATAGAACCCTGTGTCCTATGAATGGAACCCTGTGTTCTATAAATAGAACCCTGTGTTTTATGAATGAAACCATGTGTTCTCTGAATGGAAACCACCCGTGATCTATAAATATAACCATCTGTTCTATGAATAAAACCTTGTGTTCTATGAATAGAACCCTGTGTTCTATAAATGGAACCCTGTGTTCTATGAATAGAACCCTGTGTTTTATGAATTAAATTATGTGTTCTCTGAATGGAAACCACCCCTGATCTATAAATATAACCATGTGTTCTAAGAATAAAACCTTGTGTTCTATTTATAGAACCCTGTGTTCTATGAATGGAACCCTGTGTTCTATGAATAGAACCCTGTGTTTTATGAATGAAACCATGTGTTCTCTGAATGGAAACCACCCGTGATCTATAAATATAACCATCTGTTCTATGAATAAAACCTTGTGTTCTATGAATAGAACCCTGTGTTCTATAAATGGAACCCTGTGTTCTGTGAATAGAACCCTGTGTTTTATGAATGAAATTATGTGTTCTCTGAATGGAAATCACCCGTGATCTATAAATATAACCATCTGTTCTATGAATAAAACTTTGTGTTCTATTAATAGAACCCTGTGTTCTATGAATGGAACCCTGTGTTCTATGAATAGAACCCTGTGTTTTATGAATGAAATTATGTGTTCTCTGAATGAAAATCACCAGTGAACTATACATATAACCATGTGTTCTATGAATAAAACCTTGTGTTCTATTAATAGAATCCTGTGTTCTATGAATGGAACCCTGTGTTCTATGAATAGAACCCTGTGTTTTATGAATGAAATTATGTGTTCTCTGAATGAAAACCACCAGTGATCTATAAATATAACCATGTGTTCTATGAATAAAACCTTGTGTTCTATTAATAGAACCCTGTGTTCTATGAATGGAACCCTGTGTTCTATGAATAGAACCCTGTGTTTTATGAATGAAACCATGTGTTCTCTGAATGGAAACCACCCGTGATCTATAAATATAACCATCTGTTCTATGAATAAAACCTTGTGTTCTATGAATAGAACCCTGTGTTTTATTAATGAAATTATGTGTTCTCTGAATGGAAACCACCCGTCATCTATAAATATAACCATGTGTTCTATGAATAAAACCTTGTGATCTATTAATAGAACCCTGTGTCCTATGAATGGAACCCTGTGTTCTATGAATAGAACCCTGTGTTTTATGAATGAAATTATGTGTTCTCTGAATGAAAATCACCAGTGATCTATAAATATAACCATGTGTTCTATGAATAAAACCTTGTGTTCTATTAATAGAACCCTGTGTTCTATGAATGGAACCCTGTGTTCTATGAATAGAACCCTGTGTTTTATGAATGAAACCATGTGTTCTCTGAATGGAAACCACCCGTAATCTATAAATATAACCATCTGTTCTATGAATAAAACCTTGTGTTCTATGAATAGAACCCTGTGTTTTATTAATGAAATTATGTGTTCTCTGAATGGAAACCACCCGTGATCTATAAATATAACCATGTGTTCTATGAATAAAACCTTGTGTTCTATTAATAGAACCCTGTGTCCTATGAATGGAACCCTGTGTTCTATAAATAGAACCCTGTGTTTTATGAATGAAACCATGTGTTCTCTGAATGGAAACCACCCGTGATCTATAAATATAACCATCTGTTCTATGAATAAAACCTTGTGTTCTATGAATAGAACCCTGTGTTCTATAAATGGAACCCTGTGTTCTATGAATAGAACCCTGTGTTTTATGAATGAAATTATGTGTTCTCTGAATGGAAATCACCCGTGATCTATAAATATAACCATGTGTTCTATGAATAAAACCTTGTGTTCTATTAATAGAACCCTGTGTCCTATGAATGGAACCCTGTGTTCTATGAATAGAACCCTGTGTTTTATGAATGAAACCATGTGTTCTCTGAATGGAAACCACCCGTGATCTATAAATATAACCATCTGTTCTATGAATAAAACCTTGTGTTCTATGAATAGAACCCTATGTTCTATAAATGGAACCCTGTGTTCTATGAATAGAACCCTGTGTTTTATGAATGAAATTATGTGTTCTCTGAATGGAAACCACCCGTGATCTATAAATATAACCATGTGTTCTATGAATAAAACCTTGTGTTCTATTAATAGAACCCTGTGTTCTATGAATGGAACCCTGTGTTCTATGAATAGATCCCTGTGTTTTATGAATGAAATTATGTGTTCTCTGAATGAAAACCACCAGTGATCTATAAACATAACCATGTGTTCTATGAATAAAACCTTGTATTCTATTAATAGAACCTTGTGTTTTATGAATGGAACCCTGTGTTCTATGAATAGAACCTGTGTTTTATGAATGAAATTATGTGTTCTCTGAATGAAAACCACCCATGATCTATAAATATAACCATGTGTTCTATGAATAAAACCTTGTGTTCTATTAATAGAACCCTGTGTTCTATGAATGGAACCCTGTGTTCTATGAATAGAACCCTGTGTTTTATGAATGAAACCATGTGTTCTCTGAATGGAAAGCACCCGTGATCTATAAATATAACCATCTGTTCTATGAATAAAACCTTGTGTTCTATGAATAGAACCCTGTGTTCTATAAATGGAACCCTGTGTTTTATGAATAGAACCCTGTGTTTTATTAATGAAATTATGTGTTCTCTGAATGGAAACCACCCGTGATCTATAAATATAACCATGTGTTCTATGAATAAAACCTTGTGTTCTATTCATAGAACCCTGTGTCCTATGAATGGAACCCTGTGTTCTATGAATAGAACCCTGTGTTTTATGAATGAAATTATGTGTTCTCTGAATGGAAACCACCCGTGATCTATAAATATAACCATGTGTTCTATGAATAAAACCTTGTGTTCTATTAATAGAACCCTGTGTTCTATGAATGGAACCCTGTGTTCTATGAATAGAACCCTGTGTTTTATGAATGAAATTATGTGTTCTCTGAATGAAAACCACCCGTGATCTATAAATATAACCATGTGTTCTATGAATAAAACCTTGTGTTCTATGAATAGAACCCTGTGTTCTATGAATGGAACCCTGTGTTCTATTAATAGAACCCTGTGTTTTATGAATGAAACCATGTGTTCTCTGAATGGAAACCACCCGTGATCTATAAATATAACCATCTGTTCTATGAATAAAACCTTGTGTTCTATGAATAGAACCCTGTGTTATATAAATGGAACCCTGTGTTTTATGAATAGAACCCTGTGTTTTATTAATGAAATTATGTGTTCTCTGAATGGAAACCACCCGTGATCTATAAATATAACCATGTGTTCTATGAATAAAACCTTGTGTTCTATTAATAGAACCCTGTGTCCTATGAATGGAACCCTGTGTTCTATGAATAGAACCCTGTGTTTTATGAATGAAACCATGTGTTCTCTGAATGGAAACCACCCGTGATCTATAAATATAACCATCTGTTCTATGAATAAAACCTTGTGTTCTATGAATAGAACCCTGTGTTCTATAAATGGAACCCTGTGTTCTATGAATAGAACCCTATGTTTTATGAATGAAATTATGTGTTCTCTGAATGAAAACCACCCGTGATCTATAAATATAACCATCTGTTCTATGAATAAAACCTTGTGTTCTATTTATAGAACCCTGTGTTCTATGAATGGAACCCTGTGTTCTATGAATAGAACCCTGTGTTTTATGAATGAAACAATGTGTTCTCTGAATGGAAACCACCCGTGATCTATAAATATAACCATCTTTTCTATGAATAAAACCTTGTGTTCTATGAATAGAACCCTATGTTCTATAAATGGAACCCTGTGTTCTATGAATAGAACCCTGTGTTTTATGATTGAAATTATGTGTTCTCTGAATGGAAACCACCCGTGATCTATAAATATAACCATGTGTTATATGAATAAAACCTTGTGTTCTATTAATAGAACCCTGTGTCCTATAAATGGAACCCTGTGTTCTATGAATAGAACCCTGTGTTTTATGAATGAAACCATGTGTTCTCTGAATGGAAACCACTCGTGATCTATAAATATAACCATCTGTTCTATGAATAAAACCTTGTGTTCTATGAATAGAACCCTATGTTCTATAAATGGAACCCTGTGTTTTATGAATAGAACCCTGTGTTTTATTAATGAAATTATGTGTTCTCTGAATGGAAACCACCCGTGATCTATAAATATAACCATGTGTTCTATGAATAAAACCTTGTGTTCTATTAATAGAACCCTGTGTCCTATGAATGGAACCCTGTGTTCTATAAATAGAACCCTGTGTTTTATGAATGAAACCATGTGTTCTCTGAATGGAAACCACCCGTGATCTATAAATATAACCATCTGTTCTATGAATAAAACCTTGTGTTCTATGAATAGAACCCTGTGTTCTATAAATGGAACCCTGTGTTCTATGAATAGAACCCTGTGTTTTATGAATGAAATTATGTGTTCTCTGAATGAAAACCACCTGTGATCTATAAATATAACCATCTGTTCTATGAATAAAACCTTGTGTTCTATGAATAGAACCCTATGTTCTATAAATGGAACCCTGTGTTCTATGAATAGAACCATGTGTTTTATGAATGAAATTATGTGTTCTCTGAATGGAAACCACCCGTGATCTATAAATATAACCATGTGTTCTATAAATAAAACCTTGTGTTCTATTAATAGAACCCTGTGTTCTATGAATGGAACCCTGTGTTCTATGAATAGATCCCTGTGTTTTATGAATGAAATTATGTGTTCTCTGAATGAAAACCACCAGTGATCTATAAATATAACCATGTGTTCTATGAATAAAACCTTGTGTTCTATTAATAGAACCCTGTGTTCTATAAATGGAACCCTGTGTTCTATGAATAGAACCCTGTGTTTTATGAATGAAATTATGTGTTCTCTGAATGGAAATCACCAGTGATCTATAAATATAACCATGTGTTCTATGAATAAAACCTTGTATTCTATTAATAGAACCTTGTGTTTTATGAATGGAACCCTGTGTTCTATGAATAGAACCCTGTGTTTTATGAATGAAATTATGTGTTCTCTGAATGAAAACCACCCATGATCTATAAATATAACCATGTGTTCTATGAATAAAACCTTGTGTTCTATTAATAGAACCCTGTGTTCTATGAATGGAACCCTGTGTTCTATGAATAGAACCCTGTATTTTATGAATGAAACCATGTGTTCTCTGAATGGAAACCACCCGTGATCTATAAATATAACCATCTGTTCTATGAATAAAACCTTGTGTTCTATGAATAGAACCCTGTGTTCTATAAATGGAACCCTGTGTTTTATGAATAGAACCCTGTGTTTTATTAATGAAATTATGTGTTCTCTGAATGGAAACCACCCGTGATCTATAAATATAACCATGTGTTCTATGAATAAAACCTTGTGTTCTATTCATAGAACCCTGTGTCCTATGAATGGAACCCTGTGTTCTATGAATAGAACCCTGTGTTTTATGAATGAAACCATGTGTTCTCTGAATGGAAACCATTCGTGATCTATAAATATAACCATCTGTTCTATGAATAAAACCTTGTGTTCTATGAATAGAACCCTGTGTTCTATAAATGGAACCCTGTGTTTTATGAATAGAACCCTGTGTTTTATTAATGAAATTATGTGTTCTCTGAATGGAAACCACCCGTGATCTATAAATATAACCATGTGTTCTATGAATAAAACCTTGTGTTCTATTAATAGAACCCTGTGTCCTATGAATGGAACCCTGTGTTCTATGAATAGAACCCTGTGTTTTATGAATGAAACCATGTGTTCTCTGAATGGAAACCACCCGTGATCTATAAATATAACCATCTGTTCTATGAATAAAACCTTGTGTTCTATGAATAGAACCCTGTGTTCTATAAATGGAACCCTGTGTTCTATGAATAGAACCCTGTGTTTTATGAATGAAATTATGTGTTCTCTGAATGAAAACCACCTGTGATCTATAAATATAACCATCTGTTCTATGAATAAAACCTTGTGTTCTATGAATAGAACCCTGTGTTCTATAAATGGAACCCTGTGTTCTATGAATAGAACCCTGTGTTTTATGAATGAAATTATGTGTTCTCAGAATGGAAACCACCCGTGATCTATAAATATAACCATGTGTTCTAAGAATAAAACCTTGTGTTCTATTTATAGAACACAAGGTTCTATGAATGGAACCCTGTGTTCTATGAATAGAACCCTGTGTTTTATGAATGAAACCATGTGTTCTCTGAATGGAAACCAACCGTGATCTATAAATATAACCATCTTTTCTATGAATAAAACCTTGCGTTCTATGAATAGAACCCTATGTTCTATAAATGGAACCCTGTGTTCTATGAATAGAACCCTGTGTTTTATGAAAGAAATTATGTGTTCTCTGAATGGAAACCACCCGTGATCTATAAATATAACCATGTGTTCTATGAATAAAACCTTGTGTTCTATTAATAGAACCCTGTGTCCTATGAATGGAACCCTGTGTTCTATGAATAGAACCCTGTGTTTTATGAATGAAACCATGTGTTCTCTGAATGGAAACCACCCGTGATCTATAAATATAACCATCTGTTCTATGAATAAAACCTTGTGTTTTATGAATAGAACCCTATGTTCTATAAATGGAACCCTGTGTTCTATGAATAGAACCCTGTGTTTTATGAATGAAATTATGTGTTCTCTGAATGGAAACCACCCGTGATCTATAAATATAACCATGTGTTCTATGAATAAAACCTTGTATTCTATTAATAGAACCCTGTGTTCTATGAATGGAACCCTGTGTTCTATGAATAGAACCCTGTGTTTTATGAATGAAATTATGTGTTCTCTGAATGAAAACCACCCGTGATCTATAAATATAACCATGTGTTCTATGAATAAAACCTTGTGTTCTATTAATAGAACCCTGTGTTCTATGAATGGAACCCTGTGTTCTATGAATAGAACCCTGTGTTTTATGAATGAAACCATGTGTTCTCTGAATGGAAACCACCCGTGATCTATAAATATAACCATCTGTTCTATGAATAAAACCTTGTGTTCTATGAATAGAACCCTGTGTTCTATAAATGGAACCCTGTGTTTTATGAATAGAACCCTGTGTTTTATTAATGAAATTATGTGTTCTCTGAATGGAAACCAACCGTGATCTATAAATATAACCATGTGTTCTATGAATAAAACCTTGTGTTCTATTAATAGAACCCTGTGTCCTATGAATGGAACCCTGTGTTCTATGAATAGAACCCTGTGTTTTATGAATTAAACCATGTGTTCTCTGAATGGAAACCACCCGTGATCTATAAATATAACCATCCGTTTTTATGAATAAAACCTTGTGTTCTATGAATAGAACCCTGTGTTCTATAAATGGAACCCTGTGTTCTATGAATAGAACCCTGTGTTTTATGAATAAAATTATGTGTTCTCTAAATGGAAACCACCCGTGATCTATAAATATAACCATGTGTTCTATGAATAAAACCTTGTGTTCTATTAATAGAAACCTGTGTTCTATGAATGGAACCCTGTGTTCTATGAATAGAACCCTGTGTTTTATGAATGAAATTATGTGTTCTCTGAATGAAAACAACCCGTGATCTATAAATATAACCATCTGTTCTATGAATAAAACCTTGTGTTCTATGAATAGAACCCTGTGTTCTATAAATGGAACCCTGTGTTCTATGAATAGAACCCTGTGTTTTATGAATTAAATTATGTGTTCTCTGAATGGAAACCACCCCTGATCTATAAATATAACCATGTGTTCTAAGAATAAAACCTTGTGTTCTATTTATAGAACCCTGTGTTCTATGAATGGAACCCTGTGTTCTATGAATAGAACCCTGTGTTTTATGAATGAAACCATGTGTTCTCTGAATGGAAACCACCCGTGATCTATAAATATAACCATCTGTTCTATGAATAAAACCTTGTGTTCTATGAATAGAACCCTGTGTTCTATAAATGGAACCCTGTGTTCTGTGAATAGAACCCTGTGTTTTATGAATGAAATTATGTGTTCTCTGAATGGAAATCACCCGTGATCTATAAATATAACCATCTGTTCTATGAATAAAACTTTGTGTTCTATTAATAGAACCCTGTGTTCTATGAATGGAACCCTGTGTTCTATGAATAGAACCCTGTGTTTTATGAATGAAATTATGTGTTCTCTGAATGAAAATCACCAGTGAACTATACATATAACCATGTGTTCTATGAATAAAACCTTGTGTTCTATTAATAGAATCCTGTGTTCTATGAATGGAACCCTGTGTTCTATGAATAGAACCCTGTGTTTTATGAATGAAATTATGTGTTCTCTGAATGAAAACCACCAGTGATCTATAAATATAACCATGTGTTCTATGAATAAAACCTTGTGTTCTATTAATAGAACCCTGTGTTCTATGAATGGAACCCTGTGTTCTATGAATAGAACCCTGTGTTTTATGAATGAAACCATGTGTTCTCTGAATGGAAACCACCCGTGATCTATAAATATAACCATCTGTTCTATGAATAAAACCTTGTGTTCTATGAATAGAACCCTGTGTTTTATTAATGAAATTATGTGTTCTCTGAATGGAAACCACCCGTCATCTATAAATATAACCATGTGTTCTATGAATAAAACCTTGTGATCTATTAATAGAACCCTGTGTCCTATGAATGGAACCCTGTGTTCTATGAATAGAACCCTGTGTTTTATGAATGAAATTATGTGTTCTCTGAATGAAAATCACCAGTGATCTATAAATATAACCATGTGTTCTATGAATAAAACCTTGTGTTCTATTAATAGAACCCTGTGTTCTATGAATGGAACCCTGTGTTCTATGAATAGAACCCTGTGTTTTATGAATGAAACCATGTGTTCTCTGAATGGAAACCACCCGTAATCTATAAATATAACCATCTGTTCTATGAATAAAACCTTGTGTTCTATGAATAGAACCCTGTGTTTTATTAATGAAATTATGTGTTCTCTGAATGGAAACCACCCGTGATCTATAAATATAACCATGTGTTCTATGAATAAAACCTTGTGTTCTATTAATAGAACCCTGTGTCCTATGAATGGAACCCTGTGTTCTATAAATAGAACCCTGTGTTTTATGAATGAAACCATGTGTTCTCTGAATGGAAACCACCCGTGATCTATAAATATAACCATCTGTTCTATGAATAAAACCTTGTGTTCTATGAATAGAACCCTGTGTTCTATAAATGGAACCCTGTGTTCTATGAATAGAACCCTGTGTTTTATGAATGAAATTATGTGTTCTCTGAATGGAAATCACCCGTGATCTATAAATATAACCATGTGTTCTATGAATAAAACCTTGTGTTCTATTAATAGAACCCTGTGTCCTATGAATGGAACCCTGTGTTCTATGAATAGAACCCTGTGTTTTATGAATGAAACCATGTGTTCTCTGAATGGAAACCACCCGTGATCTATAAATATAACCATCTGTTCTATGAATAAAACCTTGTGTTCTATGAATAGAACCCTGTGTTTTATTAATGAAATTATGTGTTCTCTGAATGGAAACCACCCGTCATCTATAAATATAACCATGTGTTCTATGAATAAAACCTTGTGATCTATTAATAGAACCCTGTGTCCTATGAATGGAACCCTGTGTTCTATGAATAGAACCCTGTGTTTTATGAATGAAATTATGTGTTCTCTGAATGAAAATCACCAGTGATCTATAAATATAACCATGTGTTCTATGAATAAAACCTTGTGTTCTATTAATAGAACCCTGTGTTCTATGAATGGAACCCTGTGTTCTATGAATAGAACCCTGTGTTTTATGAATGAAACCATGTGTTCTCTGAATGGAAACCACCCGTAATCTATAAATATAACCATCTGTTCTATGAATAAAACCTTGTGTTCTATGAATAGAACCCTGTGTTTTATTAATGAAATTATGTGTTCTCTGAATGGAAACCACCCGTGATCTATAAATATAACCATGTGTTCTAAGAATAAAACCTTGTGTTCTATTAATAGAACCCTGTGTCCTATGAATGGAACCCTGTGTTCTATAAATAGAACCCTGTGTTTTATGAATGAAACCATGTGTTCTCTGAATGGAAACCACCCGTGATCTATAAATATAACCATCTGTTCTATGAATAAAACCTTGTGTTCTATGAATAGAACCCTGTGTTCTATAAATGGAACCCTGTGTTCTATGAATAGAACCCTGTGTTTTATGAATTAAATTATGTGTTCTCTGAATGGAAACCACCCCTGATCTATAAATATAACCATGTGTTCTAAGAATAAAACCTTGTGTTCTATTTATAGAACCCTGTGTTCTATGAATGGAACCCTGTGTTCTATGAATAGAACCCTGTGTTTTATGAATGAAACCATGTGTTCTCTGAATGGAAACCACCCGTGATCTATAAATATAACCATCTGTTCTATGAATAAAACCTTGTGTTCTATGAATAGAACCCTGTGTTCTATAAATGGAACCCTGTGTTCTGTGAATAGAACCCTGTGTTTTATGAATGAAATTATGTGTTCTCTGAATGGAAATCACCCGTGATCTATAAATATAACCATCTGTTCTATGAATAAAACTTTGTGTTCTATTAATAGAACCCTGTGTTCTATGAATGGAACCCTGTGTTCTATGAATAGAACCCTGTGTTTTATGAATGAAATTATGTGTTCTCTGAATGAAAATCACCAGTGAACTATACATATAACCATGTGTTCTATGAATAAAACCTTGTGTTCTATTAATAGAATCCTGTGTTCTATGAATGGAACCCTGTGTTCTATGAATAGAACCCTGTGTTTTATGAATGAAATTATGTGTTCTCTGAATGAAAACCACCAGTGATCTATAAATATAACCATGTGTTCTATGAATAAAACCTTGTGTTCTATTAATAGAACCCTGTGTTCTATGAATGGAACCCTGTGTTCTATGAATAGAACCCTGTGTTTTATGAATGAAACCATGTGTTCTCTGAATGGAAACCACCCGTGATCTATAAATATAACCATCTGTTCTATGAATAAAACCTTGTGTTCTATGAATAGAACCCTGTGTTTTATTAATGAAATTATGTGTTCTCTGAATGGAAACCACCCGTCATCTATAAATATAACCATGTGTTCTATGAATAAAACCTTGTGATCTATTAATAGAACCCTGTGTCCTATGAATGGAACCCTGTGTTCTATGAATAGAACCCTGTGTTTTATGAATGAAATTATGTGTTCTCTGAATGAAAATCACCAGTGATCTATAAATATAACCATGTGTTCTATGAATAAAACCTTGTGTTCTATTAATAGAACCCTGTGTTCTATGAATGGAACCCTGTGTTCTATGAATAGAACCCTGTGTTTTATGAATGAAACCATGTGTTCTCTGAATGGAAACCACCCGTAATCTATAAATATAACCATCTGTTCTATGAATAAAACCTTGTGTTCTATGAATAGAACCCTGTGTTTTATTAATGAAATTATGTGTTCTCTGAATGGAAACCACCCGTGATCTATAAATATAACCATGTGTTCTATGAATAAAACCTTGTGTTCTATTAATAGAACCCTGTGTCCTATGAATGGAACCCTGTGTTCTATAAATAGAACCCTGTGTTTTATGAATGAAACCATGTGTTCTCTGAATGGAAACCACCCGTGATCTATAAATATAACCATCTGTTCTATGAATAAAACCTTGTGTTCTATGAATAGAACCCTGTGTTCTATAAATGGAACCCTGTGTTCTATGAATAGAACCCTGTGTTTTATGAATGAAATTATGTGTTCTCTGAATGGAAATCACCCGTGATCTATAAATATAACCATGTGTTCTATGAATAAAACCTTGTGTTCTATTAATAGAACCCTGTGTCCTATGAATGGAACCCTGTGTTCTATGAATAGAACCCTGTGTTTTATGAATGAAACCATGTGTTCTCTGAATGGAAACCACCCGTGATCTATAAATATAACCATCTGTTCTATGAATAAAACCTTGTGTTCTATGAATAGAACCCTATGTTCTATAAATGGAACCCTGTGTTCTATGAATAGAACCCTGTGTTTTATGAATGAAATTATGTGTTCTCTGAATGGAAACCACCCGTGATCTATAAATATAACCATGTGTTCTATGAATAAAACCTTGTGTTCTATTAATAGAACCCTGTGTTCTATGAATGGAACCCTGTGTTCTATGAATAGATCCCTGTGTTTTATGAATGAAATTATGTGTTCTCTGAATGAAAACCACCAGTGATCTATAAACATAACCATGTGTTCTATGAATAAAACCTTGTATTCTATTAATAGAACCTTGTGTTTTATGAATGGAACCCTGTGTTCTATGAATAGAACCTGTGTTTTATGAATGAAATTATGTGTTCTCTGAATGAAAACCACCCATGATCTATAAATATAACCATGTGTTCTATGAATAAAACCTTGTGTTCTATTAATAGAACCCTGTGTTCTATGAATGGAACCCTGTGTTCTATGAATAGAACCCTGTGTTTTATGAATGAAACCATGTGTTCTCTGAATGGAAAGCACCCGTGATCTATAAATATAACCATCTGTTCTATGAATAAAACCTTGTGTTCTATGAATAGAACCCTGTGTTCTATAAATGGAACCCTGTGTTTTATGAATAGAACCCTGTGTTTTATTAATGAAATTATGTGTTCTCTGAATGGAAACCACCCGTGATCTATAAATATAACCATGTGTTCTATGAATAAAACCTTGTGTTCTATTCATAGAACCCTGTGTCCTATGAATGGAACCCTGTGTTCTATGAATAGAACCCTGTGTTTTATGAATGAAATTATGTGTTCTCTGAATGGAAACCACCCGTGATCTATAAATATAACCATGTGTTCTATGAATAAAACCTTGTGTTCTATTAATAGAACCCTGTGTTCTATGAATGGAACCCTGTGTTCTATGAATAGAACCCTGTGTTTTATGAATGAAATTATGTGTTCTCTGAATGAAAACCACCCGTGATCTATAAATATAACCATGTGTTCTATGAATAAAACCTTGTGTTCTATGAATAGAACCCTGTGTTCTATGAATGGAACCCTGTGTTCTATTAATAGAACCCTGTGTTTTATGAATGAAACCATGTGTTCTCTGAATGGAAACCACCCGTGATCTATAAATATAACCATCTGTTCTATGAATAAAACCTTGTGTTCTATGAATAGAACCCTGTGTTATATAAATGGAACCCTGTGTTTTATGAATAGAACCCTGTGTTTTATTAATGAAATTATGTGTTCTCTGAATGGAAACCACCCGTGATCTATAAATATAACCATGTGTTCTATGAATAAAACCTTGTGTTCTATTAATAGAACCCTGTGTCCTATGAATGGAACCCTGTGTTCTATGAATAGAACCCTGTGTTTTATGAATGAAACCATGTGTTCTCTGAATGGAAACCACCCGTGATCTATAAATATAACCATCTGTTCTATGAATAAAACCTTGTGTTCTATGAATAGAACCCTGTGTTCTATAAATGGAACCCTGTGTTCTATGAATAGAACCCTATGTTTTATGAATGAAATTATGTGTTCTCTGAATGAAAACCACCCGTGATCTATAAATATAACCATCTGTTCTATGAATAAAACCTTGTGTTCTATTTATAGAACCCTGTGTTCTATGAATGGAACCCTGTGTTCTATGAATAGAACCCTGTGTTTTATGAATGAAACAATGTGTTCTCTGAATGGAAACCACCCGTGATCTATAAATATAACCATCTTTTCTATGAATAAAACCTTGTGTTCTATGAATAGAACCCTATGTTCTATAAATGGAACCCTGTGTTCTATGAATAGAACCCTGTGTTTTATGATTGAAATTATGTGTTCTCTGAATGGAAACCACCCGTGATCTATAAATATAACCATGTGTTATATGAATAAAACCTTGTGTTCTATTAATAGAACCCTGTGTCCTATAAATGGAACCCTGTGTTCTATGAATAGAACCCTGTGTTTTATGAATGAAACCATGTGTTCTCTGAATGGAAACCACTCGTGATCTATAAATATAACCATCTGTTCTATGAATAAAACCTTGTGTTCTATGAATAGAACCCTATGTTCTATAAATGGAACCCTGTGTTTTATGAATAGAACCCTGTGTTTTATTAATGAAATTATGTGTTCTCTGAATGGAAACCACCCGTGATCTATAAATATAACCATGTGTTCTATGAATAAAACCTTGTGTTCTATTAATAGAACCCTGTGTCCTATGAATGGAACCCTGTGTTCTATAAATAGAACCCTGTGTTTTATGAATGAAACCATGTGTTCTCTGAATGGAAACCACCCGTGATCTATAAATATAACCATCTGTTCTATGAATAAAACCTTGTGTTCTATGAATAGAACCCTGTGTTCTATAAATGGAACCCTGTGTTCTATGAATAGAACCCTGTGTTTTATGAATGAAATTATGTGTTCTCTGAATGAAAACCACCTGTGATCTATAAATATAACCATCTGTTCTATGAATAAAACCTTGTGTTCTATGAATAGAACCCTATGTTCTATAAATGGAACCCTGTGTTCTATGAATAGAACCATGTGTTTTATGAATGAAATTATGTGTTCTCTGAATGGAAACCACCCGTGATCTATAAATATAACCATGTGTTCTATAAATAAAACCTTGTGTTCTATTAATAGAACCCTGTGTTCTATGAATGGAACCCTGTGTTCTATGAATAGATCCCTGTGTTTTATGAATGAAATTATGTGTTCTCTGAATGAAAACCACCAGTGATCTATAAATATAACCATGTGTTCTATGAATAAAACCTTGTGTTCTATTAATAGAACCCTGTGTTCTATAAATGGAACCCTGTGTTCTATGAATAGAACCCTGTGTTTTATGAATGAAATTATGTGTTCTCTGAATGGAAATCACCAGTGATCTATAAATATAACCATGTGTTCTATGAATAAAACCTTGTATTCTATTAATAGAACCTTGTGTTTTATGAATGGAACCCTGTGTTCTATGAATAGAACCCTGTGTTTTATGAATGAAATTATGTGTTCTCTGAATGAAAACCACCCATGATCTATAAATATAACCATGTGTTCTATGAATAAAACCTTGTGTTCTATTAATAGAACCCTGTGTTCTATGAATGGAACCCTGTGTTCTATGAATAGAACCCTGTATTTTATGAATGAAACCATGTGTTCTCTGAATGGAAACCACCCGTGATCTATAAATATAACCATCTGTTCTATGAATAAAACCTTGTGTTCTATGAATAGAACCCTGTGTTCTATAAATGGAACCCTGTGTTTTATGAATAGAACCCTGTGTTTTATTAATGAAATTATGTGTTCTCTGAATGGAAACCACCCGTGATCTATAAATATAACCATGTGTTCTATGAATAAAACCTTGTGTTCTATTCATAGAACCCTGTGTCCTATGAATGGAACCCTGTGTTCTATGAATAGAACCCTGTGTTTTATGAATGAAACCATGTGTTCTCTGAATGGAAACCATTCGTGATCTATAAATATAACCATCTGTTCTATGAATAAAACCTTGTGTTCTATGAATAGAACCCTGTGTTCTATAAATGGAACCCTGTGTTTTATGAATAGAACCCTGTGTTTTATTAATGAAATTATGTGTTCTCTGAATGGAAACCACCCGTGATCTATAAATATAACCATGTGTTCTATGAATAAAACCTTGTGTTCTATTAATAGAACCCTGTGTCCTATGAATGGAACCCTGTGTTCTATGAATAGAACCCTGTGTTTTATGAATGAAACCATGTGTTCTCTGAATGGAAACCACCCGTGATCTATAAATATAACCATCTGTTCTATGAATAAAACCTTGTGTTCTATGAATAGAACCCTGTGTTCTATAAATGGAACCCTGTGTTCTATGAATAGAACCCTGTGTTTTATGAATGAAATTATGTGTTCTCTGAATGAAAACCACCTGTGATCTATAAATATAACCATCTGTTCTATGAATAAAACCTTGTGTTCTATGAATAGAACCCTGTGTTCTATAAATGGAACCCTGTGTTCTATGAATAGAACCCTGTGTTTTATGAATGAAATTATGTGTTCTCAGAATGGAAACCACCCGTGATCTATAAATATAACCATGTGTTCTAAGAATAAAACCTTGTGTTCTATTTATAGAACACAAGGTTCTATGAATGGAACCCTGTGTTCTATGAATAGAACCCTGTGTTTTATGAATGAAACCATGTGTTCTCTGAATGGAAACCAACCGTGATCTATAAATATAACCATCTTTTCTATGAATAAAACCTTGCGTTCTATGAATAGAACCCTATGTTCTATAAATGGAACCCTGTGTTCTATGAATAGAACCCTGTGTTTTATGAAAGAAATTATGTGTTCTCTGAATGGAAACCACCCGTGATCTATAAATATAACCATGTGTTCTATGAATAAAACCTTGTGTTCTATTAATAGAACCCTGTGTCCTATGAATGGAACCCTGTGTTCTATGAATAGAACCCTGTGTTTTATGAATGAAACCATGTGTTCTCTGAATGGAAACCACCCGTGATCTATAAATATAACCATCTGTTCTATGAATAAAACCTTGTGTTTTATGAATAGAACCCTATGTTCTATAAATGGAACCCTGTGTTCTATGAATAGAACCCTGTGTTTTATGAATGAAATTATGTGTTCTCTGAATGGAAACCACCCGTGATCTATAAATATAACCATGTGTTCTATGAATAAAACCTTGTATTCTATTAATAGAACCCTGTGTTCTATGAATGGAACCCTGTGTTCTATGAATAGAACCCTGTGTTTTATGAATGAAATTATGTGTTCTCTGAATGAAAACCACCCGTGATCTATAAATATAACCATGTGTTCTATGAATAAAACCTTGTGTTCTATTAATAGAACCCTGTGTTCTATGAATGGAACCCTGTGTTCTATGAATAGAACCCTGTGTTTTATGAATGAAACCATGTGTTCTCTGAATGGAAACCACCCGTGATCTATAAATATAACCATCTGTTCTATGAATAAAACCTTGTGTTCTATGAATAGAACCCTGTGTTCTATAAATGGAACCCTGTGTTTTATGAATAGAACCCTGTGTTTTATTAATGAAATTATGTGTTCTCTGAATGGAAACCAACCGTGATCTATAAATATAACCATGTGTTCTATGAATAAAACCTTGTGTTCTATTAATAGAACCCTGTGTCCTATGAATGGAACCCTGTGTTCTATGAATAGAACCCTGTGTTTTATGAATTAAACCATGTGTTCTCTGAATGGAAACCACCCGTGATCTATAAATATAACCATCCGTTTTTATGAATAAAACCTTGTGTTCTATGAATAGAACCCTGTGTTCTATAAATGGAACCCTGTGTTCTATGAATAGAACCCTGTGTTTTATGAATAAAATTATGTGTTCTCTAAATGGAAACCACCCGTGATCTATAAATATAACCATGTGTTCTATGAATAAAACCTTGTGTTCTATTAATAGAACCCTGTGTTCTATGAATGGAACCCTGTGTTCTATGAATAGAACCCTGTGTTTTATGAATGAAATTATGTGTTCTCTGAATGAAAACAACCCGTGATCTATAAATATAACCATCTGTTCTATGAATAAAACCTTGTGTTCTATGAATAGAACCCTGTGTTCTATAAATGGAACCCTGTGTTCTATGAATAGAACCCTGTGTTTTATGAATGAAATTATGTGTTCTCTGAATGGAAACCACCCCTGATCTATAAATATAACCATGTGTTCTAAGAATAAAACCTTGTGTTCTATTTATAGAACCCTGTGTTCTATGAATGGAACCCTGTGTTCTATGAATAGAACCCTGTGTTTTATGAATGAAACCATGTGTTCTCTGAATGGAAACCACCCGTGATCTATAAATATAACCATCTGTTCTATGAATAAAACCTTGTGTTCTATGAATAGAACCCTGTGTTCTATAAATGGAACCCTGTGTTCTATGAATAGAACCCTGTGTTTTATGAATGAAATTATGTGTTCTCTGAATGGAAACCACCCGTGATCTATAAATATAACCATGTGTTCTATGAATAAAACCTTGTATTCTATTAATAGAACCCTGTGTTCTATGAATGGAACCCTGTGTTCTATGAATAGAACCCTGTGTTTTATGAATGAAATTATGTGTTCTCTGAATGAAAACCACCCGTGATCTATAAATATAACCATGTGTTCTATGAATAAAACCTTGTGTTCTATTAATAGAACCCTGTGTTCTATGAATGGAACCCTGTGTTCTATGAATAGAACCCTGTGTTTTATGAATGAAACCATGTGTTCTCTGAATGGAAACCACCCGTGATCTATAAATATAACCATCTGTTCTATAAATAAAACCTTGTGTTCTATGAATAGAACCCTGTGTTCTATAAATGGAACCCTGTGTTTTATGAATAGAACCCTGTGTTTTATTAATGAAATTATGTGTTCTCTGAATGGAAACCAACCGTGATCTATAAATATAACCATGTGTTCTATGAATAAAACCTTGTGTTCTATTAATAGAACCCTGTGTCCTATGAATGGAACCCTGTGTTCTATGAATAGAACCCTGTGTTTTATGAATTAAACCATGTGTTCTCTGAATGGAAACCACCCGTGATCTATAAATATAACCATCCGTTTTTATGAATAAAACCTTGTGTTCTATGAATAGAACCCTGTGTTCTATAAATGGAACCCTGTGTTCTATGAATAGAACCCTGTGTTTTATGAATAAAATTATGTGTTCTCTAAATGGAAACCACCCGTGATCTATAAATATAACCATGTGTTCTATGAATAAAACCTTGTGTTCTATTAATAGAACCCTGTGTTCTATGAATGGAACCCTGTGTTCTATGAATAGAACCCTGTGTTTTATGAATGAAATTATGTGTTCTCTGAATGAAAACAACCCGTGATCTATAAATATAACCATCTGTTCTATGAATAAAACCTTGTGTTCTATGAATAGAACCCTGTGTTCTATAAATGGAACCCTGTGTTCTATGAAAAGAACCCTGTGTTTTATGAATGAAATTATGTGTTCTCTGAATGGAAACCACCCCTGATCTATAAATATAACCATGTGTTCTAAGAATAAAACCTTGTGTTCTATTTATAGAACCCTGTGTTCTATGAATGGAACCCTGTGTTCTATGAATAGAACCCTGTGTTTTATGAATGAAACCATGTGTTCTCTGAATGGAAACCACCCGTGATCTATAAATATAACCATCTGTTCTATGAATAAAACCTTGTGTTCTATGAATAGAACCCTGTGTTCTATAAATGGAACCCTGTGTTCTGTGAATAGAACCCTGTGTTTTATGAATGAAATTATGTGTTCTCTGAATGGAAAGCACCCGTGATCTATAAATATAACCATCTGTTCTATGAATAAAACTTTGTGTTCTATTAATAGAACCCTGTGTTCTATGAATGGAACCCTGTGTTCTATGAATAGAACCCTGTGTTTTATGAATGAAATTATGTGTTCTCTGAATGAAAACCACCAGTGAACTATACATATAACCATGTGTTCTATGAATAAAACCTTGTGTTCTATTAATAGAATCCTGTGTTCTATGAATGGAACCCTGTGTTCTATGAATAGAACCCTGTGTTTTATGAATGAAATTATGTGTTCTCTGAATGAAAACCACCAGTGATCTATAAATATAACCATGTGTTCTATGAATAAAACCTTGTGTTCTATTAATAGAACCCTGTGTTCTATGAATGGAACCCTGTGTTCTATGAATAGAACCCTGTGTTTTATGAATGAAACCATGTGTTCTCTGAATGGAAACCACCCGTGATCTATAAATATAACCATCTGTTCTATGAATAAAACCTTGTGTTCTATGAATAGAACCCTGTGTTTTATTAATGAAATTATGTGTTCTCTGAATGGAAACCACCCGTGATCTATAAATATAACCATGTGTTCTATGAATAAAACCTTGTGATCTATTAATAGAACCCTGTGTCCTATGAATGGAACCCTGTGTTCTATGAATGGAACCCTGTGTTCTATGAATAGAACCCTGTGTTTTATGAATGAAATTATGTGTTCTCTGAATGAAAATCACCAGTGATCTATAAATATAACCATGTGTTCTATGAATAAAACCTTGTGTTCTATTAATAGAACCCTGTGTTCTATGAATGGAACCCTGTGTTCTATGAATAAAACCCTGTGTTTTATGAATGAAACCATGTGTTCTCTGAATGGAAACCACCCGTAATCTATAAATATAACCATCTGTTCTATGAATAAAACCTTGTGTTCTATGAATAGAACCCTGTGTTTTATTAATGAAATTATGTGTTCTCTGAATGGAAACCACCCCTGATCTATAAATATAACCATGTGTTCTAAGAATAAAACCTTGTGTTCTATTTATAGAACCCTGTGTTCTATGAATGGAACCCTGTGTTCTATGAATAGAACCCTGTGTTTTATGAATGAAACCATGTGTTCTCTGAATGGAAACCACCCGTGATCTATAAATATAACCATCTGTTCTATGAATAAAACCTTGTGTTCTATGAATAGAACCCTGTGTTCTATAAATGGAACCCTGTGTTCTGTGAATAGAACCCTGTGTTTTATGAATGAAATTATGTGTTCTCTGAATGGAAATCACCCGTGATCTATAAATATAACCATCTGTTCTATGAATAAAACTTTGTGTTCTATTAATAGAACCCTGTGTTCTATGAATGGAACCCTGTGTTCTATGAATAGAACCCTGTGTTTTATGAATGAAATTATGTGTTCTCTGAATGAAAACCACCAGTGAACTATACATATAACCATGTGTTCTATGAATAAAACCTTGTGTTCTATTAATAGAATCCTGTGTTCTATGAATGGAACCCTGTGTTCTATGAATAGAACCCTGTGTTTTATGAATGAAACCATGTGTTCTCTGAATGGAAACCACCCGTAATCTATAAATATAACCATCTGTTCTATGAATAAAACCTTGTGTTCTATGAATAGAACCCTGTGTTTTATTAATGAAATTATGTGTTCTCTGAATGGAAACCACCCCTGATCTATAAATATAACCATGTGTTCTAAGAATAAAACCTTGTGTTCTATTTATAGAACCCTGTGTTCTATGAATGGAACCCTGTGTTCTATGAATAGAACCCTGTGTTTTATGAATGAAACCATGTGTTCTCTGAATGGAAACCACCCGTGATCTATAAATATAACCATCTGTTCTATGAATAAAACCTTGTGTTCTATGAATAGAACCCTGTGTTCTATAAATGGAACCCTGTGATCTGTGAATAGAACCCTGTGTTTTATGAATGAAATTATGTGTTCTCTGAATGGAAATCACCCGTGATCTATAAATATAACCATCTGTTCTATGAATAAAACTTTGTGTTCTATTAATAGAACCCTGTGTTCTATGAATGGAACCCTGTGTTCTATGAATAGAACCCTGTGTTTTATGAATGAAATTATGTGTTCTCTGAATGAAAACCACCAGTGATCTATAAATATAACCATGTGTTCTATGAATAAAACCTTGTATTCTATTAATAGAACCTTGTGTTTTATGAATGGAACCCTGTGTTCTATGAATAGAACCCTGTGTTTTATGAATGAAATTATGTGTTCTCTGAATGAAAACCACCCATGATCTATAAATATAACCATCTGTTCTATGAATAAAACCTTGTGTTCTATGAATAGAACCCTGTGTTCTATAAATGGAACCCTGTGTTTTATGAATAGAACCCTGTGTTTTATTAATGAAATTATGTGTTCTCTGAATGGAAACCACCCGTGATCTATAAATATAACCATGTGTTCTATGAATAAAACCTTGTGTTCTATTCATAGAACCCTGTGTCCTATGAATGGAACCCTGTGTTCTATGAATAGAACCCTGTGTTTTATGAATGAAACCATGTGTTCTCTGAATGGAAACCACCCGTGATCTATAAATATAACCATCTGTTCTATGAATAAAACCTTGTGTTCTATGAATAGAACCCTGTGTTCTATAAATGGAACCCTGTGTTTTATGAATAGAACCCTGTGTTTTATTAATGAAATTATGTGTTCTCTGAATGGAAACCACCCGTGATCTATAAATATAACCATGTGTTCTATGAATAAAACCTTGTGTTCTATTAATAGAACCCTGTGTCCTATGAATGGAACCCTGTGTCCTATGAATGGAACCCTGTGTTCTATGAATAGAACCCTGTGTTTTATGCATGAAACCATGTGTTCTCTGAATGGAAACCACCCGTGATCTATAAATATAACCATCTGTTCTATGAATAAAACCTTGTGTTCTTTGAATAGAACCATGTGTTCTATAAATGGAACCCTGTGTTCTATGAATAGAACCCTGTGTTTTATGAATGAAATTATGTGTTCTCTGAATGAAAACCACCTGTGATCTATAAATATAACCATCTGTTCTATGAATAAAACCTTGTGTTCTATGAATAGAACCCTGTGTTCTATAAATGGAACCCTGTGTTCTATGAATAGAACCCTGTGTTTTATGAATGAAATTATGTGTTCTCTGAATGGAAACCACCCGTGATCTATAAATATAACCATGTGTTCTAAGAATAAAACCTTGTGTTCTATTTATAGAACCCTGTGTTCTATGAATGGAACCCTGTGTTCTATGAATAGAACCCTGTGTTTTATGAATGAAATTATGTGTTCTCTGAATGGAAACCACCCGTGATCTATAAATATAACCATGTGTTCTATGAATAAAACCTTGTGTTCTATTAATAGAACCCTGTGTTCTATGAATGGAACCCTGTGTTCTATGAATAGAACCCTGTGTTTTATGAATGAAATTATGTGTTCTCTGAATGAAAACCACCCGTGATCTATAAATATAACCATGTGTTCTATGAATAAAACCTTGTGTTCTATGAATAGAACCCTGTGTTCTATGAATGGAACCCTGTGTTCTATTAATAGAACCCTGTGTTTTATGAATGAAACCATGTGTTCTCTGAATGGAAACCACCCGTGATCTATAAATATAACCATCTGTTCTATGAATAAAACCTTGTGTTCTATGAATAGAACCCTGTGTTATATAAATGGAACCCTGTGTTTTATGAATAGAACCCTGTGTTTTATTAATGAAATTATGTGTTCTCTGAATGGAAACCACCCGTGATCTATAAATATAACCATGTGTTCTATGAATAAAACCTTGTGTTCTATTAATAGAACCCTGTGTCCTATGAATGGAACCCTGTGTTCTATGAATAGAACCCTGTGTTTTATGAATGAAACCATGTGTTCTCTGAATGGAAACCACCCGTGATCTATAAATATAACCATCTGTTCTATGAATAAAACCTTGTGTTCTATGAATAGAACCCTGTGTTCTATAAATGGAACCCTGTGTTCTATGAATAGAACCCTATGTTTTATGAATGAAATTATGTGTTCTCTGAATGGAAATCACCCGTGATCTATAAATATAACCATGTGTTCTATGAATAAAGCCTTGTGTTCTATTAATAGAACCTTGTGTTTTATGAATGGAACCCTGTGTTCTATGAATAGAACCCTGTGTTTTATGAATGAAATTATGTGTTCTCTGAATGAAAACCACCCGTGATCTATAAATATAACCATCTGTTCTATGAATAAAACCTTGTGTTCTATGAATAGAACCCTGTGTTCTATAAATGGAACCCTGTGTTCTATGAATAGAACCCTGTGTTTTATGAATGAAATTATGTGTTCTCTGAATGGAAACCACCCGTGATCTATAAATATAACCATGTGTTCTAAGAATAAAACCTTGTGTTCTATTTATAGAACCCTGTGTTCTATGAATGGAACCCTGTGTTCTATGAATAGAACCCTGTGTTTTATGAATGAAACAATGTGTTCTCTGAATGGAAACCACCCGTGATCTATAAATATAACCATCTTTTCTATGAATAAAACCTTGTGTTCTATGAATAGAACCCTATGTTCTATAAATGGAACCCTGTGTTCTATGAATAGAACCCTGTGTTTTATGATTGAAATTATGTGTTCTCTGAATGGAAACCACCCGTGATCTATAAATATAACCATGTGTTATATGAATAAAACCTTGTGTTCTATTAATAGAACCCTGTGTCCTATAAATGGAACCCTGTGTTCTATGAATAGAACCCTGTGTTTTATGAATGAAACCATGTGTTCTCTGAATGGAAACCACTCGTGATCTATAAATATAACCATCTGTTCTATGAATAAAACCTTGTGTTCTATAAATAGAACCCTATGTTCTATAAATGGAACCCTGTGTTTTATGAATAGAACCCTGTGTTTTATTAATGAAATTATGTGTTCTCTGAATTGAAACCACCCGTGATCTATAAATATAACCATGTGTTCTATGAATAAAACCTTGTGTTCTATTAATAGAACCCTGTGTCCTATGAATGGAACCCTGTGTTCTATAAATAGAACCCTGTGTTTTATGAATGAAACCATGTGTTCTCTGAATGGAAACCACCCGTGATCTATAAATATAACCATCTGTTCTATGAATAAAACCTTGTGTTCTATGAATAGAACCCTGTGTTCTATAAATGGAACCCTGTGTTCTATGAATAGAACCCTGTGTTTTATGAATGAAATTATGTGTTCTCTGAATGAAAACCACCTGTGATCTATAAATATAACCATCTGTTCTATGAATAAAACCTTGTGTTCTATGAATAGAACCCTATGTTCTATAAATGGAACCCTGTGTTCTATGAATAGAACCATGTGTTTTATGAATGAAATTATGTGTTCTCTGAATGGAAACCACCCGTGATCTATAAATATAACCATGTGTTCTATAAATAAAACCTTGTGTTCTATTAATAGAACCCTGTGTTCTATGAATGGAACCCTGTGTTCTATGAATAGATCCCTGTGTTTTATGAATGAAATTATGTGTTCTCTGAATGAAAACCACCAGTGATCTATAAATATAACCATGTGTTCTATGAATAAAACCTTGTGTTCTATTAATAGAACCCTGTGTTCTATAAATGGAACCCTGTGTTCTATGAATAGAACCCTGTGTTTTATGAATGAAATTATGTGTTCTCTGAATGGAAATCACCAGTGATCTATAAATATAACCATGTGTTCTATGAATAAAACCTTGTATTCTATTAATAGAACCTTGTGTTTTATGAATGGAACCCTGTGTTCTATGAATAGAACCCTGTGTTTTATGAATGAAATTATGTGTTCTCTGAATGAAAACCACCCATGATCTATAAATATAACCATGTGTTCTATGAATAAAACCTTGTGTTCTATTAATAGAACCCTGTGTTCTATGAATGGAACCCTGTGTTCTATGAATAGAACCCTGTGTTTTATGAATGAAACCATGTGTTCTCTGAATGGAAACCACCCGTGATCTATAAATATAACCATCTGTTCTATGAATAAAACCTTGTGTTCTATGAATAGAACCCTGTGTTCTATAAATGGAACCCTGTGTTTTATGAATAGAACCCTGTGTTTTATTAATGAAATTATGTGTTCTCTGAATGGAAACCACCCGTGATCTATAAATATAACCATGTGTTCTATGAATAAAACCTTGTGTTCTATTCATAGAACCCTGTGTCCTATGAATGGAACCCTGTGTTCTATGAATAGAACCCTGTGTTTTATGAATGAAACCATGTGTTCTCTGAATGGAAACCATTCGTGATCTATAAATATAACCATCTGTTCTATGAATAAAACCTTGTGTTCTATGAATAGAACCCTGTGTTCTATAAATGGAACCCTGTGTTTTATGAATAGAACCCTGTGTTTTATTAATGAAATTATGTGTTCTCTGAATGGAAACCACCCGTGATCTATAAATATAACCATGTGTTCTATGAATAAAACCTTGTGTTCTATTAATAGAACCCTGTGTCCTATGAATGGAACCCTGTGTTCTATGAATAGAACCCTGTGTTTTATGAATGAAACCATGTGTTCTCTGAATGGAAACCACCCGTGATCTATAAATATAACCATCTGTTCTATGAATAAAACCTTGTGTTCTATGAATAGAACCCTGTGTTCTATAAATGGAACCCTGTGTTCTATGAATAGAACCCTGTGTTTTATGAATGAAATTATGTGTTCTCTGAATGAAAACCACCTGTGATCTATAAATATAACCATCTGTTCTATGAATAAAACCTTGTGTTCTATGAATAGAACCCTGTGTTCTATAAATGGAACCCTGTGTTCTATGAATAGAACCCTGTGTTTTATGAATGAAATTATGTGTTCTCTGAATGGAAACCACCCGTGATCTATAAATATAACCATGTGTTCTAAGAATAAAACCTTGTGTTCTATTTATAGAACACAAGGTTCTATGAATGGAACCCTGTGTTCTATGAATAGAACCCTGTGTTTTATGAATGAAACCATGTGTTCTCTGAATGGAAACCACCCGTGATCTATAAATATAACCATCTGTTCTATGAATAAAACCTTGTGTTCTATGAATAGAACCCTATGTTCTATAAATGGAACCCTGTGTTCTATGAATAGAACCCTGTGTTTTATGAATGAAATTATGTGTTCTCTGAATGGAAACCACCCGTGATCTATAAATATAACCATGTGTTCTATGAATAAAACCTTGTATTCTATTAATAGAACCCTGTGTTCTATGAATGGAACCCTGTGTTCTATGAATAGAACCCTGTGTTTTATGAATGAAATTATGTGTTCTCTGAATGAAAACCACACGTGATCTATAAATATAACCATGTGTTCTATGAATAAAACCTTGTGTTCTATTAATAGAACCCTGTGTTCTATGAATGGAACCCTGTGTTCTATGAATAGAACCCTGTGTTTTATGAATGAAACCATGTGTTCTCTGAATGGAAACCACCCGTGATCTATAAATATAACCATCTGTTCTATGAATAAAACCTTGTGTTCTATGAATAGAACCCTGTGTTCTATAAATGGAACCCTGTGTTTTATGAATAGAACCCTGTGTTTTATTAATGAAATTATGTGTTCTCTGAATGGAAACCAACCGTGATCTATAAATATAACCATGTGTTCTATGAATAAAACCTTGTGTTCTATTAATAGAACCCTGTGTCCTATGAATGGAACCCTGTGTTCTATGAATAGAACCCTGTGTTTTATGAATTAAACCATGTGTTCTCTGAATGGAAACCACCCGTGATCTATAAATATAACCATCCGTTTTTATGAATAAAACCTTGTGTTCTATGAATAGAACCCTGTGTTCTATAAATGGAACCCTGTGTTCTATGAATAGAACCCTGTGTTTTATGAATAAAATTATGTGTTCTCTAAATGGAAACCACCCGTGATCTATAAATATAACCATGTGTTCTATGAATAAAACCTTGTGTTCTATTAATAGAACCCTGTGTTCTATGAATGGAACCCTGTGTTCTATGAATAGAACCCTGTGTTTTATGAATGAAATTATGTGTTCTCTGAATGAAAACAACCCGTGATCTATAAATATAACCATCTGTTCTATGAATAAAACCTTGTGTTCTATGAATAGAACCCTGTGTTCTATAAATGGAACCCTGTGTTCTATGAATAGAACCCTGTGTTTTATGAATGAAATTATGTGTTCTTTGAATGGAAACCACCCCTGATCTATAAATATAACCATGTGTTCTAAGAATAAAACCTTGTGTTCTATTTATAGAACCCTTTGTTCTATGAATGGAACCCTGTGTTCTATGAATAGAACCCTGTGTTTTATGAATGAAACCATGTGTTCTCTGAATGGAAACCACCCGTGATCTATAAATATAACCATCTGTTCTATGAATAAAACCTTGTGTTCTATGAATAGAACCCTGTGTTCTATAAATGGAACCCTGTGTTCTGTGAATAGAACCCTGTGTTTTATGAATGAAATTATGTGTTCTCTGAATGGAAATCACCCGTGATCTATAAATATAACCATCTGTTCTATGAATAAAACTTTGTGTTCTATTAATAGAACCCTGTGTTCTATGAATGGAACCCTGTGTTCTATGAATAGAACCCTGTGTTTTATGAATGAAATTATGTGTTCTCTGAATGAAAACCACCAGTGAACTATACATATAACCATGTGTTCTATGAATAAAACCTTGTGTTCTATTAATAGAATCCTGTGTTCTATGAATGGAACCCTGTGTTCTATGAATAGAACCCTGTGTTTTATGAATGAAATTATGTGTTCTCTGAATGAAAACCACCAGTGATCTATAAATATAACCATGTGTTCTATGAATAAAACCTTGTGTTCTATTAATAGAACCCTGTGTTCTATGAATGGAACCCTGTGTTCTATGAATAGAACCCTGTGTTTTATGAATGAAACCATGTGTTCTCTGAATGGAAACCACCCGTGATCTATAAATATAACCATCTGTTCTATGAATAAAACCTTGTGTTCTATGAATAGAACCCTGTGTTTTATTAATGAAATTATGTGTTCTCTGAATGGAAACCACCCGTGATCTATAAATATAACCATGTGTTCTATGAATAAAACCTTGTGATCTATTAATAGAACCCTGTGTCCTATGAATGGAACCCTGTGTTCTATGAATGGAACCCTGTGTTCTATGAATAGAACCCTGTGTTTTATGAATGAAATTATGTGTTCTCTGAATGAAAATCACCAGTGATCTATAAATATAACCATGTGTTCTATGAATAAAACCTTGTGTTCTATTAATAGAACCCTGTGTTCTATGAATGGAACCCTGTGTTCTATGAATAGAACCCTGTGTTTTATGAATGAAACCATGTGTTCTCTGAATGGAAACCACCCGTAATCTATAAATATAACCATCTGTTCTATGAATAAAACCTTGTGTTCTATGAATAGAACCCTGTGTTTTATTAATGAAATTATGTGTTCTCTGAATGGAAACCACCCCTGATCTATAAATATAACCATGTGTTCTAAGAATAAAACCTTGTGTTCTATTTATAGAACCCTGTGTTCTATGAATGGAACCCTGTGTTCTATGAATAGAACCCTGTGTTTTATGAATGAAACCATGTGTTCTCTGAATGGAAACCACCCGTGATCTATAAATATAACCATCTGTTCTATGAATAAAACCTTGTGTTCTATGAATAGAACCCTGTGTTCTATAAATGGAACCCTGTGTTCTGTGAATAGAACCCTGTGTTTTATGAATGAAATTATGTGTTCTCTGAATGGAAATCACCCGTGATCTATAAATATAACCATCTGTTCTATGAATAAAACTTTGTGTTCTATTAATAGAACCCTGTGTTCTATGAATGGAACCCTGTGTTCTATGAATAGAACCCTGTGTTTTATGAATGAAATTATGTGTTCTCTGAATGAAAACCACCAGTGATCTATAAATATAACCATGTGTTCTATGAATAAAACCTTGTGTTCTATTAATAGAACCCTGTGTTCTATGAATGGAACCCTGTGTTCTATGAATAGAACCCTGTGTTTTATGAATGAAATTATGTGTTCTCTGAATGGAAACCACCCGTGATCTATAAATATAACCATGTGTTCTAAGAATAAAACCTTGTGTTCTATTTATAGAACCCTGTGTTCTATGAATGGAACCCTGTGTTCTATGAATAGAACCCTGTGTTTTATGAATGAAACAATGTGTTCTCTGAATGGAAACCACCCGTGATCTATAAATATAACCATCTTTTCTATGAATAAAACCTTGTGTTCTATGAATAGAACCCTATGTTCTATAAATGGAACCCTGTGTTCTATGAATAGAACCCTGTGTTTTATGATTGAAATTATGGGTTCTCTGAATGGAAACCACCCGTGATCTATAAATATAACCATGTGTTATATGAATAAAACCTTGTGTTCTATTAATAGAACCCTGTGTCCTATAAATGGAACCCTGTGTTCTATGAATAGAACCCTGTGTTTTATGAATGAAACCATGTGTTCTCTGAATGGAAACCACTCGTGATCTATAAATATAACCATCTGTTCTATGAATAAAACCTTGTGTTCTATGAATAGAACCCTATGTTCTATAAATGGAACCCTGTGTTTTATGAATAGAACCCTGTGTTTTATTAATGAAATTATGTGTTCTCTGAATTGAAACCACCCGTGATCTATAAATATAACCATGTGTTCTATGAATAAAACCTTGTGTTCTATTAATAGAACCCTGTGTCCTATGAATGGAACCCTGTGTTCTATAAATAGAACCCTGTGTTTTATGAATGAAACCATGTGTTCTCTGAATGGAAACCACCCGTGATCTATAAATATAACCATCTGTTCTATGAATAAAACCTTGTGTTCTATGAATAGAACCCTGTGTTCTATAAATGGAACCCTGTGTTCTATGAATAGAACCCTGTGTTTTATGAATGAAATTATGTGTTCTCTGAATGAAAACCACCTGTGATCTATAAATATAACCATCTGTTCTATGAATAAAACCTTGTGTTCTATGAATAGAACCCTATGTTCTATAAATGGAACCCTGTGTTCTATGAATAGAACCATGTGTTTTATGAATGAAATTATGTGTTCTCTGAATGGAAACCACCCGTGATCTATAAATATAACCATGTGTTCTATAAATAAAACCTTGTGTTCTATTAATAGAACCCTGTGTTCTATGAATGGAACCCTGTGTTCTATGAATAGATCCCTGTGTTTTATGAATGAAATTATGTGTTCTCTGAATGAAAACCACCAGTGATCTATAAATATAACCATGTGTTCTATGAATAAAACCTTGTGTTCTATTAATAGAACCCTGTGTTCTATAAATGGAACCCTGTGTTCTATGAATAGAACCCTGTGTTTTATGAATGAAATTATGGGGGAAATTTACCAATATGAAAAACCTAGTTTTTCGTATTGGTATTTTCCCTACGACTGCATACGACTGTTTAAGTCGTATGCAAAGTCGTGTTCCGGAGGGGGATTTACAAAGCAGTCATATACGACTGCTTTGTAACCCACCGATGTCGTAGGAATTCGTATTAGCGGCCGTATATACGGCCGCTAATACGAATTATTTCTAGCAGTCTGCACGGATCAGTCAGATCCGTGCAGGCTGCAATGTGTAAAAAAAAATAGAAAAATAAATAAATAAAAAAAAACCGGCGTGGGGTCCCCCCCACAGCCGAAACCAGCACCAGGCTGACAGAGCCTGGAGCCGGTAATTAAAAATCAGGGAACCCGACAAATAGGGGTTCCCCGATTTTTAACAACCAGCCCCAGGCTCCTGCTCTGGGGCTGGTTCCCAAAATACGGGGGACAAAATGACTAGGGGTCCCCCGTATTTTAAGAACCAGCCCCAGGCAAAACCAGCCAGCAGGCTAATGCCACAGCCGGGGGGAGACTTTTTATGCAAGTCCCCCCGGCCAAAGCATTAACACTACCGACCAGTCAGCCTGGCCAGGGGCCCTGGGGGAGTGGGGACCCCCCCAATAAAGGGGTCCCCCCCCTCCAGGACTTACCTGACCAGGCTGAAGCCTGGTGCTGTCCTCGATGCCCCTGGGCGGTGGGCATCGAGCTGATAGTTGTGTAAAAAATAGAAGAAACCATTGTTTTTTACTGTGGCACTACAAGTGCCAGCAAGCCTCCCCAGCAAGCTGGGACTTGGAGAACCACAAGTCCCAGCCTGCTGGGCATTAAAGGGCCCGCTGGGTCTTGTAGTGCCACAGTAAAAAAAATAGTTAAATAAAACACACTGACACACATTTTAAATAAAAGTTTAATACATACAAAACACACATACTGATACTTACCTAGCTTGATCCCGTTGGTAGGTCGCTGGCTCCGGTGTCGGCGGCTCCGTGTCGGCGGCTCCGTTGTCGGCGGCTCCGTGTCGGCGGCTCCGGGGTCGTCGGCGTCCTGTCCGAAGATAATCCATGTTGGACCTGTGGAAGGAAATCCTACTCACCCAGGTCCTGCATGGATGGTCTTCGTTCTTCATCCGTCGACATCCCGGTCTTCTGACAGCTGCTGGCGACTTCCAGCAGCTGTCGGCATCTTCCGCGACGCTCCCCGGCTTTCAGAGCCGGAGAGAGAACCTTCCTGGTCGGCGTCTGGGCTCAGAATGAATTCTGGCCAATCAGGAGCCGCCTAGCCGCCTAGCGGCCAATCAGGAAAGACCTTTCCTGATTGGCCGCTAGGCGGCTAGGCGGCTCCTGATTGGCCAGAATTCATTCTGAGCCCAGACGCCGACCAGGAAGGTTCTCTCTCCGGCTCTGAAAGCCGGGGAGCGTCGCGGAAGATGCCGACAGCTGCTGGAAGTCGCCAGCAGCTGTCAGAAGACCGGGATGTCGACGGATGAAGAACGAAGACCATCCATGCAGGACCTGGGTGAGTAGGATTTCCTTCCACAGGTCCAACATGGATTATCTTCGGACAGAACGCCGACGACCCCGGAGCCGCCGACACGGAGCCGCCGACAACGGAGCCGCCGACACGGAGCCGCCGACACCGGAGCCAGCGACCTACCAACGGGATCAAGCTAGGTAAGTATCAGTATGTGTGTTTTGTATGTATTAAACTTTTATTTAAAATGTGTGTCAGTGTGTTTTATTTAACTATTTTTTTTACTGTGGCACTACAAGACCCAGCGGGCCCTTTAATGCCCAGCAGGCTGGGACTTGTGGTTCTCCAAGTCCCAGCTTGCTGGGGAGGCTTGCTGGCACTTGTAGTGCCACAGTAAAAAACAATGGTTTCTTCTATTTTTTTACACAACTATCACCTCGATGCCCACCGCCCAGGGGCATCGAGGACAGCACCAGGCTTCAGCCTGGTCAGGTAAGTCCTGGAGGGGGGGGACCCCTTTATTGGGGGGGTCCCCACTCCCCCAGGGCCCCTGGCCAGGCTGACTGGTCGGTAGTGTTAATGCTTTGGCCGGGGGGACTTGCATAAAAAGTCTCCCCCCGGCTGTGGCATTAGCCTGCTGGCTGGTTTTGCCTGGGGCTGGTTCTTAAAATACGGGGGACCCCTAGTCATTTTGTCCCCCGTATTTTGGGAACCAGCCCCAGAGCAGGAGCCTGGGGCTGGTTGTTAAAAATCGGGGAACCCCTATTTGTCGGGTTCCCTGATTTTTAATTACCGGCTCCAGGCTCTGTCAGCCTGGTGCTGGTTTCGGCTGTGGGGGGGACCCCACGCCGGTTTTTTTTTTATTTATTTATTTTTTCTATTTTTTTACACTGAAGCCTGCACGGATCTGACTGATCCGTGCAGGCTAAAACGCAAATACGACATGAAAATGGTGTTCTATTTTCCTGTCGTATTTGCGTGGGTGTTTTACACCACTAAGCAGCCGTATTATCAGTACGGCTGCTTAGTAAATCAGAAACCACCATTCTTTTGAATGGTGATTTCTGTCGTATTCTATCGATGGTGTAGACATTCGTATTTGTAAATACAAATACGAATGTTCCATCTTTAGGACTACGAATTTTTGTATTTTTGGGATTGTAAATCCCGAAAATACAAATTCGTAAAAAAAAGGTGTATTTCTCCCTACGAATACACCTTTTTTCTACGAATCCATTTTGGTAAATGTCCCCCTATGTGTTCTCTGAATGGAAATCACCAGTGATCTATAAATATAACCATGTGTTCTATGAATAAAACCTTGTATTCTATTAATAGAACCTTGTGTTTTATGAATGGAACCCTGTGTTCTATGAATAGAACCCTGTGTTTTATGAATGAAATTATGTGTTCTCTGAATGAAAACCACCCATGATCTATAAATATAACCATGTGTTCTATGAATAAAACCTTGTGTTCTATTAATAGAACCCTGTGTTCTATGAATGGAACCCTGTGTTCTATGAATAGAACCCTGTGTTTTATGAATGAAACCATGTGTTCTCTGAATGGAAACCACCCGTGATCTATAAATATAACCATCTGTTCTATGAATAAAACCTTGTGTTCTATGAATAGAACCCTGTGTTCTATAAATGGAACCCTGTGTTTTATGAATAGAACCCTGTGTTTTATTAATGAAATTATGTGTTCTCTGAATGGAAACCACCCGTGATCTATAAATATAACCATGTGTTCTATGAATAAAACCTTGTGTTCTATTCATAGAACCCTGTGTCCTATGAATGGAACCCTGTGTTCTATGAATAGAACCCTGTGTTTTATGAATGAAACCATGTGTTCTCTGAATGGAAACCATTCGTGATCTATAAATATAACCATCTGTTCTATGAATAAAACCTTGTGTTCTATGAATAGAACCCTGTGTTCTATAAATGGAACCCTGTGTTTTATGAATAGAACCCTGTGTTTTATTAATGAAATTATGTGTTCTCTGAATGGAAACCACCTGTGATCTATAAATATAACCATGTGTTCTATGAATAAAACCTTGTGTTCTATTAATAGATCCCTGTGTCCTATGAATGGAACCCTGTGTTCTATGAATAGAACCCTGTGTTTTATGAATGAAATTATGTGTTCTCTGAATGAAAACCACCTGTGATCTATAAATATAACCATCTGTTCTATGAATAAAACCTTGTGTTCTATGAATAGAACCCTGTGTTCTATAAATGGAACCCTGTGTTCTATGAATAGAACCCTGTGTTTTATGAATGAAATTATGTGTTCTCTGAATGGAAACCACCCGTGATCTATAAATATAACCATGTGTTCTAAGAATAAAACCTTGTGTTCTATTTATAGAACACAAGGTTCTATGAATGGAACCCTGTGTTCTATGAATAGAACCCTGTGTTTTATGAATGAAACCATGTGTTCTCTGAATGGAAACCAACCGTGATCTATAAATATAACCATCTTTTCTATGAATAAAACCTTGCGTTCTATGAATAGAACCCTATGTTCTATAAATGGAACCCTGTGTTCTATGAATAGAACCCTGTGTTTTATGATAGAAATTATGTGTTCTCTGAATGGAAACCACCCGTGATCTATAAATATAACCATGTGTTCTATGAATAAAACCTTGTGTTCTATTAATAGAACCCTGTGTCCTATGAATGGAACCCTGTGTTCTATGAATAGAACCCTGTGTTTTATGAATGAAACCATGTGTTCTCTGAATGGAAACCACCCGTGATCTATAAATATAACCATCTGTTCTATGAATAAAACCTTGTGTTCTATGAATAGAACCCTATGTTCTATAAATGGAACCCTGTGTTCTATGAATAGAACCCTGTGTTTTATGAATGAAATTATGTGTTCTCTGAATGGAAACCACCCGTGATCTATAAATATAACCATGTGTTCTATGAATAAAACCTTGTATTCTATTAATAGAACCCTGTGTTCTATGAATGGAACCCTGTGTTCTATGAATAGAACCCTGTGTTTTATGAATGAAATTATGTGTTCTCTGAATGAAAACCACCCGTGATCTATAAATATAACCATGTGTTCTATGAATAAAACCTTGTGTTCTATTAATAGAACCCTGTGTTCTATGAATGGAACCCTGTGTTCTATGAATAGAACCCTGTGTTTTATGAATGAAACCATGTGTTCTCTGAATGGAAACCACCCGTGATCTATAAATATAACCATCTGTTCTATGAATAAAACCTTGTGTTCTATGAATAGAACCCTGTGTTCTATAAATGGAACCCTGTGTTTTATGAATAGAACCCTGTGTTTTATTAATGAAATTATGTGTTCTCTGAATGGAAACCAACCGTGATCTATAAATATAACCATGTGTTCTATGAATAAAACCTTGTGTTCTATTAATAGAACCCTGTGTCCTATGAATGGAACCCTGTGTTCTATGAATAGAACCCTGTGTTTTATGAATTAAACCATGTGTTCTCTGAATGGAAACCACCCGTGATCTATAAATATAACCATCCGTTTTTATGAATAAAACCTTGTGTTCTATGAATAGAACCCTGTGTTCTATAAATGGAACCCTGTGTTCTATGAATAGAACCCTGTGTTTTATGAATAAAATTATGTGTTCTCTAAATGGAAACCACCCGTGATCTATAAATATAACCATGTGTTCTATGAATAAAACCTTGTGTTCTATTAATAGAACCCTGTGTTCTATGAATGGAACCCTGTGTTCTATGAATAGAACCCTGTGTTTTATGAATGAAATTATGTGTTCTCTGAATGAAAACAACCCGTGATCTATAAATATAACCATCTGTTCTATGAATAAAACCTTGTGTTCTATGAATAGAACCCTGTGTTCTATAAATGGAACCCTGTGTTCTATGAATAGAACCCTGTGTTTTATGAATGAAATTATGTGTTCTCTGAATGGAAACCACCCCTGATCTATAAATATAACCATGTGTTCTAAGAATAAAACCTTGTGTTCTATTTATAGAACCCTGTGTTCTATGAATGGAACCCTGTGTTCTATGAATAGAACCCTGTGTTTTATGAATGAAACCATGTGTTCTCTGAATGGAAACCACCCGTGATCTATAAATATAACCATCTGTTCTATGAATAAAACCTTGTGTTCTATGAATAGAACCCTGTGTTCTATAAATGGAACCCTGTGTTCTGTGAATAGAACCCTGTGTTTTATGAATGAAATTATGTGTTCTCTGAATGGAAATCACCCGTGATCTATAAATATAACCATCTGTTCTATGAATAAAACTTTGTGTTCTATTAATAGAACCCTGTGTTCTATGAATGGAACCCTGTGTTCTATGAATAGAACCCTGTGTTTTATGAATGAAATTATGTGTTCTCTGAATGAAATCCACCAGTGAACTATACATATAACCATGTGTTCTATGAATAAAACCTTGTGTTCTATTAATAGAATCCTGTGTTCTATGAATGGAACCCTGTGTTCTATGAATAGAACCCTGTGTTTTATGAATGAAATTATGTGTTCTCTGAATGAAAACCACCAGTGATCTATAAATATAACCATGTGTTCTATGAATAAAACCTTGTGTTCTATTAATAGAACCCTGTGTTCTATGAATGGAACCCTGTGTTCTATGAATAGAACCCTGTGTTTTATGAATGAAACCATGTGTTCTCTGAATGGAAACCACCCGTGATCTATAAATATAACCATCTGTTCTATGAATAAAACCTTGTGTTCTATGAATAGAACCCTGTGTTTTATTAATGAAATTATGTGTTCTCTGAATGGAAACCACCCGTGATCTATAAATATAACCATGTGTTCTATGAATAAAACCTTGTGTTCTATTAATAGAACCCTGTGTTCTATGAATGGAACCCTGTGTTCTATGAATAGAACCCTGTGTTTTATGAATGAAACCATGTGTTCTCTGAATGGAAACCACCCGTAATCTATAAATATAACCATCTGTTCTATGAATAAAACCTTGTGTTCTATGAATAGAACCCTGTGTTTTATTAATGAAATTATGTGTTCTCTGAATGGAAACCACCCCTGATCTATAAATATAACCATGTGTTCTAAGAATAAAACCTTGTGTTCTATTTATAGAACCCTGTGTTCTATGAATGGAACCCTGTGTTCTATGAATAGAACCCTGTGTTTTATGAATGAAACCATGTGTTCTCTGAATGGAAACCACCCGTGATCTATAAATATAACCATCTGTTCTATGAATAAAACCTTGTGTTCTATGAATAGAACCCTGTGTTCTATAAATGGAACCCTGTGTTCTGTGAATAGAACCCTGTGTTTTATGAATGAAATTATGTGTTCTCTGAATGGAAATCACCCGTGATCTATAAATATAACCATCTGTTCTATGAATAAAACTTTGTGTTCTATTAATAGAACCCTGTGTTCTATGAATGGAACCCTGTGTTCTATGAATAGAACCCTGTGTTTTATGAATGAAATTATGTGTTCTCTGAATGAAAACCACCAGTGAACTATACATATAACCATGTGTTCTATGAATAAAACCTTGTGTTCTATTAATAGAATCCTGTGTTCTATGAATGGAACCCTGTGTTCTATGAATAGAACCCTGTGTTTTATGAATGAAATTATGTGTTCTCTGAATGAAAACCACCAGTGATCTATAAATATAACCATGTGTTCTATGAATAAAACCTTGTGTTCTATTAATAGAACCCTGTGTTCTATGAATGGAACCCTGTGTTCTATGAATAGAACCCTGTGTTTTATGAATGAAATTATGTGTTCTCTGAATGGAAACCACCCGTGATCTATAAATATAACCATGTTTTCTAAGAATAAAACCTTGTGTTCTATTTATAGAACCCTGTGTTCTATGAATGGAACCCTGTGTTCTATGAATAGAACCCTGTGTTTTATGAATGAAACAATGTGTTCTCTGAATGGAAACCACCCGTGATCTATAAATATAACCATCTTTTCTATGAATAAAACCTTGTGTTCTATGAATAGAACCCTATGTTCTATAAATGGAACCCTGTGTTCTATGAATAGAACCCTGTGTTTTATGATTGAAATTATGTGTTCTCTGAATGGAAACCACCCGTGATCTATAAATATAACCATGTGTTATATGAATAAAACCTTGTGTTCTATTAATAGAACCCTGTGTCCTATAAATGGAACCCTGTGTTCTATGAATAGAACCCTGTGTTTTATGAATGAAACCATGTGTTCTCTGAATGGAAACCACTCGTGATCTATAAATATAACCATCTGTTCTATGAATAAAACCTTGTGTTCTATGAATAGAACCCTATGTTCTATAAATGGAACCCTGTGTTTTATGAATAGAACCCTGTGTTTTATGAATTAAACCATGTGTTCTCTGAATGGAAACCACCCGTGATCTATAAATATAACCATCCGTTTTTATGAATAAAACCTTGTGTTCTATGAATAGAACCCTGTGTTCTATAAATGGAACCCTGTGTTCTATGAATAGAACCCTGTGTTTTATGAATAAAATTATGTGTTCTCTAAATGGAAACCACCCGTGATCTATAAATATAACCATGTGTTCTATGAATAAAACCTTGTGTTCTATTAATAGAACCCTGTGTTCTATGAATGGAACCCTGTGTTCTATGAATAGAACCCTGTGTTTTATGAATGAAATTATGTGTTCTCTGAATGAAAACAACCCGTGATCTATAAATATAACCATCTGTTCTATGAATAAAACCTTGTGTTCTATGAATAGAACCCTATGTTCTATAAATGGAACCCTGTGTTCTATGAATAGAACCCTGTGTTTTATGAATGAAATTATGTGTTCTCTGAATGGAAACCACCCGTGATCTATAAATATAACCATGTGTTCTATGAATAAAACCTTGTATTCTATTAATAGAACCCTGTGTTCTATGAATGGAACCCTGTGTTCTATGAATAGAACCCTGTGTTTTATGAATGAAATTATGTGTTCTCTGAATGAAAACCACCCGTGATCTATAAATATAACCATGTGTTCTATGAATAAAACCTTGTGTTCTATTAATAGAACCCTGTGTTCTATGAATGGAACCCTGTGTTCTATGAATAGAACCCTGTGTTTTATGAATGAAACCATGTGTTCTCTGAATGGAAACCACCCGTGATCTATAAATATAACCATCTGTTCTATGAATAAAACCTTGTGTTCTATGAATAGAACCCTGTGTTCTATAAATGGAACCCTGTGTTTTATGAATAGAACCCTGTGTTTTATTAATGAAATTATGTGTTCTCTGAATGGAAACCAACCGTGATCTATAAATATAACCATGTGTTCTATGAATAAAACCTTGTGTTCTATTAATAGAACCCTGTGTCCTATGAATGGAACCCTGTGTTCTATGAATAGAACCCTGTGTTTTATGAATTAAACCATGTGTTCTCTGAATGGAAACCACCCGTGATCTATAAATATAACCATCCGTTTTTATGAATAAAACCTTGTGTTCTATGAATAGAACCCTGTGTTCTATAAATGGAACCCTGTGTTCTATGAATAGAACCCTGTGTTTTATGAATAAAATTATGTGTTCTCTAAATGGAAACCACCCGTGATCTATAAATATAACCATGTGTTCTATGAATAAAACCTTGTGTTCTATTAATAGAACCCTGTGTTCTATGAATGGAACCCTGTGTTCTATGAATAGAACCCTGTGTTTTATGAATGAAATTATGTGTTCTCTGAATGAAAACAACCCGTGATCTATAAATATAACCATCTGTTCTATGAATAAAACCTTGTGTTCTATGAATAGAACCCTGTGTTCTATAAATGGAACCCTGTGTTCTATGAATAGAACCCTGTGTTTTATGAATGAAATTATGTGTTCTCTGAATGGAAACCACCCCTGATCTATAAATATAACCATGTGTTCTAAGAATAAAACCTTGTGTTCTATTTATAGAACCCTGTGTTCTATGAATGGAACCCTGTGTTCTATGAATAGAACCCTGTGTTTTATGAATGAAACCATGTGTTCTCTGAATGGAAACCACCCGTGATCTATAAATATAACCATCTGTTCTATGAATAAAACCTTGTGTTCTATGAATAGAACCCTGTGTTCTATAAATGGAACCCTGTGTTCTGTGAATAGAACCCTGTGTTTTATGAATGAAATTATGTGTTCTCTGAATGGAAATCACCCGTGATCTATAAATATAACCATCTGTTCTATGAATAAAACTTTGTGTTCTATTAATAGAACCCTGTGTTCTATGAATGGAACCCTGTGTTCTATGAATAGAACCCTGTGTTTTATGAATGAAATTATGTGTTCTCTGAATGAAATCCACCAGTGAACTATACATATAACCATGTGTTCTATGAATAAAACCTTGTGTTCTATTAATAGAATCCTGTGTTCTATGAATGGAACCCTGTGTTCTATGAATAGAACCCTGTGTTTTATGAATGAAATTATGTGTTCTCTGAATGAAAACCACCAGTGATCTATAAATATAACCATGTGTTCTATGAATAAAACCTTGTGTTCTATTAATAGAACCCTGTGTTCTATGAATGGAACCCTGTGTTCTATGAATAGAACCCTGTGTTTTATGAATGAAACCATGTGTTCTCTGAATGGAAACCACCCGTGATCTATAAATATAACCATCTGTTCTATGAATAAAACCTTGTGTTCTATGAATAGAACCCTGTGTTTTATTAATGAAATTATGTGTTCTCTGAATGGAAACCACCCGTGATCTATAAATATAACCATGTGTTCTATGAATAAAACCTTGTGTTCTATTAATAGAACCCTGTGTTCTATGAATGGAACCCTGTGTTCTATGAATAGAACCCTGTGTTTTATGAATGAAACCATGTGTTCTCTGAATGGAAACCACCCGTAATCTATAAATATAACCATCTGTTCTATGAATAAAACCTTGTGTTCTATGAATAGAACCCTGTGTTTTATTAATGAAATTATGTGTTCTCTGAATGGAAACCACCCCTGATCTATAAATATAACCATGTGTTCTAAGAATAAAACCTTGTGTTCTATTTATAGAACCCTGTGTTCTATGAATGGAACCCTGTGTTCTATGAATAGAACCCTGTGTTTTATGAATGAAACCATGTGTTCTCTGAATGGAAACCACCCGTGATCTATAAATATAACCATCTGTTCTATGAATAAAACCTTGTGTTCTATGAATAGAACCCTGTGTTCTATAAATGGAACCCTGTGTTCTGTGAATAGAACCCTGTGTTTTATGAATGAAATTATGTGTTCTCTGAATGGAAATCACCCAAGATCTATAAATATAACCATCTGTTCTATGAATAAAACTTTGTGTTCTATTAATAGAACCCTGTGTTCTATGAATGGAACCCTGTGTTCTATGAATAGAACCCTGTGTTTTATGAATGAAATTATGTGTTCTCTGAATGAAAACCACCAGTGAACTATACATATAACCATGTGTTCTATGAATAAAACCTTGTGTTCTATTAATAGAATCCTGTGTTCTATGAATGGAACCCTGTGTTCTATGAATAGAACCCTGTGTTTTATGAATGAAATTATGTGTTCTCTGAATGAAAACCACCAGTGATCTATAAATATAACCATGTGTTCTATGAATAAAACCTTGTGTTCTATTAATAGAACCCTGTGTTCTATGAATGGAACCCTGTGTTCTATGAATAGAACCCTGTGTTTTATGAATGAAATTATGTGTTCTCTGAATGGAAACCACCCGTGATCTATAAATATAACCATGTTTTCTAAGAATAAAACCTTGTGTTCTATTTATAGAACCCTGTGTTCTATGAATGGAACCCTGTGTTCTATGAATAGAACCCTGTGTTTTATGAATGAAACAATGTGTTCTCTGAATGGAAACCACCCGTGATCTATAAATATAACCATCTTTTCTATGAATAAAACCTTGTGTTCTATGAATAGAACCCTATGTTCTATAAATGGAACCCTGTGTTCTATGAATAGAACCCTGTGTTTTATGATTGAAATTATGTGTTCTCTGAATGGAAACCACCCGTGATCTATAAATATAACCATGTGTTATATGAATAAAACCTTGTGTTCTATTAATAGAACCCTGTGTCCTATAAATGGAACCCTGTGTTCTATGAATAGAACCCTGTGTTTTATGAATGAAACCATGTGTTCTCTGAATGGAAACCACTCGTGATCTATAAATATAACCATCTGTTCTATGAATAAAACCTTGTGTTCTATGAATAGAACCCTATGTTCTATAAATGGAACCCTGTGTTTTATGAATAGAACCCTGTGTTTTATGAATTAAACCATGTGTTCTCTGAATGGAAACCACCCGTGATCTATAAATATAACCATCCGTTTTTATGAATAAAACCTTGTGTTCTATGAATAGAACCCTGTGTTCTATAAATGGAACCCTGTGTTCTATGAATAGAACCCTGTGTTTTATGAATAAAATTATGTGTTCTCTAAATGGAAACCACCCGTGATCTATAAATATAACCATGTGTTCTATGAATAAAACCTTGTGTTCTATTAATAGAACCCTGTGTTCTATGAATGGAACCCTGTGTTCTATGAATAGAACCCTGTGTTTTATGAATGAAATTATGTGTTCTCTGAATGAAAACAACCCGTGATCTATAAATATAACCATCTGTTCTATGAATAAAACCTTGTGTTCTATGAATAGAACCCTATGTTCTATAAATGGAACCCTGTGTTCTATGAATAGAACCCTGTGTTTTATGAATGAAATTATGTGTTCTCTGAATGGAAACCACCCGTGATCTATAAATATAACCATGTGTTCTATGAATAAAACCTTGTATTCTATTAATAGAACCCTGTGTTCTATGAATGGAACCCTGTGTTCTATGAATAGAACCCTGTGTTTTATGAATGAAATTATGTGTTCTCTGAATGAAAACCACCCGTGATCTATAAATATAACCATGTGTTCTATGAATAAAACCTTGTGTTCTATTAATAGAACCCTGTGTTCTATGAATGGAACCCTGTGTTCTATGAATAGAACCCTGTGTTTTATGAATGAAACCATGTGTTCTCTGAATGGAAACCACCCGTGATCTATAAATATAACCATCTGTTCTATGAATAAAACCTTGTGTTCTATGAATAGAACCCTGTGTTCTATAAATGGAACCCTGTGTTTTATGAATAGAACCCTGTGTTTTATTAATGAAATTATGTGTTCTCTGAATGGAAACCAACCGTGATCTATAAATATAACCATGTGTTCTATGAATAAAACCTTGTGTTCTATTAATAGAACCCTGTGTCCTATGAATGGAACCCTGTGTTCTATGAATAGAACCCTGTGTTTTATGAATTAAACCATGTGTTCTCTGAATGGAAACCACCCGTGATCTATAAATATAACCATCCGTTTTTATGAATAAAACCTTGTGTTCTATGAATAGAACCCTGTGTTCTATAAATGGAACCCTGTGTTCTATGAATAGAACCCTGTGTTTTATGAATAAAATTATGTGTTCTCTAAATGGAAACCACCCGTGATCTATAAATATAACCATGTGTTCTATGAATAAAACCTTGTGTTCTATTAATAGAACCCTGTGTTCTATGAATGGAACCCTGTGTTCTATGAATAGAACCCTGTGTTTTATGAATGAAATTATGTGTTCTCTGAATGAAAACAACCCGTGATCTATAAATATAACCATCTGTTCTATGAATAAAACCTTGTGTTCTATGAATAGAACCCTGTGTTCTATAAATGGAACCTTGTGTTCTATGAATAGAACCCTGTGTTTTATGAATGAAATTATGTGTTCTCTGAATGGAAACCACCCCTGATCTATAAATATAACCATGTGTTCTAAGAATAAAACCTTGTGTTCTATTAATAGAACCCTGTGTTCTATAAATGGAACCCTGTGTTCTATGAATAGAACCCTGTGTTTTATGAATGAAATTATGTGTTCTCTGAATGGAAATCACCAGTGATCTATAAATATAACCATGTGTTCTATGAATAAAACCTTGTATTCTATTAATAGAACCTTGTGTTTTATGAATGGAACCCTGTGTTCTATGAATAGAACCCTGTGTTTTATGAATGAAATTATGTGTTCTCTGAATGAAAACCACCCATGATCTATAAATATAACCATGTGTTCTATGAATAAAACCTTGTGTTCTATTAATAGAACCCTGTGTTCTATGAATGGAACCCTGTGTTCTATGAATAGAACCCTGTGTTTTATGAATGAAACCATGTGTTCTCTGAATGGAAACCACCCGTGATCTATAAATATAACCATCTGTTCTATGAATAAAACCTTGTGTTCTATGAATAGAACCCTGTGTTCTATAAATGGAACCCTGTGTTTTATGAATAGAACCCTGTGTTTTATTAATGAAATTATGTGTTCTCTGAATGGAAACCAGCCGTGATCTATAAATATAACCATGTGTTCTATGAATAAAACCTTGTGTTCTATTCATAGAACCCTGTGTCCTATGAATGGAACCCTGTGTTCTATGAATAGAACCCTGTGTTTTATGAATGAAACCATGTGTTCTCTGAATGGAAACCATTCGTGATCTATAAATATAACCATCTGTTCTATGAATAAAACCTTGTGTTCTATGAATAGATCCCTGTGTTCTATAAATGGAACCCTGTGTTTTATGAATAGAACCCTGTGTTTTATTAATGAAATTATGTGTTCTCTGAATGGAAACCACCCGTGATCTATAAATATAACCATGTGTTCTATGAATAAAACCTTGTGTTCTATTAATAGAACCCTGTGTCCTATGAATGGAACCCTGTGTTCTATGAATAGAACCCTGTGTTTTATGAATGAAACCATGTGTTCTCTGAATGGAAACCACCCGTGATCTATAAATATAACCATCTGTTCTATGAATAAAACCTTGTGTTCTATGAATAGAACCCTGTGTTCTATAAATGGAACCCTGTGTTCTATGAATAGAACCCTGTGTTTTATGAATGAAATTATGTGTTCTCTGAATGAAAACCACCTGTGATCTATAAATATAACCATCTGTTCTATGAATAAAACCTTGTGTTCTATGACTAGAACCCTGTGTTCTATAAATGGAACCCTGTGTTCTATGAATAGAACCCTGTGTTTTATGAATGAAATTATGTGTTCTCTGAATGGAAACCACCCGTGATCTATAAATATAACCATGTGTTCTAAGAATAAAACCTTGTGTTCTATTTATAGAACACAAGGTTCTATGAATGGAACCCTGTGTTCTATGAATAGAACCCTGTGTTTTATGAAAGAAACCATGTGTTCTCTGAATGGAAACCAACCGTGATCTATAAATATAACCATCTTTTCTATGAATAAAACCTTGCGTTCTATGAATAGAACCCTATGTTCTATAAATGGAACCCTGTGTTCTATGAATAGAACCCTGTGTTTTATGATAGAAATTATGTGTTCTCTGAATGGAAACCACCCGTGATCTATAAATATAACCATGTGTTCTATGAATAAAACCTTGTGTTCTATTAATAGAACCCTGTGTCCTATGAATGGAACCCTGTGTTCTATGAATAGAACCCTGTGTTTTATGAATGAAACCATGTGTTCTCTGAATGGAAACCACCCGTGATCTATAAATATAACCATCTGTTCTATGAATAAAACCTTGTGTTCTATGAATAGAACCCTATGTTCTATAAATGGAACCCTGTGTTCTATGAATAGAACCCTGTGTTTTATGAATGAAATTATGTGTTCTCTGAATGGAAACCACCCGTGATCTATAAATATAACCATGTGTTCTATGAATAAAACCTTGTATTCTATTAATAGAACCTTGTGTTCTATGAATGGAACCCTGTGTTCTATGAATAGAACCCTGTGTTTTATGAATGAAATTATGTGTTCTCTGAATGAAAACCACCCGTGATCTATAAATATAACCATGTGTTCTATGAATAAAACCTTGTGTTCTATTAATAGAACCCTGTGTTCTATGAATGGAACCCTGTGTTCTATGAATAGAACCCTGTGTTTTATGAATGAAACCATGTGTTCTCTGAATGGAAACCACCCGTGATCTATAAATATAACCATCTGTTCTATGAATAAAACCTTGTGTTCTATGAATAGAACCCTGTGTTCTATAAATGGAACCCTGTGTTTTATGAATAGAACCCTGTGTTTTATTAATGAAATTATGTGTTCTCTGAATGGAAACCAACCGTGATCTATAAATATAACCATGTGTTCTATGAATAAAACCTTGTGTTCTATTAATAGAACCCTGTGTCCTATGAATGGAACCCTGTGTTCTATGAATAGAACCCTGTGTTTTATGAATTAAACCATGTGTTCTCTGAATGGAAACCACCCGTGATCTATAAATATAACCATCCGTTTTTATGAATAAAACCTTGTGTTCTATGAATAGAACCCTGTGTTCTATAAATGGAACCCTGTGTTCTATGAATAGAACCCTGTGTTTTATGAATAAAATTATGTGTTCTCTAAATGGAAACCACCCCTGATCTATAAATATAACCATGTGTTCTAAGAATAAAACCTTGTGTTCTATTTATAGAACCCTGTGTTCTATGAATGGAACCCTGTGTTCTATGAATAGAACCCTGTGTTTTATGAATGAAACCATGTGTTCTCTGAATGGAAACCACCCGTGATCTATAAATATAACCATCTGTTCTATGAATAAAACCTTGTGTTCTATGAATAGAACCCTGTGTTCTATAAATGGAACCCTGTGTTCTGTGAATAGAACCCTGTGTTTTATGAATGAAATTATGTGTTCTCTGAATGAAAACCACCAGTGAACTATACATATAACCATGTGTTCTATGAATAAAACCTTGTGTTCTATTAATAGAATCCTGTGTTCTATGAATGGAACCCTGTGTTCTATGAATAGAACCCTGTGTTTTATGAATGAAATTATGTGTTCTCTGAATGAAAACCACCAGTGATCTATAAATATAACCATGTGTTCTATGAATAAAACCTTGTGTTCTATTAATAGAACCCTGTGTTCTATGAATGGAACCCTGTGTTCTATGAATAGAACCCTGTGTTTTATGAATGAAACCATGTGTTCTCTGAATGGAAACCACCCGTGATCTATAAATATAACCATCTGTTCTATGAATAAAACCTTGTGTTCTATGAATAGAACCCTGTGTTTTATTAATGAAATTATGTGTTCTCTGAATGGAAACCACCCGTGATCTATAAATATAACCATGTGTTCTATGAATAAAACCTTGTGATCTATTAATAGAACCCTGTGTCCTATGAATGGAACCCTGTGTTCTATGAATGGAACCCTGTGTTCTATGAATAGAACCCTGTGTTTTATGAATGAAATTATGTGTTCTCTGAATGAAAATCACCAGTGATCTATAAATATAACCATGTGTTCTATGAATAAAACCTTGTGTTCTATTAATAGAACCCTGTGTTCTATGAATGGAACCCTGTGTTCTATGAATAGAACCCTGTGTTTTATGAATGAAACCATGTGTTCTCTGAATGGAAACCACCCGTAATCTATAAATATAACCATCTGTTCTATGAATAAAACCTTGTGTTCTATGAATAGAACCCTGTGTTTTATTAATGAAATTATGTGTTCTCTGAATGGAAACCACCCCTGATCTATAAATATAACCATGTGTTCTAAGAATAAAACCTTGTGTTCTATTTATAGAACCCTGTGTTCTATGAATGGAACCCTGTGTTCTATGAATAGAACCCTGTGTTTTATGAATGAAACCATGTGTTCTCTGAATGGAAACCACCCGTGATCTATAAATATAACCATCTGTTCTATGAATAAAACCTTGTGTTCTATGAATAGAACCCTGTGTTCTATAAATGGAACCCTGTGTTCTGTGAATAGAACCCTGTGTTTTATGAATGAAATTATGTGTTCTCTGAATGGAAATCACCCGTGATCTATAAATATAACCATCTGTTCTATGAATAAAACTTTGTGTTCTATTAATAGAACCCTGTGTTCTATGAATGGAACCCTGTGTTCTATGAATAGAACCCTGTGTTTTATGAATGAAATTATGTGTTCTCTGAATGAAAACCACCAGTGAACTATACATATAACCATGTGTTCTATGAATAAAACCTTGTGTTCTATTAATAGAATCCTGTGTTCTATGAATGGAACCCTGTGTTCTATGAATAGAACCCTGTGTTTTATGAATGAAATTATGTGTTCTCTGAATGAAAACCACCAGTGATCTATAAATATAACCATGTGTTCTATGAATAAAACCTTGTGTTCTATTAATAGAACCCTGTGTTCTATGAATGGAACCCTGTGTTCTATGAATAGAACCCTGTGTTTTATGAATGAAATTATGTGTTCTCTGAATGGAAACCACCCGTGATCTATAAATATAACCATGTTTTCTAAGAATAAAACCTTGTGTTCTATTTATAGAACCCTGTGTTCTATGAATGGAACCCTGTGTTCTATGAATAGAACCCTGTGTTTTATGAATGAAACAATGTGTTCTCTGAATGGAAACCACCCGTGATCTATAAATATAACCATCTTTTCTATGAATAAAACCTTGTGTTCTATGAATAGAACCCTATGTTCTATAAATGGAACCCTGTGTTCTATGAATAGAACCCTGTGTTTTATGATTGAAATTATGTGTTCTCTGAATGGAAACCACCCGTGATCTATAAATATAACCATGTGTTATATGAATAAAACCTTGTGTTCTATTAATAGAACCCTGTGTCCTATAAATGGAACCCTGTGTTCTATGAATAAAACCCTGTGTTTTATGAATGAAACCATGTGTTCTCTGAATGGAAACCACTCGTGATCTATAAATATAACCATCTGTTCTATGAATAAAACCTTGTGTTCTATGAATAGAACCCTATGTTCTATAAATGGAACCCTGTGTTTTATGAATAGAACCCTGTGTTTTATTAATGAAATTATGTGTTCTCTGAATTGAAACCACCCGTGATCTATAAATATAACCATGTGTTCTATGAATAAAACCTTGTGTTCTATTAATAGAACCCTGTGTCCTATGAATGGAACCCTGTGTTCTATAAATAGAACCCTGTGTTTTATGAATGAAACCATGTGTTCTCTGAATGGAAACCACCCGTGATCTATAAATATAACCATCTGTTCTATGAATAAAACCTTGTGTTCTATGAATAGAACCCTGTGTTCTATAAATGGAACCCTGTGTTCTATGAATAGAACCCTGTGTTTTATGAATGAAATTATGTGTTCTCTGAATGAAAACCACCTGTGATCTATAAATATAACCATCTGTTCTATGAATAAAACCTTGTGTTCTATGAATAGAACCCTATGTTCTATAAATGGAACCCTGTGTTCTATGAATAGAACCATGTGTTTTATGAATGAAATTATGTGTTCTCTGAATGGAAACCACCCGTGATCTATAAATATAACCATGTGTTCTATAAATAAAACCTTGTGTTCTATTAATAGAACCCTGTGTTCTATGAATGGAACCCTGTGTTCTATGAATAGATCCCTGTGTTTTATGAATGAAATTATGTGTTCTCTGAATGAAAACCACCAGTGATCTATAAATATAACCATGTGTTCTATGAATAAAACCTTGTGTTCTATTAATAGAACCCTGTGTTCTATAAATGGAACCCTGTGTTCTATGAATAGAACCCTGTGTTTTATGAATGAAATTATGTGTTCTCTGAATGGAAATCACCAGTGATCTATAAATATAACCATGTGTTCTATGAATAAAACCTTGTATTCTATTAATAGAACCTTGTGTTTTATGAATGGAACCCTGTGTTCTATGAATAGAACCCTGTGTTTTATGAATGAAATTATGTGTTCTCTGAATGAAAACCACCCATGATCTATAAATATAACCATGTGTTCTATGAATAAAACCTTGTGTTCTATTAATAGAACCCTGTGTTCTATGAATGGAACCCTGTGTTCTATGAATAGAACCCTGTGTTTTATGAATGAAACCATGTGTTCTCTGAATGGAAACCACCCGTGATCTATAAATATAACCATCTGTTCTATGAATAAAACCTTGTGTTCTATGAATAGAACCCTGTGTTCTATAAATGGAACCCTGTGTTTTATGAATAGAACCCTGTGTTTTATTAATGAAATTATGTGTTCTCTGAATGGAAACCAGCCGTGATCTATAAATATAACCATGTGTTCTATGAATAAAACCTTGTGTTCTATTCATAGAACCCTGTGTCCTATGAATGGAACCCTGTGTTCTATGAATAGAACCCTGTGTTTTATGAATGAAACCATGTGTTCTCTGAATGGAAACCATTCGTGATCTATAAATATAACCATCTGTTCTATGAATAAAACCTTGTGTTCTATGAATAGAACCCTGTGTTCTATAAATGGAACCCTGTGTTTTATGAATAGAACCCTGTGTTTTATTAATGAAATTATGTGTTCTCTGAATGGAAACCACCCGTGATCTATAAATATAACCATGTGTTCTATGAATAAAACCTTGTGTTCTATTAATAGAACCCTGTGTCCTATGAATGGAACCCTGTGTTCTATGAATAGAACCCTGTGTTTTGTGAATGAAACCATGTGTTCTCTGAATGGAAACCACCCGTGATCTATAAATATAACCATCTGTTCTATGAATAAAACCTTGTGTTCTATGAATAGAACCCTGTGTTCTATAAATGGAACCCTGTGTTCTATGAATAGAACCCTGTGTTTTATGAATGAAATTATGTGTTCTCTGAATGAAAACCACCTGTGATCTATAAATATAACCATCTGTTCTATGAATAAAACCTTGTGTTCTATGAATAGAACCCTGTGTTCTATAAATGGAACCCTGTGTTCTATGAATAGAACCCTGTGTTTTATGAATGAAATTATGTGTTCTCTGAATGGAAACCACCCGTGATCTATAAATATAACCATGTGTTCTAAGAATAAAACCTTGTGTTCTATTTATAGAACACAAGGTTCTATGAATGGAACCCTGTGTTCTATGAATAGAACCCTGTGTTTTATGAAAGAAACCATGTGTTCTCTGAATGGAAACCAACCGTGATCTATAAATATAACCATCTTTTCTATGAATAAAACCTTGCGTTCTATGAATAGAACCCTATGTTCTATAAATGGAACCCTGTGTTCTATGAATAGAACCCTGTGTTTTATGATAGAAATTATGTGTTCTCTGAATGGAAACCACCCGTGATCTATAAATATAACCATGTGTTCTATGAATAAAACCTTGTGTTCTATTAATAGAACCCTGTGTCCTATGAATGGAACCCTGTGTTCTATGAATAGAACCCTGTGTTTTATGAATGAAACCATGTGTTCTCTGAATGGAAACCACCCGTGATCTATAAATATAACCATCTGTTCTATGAATAAAACCTTGTGTTCTATGAATAGAACCCTATGTTCTATAAATGGAACCCTGTGTTCTATGAATAGAACCCTGTGTTTTATGAATGAAATTATGTGTTCTCTGAATGGAAACCACCCGTGATCTATAAATATAACCATGTGTTCTATGAATAAAACCTTGTATTCTATTAATAGAACCTTGTGTTCTATGAATGGAACCCTGTGTTCTATGAATAGAACCCTGTGTTTTATGAATGAAATTATGTGTTCTCTGAATGAAAACCACCCGTGATCTATAAATATAACCATGTGTTCTATGAATAAAACCTTGTGTTCTATTAATAGAACCCTGTGTTCTATGAATGGAACCCTGTGTTCTATGAATAGAACCCTGTGTTTTATGAATGAAACCATGTGTTCTCTGAATGGAAACCACCCGTGATCTATAAATATAACCATCTGTTCTATGAATAAAACCTTGTGTTCTATGAATAGAACCCTGTGTTCTATAAATGGAACCCTGTGTTTTATGAATAGAACCCTGTGTTTTATTAATGAAATTATGTGTTCTCTGAATGGAAACCAACCGTGATCTATAAATATAACCATGTGTTCTATGAATAAAACCTTGTGTTCTATTAATAGAACCCTGTGTCCTATGAATGGAACCCTGTGTTCTATGAATAGAACCCTGTGTTTTATGAATTAAACCATGTGTTCTCTGAATGGAAACTACCCGTGATCTATAAATATAACCATCCGTTTTTATGAATAAAACCTTGTGTTCTATGAATAGAACCCTGTGTTCTATAAATGGAACCCTGTGTTCTATGAATAGAACCCTGTGTTTTATGAATAAAATTATGTGTTCTCTAAATGGAAACCACCCGTGATCTATAAATATAACCATGTGTTCTATGAATAAAACCTTGTGTTCTATTAATAGAACCCTGTGTTCTATGAATGGAACCCTGTGTTCTATGAATAGAACCCTGTGTTTTATGAATGAAATTATGTGTTCTCTGAATGAAAACAACCCGTGATCTATAAATATAACCATCTGTTCTATGAATAAAACCTTGTGTTCTATGAATAGAACCCTGTGTTCTATAAATGGAACCCTGTGTTCTATGAATAGAACCCTGTGTTTTATGAATGAAATTATGTGTTCTCTGAATGGAAACCACCCCTGATCTATAAATATAACCATGTGTTCTAAGAATAAAACCTTGTGTTCTATTTATAGAACCCTGTGTTCTATGAATGGAACCCTGTGTTCTATGAATAGAACCCTGTGTTTTATGAATGAAACCATGTGTTCTCTGAATGGAAACCACCCGTGATCTATAAATATAACCATCTGTTCTATGAATAAAACCTTGTGTTCTATGAATAGAACCCTGTGTTCTATAAATGGAACCCTGTGTTCTGTGAATAGAACCCTGTGTTTTATGAATGAAATTATGTGTTCTCTGAATGGAAATCACCCGTGATCTATAAATATAACCATCTGTTCTATGAATAAAACTTTGTGTTCTATGAATAGAACCCTGTGTTCTATAAATGGAACCCTGTGTTCTATGAATAGAACCCTGTGTTTTATGAATGAAATTATGTGTTCTCTGAATGGAAATCACCCGTGATCTATAAATATAACCATCTGTTCTATGAATAAAACTTTGTGTTCTATGAATAGAACCCTGTGTTCTATAAATGGAACCCTGTGTTCTATAAATGGAACCCTGTGTTCTGTGAATAGAACCCTGTGTTTTATGAATGAAATTATGTGTTCTCTGAATGGAAATCACCCGTGATCTATAAATATAACCATCTGTTCTATGAATAAAACCTTGTGTTCTATGAATAGAACCCTGTGTTCTATAAATGGAACCCTGTGTTCTATGAATAGAACCCTGTGTTTTATGAATGAAATTATGTGTTCTCTGAATGAAAACCACCTGTGATCTATAAATATAACCATCTGTTCTATGAATAAAACCTTGTGTTCTATGAATAGAACCCTGTGTTCTATAAATGGAACCCTGTGTTCTATGAATAGAACCCTGTGTTTTATGAATGAAATTATGTGTTCTCTGAATGGAAACCACCCGTGATCTATAAATATAACCATGTGTTCTAAGAATAAAACCTTGTGTTCTATTTATAGAACACAAGGTTCTATGAATGGAACCCTGTGTTCTATGAATAGAACCCTGTGTTTTATGAATGAAACCATGTGTTCTCTGAATGGAAACCAACCGTGATCTATAAATATAACCATCTTTTCTATGAATAAAACCTTGCGTTCTATGAATAGAACCCTATGTTCTATAAATGGAACCCTGTGTTCTATGAATAGAACCCTGTGTTTTATGATAGAAATTATGTGTTCTCTGAATGGAAACCACCCGTGATCTATAAATATAACCATGTGTTCTATGAATAAAACCTTGTGTTCTATTAATAGAACCCTGTGTCCTATGAATGGAACCCTGTGTTCTATGAATAGAACCCTGTGTTTTATGAATGAAACCATGTGTTCTCTGAATGGAAACCACCCGTGATCTATAAATATAACCATCTGTTCTATGAATAAAACCTTGTGTTCTATGAATAGAACCCTATGTTCTATAAATGGAACCCTGTGTTCTATGAATAGAACCCTGTGTTTTATGAATTAAATTATGTGTTCTCTGAATGGAAACCACCCGTGATCTATAAATATAACCATGTGTTCTATGAATAAAACCTTGTATTCTATTAATAGAACCTTGTGTTCTATGAATGGAACCCTGTGTTCTATGAATAGAACCCTGTGTTTTATGAATGAAATTATGTGTTCTCTGAATGGAAACCACCCGTGATCTATAAATATAACCATCTGTTCTATGAATAAAACCTTGTGTTCTATGAATAGAACCCTGTGTTCTATAAATGGAACCCTGTGTTTTATGAATAGAACCCTGTGTTTTATTAATGAAATTATGTGTTCTCTGAATGGAAACCAACCGTGATCTATAAATATAACCATGTGTTCTATGAATAAAACCTTGTGTTCTATTAATAGAACCCTGTGTCCTATGAATGGAACCCTGTGTTCTATGAATAGAACCCTGTGTTTTATGAATTAAACCATGTGTTCTCTGAATGGAAACCACCCGTGATCTATAAATATAACCATCCGTTTTTATGAATAAAACCTTGTGTTCTATGAATAGAACCCTGTGTTCTATAAATGGAACCCTGTGTTCTATGAATAGAACCCTGTGTTTTATGAATAAAATTATGTGTTCTCTAAATGGAAACCACCCGTGATCTATAAATATAACCATGTGTTCTATGAATAAAACCTTGTGTTCTATTAATAGAACCCTGTGTTCTATGAATGGAACCCTGTGTTCTATGAATAGAACCCTGTGTTTTATGAATGAAATTATGTGTTCTCTGAATGAAAACAACCCGTGATCTATAAATATAACCATCTGTTCTATGAATAAAACCTTGTGTTCTATGAATAGAACCCTGTGTTCTATAAATGGAACCCTGTGTTCTATGAATAGAACCCTGTGTTTTATGAATGAAATTATGTGTTCTCTGAATGGAAACCACCCCTGATCTATAAATATAACCATGTGTTCTAAGAATAAAACCTTGTGTTCTATTTATAGAACCCTGTGTTCTATGAATGGAACCCTGTGTTCTATGAATAGAACCCTGTGTTTTATGAATGAAACCATGTGTTCTCTGAATGGAAACCACCCGTGATCTATAAATATAACCATCTGTTCTATGAATAAAACCTTGTGTTCTATGAATAGAACCCTGTGTTCTATAAATGGAACCCTGTGTTCTGTGAATAGAACCCTGTGTTTTATGAATGAAATTATGTGTTCTCTGAATGGAAATCACCCGTGATCTATAAATATAACCATCTGTTCTATGAATAAAACTTTGTGTTCTATTAATAGAACCCTGTGTTCTATGAATGGAACCCTGTGTTCTATGAATAGAACCCTGTGTTTTATGAATGAAATTATGTGTTCTCTGAATGAAAACCACCAGTGAACTATACATATAACCATGTGTTCTATGAATAAAACCTTGTGTTCTATTAATAGAATCCTGTGTTCTATGAATGGAACCCTGTGTTCTATGAATAGAACCCTGTGTTTTATGAATGAAATTATGTGTTCTCTGAATGAAAACCACCAGTGATCTATAAATATAACCATGTGTTCTATGAATAAAACCTTGTGTTCTATTAATAGAACCCTGTGTTCTATGAATGGAACCCTGTGTTCTATGAATAGAACCCTGTGTTTTATGAATGAAACCATGTGTTCTCTGAATGGAAACCACCCGTGATCTATAAATATAACCATCTGTTCTATGAATAAAACCTTGTGTTCTATGAATAGAACCCTGTGTTTTATTAATGAAATTATGTGTTCTCTGAATGGAAACCACCCGTGATCTATAAATATAACCATGTGTTCTATGAATAAAACCTTGTGATCTATTAATAGAACCCTGTGTCCTATGAATGGAACCCTGTGTTCTATGAATGGAACCCTGTGTTCTATGAATAGAACCCTGTGTTTTATGAATGAAATTATGTGTTCTCTGAATGAAAATCACCAGTGATCTATAAATATAACCATGTGTTCTATGAATAAAACCTTGTGTTCTATTAATAGAACCCTGTGTTCTATGAATGGAACCCTGTGTTCTATGAATAGAACCCTGTGTTTTATGAATGAAACCATGTGTTCTCTGAATGGAAACCACCCGTAATCTATAAATATAACCATCTGTTCTATGAATAAAACCTTGTGTTCTATGAATAGAACCCTGTGTTTTATTAATGAAATTATGTGTTCTCTGAATGGAAACCACCCCTGATCTATAAATATAACCATGTGTTCTAAGAATAAAACCTTGTGTTCTATTTATAGAACCCTGTGTTCTATGAATGGAACCCTGTGTTCTATGAATAGAACCCTGTGTTTTATGAATGAAACCATGTGTTCTCTGAATGGAAACCACCCGTGATCTATAAATATAACCATCTGTTCTATGAATAAAACCTTGTGTTCTATGAATAGAACCCTGTGTTCTATAAATGGAACCCTGTGTTCTGTGAATAGAACCCTGTGTTTTATGAATGAAATTATGTGTTCTCTGAATGGAAATCACCCGTGATCTATAAATATAACCATCTGTTCTATGAATAAAACTTTGTGTTCTATTAATAGAACCCTGTGTTCTATGAATGGAACCCTGTGTTCTATGAATAGAACCCTGTGTTTTATGAATGAAATTATGTGTTCTCTGAATGAAAACCACCAGTGAACTATACATATAACCATGTGTTCTATGAATAAAACCTTGTGTTCTATTAATAGAATCCTGTGTTCTATGAATGGAACCCTGTGTTCTATGAATAGAACCCTGTGTTTTATGAATGAAATTATGTGTTCTCTGAATGAAAACCACCAGTGATCTATAAATATAACCATGTGTTCTATGAATAAAACCTTGTGTTCTATTAATAGAACCCTGTGTTCTATGAATGGAACCCTGTGTTCTATGAATAGAACCCTGTGTTTTATGAATGAAACCATGTGTTCTCTGAATGGAAACCACCCGTGATCTATAAATATAACCATCTGTTCTATGAATAAAACCTTGTGTTCTATGAATAGAACCCTGTGTTTTATTAATGAAATTATGTGTTCTCTGAATGGAAACCACCCGTGATCTATAAATATAACCATGTGTTCTATGAATAAAACCTTGTGATCTATTAATAGAACCCTGTGTCCTATGAATGGAACCCTGTGTTCTATGAATGGAACCCTGTGTTCTATGAATAGAACCCTGTGTTTTATGAATGAAATTATGTGTTCTCTGAATGAAAATCACCAGTGATCTATAAATATAACCATGTGTTCTATGAATAAAACCTTGTGTTCTATTAATAGAACCCTGTGTTCTATGAATGGAACCCTGTGTTCTATGAATAGAACCCTGTGTTTTATGAATGAAACCATGTGTTCTCTGAATGGAAACCACCCGTAATCTATAAATATAACCATCTGTTCTATGAATAAAACCTTGTGTTCTATGAATAGAACCCTGTGTTTTATTAATGAAATTATGTGTTCTCTGAATGGAAACCACCCGTGATCTATAAATATAACCATGTGTTCTATGAATAAAACCTTGTGTTCTATTAATAGAACCCTGTGTCCTATGAATGGAACCCTGTGTTCTATGAATAGAACCCTGTGTTTTATGAATGAAACCATGTGTTCTCTGAATGGAAACCACCCGTGATCTATAAATATAACCATCTGTTCTATGAATAAAACCTTGTGTTCTATGAATAGAACCCTGTGTTCTATAAATGGAACCCTGTGTTCTATGAATAGAACCCTGTGTTTTATGAATGAAATTATGTGTTCTCTGAATGGAAATCACCCGTGATCTATAAATATAACCATGTGTTCTATGAATAAAACCTTGTGTTCTATTAATAGAACCCTGTGTCCTATGAATGGAACCCTGTGTTCTATGAATAGAACCCTGTGTTTTATGAATGAAACCATGTGTTCTCTGAATGGAAACCACCCGTGATCTATAAATATAACCATCTGTTCTATGAATAAAACCTTGTGTTCTATGAATAGAACCCTATGTTCTATAAATGGAACCCTGTGTTCTATGAATAGAACCCTGTGTTTTATGAATGAAATTATGTGTTCTCTGAATGGAAACCACCCGTGATCTATAAATATAACCATGTGTTCTATGAATAAAACCTTGTGTTCTATTAATAGAACCCTGTGTTCTATGAATGGAACCCTGTGTTCTATGAATAGATCCCTGTGTTTTATGAATGAAATTATGTGTTCTCTGAATGAAAACCACCAGTGATCTATAAATATAACCATGTGTTCTATGAATAAAACCTTGTATTCTATTAATAGAACCTTGTGTTTTATGAATGGAACCCTGTGTTCTATGAATAGAACCCTGTGTTTTATGAATGAAATTATGTGTTCTCTGAATGAAAACCACCCATGATCTATAAATATAACCATGTGTTCTATGAATAAAACCTTGTGTTCTATTAATAGAACCCTGTGTTCTATGAATGGAACCCTGTGTTCTATGAATAGAACCCTGTGTTTTATGAATGAAACCATGTGTTCTCTGAATGGAAAGCACCCGTGATCTATAAATATAACCATCTGTTCTATGAATAAAACCTTGTGTTCTATGAATAGAACCCTGTGTTCTATAAATGGAACCCTGTGTTTTATGAATAGAACCCTGTGTTTTATTAATGAAATAATGTGTTCTCTGAATGGAAACCACCCGTGATCTATAAATATAACCATGTGTTCTATGAATAAAACCTTGTGTTCTATTCATAGAACCCTGTGTCCTATGAATGGAACCCTGTGTCCTATGAATGGAACCCTGTGTTCTATGAATAGAACCCTGTGTTTTATGAATGAAACCATGTGTTCTCTGAATGGAAACCACCCGTGATCTATAAATATAACCATCTGTTCTATGAATAAAACCTTGTGTTCTATGAATAGAACCCTGTGTTCTATAAATGGAACCCTGTGTTTTATGAATAGAACCCTGTGTTTTATTAATGAAATTATGTGTTCTCTGAATGGAAACCACCCGTGATCTATAAATATAACCATGTGTTCTATGAATAAAACCTTGTGTTCTATTAATAGAACCCTGTGTCCTATGAATGGAACCCTGTGTCCTATGAATGGAACCCTGTGTTCTATGAATAGAACCCTGTGTTTTATGCATGAAACCATGTGTTCTCTGAATGGAAACCACCCGTGATCTATAAATATAACCATCTGTTCTATGAATAAAACCTTGTGTTCTTTGAATAGAACCCTGTGTTCTATAAATGGAACCCTGTGTTCTATGAATAGAACCCTGTGTTTTATGAATGAAATTATGTGTTCTCTGAATGAAAACCACCTGTGATCTATAAATATAACCATCTGTTCTATGAATAAAACCTTGTGTTCTATGAATAGAACCCTGTGTTCTATAAATGGAACCCTGTGTTCTATGAATAGAACCCTGTGTTTTATGAATGAAATTATGTGTTCTCTGAATGGAAACCACCCGTGATCTATAAATATAACCATGTGTTCTAAGAATAAAACCTTGTGTTCTATTTATAGAACCCTGTGTTCTATGAATGGAACCCTGTGTTCTATGAATAGAACCCTGTGTTTTATGAATGAAATTATGTGTTCTCTGAATGGAAACCACCCGTGATCTATAAATATAACCATGTGTTCTATGAATAAAACCTTGTGTTCTATTAATAGAACCCTGTGTTCTATGAATGGAACCCTGTGTTCTATGAATAGAACCCTGTGTTTTATGAATGAAATTATGTGTTCTCTGAATGAAAACCACCCGTGATCTATAAATATAACCATGTGTTCTATGAATAAAACCTTGTGTTCTATGAATAGAACCCTGTGTTCTATGAATGGAACCCTGTGTTCTATTAATAGAACCCTGTGTTTTATGAATGAAACCATGTGTTCTCTGAATGGAAACCACCCGTGATCTATAAATATAACCATCTGTTCTATGAATAAAACCTTGTGTTCTATGAATAGAACCCTGTGTTATATAAATGGAACCCTGTGTTTTATGAATAGAACCCTGTGTTTTATTAATGAAATTATGTGTTCTCTGAATGGAAACCACCCGTGATCTATAAATATAACCATGTGTTCTATGAATAAAACCTTGTGTTCTATTAATAGAACCCTGTGTCCTATGAATGGAACCCTGTGTTCTATGAATAGAACCCTGTGTTTTATGAATGAAACCATGTGTTCTCTGAATGGAAACCACCCGTGATCTATAAATATAACCATCTGTTCTATGAATAAAACCTTGTGTTCTATGAATAGAACCCTGTGTTCTATAAATGGAACCCTGTGTTCTATGAATAGAACCCTATGTTTTATGAATGAAATTATGTGTTCTCTGAATGGAAATCACCCGTGATCTATAAATATAACCATGTGTTCTATGAATAAAACCTTGTGTTCTATTAATAGAACCTTGTGTTTTATGAATGGAACCCTTTGTTCTATGAATAGAACCCTGTGTTTTATGAATGAAATTATGTGTTCTCTGAATGAAAACCACCCGTGATCTATAAATATAACCATCTGTTCTATGAATAAAACCTTGTGTTCTATGAATAGAACCCTGTGTTCTATAAATGGAACCCTGTGTTCTATGAATAGAACCCTGTGTTTTATGAATGAAATTATGTGTTCTCTGAATGGAAACCACCCGTGATCTATAAATATAGCCATGTGTTCTAAGAATAAAACCTTGTGTTCTATTTATAGAACCCTGTGTTCTATGAATGGAACCCTGTGTTCTATGAATAGAACCCTGTGTTTTATGAATGAAACAATGTGTTCTCTGAATGGAAACCACCCGTGATCTATAAATATAACCATCTTTTCTATGAATAAAACCTTGTGTTCTATGAATAGAACCCTATGTTCTATAAATGGAACCCTGTGTTCTATGAATAGAACCCTGTGTTTTATGATTGAAATTATGTGTTCTCTGAATGGAAACCACCCGTGATCTATAAATATAACCATGTGTTATATGAATAAAACCTTGTGTTCTATTAATAGAACCCTGTGTCCTATAAATGGAACCCTGTGTTCTATGAATAGAACCCTGTGTTTTATGAATGAAACCATGTGTTCTCTGAATGGAAACCACTCGTGATCTATAAATATAACCATCTGTTCTATGAATAAAACCTTGTGTTCTATGAATAGAACCCTATGTTCTATAAATGGAACCCTGTGTTTTATGAATAGAACCCTGTGTTTTATTAATGAAATTATGTGTTCTCTGAATGGAAACCACCCGTGATCTATAAATATAACCATGTGTTCTATGAATAAAACCTTGTGTTCTATTAATAGAACCCTGTGTCCTATGAATGGAACCCTGTGTTCTATAAATAGAACCCTGTGTTTTATGAATGAAACCATGTGTTCTCTGAATGGAAACCACCCGTGATCTATAAATATAACCATCTGTTCTATGAATAAAACCTTGTGTTCTATGAATAGAACCCTGTGTTCTATAAATGGAACCCTGTGTTCTATGAATAGAACCCTGTGTTTTATGAATGAAATTATGTGTTCTCTGAATGAAAACCACCTGTGATCTATAAATATAACCATCTGTTCTATGAATAAAACCTTGTGTTCTATGAATAGAACCCTATGTTCTATAAATGGAACCCTGTGTTCTATGAATAGAACCATGTGTTTTATGAATGAAATTATGTGTTCTCTGAATGGAAACCACCCGTGATCTATAAATATAACCATGTGTTCTATAAATAAAACCTTGTGTTCTATTAATAGAACCCTGTGTTCTATGAATGGAACCCTGTGTTCTATGAATAGATCCCTGTGTTTTATGAATGAAATTATGTGTTCTCTGAATGAAAACCACCAGTGATCTATAAATATAACCATGTGTTCTATGAATAAAACCTTGTGTTCTATTAATAGAACCCTGTGTTCTATAAATGGAACCCTGTGTTCTATGAATAGAACCCTGTGTTTTATGAATGAAATTATGTGTTCTCTGAATGGAAATCACCAGTGATCTATAAATATAACCATGTGTTCTATGAATAAAACCTTGTATTCTATTAATAGAACCTTGTGTTTTATGAATGGAACCCTGTGTTCTATGAATAGAACCCTGTGTTTTATGAATGAAATTATGTGTTCTCTGAATGAAAACCACCCATGATCTATAAATATAACCATGTGTTCTATGAATAAAACCTTGTGTTCTATTAATAGAACCCTGTGTTCTATGAATGGAACCCTGTGTTCTATGAATAGAACCCTGTGTTTTATGAATGAAACCATGTGTTCTCTGAATGGAAACCACCCGTGATCTATAAATATAACCATCTGTTCTATGAATAAAACCTTGTGTTCTATGAATAGAACCCTGTGTTCTATAAATGGAACCCTGTGTTTTATGAATAGAACCCTGTGTTTTATTAATGAAATTATGTGTTCTCTGAATGGAAACCACCCGTGATCTATAAATATAACCATGTGTTCTATGAATAAAACCTTGTGTTCTATTCATAGAACCCTGTGTCCTATGAATGGAACCCTGTGTTCTATGAATAGAACCCTGTGTTTTATGAATGAAACCATGTGTTCTCTGAATGGAAACCATTCGTGATCTATAAATATAACCATCTGTTCTATGAATAAAACCTTGTGTTCTATGAATAGAACCCTGTGTTCTATAAATGGAACCCTGTGTTTTATGAATAGAACCCTGTGTTTTATTAATTAAATTATGTGTTCTCTGAATGGAAACCACCCGTGATCTATAAATATAACCATGTGTTCTATGAATAAAACCTTGTGTTCTATTAATAGAACCCTGTGTCCTATGAATGGAACCCTGTGTTCTATGAATAGAACCCTGTGTTTTATGAATGAAACCATGTGTTCTCTGAATGGAAACCACCCGTGATCTATAAATATAACCATCTGTTCTATGAATAAAACCTTGTGTTCTATGAATAGAACCCTGTGTTCTATAAATGGAACCCTGTGTTCTATGAATAGAACCCTGTGTTTTATGAATGAAATTATGTGTTCTCTGAATGAAAACCACCTGTGATCTATAAATATAACCATCTGTTCTATGAATAAAACCTTGTGTTCTATGAATAGAACCCTGTGTTCTATAAATGGAACCCTGTGTTCTATGAATAGAACCCTGTGTTTTATGAATGAAATTATGTGTTCTCTGAATGGAAACCACCCGTGATCTATAAATATAACCATGTGTTCTAAGAATAAAACCTTGTGTTCTATTTATAGAACACAAGGTTCTATGAATGGAACCCTGTGTTCTATGAATAGAACCCTGTGTTTTATGAATGAAACCATGTGTTCTCTGAATGGAAACCAACCGTGATCTATAAATATAACCATCTTTTCTATGAATAAAACCTTGCGTTCTATGAATAGAACCCTATGTTCTATAAATGGAACCCTGTGTTCTATGAATAGAACCCTGTGTTTTATGATAGAAATTATGTGGTCTCTGAATGGAAACCACCCGTGATCTATAAATATAACCATGTGTTCTATGAATAAAACCTTGTGTTCTATTAATAGAACCCTGTGTCCTATGAATGGAACCCTGTGTTCTATGAATAGAACCCTGTGTTTTATGAATGAAACCATGTGTTCTCTGAATGGAAACCACCCGTGATCTATAAATATAACCATCTGTTCTATGAATAAAACCTTGTGTTCTATGAATAGAACCCTATGTTCTATAAATGGAACCCTGTGTTCTATGAATAGAACCCTGTGTTTTATGAATGAAATTATGTGTTCTCTGAATGGAAACCACCCGTGATCTATAAATATAACCATGTGTTCTATGAATAAAACCTTGTATTCTATTAATAGAACCCTGTGTTCTATGAATGGAACCCTGTGTTCTATGAATAGAACCCTGTGTTTTATGAATGAAATTATGTGTTCTCTGAATGAAAACCACCCGTGATCTATAAATATAACCATGTGTTCTATGAATAAAACCTTGTGTTCTATTAATAGAACCCTGTGTTCTATGAATGGAACCCTGTGTTCTATGAATAGAACCCTGTGTTTTATGAATGAAACCATGTGTTCTCTGAATGGAAACCACCCGTGATCTATAAATATAACCATCTGTTCTATGAATAAAACCTTGTGTTCTATGAATAGAACCCTGTGTTCTATAAATGGAACCCTGTGTTTTATGAATAGAACCCTGTGTTTTATTAATGAAATTATGTGTTCTCTGAATGGAAACCAACCGTGATCTATAAATATAACCATGTGTTCTATGAATAAAACCTTGTGTTCTATTAATAGAACCCTGTGTCCTATGAATGGAACCCTGTGTTCTATGAATAGAACCCTGTGTTTTATGAATGAAACCATGTGTTCTCTGAATGGAAACCACCCGTGATCTATAAATATAACCATCTGTTCTATGAATAAAACCTTGTGTTCTATAAATAGAACCCTGTGTTCTATAAATGGAACCCTGTGTTCTATGAATAGAACCCTGTGTTTTATGAATAAAATTATGTGTTCTCTAAATGGAAACCACCCGTGATCTATAAATATAACCATGTGTTCTATGAATAAAACCTTGTGTTCTATTAATAGAACCCTGTGTTCTATGAATGGAACCCTGTGTTCTATGAATAGAACCCTGTGTTTTATGAATGAAATTATGTGTTCTCTGAATGAAAACAACCCGTGATCTATAAATATAACCATCTGTTCTATGAATAAAACCTTGTGTTCTATGAATAGAACCCTGTGTTCTATAAATGGAACCCTGTGTTCTATGAATAGAACCCTGTGTTTTATGAATGAAATTATGTGTTCTCTGAATGGAAACCACCCCTGATCTATAAATATAACCATGTGTTCTAAGAATAAAACCTTGTGTTCTATTTATAGAACCCTGTGTTCTATGAATGGAACCCTGTGTTCTATGAATAGAACCCTGTGTTTTATGAATGAAACCATGTGTTCTCTGAATGGAAACCACCTGTGATCTATAAATATAACCATCTGTTCTATGAATAAAACCTTGTGTTCTATGAATAGAACCCTGTGTTCTATGAATGGAACCCTGTGTTCTATGAATAGAACCCTGTGTTTTATGAATGAAATTATGTGTTCTCTGAATGAAAACCACCTGTGATCTATAAATATAACCATCTGTTCTATGAATAAAACCTTGTGTTCTATGAATAGAACCCTATGTTCTATAAATGGAACCCTGTGTTCTATGAATAGAACCATGTGTTTTATGAATGAAATTATGTGTTCTCTGAATGGAAACCACCCGTGATCTATAAATATAACCATGTGTTCTATAAATAAAACCTTGTGTTCTATTAATAGAACCCTGTGTTCTATGAATGGAACCCTGTGTTCTATGAATAGATCCCTGTGTTTTATGAATGAAATTATGTGTTCTCTGAATGAAAACCACCAGTGATCTATAAATATAACCATGTGTTCTATGAATAAAACCTTGTGTTCTATTAATAGAACCCTGTGTTCTATAAATGGAACCCTGTGTTCTATGAATAGAACCCTGTGTTTTATGAATGAAATTATGTGTTCTCTGAATGGAAATCACCAGTGATCTATAAATATAACCATGTGTTCTATGAATAAAACCTTGTATTCTATTAATAGAACCTTGTGTTTTATGAATGGAACCCTGTGTTCTATGAATAGAACCCTGTGTTTTATGAATGAAATTATGTGTTCTCTGAATGAAAACCACCCATGATCTATAAATATAACCATGTGTTCTATGAATAAAACCTTGTGTTCTATTAATAGAACCCTGTGTTCTATGAATGGAACCCTGTGTTCTATGAATAGAACCCTGTGTTTTATGAATGAAACCATGTGTTCTCTGAATGGAAACCACCCGTGATCTATAAATATAACCATCTGTTCTATGAATAAAACCTTGTGTTCTATGAATAGAACCCTGTGTTCTATAAATGGAACCCTGTGTTTTATGAATAGAACCCTGTGTTTTATTAATGAAATTATGTGTTCTCTGAATGGAAACCACCCGTGATCTATAAATATAACCATGTGTTCTATGAATAAAACCTTGTGTTCTATTCATAGAACCCTGTGTCCTATGAATGGAACCCTGTGTTCTATGAATAGAACCCTGTGTTTTATGAATGAAACCATGTGTTCTCTGAATGGAAACCATTCGTGATCTATAAATATAACCATCTGTTCTATGAATAAAACCTTGTGTTCTATGAATAGAACCCTGTGTTCTATAAATGGAACCCTGTGTTTTATGAATAGAACCCTGTGTTTTATTAATTAAATTATGTGTTCTCTGAATGGAAACCACCCGTGATCTATAAATATAACCATGTGTTCTATGAATAAAACCTTGTGTTCTATTAATAGAACCCTGTGTCCTATGAATGGAACCCTGTGTTCTATGAATAGAACCCTGTGTTTTATGAATGAAACCATGTGTTCTCTGAATGGAAACCACCCGTGATCTATAAATATAACCATCTGTTCTATGAATAAAACCTTGTGTTCTATGAATAGAACCCTGTGTTCTATAAATGGAACCCTGTGTTCTATGAATAGAACCCTGTGTTTTATGAATGAAATTATGTGTTCTCTGAATGAAAACCACCTGTGATCTATAAATATAACCATCTGTTCTATGAATAAAACCTTGTGTTCTATGAATAGAACCCTGTGTTCTATAAATGGAACCCTGTGTTCTATGAATAGAACCCTGTGTTTTATGAATGAAATTATGTGTTCTCTGAATGGAAACCACCCGTGATCTATAAATATAACCATGTGTTCTAAGAATAAAACCTTGTGTTCTATTTATAGAACACAAGGTTCTATGAATGGAACCCTGTGTTCTATGAATAGAACCCTGTGTTTTATGAATGAAACCATGTGTTCTCTGAATGGAAACCAACCGTGATCTATAAATATAACCATCTTTTCTATGAATAAAACCTTGCGTTCTATGAATAGAACCCTATGTTCTATAAATGGAACCCTGTGTTCTATGAATAGAACCCTGTGTTTTATGATAGAAATTATGTGGTCTCTGAATGGAAACCACCCGTGATCTATAAATATAACCATGTGTTCTATGAATAAAACCTTGTGTTCTATTAATAGAACCCTGTGTCCTATGAATGGAACCCTGTGTTCTATGAATAGAACCCTGTGTTTTATGAATGAAACCATGTGTTCTCTGAATGGAAACCACCCGTGATCTATAAATATAACCATCTGTTCTATGAATAAAACCTTGTGTTCTATGAATAGAACCCTATGTTCTATAAATGGAACCCTGTGTTCTATGAATAGAACCCTGTGTTTTATGAATGAAATTATGTGTTCTCTGAATGGAAACCACCCGTGATCTATAAATATAACCATGTGTTCTATGAATAAAACCTTGTATTCTATTAATAGAACCCTGTGTTCTATGAATGGAACCCTGTGTTCTATGAATAGAACCCTGTGTTTTATGAATGAAATTATGTGTTCTCTGAATGAAAACCACCCGTGATCTATAAATATAACCATGTGTTCTATGAATAAAACCTTGTGTTCTATTAATAGAACCCTGTGTTCTATGAATGGAACCCTGTGTTCTATGAATAGAACCCTGTGTTTTATGAATGAAACCATGTGTTCTCTGAATGGAAACCACCCGTGATCTATAAATATAACCATCTGTTCTATGAATAAAACCTTGTGTTCTATGAATAGAACCCTGTGTTCTATAAATGGAACCCTGTGTTTTATGAATAGAACCCTGTGTTTTATTAATGAAATTATGTGTTCTCTGAATGGAAACCAACCGTGATCTATAAATATAACCATGTGTTCTATGAATAAAACCTTGTGTTCTATTAATAGAACCCTGTGTCCTATGAATGGAACCCTGTGTTCTATGAATAGAACCCTGTGTTTTATGAATGAAACCATGTGTTCTCTGAATGGAAACCACCCGTGATCTATAAATATAACCATCTGTTCTATGAATAAAACCTTGTGTTCTATAAATAGAACCCTGTGTTCTATAAATGGAACCCTGTGTTCTATGAATAGAACCCTGTGTTTTATGAATAAAATTATGTGTTCTCTAAATGGAAACCACCCGTGATCTATAAATATAACCATGTGTTCTATGAATAAAACCTTGTGTTCTATTAATAGAACCCTGTGTTCTATGAATGGAACCCTGTGTTCTATGAATAGAACCCTGTGTTTTATGAATGAAATTATGTGTTCTCTGAATGAAAACAACCCGTGATCTATAAATATAACCATCTGTTCTATGAATAAAACCTTGTGTTCTATGAATAGAACCCTGTGTTCTATAAATGGAACCCTGTGTTCTATGAATAGAACCCTGTGTTTTATGAATGAAATTATGTGTTCTCTGAATGGAAACCACCCCTGATCTATAAATATAACCATGTGTTCTAAGAATAAAACCTTGTGTTCTATTTATAGAACCCTGTGTTCTATGAATGGAACCCTGTGTTCTATGAATAGAACCCTGTGTTTTATGAATGAAACCATGTGTTCTCTGAATGGAAACCACCCGTGATCTATAAATATAACCATCTGTTCTATGAATAAAACCTTGTGTTCTATGAATAGAACCCTGTGTTCTATAAATGGAACCCTGTGTTCTGTGAATAGAACCCTGTGTTTTATGAATGAAATTATGTGTTCTCTGAATGGAAATCACCCGTGATCTATAAATATAACCATCTGTTCTATGAATAAAACTTTGTGTTCTATTAATAGAACCCTGTGTTCTATGAATGGAACCCTGTGTTCTATGAATAGAACCCTGTGTTTTATGAATGAAATTATGTGTTCTCTGAATGAAAACCACCAGTGAACTATACATATAACCATGTGTTCTATGAATAAAACCTTGTGTTCTATTAATAGAATCCTGTGTTCTATGAATGGAACCCTGTGTTCTATGAATAGAACCCTGTGTTTTATGAATGAAATTATGTGTTCTCTGAATGAAAACCACCAGTGATCTATAAATATAACCATGTGTTCTATGAATAAAACCTTGTGTTCTATTAATAGAACCCTGTGTTCTATGAATGGAACCCTGTGTTCTATGAATAGAACCCTGTGTTTTATGAATGAAACCATGTGTTCTCTGAATGGAAACCACCCGTGATCTATAAATATAACCATCTGTTCTATGAATAAAACCTTGTGATCTATTAATAGAACCCTGTGTTCTATGAATAGAACCCTGTGTTTTATTAATGAAATTATGTGTTCTCTGAATGGAAACCACCCGTGATCTATAAATATAACCATGTGTTCTATGAATAAAACCTTGTGATCTATTAATAGAACCCTGTGTCCTATGAATGGAACCCTGTGTTCTATGAATGGAACCCTGTGTTCTATGAATAGAAATCTGTGTTTTATGAATGAAATTATGTGTTCTCTGAATGAAAATCACCAGTGATCTATAAATATAACCATGTGTTCTATGAATAAAACCTTGTGTTCTATTAATAGAACCCTGTGTTCTATGAATGGAACCCTGTGTTCTATGAATAGAACCCTGTGTTTTATGAATGAAACCATGTGTTCTCTGAATGGAAACCACCCGTAATCTATAAATATAACCATCTGTTCTATGAATAAAACCTTGTGTTCTATGAATAGAACCCTGTGTTTTATTAATGAAATTATGTGTTCTCTGAATGGAAACCACCCGTGATCTATAAATATAACCATGTGTTCTATGAATAAAACCTTGTGTTCTATTAATAGAACCCTGTGTCCTATGAATGGAACCCTGTGTTCTATGAATAGAACCCTGTGTTTTATGAATGAAACCATGTGTTCTCTGAATGGAAACCACCCGTGATCTATAAATATAACCATCTGTTCTATGAATAAAACCTTGTGTTCTATAAATAGAACCCTGTGTTCTATAAATGGAACCCTGTGTTCTATGAATAGAACCCTGTGTTTTATGAATGAAATTATGTGTTCTCTGAATGGAAATCACCCGTGATCTATAAATATAACCATGTGTTCTATGAATAAAACCTTGTGTTCTATTAATAGAACCCTGTGTCCTATGAATGGAACCCTGTGTTCTATGAATAGAACCCTGTGTTTTATGAATGAAACCATGTGTTCTCTGAATGGAAACCACCCGTGATCTATAAATATAACCATCTGTTCTATGAATAAAACCTTGTGTTCTATGAATAGAACCCTATGTTCTATAAATGGAACCCTGTGTTCTATGAATAGAACCCTGTGTTTTATGAATGAAATTATGTGTTCTCTGAATGGAAACCACCCGTGATCTATAAATATAACCATGTGTTCTATGAATAAAACCTTGTGTTCTATTAATAGAACCCTGTGTTCTATGAATGGAACCCTGTGTTCTATGAATAGAACCCTGTGTTTTATGAATGAAATTATGTGTTCTCTGAATGAAAACCACCAGTGAACTATACATATAACCATGTGTTCTATGAATAAAACCTTGTGTTCTATTAATAGAATCCTGTGTTCTATGAATGGAACCCTGTGTTCTATGAATAGAACCCTGTGTTTTATGAATGAAATTATGTGTTCTCTGAATGAAAACCACCAGTGATCTATAAATATAACCATGTGTTCTATGAATAAAACCTTGTGTTCTATTAATAGAACCCTGTGTTCTATGAATGGAACCCTGTGTTCTATGAATAGAACCCTGTGTTTTATGAATGAAACCATGTGTTCTCTGAATGGAAACCACCCGTGATCTATAAATATAACCATCTGTTCTATGAATAAAACCTTGTGTTCTATGAATAGAACCCTGTGTTTTATTAATGAAATTATGTGTTCTCTGAATGGAAACCACCCTTGATCTATAAATATAACCATGTGTTCTATGAATAAAACCTTGTGATCTATTAATAGAACCCTGTGTCCTATGAATGGAACCCTGTGTTCTATGAATGGAACCCTGTGTTCTATGAATAGTACCCTGTGTTTTATGAATGAAATTATGTGTTCTCTGAATGAAAATCACCAGTGATCTATAAATATAACCATGTGTTCTATGAATAAAACCTTGTGTTCTATTAATAGAACCCTGTGTTCTATGAATGGAACCCTGTGTTCTATGAATAGAACCCTGTGTTTTATGAATGAAACCATGTGTTCTCTGAATGGAAACCACCCGTAATCTATAAATATAACCATCTGTTCTATGAATAAAACCTTGTGTTCTATGAATAGAACCCTGTGTTTTATTAATGAAATTATGTGTTCTCTGAATGGAAACCACCCGTGATCTATAAATATAACCATGTGTTCTATGAATAAAACCTTGTGTTCTATTAATAGAACCCTGTGTCCTATGAATGGAACCCTGTGTTCTATGAATAGAACCCTGTGTTTTATGAATGAAACCATGTGTTCTCTGAATGGAAACCACCCGTGATCTATAAATATAACCATCTGTTCTATGAATAAAACCTTGTGTTCTATAAATAGAACCCTGTGTTCTATAAATGGAACCCTGTGTTCTATGAATAGAACCCTGTGTTTTATGAATGAAATTATGTGTTCTCTGAATGGAAATCACCCGTGATCTATAAATATAACCATGTGTTCTATGAATAAAACCTTGTGTTCTATTAATAGAACCCTGTGTCCTATGAATGGAACCCTGTGTTCTATGAATAGAACCCTGTGTTTTATGAATGAAACCATGTGTTCTCTGAATGGAAACCACCCGTGATCTATAAATATAACCATCTGTTCTATGAATAAAACCTTGTGTTCTATGAATAGAACCCTATGTTCTATAAATGGAACCCTGTGTTCTATGAATAGAACCCTGTGTTTTATGATTGAAATTATGTGTTCTCTGAATGGAAACCACCCGTGATCTATAAATATAACCATGTGTTATATGAATAAAACCTTGTGTTCTATTAATAGAACCCTGTGTCCTATAAATGGAACCCTGTGTTCTATGAATAGAACCCTGTGTTTTATGAATGAAACCATGTGTTCTCTGAATGGAAACCACTCGTGATCTATAAATATAACCATCTGTTCTATGAATAAAACCTTGTGTTCTATGAATAGAACCCTATGTTCTATAAATGGAACCCTGTGTTTTATGAATAGAACCCTGTGTTTTATTAATGAAATTATGTGTTCTCTGAATGGAAACCACCCGTGATCTATAAATATAACCATGTGTTCTATGAATAAAACCTTGTGTTCTATTAATAGAACCCTGTGTCCTATGAATGGAACCCTGTGTTCTATAAATAGAACCCTGTGTTTTATGAATGAAACCATGTGTTCTCTGAATGGAAACCACCCGTGATCTATAAATATAACCATCTGTTCTATGAATAAAACCTTGTGTTCTATGAATAGAACCCTGTGTTCTATAAATGGAACCCTGTGTTCTATGAATAGAACCCTGTGTTTTATGAATGAAATTATGTGTTCTCTGAATGAAAACCACCTGTGATCTATAAATATAACCATCTGTTCTATGAATAAAACCTTGTGTTCTATGAATAGAACCCTATGTTCTATAAATGGAACCCTGTGTTCTATGAATAGAACCATGTGTTTTATGAATGAAATTATGTGTTCTCTGAATGGAAACCACCCGTGATCTATAAATATAACCATGTGTTCTATAAATAAAACCTTGTGTTCTATTAATAGAACCCTGTGTTCTATGAATGGAACCCTGTGTTCTATGAATAGATCCCTGTGTTTTATGAATGAAATTATGTGTTCTCTGAATGAAAACCACCAGTGATCTATAAATATAACCATGTGTTCTATGAAAAAACCTTGTGTTCTATTAATAGAACCCTGTGTTCTATAAATGGAACCCTGTGTTCTATGAATAGAACCCTGTGTTTTATGAATGAAATTATGTGTTCTCTGAATGGAAATCACCAGTGATCTATAAATATAACCATGTGTTCTATGAATAAAACCTTGTATTCTATTAATAGAACCTTGTGTTTTATGAATGGAACCCTGTGTTCTATGAATAGAACCCTGTGTTTTATGAATGAAATTATGTGTTCTCTGAATGAAAACCACCCATGATCTATAAATATAACCATGTGTTCTATGAATAAAACCTTGTGTTCTATTAATAGAACCCTGTGTTCTATGAATGGAACCCTGTGTTCTATGAATAGAACCCTGTGTTTTATGAATGAAACCATGTGTTCTCTGAATGGAAACCACCCGTGATCTATAAATATAACCATCTGTTCTATGAATAAAACCTTGTGTTCTATGAATAGAACCCTGTGTTCTATAAATGGAACCCTGTGTTTTATGAATAGAACCCTGTGTTTTATTAATGAAATTATGTGTTCTCTGAATGGAAACCACCCGTGATCTATAAATATAACCATGTGTTCTATGAATAAAACCTTGTGTTCTATTCATAGAACCCTGTGTCCTATGAATGGAACCCTGTGTTCTATGAATAGAACCCTGTGTTTTATGAATGAAACCATGTGTTCTCTGAATGGAAACCATTCGTGATCTATAAATATAACCATCTGTTCTATGAATAAAACCTTGTGTTCTATGAATAGAACCCTGTGTTCTATAAATGGAACCCTGTGTTTTATGAATAGAACCCTGTGTTTTATTAATTAAATTATGTGTTCTCTGAATGGAAACCACCCGTGATCTATAAATATAACCATGTGTTCTATGAATAAAACCTTGTGTTCTATTAATAGAACCCTGTGTCCTATGAATGGAACCCTGTGTTCTATGAATAGAACCCTGTGTTTTATGAATGAAACCATGTGTTCTCTGAATGGAAACCACCCGTGATCTATAAATATAACCATCTGTTCTATGAATAAAACCTTGTGTTCTATGAATAGAACCCTGTGTTCTATAAATGGAACCCTGTGTTCTATGAATAGAACCCTGTGTTTTATGAATGAAATTATGTGTTCTCTGAATGAAAACCACCTGTGATCTATAAATATAACCATCTGTTCTATGAATAAAACCTTGTGTTCTATGAATAGAACCCTGTGTTCTATAAATGGAACCCTGTGTTCTATGAATGAAATTATGTGTTCTCTGAATGGAAACCACCCGTGATCTATAAATATAACCATGTGTTCTAAGAATAAAACCTTGTGTTCTATTTATAGAACACAAGGTTCTATGAATGGAACCCTGTGTTCTATGAATAGAACCCTGTGTTTTATGAATGAAACCATGTGTTCTCTGAATGGAAACCAACCGTGATCTATAAATATAACCATCTTTTCTATGAATAAAACCTTGCGTTCTATGAATAGAACCCTATGTTCTATAAATGGAACCCTGTGTTCTATGAATAGAACCCTGTGTTTTATGATAGAAATTATGTGTTCTCTGAATGGAAACCACCCGTGATCTATAAATATAACCATGTGTTCTATGAATAAAACCTTGTGTTCTATTAATAGAACCCTGTGTCCTATGAATGGAACCCTGTGTTCTATGAATAGAACCCTGTGTTTTATGAATGAAACCATGTGTTCTCTGAATGGAAACCACCCGTGATCTATAAATATAACCATCTGTTCTATGAATAAAACCTTGTGTTCTATGAATAGAACCCTATGTTCTATAAATGGAACCCTGTGTTCTATGAATAGAACCCTGTGTTTTATGAATGAAATTATGTGTTCTCTGAATGGAAACCACCCGTGATCTATAAATATAACCATGTGTTCTATGAATAAAACCTTGTATTCTATTAATAGAACCCTGTGTTCTATGAATGGAACCCTGTGTTCTATGAATAGAACCCTGTGTTTTATGAATGAAATTATGTGTTCTCTGAATAAAAACCACCCGTGATCTATAAATATAACCATGTGTTCTATGAATAAAACCTTGTGTTCTATTAATAGAACCCTGTGTTCTATGAATGGAACCCTGTGTTCTATGAATAGAACCCTGTGTTTTATGAATGAAACCATGTGTTCTCTGAATGGAAACCACCCGTGATCTATAAATATAACCATCTGTTCTATGAATAAAACCTTGTGTTCTATGAATAGAACCCTGTGTTCTATAAATGGAACCCTGTGTTTTATGAATAGAACCCTGTGTTTTATTAATGAAATTATGTGTTCTCTGAATGGAAACCAACCGTGATCTATAAATATAACCATGTGTTCTATGAATAAAACCTTGTGTTCTATTAATAGAACCCTGTGTCCTATGAATGGAACCCTGTGTTCTATGAATAGAACCCTGTGTTTTATGAATGAAACCATGTGTTCTCTGAATGGAAACCACCCGTGATCTATAAATATAACCATCTGTTCTATGAATAAAACCTTGTGTTCTATAAATAGAACCCTGTGTTCTATAAATGGAACCCTGTGTTCTATGAATAGAACCCTGTGTTTTATGAATAAAATTATGTGTTCTCTAAATGGAAACCACCCGTGATCTATAAATATAACCATGTGTTCTATGAATAAAACCTTGTGTTCTATTAATAGAACCCTGTGTTCTATGAATGGAACCCTGTGTTCTATGAATAGAACCCTGTGTTTTATGAATGAAATTATGTGTTCTCTGAATGAAAACAACCCGTGATCTATAAATATAACCATCTGTTCTATGAATAAAACCTTGTGTTCTATGAATAGAACCCTGTGTTCTATAAATGGAACCCTGTGTTCTATGAATAGAACCCTGTGTTTTATGAATGAAATTATGTGTTCTCTGAATGGAAACCACCCCTGATCTATAAATATAACCATGTGTTCTAAGAATAAAACCTTGTGTTCTATTTATAGAACCCTGTGTTCTATGAATGGAACCCTGTGTTCTATGAATAGAACCCTGTGTTTTATGAATGAAACCATGTGTTCTCTGAATGGAAACCACCCGTGATCTATAAATATAACCATCTGTTCTATGAATAAAACCTTGTGTTCTATGAATAGAACCCTGTGTTCTATAAATGGAACCCTGTGTTCTGTGAATAGAACCCTGTGTTTTATGAATGAAATTATGTGTTCTCTGAATGGAAATCACCCGTGATCTATAAATATAACCATCTGTTCTATGAATAAAACTTTGTGTTCTATTAATAGAACCCTGTGTTCTATGAATGGAACCCTGTGTTCTATGAATAGAACCCTGTGTTTTATGAATGAAATTATGTGTTCTCTGAATGAAAACCACCAGTGAACTATACATATAACCATGTGTTCTATGAATAAAACCTTGTGTTCTATTAATAGAATCCTGTGTTCTATGAATGGAACCCTGTGTTCTATGAATAGAACCCTGTGTTTTATGAATGAAATTATGTGTTCTCTGAATGAAAACCACCAGTGATCTATAAATATAACCATGTGTTCTATGAATAAAACCTTGTGTTCTATTAATAGAACCCTGTGTTCTATGAATGGAACCCTGTGTTCTATGAATAGAACCCTGTGTTTTATGAATGAAACCATGTGTTCTCTGAATGGAAACCACCCGTGATCTATAAATATAACCATCTGTTCTATGAATAAAACCTTGTGTTCTATGAATAGAACCCTGTGTTTTATTAATGAAATTATGTGTTCTCTGAATGGAAACCACCCGTGATCTATAAATATAACCATGTGTTCTATGAATAAAACCTTGTGATCTATTAATAGAACCCTGTGTCCTATGAATGGAACCCTGTGTTCTATGAATGGAACCCTGTGTTCTATGAATAGAACCCTGTGTTTTATGAATGAAATTATGTGTTCTCTGAATGAAAATCACCAGTGATCTATAAATATAACCATGTGTTCTATGAATAAAACCTTGTGTTCTATTAATAGAACCCTGTGTTCTATGAATGGAACCCTGTGTTCTATGAATAGAACCCTGTGTTTTATGAATGAAACCATGTGTTCTCTGAATGGAAACCACCCGTAATCTATAAATATAACCATCTGTTCTATGAATAAAACCTTGTGTTCTATGAATAGAACCCTGTGTTTTATTAATGAAATTATGTGTTCTCTGAATGGAAACCACCCGTGATCTATAAATATAACCATGTGTTCTATGAATAAAACCTTGTGTTCTATTAATAGAACCCTGTGTCCTATGAATGGAACCCTGTGTTCTATGAATAGAACCCTGTGTTTTATGAATGAAACCATGTGTTCTCTGAATGGAAACCACCCGTGATCTATAAATATAACCATCTGTTCTATGAATAAAACCTTGTGTTCTATAAATAGAACCCTGTGTTCTATAAATGGAACCCTGTGTTCTATGAATAGAACCCTGTGTTTTATGAATGAAATTATGTGTTCTCTGAATGGAAATCACCCGTGATCTATAAATATAACCATGTGTTCTATGAATAAAACCTTGTGTTCTATTAATAGAACCCTGTGTCCTATGAATGGAACCCTGTGTTCTATGAATAGAACCCTGTGTTTTATGAATGAAACCATGTGTTCTCTGAATGGAAACCACCCGTGATCTATAAATATAACCATCTGTTCTATGAATAAAACCTTGTGTTCTATGAATAGAACCCTATGTTCTATAAATGGAACCCTGTGTTCTATGAATAGAACCCTGTGTTTTATGAATGAAATTATGTGTTCTCTGAATGGAAACCACCCGTGATCTATAAATATAACCATGTGTTCTATGAATAAAACCTTGTGTTCTATTAATAGAACCCTGTGTTCTATGAATGGAACCCTGTGTTCTATGAATAGAACCCTGTGTTTTATGAATGAAATTATGTGTTCTCTGAATGAAAACCACCAGTGAACTATACATATAACCATGTGTTCTATGAATAAAACCTTGTGTTCTATTAATAGAATCCTGTGTTCTATGAATGGAACCCTGTGTTCTATGAATAGAACCCTGTGTTTTATGAATGAAATTATGTGTTCTCTGAATGAAAACAACCCGTGATCTATAAATATAACCATCTGTTCTATGAATAAAACCTTGTGTTCTATGAATAGAACCCTGTGTTCTATAAATGGAACCCTGTGTTCTATGAATAGAACCCTGTGTTTTATGAATGAAATTATGTGTTCTCTGAATGGAAACCACCCCTGATCTATAAATATAACCATGTGTTCTAAGAATAAAACCTTGTGTTCTATTTATAGAACCCTGTGTTCTATGAATGGAACCCTGTGTTCTATGAATAGAACCCTGTGTTTTATGAATGAAACCATGTGTTCTCTGAATGGAAACCACCCGTGATCTATAAATATAACCATCTGTTCTATGAATAAAACCTTGTGTTCTATGAATAGAACCCTGTGTTCTATAAATGGAACCCTGTGTTCTGTGAATAGAACCCTGTGTTTTATGAATGAAATTATGTGTTCTCTGAATGGAAATCACCCGTGATCTATAAATATAACCATCTGTTCTATGAATAAAACTTTGTGTTCTATTAATAGAACCCTGTGTTCTATGAATGGAACCCTGTGTTCTATGAATAGAACCCTGTGTTTTATGAATGAAATTATGTGTTCTCTGAATGAAAACCACCAGTGAACTATACATATAACCATGTGTTCTATGAATAAAACCTTGTGTTCTATTAATAGAATCCTGTGTTCTATGAATGGAACCCTGTGTTCTATGAATAGAACCCTGTGTTTTATGAATGAAATTATGTGTTCTCTGAATGAAAACCACCAGTGATCTATAAATATAACCATGTGTTCTATGAATAAAACCTTGTGTTCTATTAATAGAACCCTGTGTTCTATGAATGGAACCCTGTGTTCTATGAATAGAACCCTGTGTTTTATGAATGAAACCATGTGTTCTCTGAATGGAAACCACCCGTGATCTATAAATATAACCATCTGTTCTATGAATAAAACCTTGTGTTCTATGAATAGAACCCTGTGTTTTATTAATGAAATTATGTGTTCTCTGAATGGAAACCACCCGTGATCTATAAATATAACCATGTGTTCTATGAATAAAACCTTGTGATCTATTAATAGAACCCTGTGTCCTATGAATGGAACCCTGTGTTCTATGAATGGAACCCTGTGTTCTATGAATAGAACCCTGTGTTTTATGAATGAAATTATGTGTTCTCTGAATGAAAATCACCAGTGATCTATAAATATAACCATGTGTTCTATGAATAAAACCTTGTGTTCTATTAATAGAACCCTGTGTTCTATGAATGGAACCCTGTGTTCTATGAATAGAACCCTGTGTTTTATGAATGAAACCATGTGTTCTCTGAATGGAAACCACCCGTAATCTATAAATATAACCATCTGTTCTATGAATAAAACCTTGTGTTCTATGAATAGAACCCTGTGTTTTATTAATGAAATTATGTGTTCTCTGAATGGAAACCACCCGTGATCTATAAATATAACCATGTGTTCTATGAATAAAACCTTGTGTTCTATTAATAGAACCCTGTGTCCTATGAATGGAACCCTGTGTTCTATGAATAGAACCCTGTGTTTTATGAATGAAACCATGTGTTCTCTGAATGGAAACCACCCGTGATCTATAAATATAACCATCTGTTCTATGAATAAAACCTTGTGTTCTATAAATAGAACCCTGTGTTCTATAAATGGAACCCTGTGTTCTATGAATAGAACCCTGTGTTTTATGAATGAAATTATGTGTTCTCTGAATGGAAATCACCCGTGATCTATAAATATAACCATGTGTTCTATGAATAAAACCTTGTGTTCTATTAATAGAACCCTGTGTCCTATGAATGGAACCCTGTGTTCTATGAATAGAACCCTGTGTTTTATGAATGAAACCATGTGTTCTCTGAATGGAAACCACCCGTGATCTATAAATATAACCATCTGTTCTATGAATAAAACCTTGTGTTCTATGAATAGAACCCTATGTTCTATAAATGGAACCCTGTGTTCTATGAATAGAACCCTGTGTTTTATGAATGAAATTATGTGTTCTCTGAATGGAAACCACCCGTGATCTATAAATATAACCATGTGTTCTATGAATAAAACCTTGTGTTCTATTAATAGAACCCTGTGTTCTATGAATGGAACCCTGTGTTCTATGAATAGAACCCTGTGTTTTATGAATGAAATTATGTGTTCTCTGAATGAAAACCACCAGTGAACTATACATATAACCATGTGTTCTATGAATAAAACCTTGTGTTCTATTAATAGAATCCTGTGTTCTATGAATGGAACCCTGTGTTCTATGAATAGAACCCTGTGTTTTATGAATGAAATTATGTGTTCTCTGAATGAAAACCACCAGTGATCTATAAATATAACCATGTGTTCTATGAATAAAACCTTGTGTTCTATTAATAGAACCCTGTGTTCTATGAATGGAACCCTGTGTTCTATGAATAGAACCCTGTGTTTTATGAATGAAACCATGTGTTCTCTGAATGGAAACCACCCGTGATCTATAAATATAACCATCTGTTCTATGAATAAAACCTTGTGTTCTATGAATAGAACCCTGTGTTTTATTAATGAAATTATGTGTTCTCTGAATGGAAACCACCCGTGATCTATAAATATAACCATGTGTTCTATGAATAAAACCTTGTGATCTATTAATAGAACCATGTGTCCTATGAATGGAACCCTGTGTTCTATGAATGGAACCCTGTGTTCTATGAATAGAACCCTGTGTTTTATGAATGAAATTATGTGTTCTCTGAATGAAAATCACCAGTGATCTATAAATATAACCATGTGTTCTATGAATAAAACCTTGTGTTCTATTAATAGAACCCTGTGTTCTATGAATGGAACCCTGTGTTCTATGAATAGAACCCTGTGTTTTATGAATGAAACCATGTGTTCTCTGAATGGAAACCACCCGTAATCTATAAATATAACCATCTGTTCTATGAATAAAACCTTGTGTTCTATGAATAGAACCCTGTGTTTTATTAATGAAATTATGTGTTCTCTGAATGGAAACCACCCGTGATCTATAAATATAACCATGTGTTCTATGAATAAAACCTTGTGTTCTATTAATAGAACCCTGTGTCCTATGAATGGAACCCTGTGTTCTATGCATAGAACCCTGTGTTTTATGAATGAAACCATGTGTTCTCTGAATGGAAACCACCCGTGATCTATAAATATAACCATCTGTTCTATGAATAAAACCTTGTGTTCTATAAATAGAACCCTGTGTTCTATAAATGGAACCCTGTGTTCTATGAATAGAACCCTGTGTTTTATGAATGAAATTATGTGTTCTCTGAATGGAAATCACCCGTGATCTATAAATATAACCATGTGTTCTATGAATAAAACCTTGTGTTCTATTAATAGAACCCTGTGTCCTATGAATGGAACCCTGTGTTCTATGAATAGAACCCTGTGTTTTATGAATGAAACCATGTGTTCTCTGAATGGAAACCACCCGTGATCTATAAATATAACCATCTGTTCTATGAATAAAACCTTGTGTTCTATGAATAGAACCCTATGTTCTATAAATGGAACCCTGTGTTCTATGAATAGAACCCTGTGTTTTATGAATGAAATTATGTGTTCTCTGAATGGAAACCACCCGTGATCTATAAATATAACCATGTGTTCTATGAATAAAACCTTGTGTTCTATTAATAGAACCCTGTGTTCTATGAATGGAACCCTGTGTTCTATGAATAGATCCCTGTGTTTTATGAATGAAATTATGTGTTCTCTGAATGAAAACCACCAGTGATCTATAAATATAACCATGTGTTCTATGAATAAAACTTTGTATTCTATTAATAGAACCTTGTGTTTTATGAATGGAACCCTGTGTTCTATGAATAGAACCCTGTGTTTTATGAATGAAATTATGTGTTCTCTGAATGAAAACCACCCATGATCTATAAATATAACCATGTGTTCTATGAATAAAACCTTGTGTTCTATTAATAGAACCCTGTGTTCTATGAATGGAACCCTGTGTTCTATGAATAGAACCCTGTGTTTTATGAATGAAACCATGTGTTCTCTGAATGGAAAGCACCCGTGATCTATAAATATAACCATCTGTTCTATGAATAAAACCTTGTGTTCTATGAATAGAACCCTGTGTTCTATAAATGGAACCCTGTGTTTTATGAATAGAACCCTGTGTTTTATTAATGAAATTATGTGTTCTCTGAATGGAAACCACCCGTGATCTATAAATATAACCATGTGTTCTATGAATAAAACCTTGTGTTCTATTCATAGAACCCTGTGTCCTATGAATGGAACCCTGTGTTCTATGAATAGAACCCTGTGTTTTATGAATGAAACCATGTGTTCTCTGAATGGAAACCACCCGTGATCTATAAATATAACCATCTGTTCTATGAATAAAACCTTGTGTTCTATGAATAGAACCCTGTGTTCTATAAATGGAACCCTGTGTTTTATGAATAGAACCCTGTGTTTTATTAATGAAATTATGTGTTCTCTGAATGGAAACCACCCGTGATCTATAAATATAACCATGTGTTCTATGAATAAAACCTTGTGTTCTATTAATAGAACCCTGTGTCCTATGAATGGAACCCTGTGTCCTATGAATGGAACCCTGTGTTCTATGAATAGAACCCTGTGTTTTATGCATGAAACCATGTGTTCTCTGAATGGAAACCACCCGTGATCTATAAATATAACCATCTGTTCTATGAATAAAACCTTGTGTTCTTTGAATAGAACCCTGTGTTCTATAAATGGAACCCTGTGTTCTATAAATGGAACCCTGTGTTCTATGAATAGAACCCTGTGTTTTATGAATGAAATTATGTGTTCTCTGAATGAAAACCACCTGTGATCTATAAATATAACCATCTGTTCTATGAATAAAACCTTGTGTTCTATGAATAGAACCCTGTGTTCTATAAATGGAACCCTGTGTTCTATAAATGGAACCCTGTGTTCTATGAATAGAACCCTGTGTTTTATGAATGAAATTATGTGTTCTCTGAATGGAAACCACCCGTGATCTATAAATATAACCATGTGTTCTAAGAATAAAACCTTGTGTTCTATTTATAGAACCCTGTGTTCTATGAATGGAACCCTGTGTTCTATGAATAGAACCCTGTGTTTTATGAATGAAATTATGTGTTCTCTGAATGGAAACCACCCGTGATCTATAAATATAACCATGTGTTCTATGAATATAACCTTGTGTTCTATTAATAGAACCCTGTGTTCTATGAATGGAACCCTGTGTTCTATGAATAGAACCCTGTGTTTTATGAATGAAATTATGTGTTCTCTGAATGAAAACCACCCGTGATCTATAAATATAACCATGTGTTCTATGAATAAAACCTTGTGTTCTATGAATATAACCCTGTGTTCTATGAATGGAACCCTGTGTTCTATTAATAGAACCCTGTGTTTTATGAATGAAACCATGTGTTCTCTGAATGGAAACCACCCGTGATCTATAAATATAACCATCTGTTCTATGAATAAAACCTTGTGTTCTATGAATAGAACCCTGTGTTATATAAATGGAACCCTGTGTTTTATGAATAGAACCCTGTGTTTTATTAATGGAATTATGTGTTCTCTGAATGGAAACCACCCGTGATCTATAAATATAACCATGTGTTCTATGAATAAAACCTTGTGTTCTATTAATAGAACCCTGTGTCCTATGAATGGAACCCTGTGTTCTATGAATAGAACCCTGTGTTTTATGAATGAAACCATGTGTTCTCTGAATGGAAACCACCCGTGATCTATAAATATAACCATCTGTTCTATGAATAAAACCTTGTGTTCTATGAATAGAACCCTGTGTTCTATAAATGGAACCCTGTGTTCTATGAATAGAACCCTATGTTTTATGAATGAAATTATGTGTTCTCTGAATGGAAATCACCCGTGATCTATAAATATAACCATGTGTTCTATGAATAAAACCTTGTGTTCTATTAATAGAACCTTGTGTTTTATGAATGGAACCCTGTGTTCTATGAATAGAACCCTGTGTTTTATGAATGAAATTATGTGTTCTCTGAATGAAAACCACCCGTGATCTATAAATATAACCATCTGTTCTATGAATAAAACCTTGTGTTCTATGAATAGAACCCTGTGTTCTATAAATGGAACCCTGTGTTCTATGAATAGAACCCTGTGTTTTATTAATGAAATTATGTGTTCTCTGAATGGAAACCACCCGTGATCTATAAATATAACCATGTGTTCTAAGAATAAAACCTTGTGTTCTATTTATAGAACCCTGTGTTCTATGAATGGAACCCTGTGTTCTATGAATAGAACCCTGTGTTTTATGAATGAAACAATGTGTTCTCTGAATGGAAACCACCCGTGATCTATAAATATAACCATCTTTTCTATGAATAAAACCTTGTGTTCTATGAATAGAACCCTATGTTCTATAAATGGAACCCTGTGTTCTATGAATAGAACCCTGTGTTTTATGATTGAAATTATGTGTTCTCTGAATGGAAACCACCCGTGATCTATAAATATAACCATGTGTTATATGAATAAAACCTTGTGTTCTATTAATAGAACCCTGTGTCCTATAAATGGAACCCTGTGTTCTATGAATAGAACCCTGTGTTTTATGAATGAAACCATGTGTTCTCTGAATAGAAACCACTTGTGATCTATAAATATAACCATCTGTTCTATGAATAAAACCTTGTGTTCTATGAATAGAACCCTATGTTCTATAAATGGAACCCTGTGTTTTATGAATAGAACCCTGTGTTTTATTAATGAAATTATGTGTTCTCTGAATGGAAACCACCCGTGATCTATAAATATAACCATGTGTTCTATGAATAAAACCTTGTGTTCTATTAATAGAACCCTGTGTCCTATGAATGGAACCCTGTGTTCTATAAATAGAACCCTGTGTTTTATGAATGAAACCATGTGTTCTCTGAATGGAAACCACCCGTGATCTATAAATATAACCATCTGTTCTATGAATAAAACCTTGTGTTCTATGAATAGAACCCTGTGTTCTATAAATGGAACCCTGTGTTTTATGAATAGAACCCTGTGTTTTATTAATGAAATTATGTGTTCTCTAAATGGAAACCACCCGTGATCTATAAATATAACCATGTGTTCTATGAATAAAACCTTGTGTTCTATTCATAGAACCCTGTGTCCTATGAATGGAACCCTGTGTTCTATGAATAGAACCCTGTGTTTTATGAATGAAACCATGTGTTCTCTGAATGGAAACCACCCGTGATCTATAAATATAACCATCTGTTCTATGAATAAAACCTTGTGTTCTATGAATAGAACCCTGTGTTCTATAAATGGAACCCTGTGTTTTATGAATAGAACCCTGTGTTTTATTAATGAAATTATGTGTTCTCTGAATGGAAACCACCCATGATCTATAAATATAACCATGTGTTCTATGAATAAAACCTTGTGTTCTATTAATAGAACCCTGTGTCCTATGAATGGAACCCTGTGTTCTATGAATAGAACCCTGTGTTTTATGAATGAAACCATGTGTTCTCTGAATGGAAACCACCCGTGATCTATAAATATAACCATCTGTTCTATGAATAAAACCTTGTGTTCTATGAATAGAACCCTGTGTTCTATAAATGGAACCCTGTGTTTTATGAATAGAACCCTGTGTTTTATTAATGAAATTATGTGTTCTCTAAATGGAAACCACCCGTGATCTATAAATATAACCATGTGTTCTATGAATAAAACCTTGTGTTCTATTCATAGAACCCTGTGTCCTATGAATGGAACCCTGTGTTCTATGAATAGAACCCTGTGTTTTATGAATGAAACCATGTGTTCTCTGAATGGAAACCACCCGTGATCTATAAATATAACCATCTGTTCTATGAATAAAACCTTGTGTTCTATGAATAGAACCCTGTGTTCTATAAATGGAACCCTGTGTTTTATGAATAGAACCCTGTGTTTTATTAATGAAATTATGTGTTCTCTGAATGGAAACCACCCATGATCTATAAATATAACCATGTGTTCTATGAATAAAACCTTGTGTTCTATTAATAGAACCCTGTGTCCTATGAATGGAACCCTGTGTTCTATGAATAGAACCCTGTGTTTTATGAATGAAACCATGTGTTCTCTGAATGGAAACCACCCGTGATCTATAAATATAACCATCTGTTCTATGAATAAAACCTTGTGTTCTATGAATAGAACCCTGTGTTCTATAAATGGAACCCTGTGTTCTATGAATAGAACCCTGTGTTTTATGTATGAAATTATGTGTTCTCTGAATGAAAACCACCTGTGATCTATAAATATAACCATCTGTTCTATGAATAAAACTTTGTATTCTATGAATAGAACCCTGTGTTCTATAAATGGAACCCTGTGTTCTATGAATAGAACCCTGTGTTTTATGAATGAAATTATGTGTTCTCTGAATGAAAACCACCTGTGATCTATAAATATAACCATCTGTTCTATGAATAAAACCTTGTGTTCTATGAATAGAACCCTATGTTCTATAAATGGAACCCTGTGTTCTATGAATAGAACCCTGTGTTTTATGAATGAAATTATGTGTTCTCTGAATGGAAACCACCCGTGATCTATAAATATAACCATGTGTTCTATAAATAAAACCTTGTGTTCTATTAATAGAACCCTGTGTCCTATGAATGGAACCCTGTGTTCTATGAATAGAACCCTGTGTTTTATGAATGAAACCATGTGTTCTCTGAATGGAAACCACCCGTGATCTATAAATATAACCATCTGTTCTATGAATAAAACCTTGTTTTCTATGAATAGAACCCTGTGTTCTATAAATGGAACACTGTGTTTTATGAATAGAACCCTGTGTTTTATTAATGAAATTATGTGTTCTCTGAATGGAAACCAACCGTGATCTATAAATATAACCATGTGTTCTATGAATAAAACCTTGTGTTCTATTAATAGAACCCTGTGTCCTATGAATGGAACCCTGTGTTCTATGAATAGAACCCTGTGTTTTATGAATGAAACCATGTGTTCTCTGAATGGAAACCACCCGTGATCTATAAATATAACCATCTGTTCTATGAATAAAACCTTGTGTTCTATAAATAGAACCCTGTGTTCTATAAATGGAACCCTGTGTTCTATGAATAGAACCCTGTGTTTTATGAATAAAATTATGTGTTCTCTAAATGGAAACCACCCGTGATCTATAAATATAACCATGTGTTCTATGAATAAAACCTTGTGTTCTATTAATAGAACCCTGTGTTCTATGAATGGAACCCTGTGTTCTATGAATAGAACCCTGTGTTTTATGAATGAAATTATGTGTTCTCTGAATGAAAACAACCCGTGATCTATAAATATAACCATCTGTTCTATGAATAAAACCTTGTGTTCTATGAATAGAACCCTGTGTTCTATAAATGGAACCCTGTGTTCTATAAATGGAACCCTGTGTTCTATGAATAGAACCCTGTGTTTTATGAATGAAATTATGTGTTCTCTGAATGGAAACCACCCCTGATCTATAAATATAACCATGTGTTCTAAGAATAAAACCTTGTGTTCTATTTATAGAACCCTGTGTTCTATGAATGGAACCCTGTGTTCTATGAATAGAACCCTGTGTTTTATGAATGAAACCATGTGTTCTCTGAATGGAAACCACCCGTGATCTATAAATATAACCATCTGTTCTATGAATAAAACCTTGTGTTCTATGAATAGAACCCTGTGTTCTATAAATGGAACCCTGTGTTCTGTGAATAGAACCCTGTGTTTTATGAATGAAATTATGTGTTCTCTGAATGGAAATCACCCGTGATCTATAAATATAACCATCTGTTCTATGAATAAAACTTTGTGTTCTATTAATAGAACCCTGTGTTCTATGAATGGAACCCTGTGTTCTATGAATAGAACCCTGTGTTTTATGAATGAAATTATGTGTTCTCTGAATGAAAACCACCAGTGAACTATACATATAACCATGTGTTCTATGAATAAAACCTTGTGTTCTATTAATAGAATCCTGTGTTCTATGAATGGAACCCTGTGTTCTATGAATAGAACCCTGTGTTTTATGAATGAAATTATGTGTTCTCTGAATGAAAACCACCAGTGATCTATAAATATAACCATGTGTTCTATGAATAAAACCTTGTGTTCTATTAATAGAACCCTGTGTTCTATGAATGGAACCCTGTGTTCTATGAATAGAACCCTGTGTTTTATGAATGAAACCATGTGTTCTCTGAATGGAAACCACCCGTGATCTATAAATATAACCATCTGTTCTATGAATAAAACCTTGTGTTCTATGAATAGAACCCTGTGTTTTATTAATGAAATTATGTGTTCTCTGAATGGAAACCACCCGTGATCTATAAATATAACCATGTGTTCTATGAATAAAACCTTGTGATCTATTAATAGAACCCTGTGTCCTATGAATGGAACCCTGTGTTCTATGAATGGAACCCTGTGTTCTATGAATAGAACCCTGTGTTTTATGAATGAAATTATGTGTTCTCTGAATGAAAATCACCAGTGATCTATAAATATAACCATGTGTTCTATGAATAAAACCTTGTGTTCTATTAATAGAACCCTGTGTTCTATGAATGGAACCCTGTGTTCTATGAATAGAACCCTGTGTTTTATGAATGAAACCATGTGTTCTCTGAATGGAAACCACCCGTAATCTATAAATATAACCATCTGTTCTATGAATAAAACCTTGTGTTCTATGAATAGAACCCTGTGTTTTATTAATGAAATTATGTGTTCTCTGAATGGAAACCACCCGTGATCTATAAATATAACCATGTGTTCTATGAATAAAACCTTGTGTTCTATTAATAGAACCCTGTGTCCTATGAATGGAACCCTGTGTTCTATGAATAGAACCCTGTGTTTTATGAATGAAACCATGTGTTCTCTGAATGGAAACCACCCGTGATCTATAAATATAACCATCTGTTCTATGAATAAAACCTTGTGTTCTATGAATAGAACCCTGTGTTCTATAAATGGAACCCTGTGTTCTATGAATAGAACCCTGTGTTTTATGAATGAAATTATGTGTTCTCTGAATGGAAATCACCCGTGATCTATAAATATAACCATGTGTTCTATGAATAAAACCTTGTGTTCTATTAATAGAACCCTGTGTCCTATGAATGGAACCCTGTGTTCTATGAATAGAACCCTGTGTTTTATGAATGAAACCATGTGTTCTCTGAATGGAAACCACCCGTGATCTATAAATATAACCATCTGTTCTATGAATAAAACCTTGTGTTCTATGAATAGAACCCTATGTTCTATAAATGGAACCCTGTGTTCTATGAATAGAACCCTGTGTTTTATGAATGAAATTATGTGTTCTCTGAATGGAAACCACCCGTGATCTATAAATATAACCATGTGTTCTATGAATAAAACCTTGTGTTCTATTAATAGAACCCTGTGTTCTATGAATGGAACCCTGTGTTCTATGAATAGATCCCTGTGTTTTATGAATGAAATTATGTGTTCTCTGAATGAAAACCACCAGTGATCTATAAATATAACCATGTGTTCTATGAATAAAACCTTGTATTCTATTAATAGAACCTTGTGTTTTATGAATGGAACCCTGTGTTCTATGAATAGAACCCTGTGTTTTATGAATGAAATTATGTGTTCTCTGAATGAAAACCACCCATGATCTATAAATATAACCATGTGTTCTATGAATAAAACCTTGTGTTCTATTAATAGAACCCTGTGTTCTATGAATGGAACCCTGTGTTCTATGAATAGAACCCTGTGTTTTATGAATGAAACCATGTGTTCTCTGAATGGAAAGCACCCGTGATCTATAAATATAACCATCTGTTCTATGAATAAAACCTTGTGTTCTATGAATAGAACCCTGTGTTCTATAAATGGAACCCTGTGTTTTATGAATAGAACCCTGTGTTTTATTAATGAAATTATGTGTTCTCTGAATGAAAACCACCCGTGATCTATAAATATAACCATGTGTTCTATGAATAAAACCTTGTGTTCTATTCATAGAACCCTGTGTCCTATGAATGGAACCCTGTGTTCTATGAATAGAACCCTGTGTTTTATGAATGAAACCATGTGTTCTCTGAATGGAAACCACCCGTGATCTATAAATATAACCATCTGTTCTATGAATAAAACCTTGTGTTCTATGAATAGAACCCTGTGTTCTATAAATGGAACCCTGTGTTTTATGAATAGAACCCTGTGTTTTATTAATGAAATTATGTGTTCTCTGAATGGAAACCACCCGTGATCTATAAATATAACCATGTGTTCTATGAATAAAACCTTGTGTTCTATTAATAGAACCATGTGTCCTATGAATGGAACCCTGTGTCCTATGAATGGAACCCTGTGTTCTATGAATAGAACCCTGTGTTTTATGCATGAAACCATGTGTTCTCTGAATGGAAACCACCCGTGATCTATAAATATAACCATCTGTTCTATGAATAAAACCTTGTGTTCTTTGAATAGAACCCTGTGTTCTATAAATGGAACCCTGTGTTCTATGAATAGAACCCTGTGTTTTATGAATGAAATTATGTGTTCTCTGAATGAAAACCACCTGTGATCTATAATTATAACCATCTGTTCTATGAATAAAACCTTGTGTTCTATGAATAGAACCCTGTGTTCTATAAATGGAACCCTGTGTTCTATAAATGGAACCCTGTGTTCTATGAATAGAACCCTGTGTTTTATGAATGAAACCATGTGTTCTCTGAATGGAAACCACCCGTGATCTATAAATATAACCATCTGTTCTATGAATAAAACCTTGTGTTCTATGAATAGAACCCTGTGTTCTATAAATGGAACCCTGTGTTCTATGAATAGAACCCTGTGTTTTATGTATGAAATTATGTGTTCTCTGAATGAAAACCACCTGTGATCTATAAATATAACCATCTGTTCTATGAATAAAACTTTGTATTCTATGAATAGAACCCTGTGTTCTATAAATGGAACCCTGTGTTCTATGAATAGAACCCTGTGTTTTATGAATGAAATTATGTGTTCTCTGAATGAAAACCACCTGTGATCTATAAATATAACCATCTGTTCTATGAATAAAACCTTGTGTTCTATGAATAGAACCCTATGTTCTATAAATGGAACCCTGTGTTCTATGAATAGAACCCTGTGTTTTATGAATGAAATTATGTGTTCTCTGAATGGAAACCACCCGTGATCTATAAATATAACCATGTGTTCTATAAATAAAACCTTGTGTTCTATTAATAGAACCCTGTGTCCTATGAATGGAACCCTGTGTTCTATGAATAGAACCCTGTGTTTTATGAATGAAACCATGTGTTCTCTGAATGGAAACCACCCGTGATCTATAAATATAACCATCTGTTCTATGAATAAAACCTTGTTTTCTATGAATAGAACCCTGTGTTCTATAAATGGAACACTGTGTTTTATGAATAGAACCCTGTGTTTTATTAATGAAATTATGTGTTCTCTGAATGGAAACCAACCGTGATCTATAAATATAACCATGTGTTCTATGAATAAAACCTTGTGTTCTATTAATAGAACCCTGTGTCCTATGAATGGAACCCTGTGTTCTATGAATAGAACCCTGTGTTTTATGAATGAAACCATGTGTTCTCTGAATGGAAACCACCCGTGATCTATAAATATAACCATCTGTTCTATGAATAAAACCTTGTGTTCTATAAATAGAACCCTGTGTTCTATAAATGGAACCCTGTGTTCTATGAATAGAACCCTGTGTTTTATGAATAAAATTATGTGTTCTCTAAATGGAAACCACCCGTGATCTATAAATATAACCATGTGTTCTATGAATAAAACCTTGTGTTCTATTAATAGAACCCTGTGTTCTATGAATGGAACCCTGTGTTCTATGAATAGAACCCTGTGTTTTATGAATGAAATTATGTGTTCTCTGAATGAAAACAACCCGTGATCTATAAATATAACCATCTGTTCTATGAATAAAACCTTGTGTTCTATGAATAGAACCCTGTGTTCTATAAATGGAACCCTGTGTTCTATAAATGGAACCCTGTGTTCTATGAATAGAACCCTGTGTTTTATGAATGAAATTATGTGTTCTCTGAATGGAAACCACCCCTGATCTATAAATATAACCATGTGTTCTAAGAATAAAACCTTGTGTTCTATTTATAGAACCCTGTGTTCTATGAATGGAACCCTGTGTTCTATGAATAGAACCCTGTGTTTTATGAATGAAACCATGTGTTCTCTGAATGGAAACCACCCGTGATCTATAAATATAACCATCTGTTCTATGAATAAAACCTTGTGTTCTATGAATAGAACCCTGTGTTCTATAAATGGAACCCTGTGTTCTGTGAATAGAACCCTGTGTTTTATGAATGAAATTATGTGTTCTCTGAATGGAAATCACCCGTGATCTATAAATATAACCATCTGTTCTATGAATAAAACTTTGTGTTCTATTAATAGAACCCTGTGTTCTATGAATGGAACCCTGTGTTCTATGAATAGAACCCTGTGTTTTATGAATGAAATTATGTGTTCTCTGAATGAAAACCACCAGTGAACTATACATATAACCATGTGTTCTATGAATAAAACCTTGTGTTCTATTAATAGAATCCTGTGTTCTATGAATGGAACCCTGTGTTCTATGAATAGAACCCTGTGTTTTATGAATGAAATTATGTGTTCTCTGAATGAAAACCACCAGTGATCTATAAATATAACCATGTGTTCTATGAATAAAACCTTGTGTTCTATTAATAGAACCCTGTGTTCTATGAATGGAACCCTGTGTTCTATGAATAGAACCCTGTGTTTTATGAATGAAACCATGTGTTCTCTGAATGGAAACCACCCGTGATCTATAAATATAACCATCTGTTCTATGAATAAAACCTTGTGTTCTATGAATAGAACCCTGTGTTTTATTAATGAAATTATGTGTTCTCTGAATGGAAACCACCCGTGATCTATAAATATAACCATGTGTTCTATGAATAAAACCTTGTGATCTATTAATAGAACCCTGTGTCCTATGAATGGAACCCTGTGTTCTATGAATGGAACCCTGTGTTCTATGAATAGAACCCTGTGTTTTATGAATGAAATTATGTGTTCTCTGAATGAAAATCACCAGTGATCTATAAATATAACCATGTGTTCTATGAATAAAACCTTGTGTTCTATTAATAGAACCCTGTGTTCTATGAATGGAACCCTGTGTTCTATGAATAGAACCCTGTGTTTTATGAATGAAACCATGTGTTCTCTGAATGGAAACCACCCGTAATCTATAAATATAACCATCTGTTCTATGAATAAAACCTTGTGTTCTATGAATAGAACCCTGTGTTTTATTAATGAAATTATGTGTTCTCTGAATGGAAACCACCCGTGATCTATAAATATAACCATGTGTTCTATGAATAAAACCTTGTGTTCTATTAATAGAACCCTGTGTCCTATGAATGGAACCCTGTGTTCTATGAATAGAACCCTGTGTTTTATGAATGAAACCATGTGTTCTCTGAATGGAAACCACCCGTGATCTATAAATATAACCATCTGTTCTATGAATAAAACCTTGTGTTCTATGAATAGAACCCTGTGTTCTATAAATGGAACCCTGTGTTCTATGAATAGAACCCTGTGTTTTATGAATGAAATTATGTGTTCTCTGAATGGAAATCACCCGTGATCTATAAATATAACCATGTGTTCTATGAATAAAACCTTGTGTTCTATTAATAGAACCCTGTGTCCTATGAATGGAACCCTGTGTTCTATGAATAGAACCCTGTGTTTTATGAATGAAACCATGTGTTCTCTGAATGGAAACCACCCGTGATCTATAAATATAACCATCTGTTCTATGAATAAAACCTTGTGTTCTATGAATAGAACCCTATGTTCTATAAATGGAACCCTGTGTTCTATGAATAGAACCCTGTGTTTTATGAATGAAATTATGTGTTCTCTGAATGGAAACCACCCGTGATCTATAAATATAACCATGTGTTCTATGAATAAAACCTTGTGTTCTATTAATAGAACCCTGTGTTTTATTAATGAAATTATGTGTTCTCTGAATGGAAATCACCCGTGATCTATAAATATAACCATCTGTTCTATGAATAAAACCTTGTGTTCTATGAATAGAACCCTATGTTCTATAAATGGAACCCTGTGTTCTATGAATAGAACCCTGTGTTTTATGAATGAAACCATGTGTTCTCTGAATGGAAACCACCCGTAATCTATAAATATAACCATCTGTTCTATGAATAAAACCTTGTGTTCTATGAATAGAACCCTGTGTTTTATTAATGAAATTATGTGTTCTCTGAATGGAAACCACCCGTGATCTATAAATATAACCATGTGTTCTATGAATAAAACCTTGTGTTCTATTAATAGAACCCTGTGTCCTATGAATGGAACCCTGTGTTCTATGAATAGAACCCTGTGTTTTATGAATGAAACCATGTGTTCTCTGAATGGAAACCACCCGTGATCTATAAATATAACCATCTGTTCTATGAATAAAACCTTGTGTTCTATGAATAGAACCCTGTGTTCTATAAATGGAACCCTGTGTTCTATGAATAGAACCCTGTGTTTTATGAATGAAATTATGTGTTCTCTGAATGGAAATCACCCGTGATCTATAAATATAACCATGTGTTCTATGAATAAAACCTTGTGTTCTATTAATAGAACCCTGTGTCCTATGAATGGAACCCTGTGTTCTATGAATAGAACCCTGTGTTTTATGAATGAAACCATGTGTTCTCTGAATGGAAACCACCCGTGATCTATAAATATAACCATCTGTTCTATGAATAAAACCTTGTGTTCTATGAATAGAACCCTATGTTCTATAAATGGAACCCTGTGTTCTATGAATAGAACCCTGTGTTTTATGAATGAAATTATGTGTTCTCTGAATGGAAACCACCCGTGATCTATAAATATAACCATGTGTTCTATGAATAAAACCTTGTGTTCTATTAATAGAACCCTGTGTTCTATGAATGGAACCCTGTGTTCTATGAATAGATCCCTGTGTTTTATGAATGAAATTATGTGTTCTCTGAATGAAAACCACCAGTGATCTATAAATATAACCATGTGTTCTATGAATAAAACCTTGTATTCTATTAATAGAACCTTGTGTTTTATGAATGGAACCCTGTGTTCTATGAATAGAACCCTGTGTTTTATGAATGAAATTATGTGTTCTCTGAATGAAAACCACCCATGATCTATAAATATAACCATGTGTTCTATGAATAAAACCTTGTGTTCTATTAATAGAACCCTGTGTTCTATGAATGGAACCCTGTGTTCTATGAATAGAACCCTGTGTTTTATGAATGAAACCATGTGTTCTCTGAATGGAAAGCACCCGTGATCTATAAATATAACCATCTGTTCTATGAATAAAACCTTGTGTTCTATGAATAGAACCCTGTGTTCTATAAATGGAACCCTGTGTTTTATGAATAGAACCCTGTGTTTTATTAATGAAATTATGTGTTCTCTGAATGAAAACCACCCGTGATCTATAAATATAACCATGTGTTCTATGAATAAAACCTTGTGTTCTATTCATAGAACCCTGTGTCCTATGAATGGAACCCTGTGTTCTATGAATAGAACCCTGTGTTTTATGAATGAAACCATGTGTTCTCTGAATGGAAACCACCCGTGATCTATAAATATAACCATCTGTTCTATGAATAAAACCTTGTGTTCTATGAATAGAACCCTGTGTTCTATAAATGGAACCCTGTGTTTTATGAATAGAACCCTGTGTTTTATTAATGAAATTATGTGTTCTCTGAATGGAAACCACCCGTGATCTATAAATATAACCATGTGTTCTATGAATAAAACCTTGTGTTCTATTAATAGAACCATGTGTCCTATGAATGGAACCCTGTGTCCTATGAATGGAACCCTGTGTTCTATGAATAGAACCCTGTGTTTTATGCATGAAACCATGTGTTCTCTGAATGGAAACCACCCGTGATCTATAAATATAACCATCTGTTCTATGAATAAAACCTTGTGTTCTTTGAATAGAACCCTGTGTTCTATAAATGGAACCCTGTGTTCTATGAATAGAACCCTGTGTTTTATGAATGAAATTATGTGTTCTCTGAATGAAAACCACCTGTGATCTATAATTATAACCATCTGTTCTATGAATAAAACCTTGTGTTCTATGAATAGAACCCTGTGTTCTATAAATGGAACCCTGTGTTCTATAAATGGAACCCTGTGTTCTATGAATAGAACCCTGTGTTTTATGAATGAAATTATGTGTTCTCTGAATGGAAACCACCCGTGATCTATAAATATAACCATGTGTTCTAAGAATAAAACCTTGTGTTCTATTAATAGAACCCTGTGTTCTATGAATGGAACCCTGTGTTCTATGAATAGAACCCTGTGTTTTATGAATGAAATTATGTGTTCTCTGAATGAAAACCACCCGTGATCTATAAATATAACCATGTGTTCTATGAATAAAACCTTGTGTTCTATGAATAGAACCCTGTGTTCTATGAATGGAACCCTGTGTTCTATTAATAGAACCCTGTGTTTTATGAATGAAACCATGTGTTCTCTGAATGGAAACCACTCGTGATCTATAAATATAACCATCTGTTCTATGAATAAAACCTTGTGTTCTATGAATAGAACCCTGTGTTATATAAATGGAACCCTGTGTTTTATGAATAGAACCCTGTGTTTTATTAATGAAATTATGTGTTCTCTGAATGGAAACCACCCGTGATCTATAAATATAACCATGTGTTCTATGAATAAAACCTTGTGTTCTATTAATAGAACCCTGTGTCCTATGAATGGAACCCTGTGTTCTATGAATAGAACCCTGTGTTTTATGAATGAAACCATGTGTTCTCTGAATGGAAACCACCCGTGATCTATAAATATAACCATCTGTTCTATGAATAAAACCTTGTGTTCTATGAATAGAACCCTGTGTTCTATAAATGGAACCCTGTGTTCTATGAATAGAACCCTATGTTTTATGAATGAAATTATGTGTTCTCTGAATGGAAATCACCCGTGATCTATAAATATAACCATGTGTTCTATGAATAAAACCTTGTGTTCTATTAATAGAACCTTGTGTTTTATGAATGGAACCCTGTGTTCTATGAATAGAACCCTGTGTTTTATGAATGAAATTATGTGTTCTCTGAATGAAAACCACCCGTGATCTATAAATATAACCATCTGTTCTATGAATAAAACCTTGTGTTCTATGAATAGAACCCTGTGTTCTATAAATGGAACCCTGTGTTCTATGAATAGAACCCTGTGTTTTATGAATGAAATTATGTGTTCTCTGAATGGAAACCACCCGTGATCTATAAATATAACCATGTGTTCTAAGAATAAAACCTTGTGTTCTATTTATAGAACCCTGTGTTCTATGAATGGAACCCTGTGTTCTATGAATAGAACCCTGTGTTTTATGAATGAAACAATGTGTTCTCTGAATGGAAACCACCCGTGATCTATAAATATAACCATCTTTTCTATGAATAAAACCTTGTGTTCTATGAATAGAACCCTATGTTCTATAAATGGAACCCTGTGTTCTATGAATAGAACCCTGTGTTTTATGATTGAAATTATGTGTTCTCTGAATGGAAACCACCCGTGATCTATAAATATAACCATGTGTTATATGAATAAAACCTTGTGTTCTATTAATAGAACCCTGTGTCCTATAAATGGAACCCTGTGTTCTATGAATAGAACCCTGTGTTTTATGAATGAAACCATGTGTTCTCTGAATGGAAACCACTCGTGATCTATAAATATAACCATCTGTTCTATGAATAAAACCTTGTGTTCTATGAATAGAACCCTATGTTCTATAAATGGAACCCTGTGTTTTATGAATAGAACCCTGTGTTTTATTAATGAAATTATGTGTTCTCTGAATGGAAACCACCCGTGATCTATAAATATAACCATGTGTTCTATGAATAAAACCTTGTGTTCTATTAATAGAACCCTGTGTCCTATGAATGGAACCCTGTGTTCTATAAATAGAACCCTGTGTTTTATGAATGAAACCATGTGTTCTCTGAATGGAAACCACCTGTGATCTATAAATATAACCATCTGTTCTATGAATAAAACCTTGTGTTCTATGAATAGAACCCTGTGTTCTATAAATGGAACCCTGTGTTCTATGAATAGAATCCTGTGTTTTATGAATGAAATTATGTGTTCTATGAATGGAAATCACCCGTGATCTATAAATATAACCATGTGTTCTATGAATAAAACCTTGTGTTCTATTAATAGAACCTTGTGTTTTATGAATGGAACCCTGTGTTTTATGAATGAAATTATGTGTTCTCTGAATGAAAACCACCCGTGATCTATAAATATAACCATCTGTTCTATGAATAAAACCTTGTGTTCTATGAATAGAACCCTGTGTTCTATAAATGGAACCCTGTGTTCTATGAATAGAACCCTGTGTTTTATGAATTAAATTATGTGTTCTCTGAATGGAAACCACCCGTGATCTATAAATATAACCATGTGTTCTAAGAATAAAACCTTGTGTTCTATTTATAGAACCCTGTGTTCTATGAATGGAACCCTGTGTTCTATGAATAGAACCCTGTGTTTTATGAATGAAACCATGTGTTCTCTGAATGGAAACCACCCGTGATCTATAAATATAACCATCTGTTCTATGAATAAAACCTTGTGTTCTATGAATAGAACCCTGTGTTTTATTAATGAAATTATGTGTTCTCTGAATGGAAACCACCCGTGATCTATAAATATAACCATGTGTTCTATGAATAAAACCTTGTGTTCTATTAATAGAACCCTGTGTCCTATGAATGGAACCCTGTGTTCTATGAATGGAACCCTGTGTTCTATGAATAGAACCCTGTGTTTTATGAATGAAATTATGTGTTCTCTGAATGAAAATCACCAGTGATCTATAAATATAACCATGTGTTCTATGAATAAAACCTTGTGTTCTATTAATAGAACCCTATGTTCTATGAATGGAACCCTGTGTTCTATGAATAGAACCCTGTGTTTTATGAATGAAACCATGTGTTCTCTGAATGGAAACCACCCGTGATCTATAAATATAACCATCTGTTCTATGAATAAAACCTTGTGTTCTATGAATAGAACCCTGTGTTTTATTAATGAAATTATGTGTTCTCTGAATGGAAACCACCCGTGATCTATAAATATAACCATGTGTTCTATGAATAAAACCTTGTGTTCTATTAATAGAACCCTGTGTCCTATGAATGGAACCCTGTGTTCTATGAATAGAACCCTGTGTTTTATGAATGAAACCATGTGTTCTCTGAATGAAAACCACCCGTGATCTATAAATATAACCATCTGTTCTATGAATAAAACCTTGTGTTCTATGAATAGAACCCTATGTTCTATAAATGGAACCCTGTGTTCTATGAATAGAACCCTGTGTTTTATGAATGAAATTATGTGTTCTCTGAATGGAAACCACCCGTGATCTATAAATATAACCATGTGTTCTATGAATAAAACCTTGTGTTCTATTAATAGAACCCTGTGTTCTATGAATGGAACCCTGTGTTCTATGAATAGATCCCTGTGTTTTATGAATGAAATTATGTGTTCTCTGAATGAAAACCACCAGTGATCTATAAATATAACCATGTGTTCTATGAATAAACCTTGTGTTCTATTAATAGAACCCTGTGTTCTATAAATGGAACCCTGTGTTCTATGAATAGAACCCTGTGTTTTATGAATGAAATTATGTGTTCTCTGAATGGAAATCACCAGTGATCTATAAATATAACCATGTGTTCTATGAATAAAACCTTGTATTCTATTAATAGAACCTTGTGTTTTATGAATGGAACCCTGTGTTCTATGAATAGAACCCTGTGTTTTATGAATGAAATTATGTGTTCTCTGAATGAAAACCACCCATGATCTATAAATATAACCATGTGTTCTATGAATAAAACCTTGTGTTCTATTAATAGAACCCTGTGTTCTATGAATGGAACCCTGTGTTCTATGAATAGAACCCTGTGTTTTATGAATGAAACCATGTGTTCTCTGAATGGAAACCACCCGTGATCTATAAATATAACCATCTGTTCTATGAATAAAACCTTGTGTTCTATGAATAGAACCCTGTGTTCTATAAATGGAACCCTGTGTTTTATGAATAGAACCCTGTGTTTTATTAATGAAATTATGTGTTCTCTAAATGGAAACCACCCGTGATCTATAAATATAACCATGTGTTCTATGAATAAAACCTTGTGTTCTATTCATAGAACCCTGTGTCCTATGAATGGAACCCTGTGTTCTATGAATAGAACCCTGTGTTTTATGAATAAAACCATGTGTTCTCTGAATGGAAACCACCCGTGATCTATAAATATAACCATCTGTTCTATGAATAAAACCTTGTGTTCTATGAATAGAACCCTGTGTTCTATAAATGGAACCCTGTGTTTTATGAATAGAACCCTGTGTTTTATTAATGAAATTATGTGTTCTCTGAATGGAAACCACCCATGATCTATAAATATAACCATGTGTTCTATGAATAAAACCTTGTGTTCTATTAATAGAACCCTGTGTCCTATGAATGGAACCCTGTGTTCTATGAATAGAACCCTGTGTTTTATGAATGAAACCATGTGTTCTCTGAATGGAAACCACCCGTGATCTATAAATATAACCATCTGTTCTATGAATAAAACCTTGTGTTCTATGAATAGAACCCTGTGTTCTATAAATGGAACCCTGTGTTCTATGAATAGAACCCTGTGTTTTATGTATGAAATTATGTGTTCTCTGAATGAAAACCACCTGTGATCTATAAATATAACCATCTGTTCTATGAATAAAACTTTGTGTTCTATGAATAGAACCCTGTGTTCTATAAATGGAACCCTGTGTTCTATGAATAGAACACTGTGTTTTATGAATGAAATTATGTGTTCTCTGAATGAAAACCACCTGTGATCTATAAATATAACCATCTGTTCTATGAATAAAACCTTGTGTTCTATGAATAGAACCCTATGTTCTATAAATGGAACCCTGTGTTCTATGAATAGAACCCTGTGTTTTATGAATGAAATTATGTGTTCTCTGAATGGAAACCACCCGTGATCTATAAATATAACCATGTGTTCTATAAATAAAACCTTGTGTTCTATTAATAGAACCCTGTGTTCTATGAATGGAACCCTGTGTTCTATGAATAGATCCCTGTGTTTTATGAATGAAATTATGTGTTCTCTGAATGAAAACCACCAGTGATCTATAAATATAACCATGTGTTCTATGAATAAAACCTTGTGTTCTATTAATAGAACCCTGTGTTCTATAAATGGAACCCTGTGTTCTATGAATAGAACCCTGTGTTTTATGAATGAAATTATGTGTTCTCTGAATGGAAATCACCAGTGATCTATAAATATAACCATGTGTTCTATGAATAAAACCTTGTATTCTATTAATAGAACCTTGTGTTTTATGAATGGAACCCTGTGTTCTATGAATAGAACCCTGTGTTTTATGAATGAAATTATGTGTTCTCTGAATGAAAACCACCCATGATCTATAAATATAACCATGTGTTCTATGAATAAAACCTTGTGTTCTATTAATAGAACCCTGTGTTCTATGAATGGAACCCTGTGTTCTATGAATAGAACCCTGTGTTTTATGAATGAAACCATGTGTTCTCTGAATGGAAACCACCCGTGATCTATAAATATAACCATCTGTTCTATGAATAAAACCTTGTGTTCTATGAATAGAACCCTGTGTTCTATAAATGGAACCCTGTGTTTTATGAATAGAACCCTTTGTTTTATTAATGAAATTATGTGTTCTCTGAATGGAAACCACCCGTGATCTATAAATATAACCATGTGTTCTATGAATAAAACCTTGTGTTCTATTCATAGAACCCTGTGTCCTATGAATGGAACCCTGTGTTCTATGAATAGAACCCTGTGTTTTATGAATGAAACCATGTGTTCTCTGAATGGAAACCACCCGTGATCTATAAATATAACCATCTGTTCTATGAATAAAACCTTGTGTTCTATGAATAGAACCCTGTGTTCTATAAATGGAACCCTGTGTTTTATGAATAGAACCCTGTGTTTTATTAATGAAATTATGTGTTCTCTGAATGGAAACCACCCGTGATCTATAAATATAACCATGTGTTCTATGAATAAAACCTTGTGTTCTATTAATAGAACCCTGTGTCCTATGAATGGAACCCTGTGTTCTATGAATAGAACCCTGTGTTTTATGAATGAAACCATGTGTTCTCTGAATGGAAACCACCCGTGATCTATAAATATAACCATCTGTTCTATGAATAAAACCTTGTGTTCTATGAATAGAACCCTGTGTTCTATAAATGGAACCCTGTGTTCTATGAATAGAACCCTGTGTTTTATGAATGAAATTATGTGTTCTCTGAATGAAAACCACCTGTGATCTATAAATATAACCATCTGTTCTATGAATAAAACCTTGTGTTCTATGAATAGAACCCTGTGTTCTATAAATGGAACCCTGTGTTCTATGAATAGAACCCTGTGTTTTATGAATGAAATTATGTGTTCTCTGAATGGAAACCACCCGTGATCTATAAATATAACCATGTGTTCTAAGAATAAAACCTTGTGTTCTATTTATAGAACACAAGGTTCTATGAATGGAACCCTGTGTTCTATGAATAGAACCCTGTGTTTTATGAATGAAACCATGTGTTCTCTGAATGGAAACCAACCGTGATCTATAAATATAACCATCTTTTCTATGAATAAAACCTTGCGTTCTATGAATAGAACCCTATGTTCTATAAATGGAACCCTGTGTTCTATGAATAGAACCCTGTGTTTTATGATAGAAATTATGTGTTCTCTGAATAGAAACCACCCGTGATCTATAAATATAACCATGTGTTCTATGAATAAAACCTTGTGTTCTATTAATAGAACCCTGTGTCCTATGAATGGAACCCTGTGTTCTATGAATAGAACCCTGTGTTTTATGAATGAAACCATGTGTTCTCTGAATGGAAACCACCCGTGATCTATAAATATAACCATCTGTTCTATGAATAAAACCTTGTGTTCTATGAATAGAACCCTATGTTCTATAAATGGAACCCTGTGTTCTATGAATAGAACCCTGTGTTTTATGAATGAAATTATGTGTTCTCTGAATGGAAACCACCCGTGATCTATAAATATAACCATGTGTTCTATGAATAAAACCTTGTATTCTATTAATAGAACCCTGTGTTCTATGAATGGAACCCTGTGTTCTATGAATAGAACCCTGTGTTTTATGAATGAAATTATGTGTTCTCTGAATGAAAACCACCCGTGATCTATAAATATAACCATGTGTTCTATGAATAAAACCTTGTGTTCTATTAATAGAACCCTGTGTTCTATGAATGGAACCCTGTGTTCTATGAATAGAACCCTGTGTTTTATGAATGAAACCATGTGTTCTCTGAATGGAAACCACCCGTGATCTATAAATATAACCATCTGTTCTATGAATAAAACCTTGTGTTCTATGAATAGAACCCTGTGTTCTATAAATGGAACCCTGTGTTTTATGAATAGAACCCTGTGTTTTATTAATGAAATTATGTGTTCTCTGAATGGAAACCAACCGTGATCTATAAATATAACCATGTGTTCTATGAATAAAACCTTGTGTTCTATTAATAGAACCCTGTGTCCTATGAATGGAACCCTGTGTTCTATGAATAGAACCCTGTGTTTTATGAATTAAACCATGTGTTCTCTGAATGGAAACCACCCGTGATCTATAAATATAACCATCCGTTTTTATGAATAAAACCTTGTGTTCTATGAATAGAACCCTGTGTTCTATAAATGGAACCCTGTGTTCTATGAATAGAACCCTGTGTTTTATGAATAAAATTATGTGTTCTCTAAATGGAAACCACCCGTGATCTATAAATATAACCATGTGTTCTATGAATAAAACCTTGTGTTCTATTAATAGAACCCTGTGTTCTATGAATGGAACCCTGTGTTCTATGAATAGAACCCTGTGTTTTATGAATGAAATTATGTGTTCTCTGAATGAAAACAACCCGTGATCTATAAATATAACCATCTGTTCTATGAATAAAACCTTGTGTTCTATGAATAGAACCCTGTGTTCTATAAATGGAACCCTGTGTTCTATGAATAGAACCCTGTTTTTTATGAATGAAATTATGTGTTCTCTGAATGGAAACCACCCCTGATCTATAAATATAACCATGTGTTCTAAGAATAAAACCTTGTGTTCTATTTATAGAACCCTGTGTTCTATGAATGGAACCCTGTGTTCTATGAATAGAACCCTGTGTTTTATAAATGAAACCATGTGTTCTCTGAATGGAAACCACCCGTGATCTATAAATATAACCATCTGTTCTATGAATAAAACCTTGTGTTCTATGAATAGAACCCTGTGTTCTATAAATGGAACCCTGTGTTCTGTGAATAGAACCCTGTGTTTTATGAATGAAATTATGTGTTCTCTGAATGGAAATCACCCGTGATCTATAAATATAACCATCTGTTCTATGAATAAAACTTTGTGTTCTATTAATAGAACCCTGTGTTCTATGAATGGAACCCTGTGTTCTATGAATAGAACCCTGTGTTTTATGAATGAAATTATGTGTTCTCTGAATGAAAACCACCAGTGAACTATACATATAACCATGTGTTCTATGAATAAAACCTTGTGTTCTATTAATAGAATCCTGTGTTCTATGAATGGAACCCTGTGTTCTATGAATAGAACCCTGTGTTTTATGAATGAAATTATGTGTTCTCTGAATGAAAACCACCAGTGATCTATAAATATAACCATGTGTTCTATGAATAAAACCTTGTGTTCTATTAATAGAACCCTGTGTTCTATGAATGGAACCCTGTGTTCTATGAATAGAACCCTGTGTTTTATGAATGAAACCATGTGTTCTCTGAATGGAAACCACCCGTGATCTATAAATATAACCATCTGTTCTATGAATAAAACCTTGTGTTCTATGAATAGAACCCTGTGTTTTATTAATGAAATTATGTGTTCTCTGAATGGAAACCACCCGTGATCTATAAATATAACCATGTGTTCTATGAATAAAACCTTGTGATCTATTAATAGAACCCTGTGTCCTATGAATGGAACCCTGTGTTCTATGAATGGAACCCTGTGTTCTATGAATAGAACCCTGTGTTTTATGAATGAAATTATGTGTTCTCAGAATGAAAATCACCAGTGATCTATAAATATAACCATGTGTTCTATGAATAAAACCTTGTGTTCTATTCATAGAACCCTGTGTCCTATGAATGGAACCCTGTGTTCTATGAATAGAACCCTGTGTTTTATGAATGAAACCATGTGTTCTCTGAATGGAAACCACCCGTGATCTATAAATATAACCATCTGTTCTATGAATAAAACCTTGTGTTCTATGAATAGAACCCTGTGTTCTATAAATGGAACCCTGTGTTTTATGAATAGAACCCTGTGTTTTATTAATGAAATTATGTGTTCTCTGAATGGAAACCACCCGTGATCTATAAATATAACCATGTGTTCTATGAATAAAACCTTGTGTTCTATTAATAGAACCCTGTGTCCTATGAATGGAACCCTGTGTTCTATGAATAGAACCCTGTGTTTTATGAATGAAACCATGTGTTCTCTGAATGGAAACCACCCGTGATCTATAAATATAACCATCTGTTCTATGAATAAAACCTTGTGTTCTATGAATAGAACCCTGTGTTCTATAAATGGAACCCTGTGTTCTATGAATAGAACCCTGTGTTTTATGAATGAAATTATGTGTTCTCTGAATGAAAACCACCTGTGATCTATAAATATAACCATCTGTTCTATGAATAAAACCTTGTGTTCTATGAATAGAACCCTGTGTTCTATAAATGGAACCCTGTGTTCTATGAATAGAACCCTGTGTTTTATGAATGAAATTATGTGTTCTCTGAATGGAAACCACCCGTGATCTATAAATATAACCATGTGTTCTAAGAATAAAACCTTGTGTTCTATTTATAGAACACAAGGTTCTATGAATGGAACCCTGTGTTCTATGAATAGAACCCTGTGTTTTATGAATGAAACCATGTGTTCTCTGAATGGAAACCAACCGTGATCTATAAATATAACCATCTTTTCTATGAATAAAACCTTGCGTTCTATGAATAGAACCCTATGTTCTATAAATGGAACCCTGTGTTCTATGAATAGAACCCTGTGTTTTATGATAGAAATTATGTGTTCTCTGAATGGAAACCACCCGTGATCTATAAATATAACCATGTGTTCTATGAATAAAACCTTGTGTTCTATTAATAGAACCCTGTGTCCTATGAATGGAACCCTGTGTTCTATGAATAGAACCCTGTGTTTTATGAATGAAACCATGTGTTCTCTGAATGGAAACCACCCGTGATCTATAAATATAACCATCTGTTCTATGAATAAAACCTTGTGTTCTATGAATAGAACCCTATGTTCTATAAATGGAACCCTGTGTTCTATGAATAGAACCCTGTGTTTTATGAATGAAATTATGTGTTCTCTGAATGGAAACCACCCGTGATCTATAAATATAACCATGTGTTCTATGAATAAAACCTTGTATTCTATTAATAGAACCCTGTGTTCTATGAATGGAACCCTGTGTTCTATGAATAGAACCCTGTGTTTTATGAATGAAATTATGTGTTCTCTGAATGAAAACCACCCGTGATCTATAAATATAACCATGTGTTCTATGAATAAAACCTTGTGTTCTATTAATAGAACCCTGTGTTCTATGAATGGAACCCTGTGTTCTATGAATAGAACCCTGTGTTTTATGAATGAAACCATGTGTTCTCTGAATGGAAACCACCCGTGATCTATAAATATAACCATCTGTTCTATGAATAAAACCTTGTGTTCTATGAATAGAACCCTGTGTTCTATAAATGGAACCCTGTGTTTTATGAATAGAACCCTGTGTTTTATTAATGAAATTATGTGTTCTCTGAATGGAAACCAACCGTGATCTATAAATATAACCATGTGTTCTATGAATAAAACCTTGTGTTCTATTAATAGAACCCTGTGTCCTATGAATGGAACCCTGTGTTCTATGAATAGAACCCTGTGTTTTATGAATTAAACCATGTGTTCTCTGAATGGAAACCACCCGTGATCTATAAATATAACCATCCGTTTTTATGAATAAAACCTTGTGTTCTATGAATAGAACCCTGTGTTCTATAAATGGAACCCTGTGTTCTATGAATAGAACCCTGTGTTTTATGAATAAAATTATGTGTTCTCTAAATGGAAACCACCCGTGATCTATAAATATAACCATGTGTTCTAAGAATAAAACCTTGTGTTCTATTTATAGAACCCTGTGTTCTATGAATGGAACCCTGTGTTCTATGAATAGAACCCTGTGTTTTATGAATGAAACCATGTGTTCTCTGAATGGAAACCACCCGTGATCTATAAATATAACCATCTGTTCTATGAATAAAACCTTGTGTTCTATGAATAGAACCCTGTGTTCTATAAATGGAACCCTGTGTTCTGTGAATAGAACCCTGTGTTTTATGAATGAAATTATGTGTTCTCTGAATGGAAATCACCCGTGATCTATAAATATAACCATCTGTTCTATGAATAAAACTTTGTGTTCTATTAATAGAACCCTGTGTTCTATGAATGGAACCCTGTGTTCTATGAATAGAACCCTGTGTTTTATGAATGAAATTATGTGTTCTCTGAATAAAAACCACCAGTGAACTATACATATAACCATGTGTTCTATGAATAAAACCTTGTGTTCTATTAATAGAATCCTGTGTTCTATGAATGGAACCCTGTGTTCTATGAATAGAACCCTGTGTTTTATGAATGAAATTATGTGTTCTCTGAATGAAAACCACCAGTGATCTATAAATATAACCATGTGTTCTATGAATAAAACCTTGTGTTCTATTAATAGAACCCTGTGTTCTATGAATGGAACCCTGTGTTCTATGAATAGAACCCTGTGTTTTATGAATGAAACCATGTGTTCTCTGAATGGAAACCACCCGTGATCTATAAATATAACCATCTGTTCTATGAATAAAACCTTGTGTTCTATGAATAGAACCCTGTGTTTTATTAATGAAATTATGTGTTCTCTGAATGGAAACCACCCGTGATCTATAAATATAACCATGTGTTCTATGAATAAAACCTTGTGATCTATTAATAGAACCCTGTGTCCTATGAATGGAACCCTGTGTTCTATGAATGGAACCCTGTGTTCTATGAATAGAACCCTGTGTTTTATGAATGAAATTATGTGTTCTCTGAATGAAAATCACCAGTGATCTATAAATATAACCATGTGTTCTATGAATAAAACCTTGTGTTCTATTAATAGAACCCTGTGTTCTATGAATGGAACCCTGTGTTCTATGAATAGAACCCTGTGTTTTATGAATGAAACCATGTGTTCTCTGAATGGAAACCACCCGTAATCTATAAATATAACCATCTGTTCTATGAATAAAACCTTGTGTTCTATGAATAGAACCCTGTGTTTTATTAATGAAATTATGTGTTCTCTGAATGGAAACCACCCGTGATCTATAAATATAACCATGTGTTCTATGAATAAAACCTTGTGTTCTATTAATAGAACCCTGTGTCCTATGAATGGAACCCTGTGTTCTATGAATAGAACCCTGTGTTTTATGAATGAAACCATGTGTTCTCTGAATGGAAACCACCCGTGATCTATAAATATAACCATCTGTTCTATGAATAAAACCTTGTGTTCTATGAATAGAACCCTGTGTTCTATAAATGGAACCCTGTGTTCTATGAATAGAACCCTGTGTTTTATGAATGAAATTATGTGTTCTCTGAATGTTAATCACCCGTGATCTATAAATATAACCATGTGTTCTATGAATAAAACCTTGTGTTCTATTAATAGAACCCTGTGTCCTATGAATGGAACCCTGTGTTCTATGAATAGAACCCTGTTTTGTGAATGAAACCATGTGTTCTCTGAATGGAAACCACCCGTGATCTATAAATATAACCATCTGTTCTATGAATAAAACCTTGTGTTCTATGAATAGAACCCTATGTTCTATAAATGGAACCCTGTGTTCTATGAATAAAAACCCTGTGTTTTATGAATGAAATTATGTGTTCTCTGAATGGAAACCACCCGTGATCTATAAATATAACCATGTGTTCTATGAATAAAACCTTGTGTTCTATTAATAGAACCCTGTGTTCTATGAATGGAACCCTGTGTTCTATGAATAGATCCCTGTGTTTTATGAATGAAATTATGTGTTCTCTGAATGAAAACCACCAGTGATCTATAAATATAACCATGTGTTCTATGAATAAAACCTTGTATTCTATTAATAGAACCTTGTGTTTTATGAATGGAACCCTGTGTTCTATGAATAGAACCCTGTGTTTTATGAATGAAATTATGTGTTCTCTGAATGAAAACCACCCATGATCTATAAATATAACCATGTGTTCTATGAATAAAACCTTGTGTTCTATTAATAGAACCCTGTGTTCTATGAATGGAACCCTGTGTTCTATGAATAGAACCCTGTGTTTTATGAATGAAACCATGTGTTCTCTGAATGGAAAGCACCCGTGATCTATAAATATAACCATCTGTTCTATGAATAAAACCTTGTGTTCTATGAATAGAACCCTGTGTTCTATAAATGGAACCCTGTGTTTTATGAATAGAACCCTGTGTTTTATTAATGAAATTATGTGTTCTCTGAATGGAAACCACCCGTGATCTATAAATATAACCATGTGTTCTATGAATAAAACCTTGTGTTCTATTCATAGAACCCTGTGTCCTATGAATGGAACCCTGTGTTCTATGAATAGAACCCTGTGTTTTATGAATGAAACCATGTGTTCTCTGAATGGAAACCACCCGTGATCTATAAATATAACCATCTGTTCTATGAATAAAACCTTGTGTTCTATGAATAGAACCCTGTGTTCTATAAATGGAACCCTGTGTTTTATGAATAGAACCCTGTGTTTTATTAATGAAATTATGTGTTCTCTGAATGGAAACCACCCGTGATCTATAAATATAACCATGTGTTCTATGAATAAAACCTTGTGTTCTATTAATAGAACCCTGTGTCCTATGAATGGAACCCTGTGTCCTATGAATGGAACCCTGTGTTCTATGAATAGAACCCTGTGTTTTATGCATGAAACCATGTGTTCTCTGAATGGAAACCACCCGTGATCTATAAATATAACCATCTGTTCTATGAATAAAACCTTGTGTTCTATGAATAGAACCCTGTGTTCTATAAATGGAACCCTGTGTTCTATGAATAGAACCCTGTGTTTTATGAATGAAATTATGTGTTCTCTGAATGAAAACCACCTGTGATCTATAAATATAACCATCTGTTCTATGAATAAAACCTTGTGTTCTATGAATAGAACCCTGTGTTCTATAAATGGAACCCTGTGTTCTATGAATAGAACCCTGTGTTTTATGAATGAAATTATGTGTTCTCTGAATGGAAACCACCCGTGATCTATAAATATAACCATGTGTTCTAAGAATAAAACCTTGTGTTCTATTTATAGAACCCTGTGTTCTATGAATGGAACCCTGTGTTCTATGAATAGAACCCTGTGTTTTATGAATGAAATTATGTGTTCTCTGAATGAAAACCACCCGTGATCTATAAATATAACCATGTGTTCTATGAGTAAAACCTTGTGTTCTATGAATAGAACCCTGTGTTCTATGAATGGAACCCTGTGTTCTATTAATAGAACCCTGTGTTTTATGAATGAAACCATGTGTTCTCTGAATGGAAACCACCCGTGATCTATAAATATAACCATCTGTTCTATGAATAAAACCTTGTGTTCTATGAATAGAACCCTGTGTTATATAAATGGAACCCTGTGTTTTATGAATAGAACCCTGTGTTTTATTAATGAAATTATGTGTTCTCTGAATGGAAACCACCCGTGATCTATAAATATAACCATGTGTTCTATGAATAAAACCTTGTGTTCTATTAATAGAACCCTGTGTCCTATGAATGGAACCCTGTGTTCTATGAATAGAACCCTGTGTTTTATGAATGAAACCATGTGTTCTCTGAATGGAAACCACCCGTGATCTATAAATATAACCATCTGTTCTATGAATAAAACCTTGTGTTCTATGAATAGAACCCTGTGTTCTATAAATGGAACCCTGTGTTCTATGAATAGAACCCTATGTTTTATGAATGAAATTATGTGTTCTCTGAATGGAAATCACCCGTGATCTATAAATATAACCATGTGTTCTATGAATAAAACCTTGTGTTCTATTAATAGAACCTTGTGTTTTATGAATGGAACCCTGTGTTCTATGAATAGAACCCTGTGTTTTATGAATGAAATTATGTGTTCTCTGAATGAAAACCACCCGTGATCTATAAATATAACCATCTGTTCTATGAATAAAACCTTGTGTTCTATGAATAGAACCCTGTGTTCTATAAATGGAACCCTGTGTTCTATGAATAGAACCCTGTGTTTTATGAATGAAATTATGTGTTCTCTGAATGGAAACCACCCGTGATCTATAAATATAACCATGTGTTCTAAGAATAAAACCTTGTGTTCTATTTATAGAACCCTGTGTTCTATGAATGGAACCCTGTGTTCTATGAATAGAACCCTGTGTTTTATGAATGAAACAATGTGTTCTCTGAATGGAAACCACCCGTGATCTATAAATATAACCATCTTTTCTATGAATAAAACCTTGTGTTCTATGAATAGAACCCTATGTTCTATAAATGGAACCCTGTGTTCTATGAATAGAACCCTGTGTTTTATGATTGAAATTATGTGTTCTCTGAATGGAAACCACCCGTGATCTATAAATATAACCATGTGTTATATGAATAAAACCTTGTGTTCTATTAATAGAACCCTGTGTCCTATAAATGGAACCCTGTGTTCTATGAATAGAACCCTGTGTTTTATGAATGAAACCATGTGTTCTCTGAATGGAAACCACTCGTGATCTATAAATATAACCATCTGTTCTATGAATAAAACCTTGTGTTCTATGAATAGAACCCTATGTTCTATAAATGGAACCCTGTGTTTTATGAATAGAACCCTGTGTTTTATTAATGAAATTATGTGTTCTCTGAATGGAAACCACCCGTGATCTATAAATATAACCATGTGTTCTATGAATAAAACCTTGTGTTCTATTAATAGAACCCTGTGTCCTATGAATGGAACCCTGTGTTCTATGAATAGAACCCTGTGTTTTATGAATGAAACCATGTGTTCTCTGAATGGAAACCACCCGTGATCTATAAATATAACCATCTGTTCTATGAATAAAACCTTGTGTTCTATGAATAGAACCCTGTGTTCTATAAATGGAACCCTGTGTTCTATGAATAGAATCCTGTGTTTTATGAATGAAATTATGTGTTCTATGAATGGAAATCACCCGTGATCTATAAATATAACCATGTGTTCTATGAATAAAAACTTTGTGTTCTATTAATAGAACCTTGTGTTTTATGAATGGAACCCTGTGTTTTATGAATGAAATTATGTGTTCTCTGAATGAAAACCACCCGTGATCTATAAATATAACCATCTGTTCTATGAATAAAACCTTGTGTTCTATGAATAGAACCCTGTGTTCTATAAATGGAACCCTGTGTTCTATGAATAGAACCCTGTGTTTTATTAATTAAATTATGTGTTCTCTGAATGGAAACCACCCGTGATCTATAAATATAACCATGTGTTCTAAGAATAAAACCTTGTGTTCTATTTATAGAACCCTGTGTTCTATGAATGGAACCCTGTGTTCTATGAATAGAACCCTGTGTTTTATGAATGAAACCATGTGTTCTCTGAATGGAAACCACCCGTGATCTATAAATATAACCATCTGTTCTATGAATAAAACCTTGTGTTCTATGAATAGAACCCTGTGTTTTATTAATGAAATTATGTGTTCTCTGAATGGAAACCACCCGTGATCTATAAATATAACCATGTGTTCTATGAATAAAACCTTGTGTTCTATTAATAGAACCCTGTGTCCTATGAATGGAACCCTGTGTTCTATGAATAGAACCCTGTGTTTTATGAATGAAACCATGTGTTCTCTGAATGGAAACCACCCGTGATCTATAAATATAACCATCTGTTCTATGAATAAAACCTTGTGTTCTATGAATAGAACCCTGTGTTCTATAAATGGAACCCTGTGTTCTATGAATAGAACCCTGTGTTTTATGAATAAAATTATGTGTTCTCTGAATGGAAATCACCCGTGATCTATAAATATAACCATGTGTTCTATGAATAAAACCTTGTGTTCTATTAATAGAACCCTGTGTCCTATGAATGGAACCCTGTGTTCTATGAATAGAACCCTGTGTTTTATGAATGAAATTATGTGTTCTCTGAATGGAAACCACCCGTGATCTATAAATATAACCATGTGTTCTATGAATAAAACCTTGTGTTCTATTAATAGAACCCTGTGTTCTATGAATGGAACCCTGTGTTCTATGAATAGATCCCTGTGTTTTATGAATGAAATTATGTGTTCTCTGAATGAAAACCACCAGTGATCTATAAATATAACCATGTGTTCTATGAATAAAACCTTGTGTTCTATTAATAGAACCCTGTGTTCTATAAATGGAACCCTGTGTTCTATGAATAGAACCCTGTGTTTTATGAATGAAATTATGTGTTCTCTGAATGGAAATCACCAGTGATCTATAAATATAACCATGTGTTCTATGAATAAAACCTTGTATTCTATTAATAGAACCTTGTGTTTTATGAATGGAACCCTGTGTTCTATGAATAGAACCCTGTGTTTTATGAATGAAATTATGTGTTCTCTGAATGAAAACCACCCATGATCTATAAATATAACCATGTGTTCTATGAATAAAACCTTGTGTTCTATTAATAGAACCCTGTGTTCTATGAATGGAACCCTGTGTTCTATGAATAGAACCCTGTGTTTTATGAATGAAACCATGTGTTCTCTGAATGGAAACCACCCGTGATCTATAAATATAACCATCTGTTCTATGAATAAAACCTTGTGTTCTATGAATAGAACCCTGTGTTCTATAAATGGAACCCTGTGTTTTATGAATAGAACCCTGTGTTTTATTAATGAAATTATGTGTTCTCTAAATGGAAACCACCCGTGATCTATAAATATAACCATGTGTTCTATGAATAAAACCTTGTGTTCTATTCATAGAACCCTGTGTCCTATGAATGGAACCCTGTGTTCTATGAATAGAACCCTGTGTTTTATGAATGAAACCATGTGTTCTCTGAATGGAAACCACCCGTGATCTATAAATATAACCATCTGTTCTATGAATAAAACCTTGTGTTCTGTGAATATAACCCTGTGTTCTATAAATGGAACCCTGTGTTTTATGAATAGAACCCTGTGTTTTATTAATGAAATTATGTGTTCTCTGAATGGAAACCACCCATGATCTATAAATATAACCATGTGTTCTATGAATAAAACCTTGTGTTCTATTAATAGAACCCTGTGTCCTATGAATGGAACCCTGTGTTCTATGAATAGAACCCTGTGTTTTATGAATGAAACCATGTGTTCTCTGAATGGAAACCACCCGTGATCTATAAATATAACCATCTGTTCTATGAATAAAACCTTGTGTTCTATGAATAGAACCCTGTGTTCTATAAATGGAACCCTGTGTTCTATGAATAGAACCCTGTGTTTTATGTATGAAATTATGTGTTCTCTGAATGAAAACCACCTGTGATCTATAAATATAACCATCTGTTCTATGAATAAAACTTTGTGTTCTATGAATAGAACCCTGTGTTCTATAAATGGAACCCTGTGTTCTATGAATAGAACCCTGTGTTTTATGAATGAAATTATGTGTTCTCTGAATGGAAACCACCCGTGATCTATAAATATAACCATGTGTTCTAAGAATAAAACCTTGTGTTCTATTTATAGAACCCTGTGTTCTATGAATGGAACCCTGTGTTCTATGAATAGAACCCTGTGTTTTATGAATGAAACCATGTGTTCTCTGAATGGAAACCACCCGTGATCTATAAATATAACCATCTTTTCTATGAATAAAACCTTGCGTTCTATGAATAGAACCCTATGTTCTATAAATGGAACCCTGTGTTCTATGAATAGAACCCTGTGTTTTATGATAGAAATTATGTGTTCTCTGAATGGAAACCACCCGTGATCTATAAATATAACCATGTGTTCTATGAATAAAACCTTGTGTTCTATTAATAGAACCCTGTGTCCTATGAATGGAACCCTGTGTTCTATGAATAGAACCCTGTGTTTTATGAATGAAACCATGTGTTCTCTGAATGGAAACCACCCGTGATCTATAAATATAACCATCTGTTCTATGAATAAAACCTTGTGTTCTATGAATAGAACCCTATGTTCTATAAATGGAACCCTGTGTTCTATGAATAGAACCCTGTGTTTTATGAATGAAATTATGTGTTCTCTGAATGGAAACCACCCGTGATCTATAAATATAATCATGTGTTCTATGAATAAAACCTTGTATTCTATTAATAGAACCCTGTGTTCTATGAATGGAACCCTGTGTTCTATGAATAGAACCCTGTGTTTTATGAATGAAATTATGTGTTCTCTGAATGAAAACCACCCGTGATCTATAAATATAACCATGTGTTCTATGAATAAAACCTTGTGTTCTATTAATAGAACCCTGTGTTTTATGAATGAAACCATGTGTTCTCTGAATGGAAACCACCCGTGATCTATAAATATAACCATCTGTTCTATGAATAAAACCTTGTGTTCTATGAATAGAACCGTGTGTTCTATAAATGGAACCCTGTGTTTTATGAATAGAACCCTGTGTTTTATTAATGAAATTATGTGTTCTCTGAATGGAAACCAACCGTGATCTATAAATATAACCATGTGTTCTATGAATAAAACCTTGTGTTCTATTAATAGAACCCTGTGTCCTATGAATGGAACCCTGTGTTCTATGAATAGAACCCTGTGTTTTATGAATTAAACCATGTGTTCTCTGAATGGAAACCACCCGTGATCTATAAATATAACCATCCGTTTTTATGAATAAAACCTTGTGTTCTATGAATAGAACCCTGTGTTCTATAAATGGAACCCTGTGTTCTATGAATAGAACCCTGTGTTTTATGAATAAAATTATGTGTTCTCTGAATGGAAACCACCCGTGATCTATAAATATAACCATGTGTTCTATGAATAAAACCTTGTGTTCTATTAATAGAACCCTGTGTTCTATGAATGGAACCCTGTGTTCTATGAATAGATCCCTGTGTTTTATGAATGAAATTATGTGTTCTCTGAATGAAAACCACCAGTGATCTATAAATATAACCATGTGTTCTATAAATAAAACCTTGTGTTCTATTAATAGAACCCTGTGTTCTATAAATGGAACCCTGTGTTCTATGAATAGAACCCTGTGTTTTATGAATGAAATTATGTGTTCTCTGAATGGATATCACCAGTGATCTATAAATATAACCATGTGTTCTATGAATAAAACCTTGTATTCTATTAATAGAACCTTGTGTTTTATGAATGGAACCCTGTGTTCTATGAATAGAACCCTGTGTTTTATGAATGAAATTATGTGTTCTCTGAATGAAAACCACCCATGATCTATAAATATAACCATGTGTTGTATGAAAAAAACCTTGTGTTCTATTAATAGAACCCTGTGTTCTATGAATGGAACCCTGTGTTCTATGAATAGAACCCTGTGTTTTATGAATGAAACCATGTGTTCTCTGAATGGAAACCACCCGTGATCTATAAATATAACCATCTGTTCTATGAATAAAACCTTGTGTTCTATGAATAGAACCCTGTGTTCTATAAATGGAACCCTGAGTTTTATGAATAGAACCCTGTGTTTTATTAATTAAATTATGTGTTCTCTGAATGGAAACCACCCGTGATCTATAAATATAACCATGTGTTCTATGAATAAAACCTTGTGTTCTTTTCATAGAACCCTGTGTCCTATGAATGGAACCCTGTGTTCTATGAATAGAACCCTGTGTTTTATGAATGAAACCATGGCCCTTATTCTAATCGGATCGGTACGGCCCGCGTGCGGCCGTACCGCCGATGTTTTTACTCTGCACATGCGCAGAGGTGAATCTGCGCATGTGCAGCCCCCTTCGCCGCAGACGGATTTCTACCGCCGCAAAGGGGGCGTATAGGGGCGTGAGAGGCATCATGCCCTCATTTCCCTATGTGTACGCCCCGCGTTTCATGGGCGTTCCCATGCAAACGCGGGGCGTACGCATGGTAATGAGGCCATGACGCAACTCATGGGGGCGGAAAGCTGACGTCGCCGGATGTCAGCTTTCAGCCCCCATACAAGCTACCACACGGACGATTGTCCGTGTGGTCTCAGCTTGCGGGAGCTGCCGCGGCGTGCGGACCTGCCTTCGATGGTCGACGACCATCGAATGCAGGGGGCAGCTCCCACCATGGTGGAGGCGTAGCCTCCACCATTTTTATGCGGTTCGCCAGCCGTCCGTGTACGGACGGCCGTGGCGAACCGTAGGGTGGGCGGGGATTCGTCTGGTGCGGTCGGAGCCGCATATGCGGCTCGACCGCACCAACCAGAATAAGGGCCCATGTGTTCTCTGAATGGAAACCACCCGTGATCTATAAATATAACCATCTGTTCTATGAATAAAACCTTGTGTTCTATGAATAGAACCCTGTGTTCTATAAATGGAACCCTGTGTTTTATGAATAGAACCCTGTGTTTTATTAATGAAATTATGTGTTCTCTGAATGGAAACCACCCGTGATCTATAAATATAACCATGTGTTCTATGAATAAAACCTTGTGTTCTATTAATAGAACCCTGTGTCCTATGAATGGAACCCTGTGTTCTATGAATAGAACCCTGTGTTTTATGCATGAAACCATGTGTTCTCTGAATGGAAACCACCCGTGATCTATAAATATAACCATCTGTTCTATGAATAAAACCTTGTGTTCTATGAATAGAACCCTGTGTTCTATAAATGGAACCCTGTGTTCTATGAATAGAACCCTGTGTTTTATGAATGAAATTATGTGTTCTCTGAATGGAAACCACCCGTGATCTATAAATATAACCATGTGTTCTAAGAATAAAACCTTGTGTTCTATTTATAGAACCCTGTGTTCTATGAATGGAACCCTGTGTTCTATGAATAGAACCCTGTGTTTTATGAATGAAACCATGTGTTCTCTGAATGGAAACCACCCGTGATCTATAAATATAACCATCTTTTCTATGAATAAAACCTTGCGTTCTATGAATAGAACCCTATGTTCTATAAATGGAACCCTGTGTTCTATGAATAGAACCCTGTGTTTTATGATAGAAATTATGTGTTCTCTGAATGGAAACCACCCGTGATCTATAAATATAACCATGTGTTCTATGAATAAAACCTTTTTTCTATTAATAGAACCCTGTGTCCTATGAATGGAACCCTGTGTTCTATGAATAGAACCCTGTGTTTTATGAATGAAACCATGTGTTCTCTGAATGGAAACCACCCGTGATCTATAAATATAACCATCTGTTCTATGAATAAAACCTTGTGTTCTATGAATAGAACCCTATGTTCTATAAATGGAACCCTGTGTTCTATGAATAGAACCCTGTGTTTTATGAATGAAATTATGTGTTCTCTGAATGGAAACCACCCGTGATCTATAAATATAACCATGTGTTCTATGAATAAAACCTTGTATTCTATTAATAGAACCCTGTGTTCTATGAATGGAACCCTGTGTTCTATGAATAGAACCCTGTGTTTTATGAATGAAACCATGTGTTCTCTGTATGGAAACCACCCGTGATCTATAAATATAACCATCTGTTCTATGAATAAAACCTTGTGTTCTATGAATAGAACCCTATGTTCTATAAATGGAACCCTGTGTTCTATGAATAGAACCCTGTGTTTTATGAATGAAATTATGTGTTCTCTGAATGGAAACCACCCGTGATCTATAAATATAACCATGTGTTCTATGAATAAAACCTTGTGTTCTATTAATAGAACCCTGTGTTCTATGAATGGAACCCTGTGTTCTATAAATAGATCCCTGTGTTTTATGAATGAAATTATGTGTTCTCTGAATGAAAACCACCAGTGATCTATAAATATAACCATGTGTTCTATGAATAAAACCTTGTGTTCTATTAATAGAACCCTGTGTTCTATAAATGGAACCCTGTGTTCTATGAATAGAACCCTGTGTTTTATGAATGAAATTATGTGTTCTCTGAATGGAAATCACCAGTGATCAATAAATATAACCATGTGTTCTATTAATAAAACCTTGTATTCTATTAATAGAACCTTGTGTTTTATGAATGGAACCCTGTGTTCTATGAATAGAACCCTGTGTTTTATGAATGAAATTATGTGTTCTCTGAATGAAAACCACCCATGATCTATAAATATAACCATGTGTTCTATGAATAAAACTTGTGTTCTATTAATAGAACCCTGTGTTCTATGAATGGAACCCTGTGTTTGTTTTATGAATGAAACCATGTGTTCTCTGAATGGAAACCACCCGTGATCTATAAATATAACCATCTGTTCTATGAATAAAACCTTGTGTTCTATGAATAGAACCCTGTGTTCTATAAATGGAACCCTGTGTTTTATGAATAGAACCCTGTGTTTTATTAATGAAATTATGTGTTCTCTGAATGGAAACCACCCGTGATCTATAAATATAACCATGTGTTCTATGAATAAAACCTTGTGTTCTATTCATAGAACCCTGTGTCCTATGAATGGAACCCTGTGTTCTATGAATAGAACCCTGTGTTTTATGAATGAAACCATGTGTTCTCTGAATGGAAACCACCCGTGATCTATAAATATAACTATCTGTTCTATGAATAAAACCTTGTGTTCTATGAATAGAACCCTGTATTCTATAAATGGAACCCTGTGTTCTATGAATAGAACCCTGTGTTTTATGAATGAAATTATGTGTTCTCTGAATGGAAACCACCCGTGATCTATAAATATAACCATGTTTTCTATGAATAAAACCTTGTGTTCTATTTATAGAACCCTGTGTTCTATGAATGGAACCCTGTGTTCTATGAATAGAACCCTGTGTTTTATGAATGAAACCATGTGTTCTCTGAATGGAAACCACCCGTGATCTATAAATATAACCATTTTTTCTATTAATAAAACCTTGTGTTCTATGAATAGAACCCTATGTTCTATGAATAGAACCCTGTGTTCTATAAATGGAACCCTGTGTTTTATGAATGAAATTATGTGTTCTCTGAATGGAAACCACCCGTGATCTTTAAATATAACCATGTGTTCTATGAATAAAACCTTGTGTTCTATTTATAGAACCCTGTGTTCTATGAATGGAACCCTGTGTTCTATGAATAGAACCCTGTGTTTTATGAATGAAACCATGTGTTCTCTGAATGGAAACCACCCGTGATCTATAAATATAACCATTTTTTCTATGAATAAAACCTTGTGTTCTATGAATAGAACCCTATGTTCTATAAATGGAACCCTGTGTTTTATGAATAGAACCCTGTGTTTTATTAATGAAATTATGTGTTCTCTGAATGGAAACCACCCGTGATCTATAAATATAACCATGTGTTCTATGAATAACACCTTGTGTTCTATTAATAGAACCCTGTGTCCTATGAACGGAACCCTGTGTTCTATGAATAGAACCCTGTGTTTTATGAATGAAATTATGTGTTCTCTGAATGAAAACCACCCGTGATCTATAAATATAACCATCTGTTCTATGAATAAAACCTTGTGTTCTATGAATAGAACCCTGTGTTCTATAAATGGAACCCTGTGTTCTATGAATAGAACCCTGTGTTTTATGAATGAAATTATGTGTTCTCTGAATGGAAACCACCCGTGATCTATAAATATAACCATGTGTTCTAAGAATAAAACCTTGTGTTCTATGAATAGAACCCTATGTTCTATGAATAGAACCCTGTGTTCTATGAATAGAACCCTGTGTTTTATGAATGAAATTATGTGTTCTCTGAATGGAAACCACCCGTGATCTTTAAATATAACCATGTGTTCTATGAATAAAACCTTGTGTTCTATTTATAGAACCCTGTGTTCTATGAATGGAACCCTGTGTTCTATGAATAGAACCCTGTGTTTTATGAATGAAACCATGTGTTCTCTGAATGGAAACCACCCGTGATCTATAAATATAACCATTTTTTCTATGAATAAAACCTTGTGTTCTATGAATAGAACCCTATGTTCTATAAATGGAACGCTGTGTTCTATGAATAGAACCCTGTGTTTTATGATTGAAATTATGTGTTCTCTGAATGGAAACCACCCGTGATCTATAAATATAACCATGTGTTCTATGAATAAAACCTTGTGTTCTATTAATAGAACCCTGTGTCCTATGAATGGAACCCTGTGTTCTATGAATAGAACCCTGTGTTTTATGAATGAAACCATGTGTTCTCTGAATGAAAACCACCAGTGATCTATAAATATAACCATGTGTTCTATGAATAAAACCTTGTGTTCTATGAATAGAACCCTGTGTTCTATAAATGGGACCCTGTGTTCTATGAATAGAACCCTGTGTTTTATGAATGAAATTATGTGTTCTCTGAATGGAAATCACCAGTGATCAATAAATATAACCATGTGTTCTATTAATAAAACCTTGTATTCTATTAATAGAACCTTGTGTTTTATGAATGGAACCCTGTGTTCTATGAATAGAACCCTGTGTTTTATGAATGAAATTATGTGTTCTCTGAATGAAAACCACCCATGATCTATAAATATAACCATGTGTTCTATGAATAAAACTTGTGTTCTATTAATAGAACCCTGTGTTCTATGAATGGAACCCTGTGTTTGTTTTATGAATGAAACCATGTGTTCTCTGAATGGAAACCACCCGTGATCTATAAATATAACCATCTGTTCTATGATTAAAACCTTGTGTTCTATGAATAGAACCCTGTGTTCTATAAATGGAACCCTGTGTTTTATGAATAGAACCCTGTGTTTTATTAATGAAATTATGTGTTCTCTGAATGGAAACCACCCGTGATCTATAAATATAACCATGTGTTCTATGAATAAAACCTTGTGTTCTATTCATAGAACCCTGTGTCCTATGAATGGAACCCTGTGTTCTATGAATAGAACCCTGTGTTTTATGAATGAAACCATGTGTTCTCTGAATGGAAACCACCCGTGATCTATAAATATAACTATCTGTTCTATGAATAAAACCTTGTGTTCTATGAATAGAACCCTGTATTCTATAAATGGAACCCTGTGTTCTATGAATAGAACCCTGTGTTTTATGAATGAAATTATGTGTTCTCTGAATGGAAACCACCCGTGATCTATAAATATAACCATGTTTTCTATGAATAAAACCTTGTGTTCTATTTATAGAACCCTGTGTTCTATGAATGGAACCCTGTGTTCTATGAATAGAACCCTGTGTTTTATGAATGAAACCATGTGTTCTCTGAATGGAAACCACCCGTGATCTATAAATATAACCATTTTTTCTATGAATAAAACCTTGTGTTCTATGAATAGAACACTATGTTCTATGAATAGAACCCTGTGTTCTATAAATGGAACCCTGTGTTTTATGAATGAAATTATGTGTTCTCTGAATGGAAACCACCCGTGATCTTTAAATATAACCATGTGTTCTATGAATAAAACCTTGTGTTCTATTTATAGAACCCTGTGTTCTATGAATGGAACCCTGTGTTCTATGAATAGAACCCTGTGTTTTATGAAAGAAACCATGTGTTCTCTGAATGGAAACCACCCGTGATCTATAAATATAACCATTTTTTCTATGAATAAAACCTTGTGTTCTATGAATAGAACCCTATGTTCTATAAATGGAACCCTGTGTTTTATGAATAGAACCCTGTGTTTTATTAATGAAATTATGTGTTCTCTGAATGGAAACCACCCGTGATCTATAAATATAACCATGTGTTCTATGAATAACACCTTGTGTTCTATTAATAGAACCCTGTGTTCTATGAACGGAACCCTGTGTTCTATGAATAGAACCCTGTGTTTTATGAATGAAATTATGTGTTCTCTGAATGAAAACCACCCGTGATCTATAAATATAACCATCTGTTCTATGAATAAAACCTTGTGTTCTATGAATAGAACCCTGTGTTCTATAAATGGAACCCTGTGTTCTATGAATAGAACCCTGTGTTTTATGAATGAAATTATGTGTTCTCTAAATGGAAACCACCCGTGATCTATAAATATAACCATGTGTTCTAAGAATAAAACCTTGTGTTCTATGAATAGAACCCTATGTTCTATGAATAGAACCCTGTGTTCTATGAATAGAACCCTGTGTTTTATGAATGAAATTATGTGTTCTCTGAATGGAAACCACCCGTGATCTTTAAATATAACCATGTGTTCTATGAATAAAACCTTGTGTTCTATTTATAGAACCCTGTGTTCTATGAATGGAACCCTGTGTTCTATGAATAGAACCCTGTGTTTTATGAATGAAACCATGTGTTCTCTGAATGGAAACCACCCGTGATCTATAAATATAACCATTTTTTCTATGAATAAAACCTTGTGTTCTATGAATAGAACCCTATGTTCTATAAATGGAACGCTGTGTTCTATGAATAGAACCCTGTGTTTTATGATTGAAATTATGTGTTCTCTGAATGGAAACCACCCGTGATCTATAAATATAACCATGTGTTCTATGAATAAAACCTTGTGTTCTATTAATAGAACCCTGTGTCCTATGAATGGAACCCTGTGTTCTATGAATAGAACCCTGTGTTTTATGAATGAAACCATGTGTTCTCTGAATGAAAACCACCAGTGATCTATAAATATAACCATGTGTTCTATGAATAAAACCTTGTGTTCTATGAATAGAACCCTGTGTTCTATAAATGGGACCCTGTGTTCTATGAATAGAACCCTGTGTTTTTTGAATGAAATTATGTGTTCTCTGAATGGAAATCACCAGTGATCAATAAATATAACCATGTGTTCTATTAATAAAACCTTGTATTCTATTAATAGAACCTTGTGTTTTATGAATGGAACCCTGTGTTCTATGAATAGAACCCTGTGTTTTATGAATGAAATTATGTGTTCTCTGAATGAAAACCACCCATGATCTATAAATATAACCATGTGTTCTATGAATAAAACTTGTGTTCTATTAATAGAACCCTGTGTTCTATGAATGGAACCCTGTGTTTGTTTTATGAATGAAACCATGTGTTCTCTGAATGGAAACCACCCGTGATCTATAAATATAACCATCTGTTCTATGATTAAAACCTTGTGTTCTATGAATAGAACCCTGTGTTCTATAAATGGAACCCTGTGTTTTATGAATAGAACCCTGTGTTTTATTAATGAAATTATGTGTTCTCTGAATGGAAACCACCCGTGATCTATAAATATAACCATGTGTTCTATGAATAAAACCTTGTGTTCTATTCATAGAACCCTGTGTCCTATGAATGGAACCCTGTGTTCTATGAATAGAACCCTGTGTTTTATGAATGAAACCATGTGTTCTCTGAATGGAAACCACCCGTGATCTATAAATATAACTATCTGTTCTATGAATAAAACCTTGTGTTCTATGAATAGAACCCTGTATTCTATAAATGAAACCCTGTGTTCTATGAATAGAACCCTGTGTTTTATGAATGAAATTATGTGTTCTCTGAATGGAAACCACCCGTGATCTATAAATATAACCATGTTTTCTATGAATAAAACCTTGTGTTCTATTTATAGAACCCTGTGTTCTATGAATGGAACCCTGTGTTCTATGAATAGAACCCTGTGTTTTATGAAAGAAACCATGTGTTCTCTGAATGGAAACCACCCGTGATCTATAAATATAACCATTTTTTCTATGAATAAAACCTTGTGTTCTATGAATAGAACCCTATGTTCTATAAATGGAACCCTGTGTTTTATGAATAGAACCCTGTGTTTTATTAATGAAATTATGTGTTCTCTGAATGGAAACCACCCGTGATCTTTAAATATAACCATGTGTTCTATGAATAAAACCTTGTGTTCTATTTATAGAACCCTGTGTTCTATGAATGGAACCCTGTGTTCTATGAATAGAACCCTGTGTTTTATGAAAGAAACCATGTGTTCTCTGAATGGAAACCACCCGTGATCTATAAATATAACCATTTTTTCTATGAATAAAACCTTGTGTTCTATGAATAGAACCCTATGTTCTATAAATGGAACCCTGTGTTTTATGAATAGAACCCTGTGTTTTATTAATGAAATTATGTGTTCTCTGAATGGAAACCACCCGTGATCTATAAATATAACCATGTGTTCTATGAATAACACCTTGTGTTCTATTAATAGAACCCTGTGTCCTATGAACGGAACCCTGTGTTCTATGAATAGAACCCTGTGTTTTATGAATGAAATTATGTGTTCTCTGAATGAAAACCACCCGTGATCTATAAATATAACCATCTGTTCTATGAATAAAACCTTGTGTTCTATGAATAGAACCCTGTGTTCTATAAATGGAACCCTGTGTTCTATGAATAGAACCCTGTGTTTTATGAATGAAATTATGTGTTCTCTGAATGGAAACCACCCGTGATCTATAAATATAACCATGTGTTCTAAGAATAAAACCTTGTGTTCTATTTATAGAACCCTGTGTTCTATGAATGGAACCCTGTGTTCTATGAATAGAACCCTGTGTTTTATGAATGAAACCATGTTTTCTCTGAATGGAAACCACCCGTGATCTATAAATATAACCATCTGTTCTATAAATAAAACCTTGTGTTCTATGAATAGAACCCTATGTTCTATAAATGGAACCCTGTGTTCTATGAATAGAACCCTGTGTTTTATGAATGAAATTATGTGTTCTCTGAATGGAAACCACCCGTGATCTATAAATATAACCATGTGTTCTATGAATAAAACCTTGTATTCTATTAATAGAACCCTGTGTTCTATGAATGGAACCCTGTGTTCTATGAATAGAACCCTGTGTTTTATGAATGAAACCATGTGTTCTCTGTATGGAAACCACCCGTGATCTATAAATATAACCATCTGTTCTATGAATAAAACCTTGTGTTCTATGAATAGAACCCTATGTTCTATAAATGGAACCCTGTGTTCTATGAATAGAACCCTGTGTTTTATGAATGAAATTATGTGTTCTCTGAATGGAAACCACCCGTGATCTATAAATATAACCATGTGTTCTATGAATAAAACCTTGTGTTCTATTAATAGAACCCTGTGTTCTATGAATGGAACCCTGTGTTCTATAAATAGATCCCTGTGTTTTATGAATGAAATTATGTGTTCTCTGAATGAAAACCACCAGTGATCTATAAATATAACCATGTGTTCTATGAATAAAACCTTGTGTTCTATTAATAGAACCCTGTGTTCTATAAATGGAACCCTGTGTTCTATGAATAGAACCCTGTGTTTTATGAATGAAATTATGTGTTCTCTGAATGGAAATCACCAGTGATCAATAAATATAACCATGTGTTCTATTAATAAAACCTTGTATTCTATTAATAGAACCTTGTGTTTTATGAATGGAACCCTGTGTTCTATGAATAGAACCCTGTGTTTTATGAATGAAATTATGTGTTCTCTGAATGAAAACCACCCATGATCTATAAATATAACCATGTGTTCTATGAATAAAACTTGTGTTCTATTAATAGAACCCTGTGTTCTATGAATGGAACCCTGTGTTTGTTTTATGAATGAAACCATGTGTTCTCTGAATGGAAACCACCCGTGATCTATAAATATAACCATCTGTTCTATGAATAAAACCTTGTGTTCTATGAATAGAACCCTGTGTTCTATAAATGGAACCCTGTGTTTTATGAATAGAACCCTGTGTTTTATTAATGAAATTATGTGTTCTCTGAATGGAAACCACCCGTGATCTATAAATATAACCATGTGTTCTATGAATAAAACCTTGTGTTCTATTCATAGAACCCTGTGTCCTATGAATGGAACCCTGTGTTCTATGAATAGAACCCTGTGTTTTATGAATGAAACCATGTGTTCTCTGAATGGAAACCACCCGTGATCTATAAATATAACTATCTGTTCTATGAATAAAACCTTGTGTTCTATGAATAGAACCCTGTATTCTATAAATGGAACCCTGTGTTCTATGAATAGAACCCTGTGTTTTATGAATGAAATTATGTGTTCTCTGAATGGAAACCACCCGTGATCTATAAATATAACCATGTTTTCTATGAATAAAACCTTGTGTTCTATTTATAGAACCCTGTGTTCTATGAATGGAACCCTGTGTTCTATGAATAGAACCCTGTGTTTTATGAATGAAACCATGTGTTCTCTGAATGGAAACCACCCGTGATCTATAAATATAACCATTTTTTCTATGAATAAAACCTTGTGTTCTATGAATAGAACCCTATGTTCTATGAATAGAACCCTGTGTTCTATAAATGGAACCCTGTGTTTTATGAATGAAATTATGTGTTCTCTGAATGGAAACCACCCGTGATCTTTAAATATAACCATGTGTTCTATGAATAAAACCTTGTGTTCTATTTATAGAACCCTGTGTTCTATGAATGGAACCCTGTGTTCTATGAATAGAACCCTGTGTTTTATGAATGAAACCATGTGTTCTCTGAATGGAAACCACCCGTGATCTATAAATATAACCATTTTTTCTATGAATAAAACCTTGTGTTCTATGAATAGAACCCTATGTTCTATAAATGGAACGCTGTGTTCTATGAATAGAACCCTGTGTTTTATGATTGAAATTATGTGTTCTCTGAATGGAAACCACCCGTGATCTATAAATATAACCATGTGTTCTATGAATAAAACCTTGTGTTCTATTAATAGAACCCTGTGTCCTATGAATGGAACCCTGTGTTCTATGAATAGAACCCTGTGTTTTATGAATGAAACCATGTGTTCTCTGAATGGAAACCACCCGTGATCTATAAATATAACCATCTGTTCTATGAATAAAACCTTGTGTTCTATGAATAGAACCCTATGTTCTATAAATGGAACCCTGTGTTCTATGAATAGAACCCTGTGTTTTATGAATGAAATTATGTGTTCTCTGAATGGAAACCACCCGTGATCTATAAATATAACCATGTGTTCTATGAATAAAACCTTGTGTTCTATTAATAGAACCCTGTGTTCTATGAATGGAACCCCGTGTTCTATGAATAGAACCCTGTGTTTTATGAATGAAATTATGTGTTCTCTGAATGAAAACCACCCGTGATCTATAAATATAACCATGTGTTCTATGAATAAAACCTTGTGTTCTATTAATAGAACCCTGTGTTCTATGAATGGAACCCTGTGTTCTATGAATAGAACCCTGTGTTTTATGAATGAAACCATGTGTTCTCTGAATGGAAACCACCCGTGATCTATAAATATAACCATCTGTTCTATGAATAAAACCTTGTGTTCTATGAATAGAACCCTGTGTTCTATAAATGGAACCCTGTGTTTTATGAATAGAACCCTGTGTTTTATTAATGAAATTATGTGTTCTCTGAATGGAAACCACCCGTGATCTATAAATATAACCATGTGTTCTATGAATAAAACCTTGTGTTCTATTAATAGAACCCTGTGTCCTATGAATGGAACCCTGTGTTCTATGAATAGAACCCTGTGTTTTATGAATGAAACCATGTGTTCTCTGAATGAAAACCACCCGTGATCTATAAATATAACCATCTGTTCTATGAATAAAACCTTGTGTTCTATGAATAGAACCCTGTGTTCTATAAATGGAACCCTGTGTTCTATGAATAGAACCCTGTGTTTTATGAATGAAATTATGTGTTCTCTGAATGGAAACCACCCGTGATCTATAAATATAACCATGTGTTCTATGAATAAAACCTTGTGTTCTATTAATAGAACCCTGTGTTCTATGAATGGAACCCTGTGTTCTATGAATAGAACCCTGTGTTTTATGAATGAAATTATGTGTTCTCTGAATGGAAACCACCCGTGATCTATAAATATAACCATATTTTCTATGAATAAAACCTTGTGTTCTATGAATAGACTCCTATGTTCTATAAATGGAACCCTGTGTTCTATGAATAGAACCCTGTGTTTTATGATAGAAATTATGTGTTCTCTGAATGGAAACCACCCGTGATCTATAAATATAACCATGTGTTCTATGAATAAAACCTTGTGTTCTATTAATAGAACCCTGTGTCCTATGAATGGAACCCTGTGTTCTATGAATAGAACCCTGTGTTTTATGAATGAAACCATGTGTTCTCTGAATGGAAACCACCCGTGATCTATAAATATAACCATCTGTTCTATGAATAAAACCTTGTGTTCTATGAATAGAACCCTATGTTCTATAAATGGAACCCTGTGTTCTATGAATAGAACCCTGTGTTTTATGAATGAAATGATGTGTTCTCTGAATGGAAACCACCCGTGATCTATAAATATAACCATGTGTTCTATGAATAAAACCTTGTGTTCTATTAATAGAACCCTGTGTTCTATGAATGGAACCCTGTGTTCTATGAATAGAACCCTGTGTTTTATGAATGAAATTATGTGTTCTCTGAATGAAAACCACCCGTGATCTATAAATATAACCATGTGTTCTATGAATAAAACCTTGTGTTCTATTAATAGAACCCTGTGTTCTATGAATGGAAACCTGTGTTCTATGAATAGAACCCTGTGTTTTATGAATGAAACCATGTGTTCTCTGAATGGAAACCACCCGTGATCTATAAATATAACCATCTGTTCTATGAATAAAACCTTGTGTTCTATTAATAGAACCCTGTGTCCTATGAATGGAACCCTGTGTTCTATGAATAGAACCCTGTGTTTTATGAATGAAACCATGTGTTCTCTGAATGGAAACCACCCGTGATCTATAAATATAACCATCTGTTCTATGAATAAAACCTTGTGTTCTATGAATAGAACCCTGTGTTCTATAAATGGAACCCTGTGTTCTATGAATAGAACCCTGTGTTTTATGAATGAAATTATGTGTTCTCTGAATGGAAATCACCCGTGATCTATAAATATAACCATGTGTTCTATGACTAAAACCTTGTGTTCTATTAATAGAACCTTGTGTTTTATGAATGGAACCCTGTGTTCTATGTATAGAACCCTGTGTTTTATGAATGAAATTATGTGTTCTCTGAATGAAAACCACCCGTGATCTATAAATATAACCATCTGTTCTATGAATAAAACCTTGTGTTCTATGAATAGAACCCTGTGTTCTATAAATGGAACCCTGTGTTCTATGAATAGAACCCTGTGTTTTATGAATGAAATTATGTGTTCTCTGAATGGAAAACACCCGTGATCTATAAATATAACCATGTGTTCTAAGAATAAAACCTTGTGTTCTATTTATAGAACCCTGTGTTCTATGAATGGAACCCTGTGTTCTATGAATAGAACCCTGTGTTTTATGAATGAAACAATGTGTTCTCTGAATGGAAACCACCCGTGATCTATAAATATAACCATCTTTTCTATGAATAAAACCTTGTGTTCTATGAATAGAACCCTATGTTCTATAAATGGAACCCTGTGTTCTATGAATAGAACCCTGTGTTTTATGATTGAAATTATGTGTTCTCTGAATGGAAACCACCCGTGATCTATAAATATAACCATGTGTTATATGAATAAAACCTTGTGTTCTATTAATAGAACCCTGTGTCCTATAAATGGAACCCTGTGTTCTATGAATAGAACCCTGTGTTTTATGAATGAAACCATGTGTTCTCTGAATGGAAACCACCCGTGATCTATAAATATAACCATCTGTTCTATGAATAAAACCTTGTGTTCTATGAATAGAATCCTATGTTCTATAAATGGAACCCTGTGTTTTATGAATAGAACCCTGTGTTTTATTAATGAAATTATGTGTTCTCTGAATGGAAACCACCCGTGATCTATAAATATAACCATGTGTTCTATGAATAACACCTTGTGTTCTATTAATAGAACCCTGTGTCCTATGAATGGAACCCTGTGTTCTATGAATAGAACCCTGTGTTTTATGAATGAAACCATGTGTTCTCTGAATGGAAACCACCCGTGATCTATAAATATAACCATCTGTTCTATGAATAAAACCTTGTGTTCTATGAATAGAACCCTGTGTTCTATAAATGGAACCCTGTGTTCTATGAATAGAACCCTGTGTTTTATATATGAAATTATGTGTTCTCTGAATGGAAATCACCCGTGATCTATAAATATAACCATGTGTTCTATGAATAAAACCTTGTGTTCTTATAATAGAACCTTGTGTTTTATGAATGGAACCCTGTGTTCTATGAATAGAACCCTGTGTTTTATGAATGAAATTATGTGTTCTCTGAATGAAAACCACCCGTGATCTATAAATATAACCATCTGTTCTATGAATAAAACCTTGTGTTCTATGAATAGAACCCTGTGTTCTATAAATGGAACCCTGTGTTCTATGAATAGAACCCTGTGTTTTATGAATGAAATTATGTGTTCTCTGAATGGAAACCACCCGTGATCTATAAATATAACCATGTGTTCTAAGAATAAAACCTTGTGTTCTATTTATAGAACCCTGTGTTCTATGAATGGAACCCTGTGTTCTATGAATAGAACCCTGTGTTTTATGAATGAAACCATGTGTTCTCTGAATGGAAACCACCCGTGATCTATAAATATAACCATCTGTTCTATGTATAAAACCTTGTGTTCTATGAATAGAACCCTATGTTCTATAAATGGAACCCTGTGTTCTATGAATAGAACCCTGTGTTTTATGAATGAAATTATGTGTTCTCTGAATGGAAACCACCCGTGATCTATAAATATAACCATGTGTTCTATGAATAAAACCTTGTGTTCTATTAATAGAACCCTGTGTTCTATGAATGGAACCCTGTGTTCTATGAATGGAACCCTGTGTTCTATGAATAGAACCCTGTGTTTTATGAATGAAACCATGTGTTCTCTGAATGGAAACCACCCGTGATCTATAAATATAACCATCTGTTCTATGAATAAAACCTTGTGTACTATGAATAGAACCCTGTGTTCTATAAATGGAACCCTGTGTTCTATGAATAGAACCCTGTGTTTAAAGAATGAAATTATGTGTTCTCTGAATAAAAACCACCTGTGATCTATAAATATAACCATCTGTTCTATGAATAAAACCTTGTGTTCTGTGAATAGAACCCTGTGTTCTATAAATGGAACCCTGTGTTCTATGAATAGAACCCTGTGTTTTATGAATGAAATTATGTGTTCTCTGAATGGAAACCACCCGTGATCTATAAATATAACCATCTGTTCTATGAATAAAACCTTGTGTTCTATGAATAGAACCCTGTGTTATATAAATGGAACCCTGTGTTTTATGAATAGAACCCTGTGTTTTATTAATGAAATTATGTGTTCTCTGAATGGAAACCACCCGTGATCTATAAATATAACCATGTGTTCTATGAATAAAACCTTGTGTTCTATTAATAGAACCCTGTGTCCTATGAATGGAACCCTGTGTTCTATGAATAGAACCCTGTGTTTTATGAATGAAACCATGTGTTCTCTGAATGGAAACCACCCGTGATCTATAAATATAACCATCTGTTCTATGAATAAAACCTTGTGTTCTATGAATAGAACCCTGTGTTCTATAAATGGAACCCTGTGTTCTATGAATAGAACCCTGTGTTTTATGAATGAAATTATGTGTTCTCTGAATGGAAAACACCCGTGATCTATAAATATAACCATGTGTTCTAAGAATAAAACCTTGTGTTCTATTTATAGAACCCTGTGTTCTATGAATGGAACCCTGTGTTCTATGAATAGAACCCTGTGTTTTATGAATGAAACAATGTGTTCTCTGAATGGAAACCACCCGTGATCTATAAATATAACCATCTGTTCTATGAATAAAACCTTGTGTTCTATGAATAGAACCCTGTGTTCTATAAATGGAACCCTGTGTTCTATGAATAGAACCCTGTGTTTTATGAATGAAATTATGTGTTCTCTGAATGGAAACCACCCGTGATCTATAAATATAACCATGTGTTCTAAGAATAAAACCTTGTGTTCTATGAATAGAACCCTATGTTCTATAAATGGAACCCTGTGTTCTATGAATAGAACCCTGTGTTTTATTAATGAAATTATGTGTTCTCTGAATGGAAACCACCCGTGATCTATAAATATAACCATGTGTTCTATGAATAAAACCTTGTGTTCTATTAATAGAACCCTGTGTTCTATGAATGGAACCCTGTGTTCTATGAATGGAACCCTGTGTTCTATGAATAGAACCCTGTGTTTTATGAATGAAACCATGTGTTCTCTGAATGGAAACCACCCGTGATCTATAAATATAACCATCTGTTCTATGAATAAAACCTTGTGTACTATGAATAGAACCCTGTGTTCTATAAATGGAACCCTGTGTTCTATGAATAGAACCCTGTGTTTAAAGAATGAAATTATGTGTTCTCTGAATAAAAACCACCTGTGATCAATAAATATAACCATCTGTTCTATGAATAAAACCTTGTGTTCTATGAATAGAACCCTGTGTTCTATAAATGGAACCCTGTGTTCTATGAATAGAACCCTGTGTTTTATGAATGAAATTATGTGTTCTCTGAATGGAAACCACCCGTGATCTATAAATATAACCATGTGTTCTAAGAATAAAACCTTGTGTTTTATTTATAGAACCCTGTGTTCTATGAATGGAACCCTGTGTTCTATGAATAAAACCCTGTGTTTTATGAATGAAACCATGTGTTCTCTGAATGGAAACCACCCGTGATCTATAAATATAACCATCTTTTCTATGAATAAAACCTTGCGTTCTATGAATAGAACCCTATGTTCTATAAATGGAACCCTGTGTTCTATGAATAGAACCCTGTGTTTTATGATATAAATTATGTGTTCTCTGAATGGAAACCACCCGTGATCTATAAATATAACCATGTGTTCTATGAATAAAACCTTGTGTTCTATTAATAGAACCCTGTGTCCTATGAATGGAACCCTGTGTTCTATGAATAGAACCCTGTGTTTTATGAATGAAACCATGTGTTCTCTGAATGGAAACCACCCGTGATCTATAAATATAACCATCTGTTCTATGAATAAAACCTTGTGTTCTATGAATAGAACCCTGTGTTCTATAAATGGAACCCTGTGTTCTATGAATAGAACCCTGTGTTTTATATATGAAATTATGTGTTCTCTGAATGGAAATCACCCGTGATCTATAAATATAACCATGTGTTCTATGAATAAAACCTTGTGTTCTTATAATAGAACCTTGTGTTTTATGAATGGAACCCTGTGTTCTATGAATAGAACCCTGTGTTTTATGAATGAAATTATGTGTTCTCTGAATGAAAACCACCCGTGATCTATAAATATAACCATCTGTTCTATGAATAAAACCTTGTGTTCTATGAATAGAACCCTGTGTTCTATAAATGGAACCCTGTGTTCTATGAATAGAACCCTGTGTTTTATGAATGAAATTATGTGTTCTCTGAATGGAAACCACCTGTGATCTATAAATATAACCATGTGTTCTAAGAATAAAACCTTGTGTTCTATTTATAGAACCCTGTGTTCTATGAATGGAACCCTGTGTTCTATGAATAGAACCCTGTGTTTTATGAATGAAACCATGTGTTCTCTGAATGGAAACCACCCGTGATCTATAAATATAACCATCTGTTCTATGTATAAAACCTTGTGTTCTATGAATAGAACCCTATGTTCTATAAATGGAACCCTGTGTTCTATGAATAGAACCCTGTGTTTTATGAATGAAATTATGTGTTCTCTGAATGGAAACCACCCGTGATCTATAAATATAACCATGTGTTCTATGAATAAAACCTTGTGTTCTATTAATAGAACCCTGTGTTCTATGAATGGAACCCTGTGTTCTATGAATGGAACCCTGTGTTCTATGAATAGAACCCTGTGTTTTATGAATGAAACCATGTGTTCTCTGAATGGAAACCACCCGTGATCTATAAATATAACCATCTGTTCTATGAATAAAACCTTGTGTTCTATGAATAGAACCCTGTGTTCTATAAATGGAACCCTGTGTTCTATGAATAGAACCCTGTGTTTTATGAATGAAATTATGTGTTCTCTGAATGGAAACCACCCGTGATCTATAAATATAACCATCTGTTCTATGAATAAAACCTTGTGTTCTATAAATAGAACCCTGTGTTATATAAATGGAACCCTGTGTTTTATGAATAGAACCCTGTGTTTTATTAATGAAATTATGTGTTCTCTGAATGGAAACCACCCTTGATCTATAAATATAACCATGTGTTCTATGAATAAAACCTTGTGTTCTATTAATAGAACCCTGTGTCCTATGAATGGAACCCTGTGTTCTATGAATAGAACCCTGTGTTTTATGAATGAAACCATGTGTTCTCTGAATGGAAACCACCCGTGATCTATAAATATAACCATCTGTTCTATGAATAAAACCTTGTGTTCTATGAATAGAACCCTGTGTTCTATAAATGGAACCCTGTGTTCTATGAATAGAACCCTGTGTTTTATGAATGAAATTATGTGTTCTCTGAATGGAAATCACCCGTGATCTATAAATATAACCATGTGTTCTATGAATAAAACCTTGTGTTCTATTAATAGAACCTTGTGTTTTATGAATGGAACCCTGTGTTCTATATATAGAACCCTGTGTTTTATGAATGAAATTATGTGTTCTCTGAATGGAAAACACCCGTGATCTATAAATATAACCATGTGTTCTAAGAATAAAACCTTGTGTTCTATTTATAGAACCCTGTGTTCTATGAATGGAACCCTGTGTTCTATGAATAGAACCCTGTGTTTTATGAATGAAACAATGTGTTCTCTGAATGGAAACCACCCGTGATCTATAAATATAACCATCTGTTCTATGAATAAAACCTTGTGTTCTATGAATAGAACCCTGTGTTCTATAAATGGAACCCTGTGTTCTATGAATAGAACCCTGTGTTTTATGAATGAAATTATGTGTTCTCTGAATGGAAACCACCCGTGATCTATAAATATAACCATGTGTTCTAAGAATAAAACCTTGTGTTCTATTTATAGAACCCTGTGTTCTATGAATGGAACCCTGTGTTCTATGAATAGAACCCTGTGTTTTATGAATGAAACCATGTGTTCTCTGAATGGAAACCACCCGTGATCTATAAATATAACCATCTGTTCTATGAATAAAACCTTGTGTTCTATGAATAGAACCCTATGTTCTATAAATGGAACCCTGTGTTCTATGAATAGAACCCTGTGTTTTATTAATGAAATTATGTGTTCTCTGAATGGAAACCACCCGTGATCTATAAATATAACCATGTGTTCTATGAATAAAACCTTGTGTTCTATTAATAGAACCCTGTGTTCTATGAATGGAACCCTGTGTTCTATGAATGGAACCCTGTGTTCTATGAATAGAACCCTGTGTTTTATGAATGAAACCATGTGTTCTCTGAATGGAAACCACCCGTGATCTATAAATATAACCATCTGTTCTATGAATAAAACCTTGTGTACTATGAATAGAACCCTGTGTTCTATAAATGGAACCCTGTGTTCTATGAATAGAACCCTGTGTTTAAAGAATGAAATTATGTGTTCTCTGAATAAAAACCACCTGTGATCTATAAATATAACCATCTGTTCTATGAATAAAACCTTGTGTTCTATGAATAGAACCCTGTGTTCTATAAATGGAACCCTGTGTTCTATGAATAGAACCCTGTGTTTTATGAATGAAATTATGTGTTCTCTGAATGGAAACCACCCGTGATCTATAAATATAACCATCTGTTCTATGAATAAAACCTTGTGTTCTATGAATAGAACCCTGTGTTATATAAATGGAACCCTGTGTTTTATGAATAGAACCCTGTGTTTTATTAATGAAATTATGTGTTCTCTGAATGGAAACCACCCGTGATCTATAAATATAACCATGTGTTCTATGAATAAAACCTTGTGTTCTATTAATAGAACCCTGTGTCCTATGAATGGAACCCTGTGTTCTATGAATAGAACCCTGTGTTTTATGAATTAAACCATGTGTTCTCTGAATGGAAACCACCCGTGATCTATAAATATAACCATCTGTTCTATGAATAAAACCTTGTGTTCTATGAATAGAACCCTGTGTTCTATAAATGGAACCCTGTGTTCTATGAATAGAACCCTGTGTTTTATGAATGAAATTATGTGTTCTCTGAATGGAAAACACCCGTGATCTATAAATATAACCATCTGTTCTATGAATAAAACCTTGTGTTCTATGAATAGAACCCTGTGTTCTATAAATGGAACCCTGTGTTCTATGAATAGAACCCTGTGTTTTATGAATGAAATTATGTGTTCTCTGAATGGAAAACACCCGTGATCTATAAATATAACCATGTGTTCTAAGAATAAAACCTTGTGTTCTATTTATAGAACCCTGTGTTCTATGAATGGAACCCTGTGTTCTATGAATAGAACCCTGTGTTTTATGAATGAAACAATGTGTTCTCTGAATGGAAACCACCCGTGATCTATAAATATAACCATCTGTTCTATGAATAAAACCTTGTGTTCTATGAATAGAACCCTGTGTTCTATAAATGGAACCCTGTGTTCTATGAATAGAACCCTGTGTTTTATGAATGAAATTATGTGTTCTCTGAATGGAAACCACCCGTGATCTATAAATATAACCATGTGTTCTAAGAATAAAACCTTGTGTTCTATGAATAGAACCCTATGTTCTATAAATGGAACCCTGTGTTCTATGAATAGAACCCTGTGTTTTATTAATGAAATTATGTGTTCTCTGAATGGAAACCACCCGTGATCTATAAATATAACCATGTGTTCTATGAATAAAACCTTGTGTTCTATTAATAGAACCCTGTGTTCTATGAATGGAACCCTGTGTTCTATGAATGGAACCCTGTGTTCTATGAATAGAACCCTGTGTTTTATGAATGAAACCATGTGTTCTCTGAATGGAAACCACCCGTGATCTATAAATATAACCATCTGTTCTATGAATAAAACCTTGTGTACTATGAATAGAACCCTGTGTTCTATAAATGGAACCCTGTGTTCTATGAATAGAACCCTGTGTTTAAAGAATGAAATTATGTGTTCTCTGAATAAAAACCACCTGTGATCTATAAATATAACCATCTGTTCTATGAATAAAACCTTGTGTTCTATGAATAGAACCCTGTGTTCTATAAATGGAACCCTGTGTTCTATGAATAGAACCCTGTGTTTTATGAATGAAATTATGTGTTCTCTGAATGGAAACCACCCGTGATCTATAAATATAACCATGTGTTCTAAGAATAAAACCTTGTGTTTTATTTATAGAACCCTGTGTTCTATGAATGGAACCCTGTGTTCTATGAATAAAACCCTGTGTTTTATGAATGAAACCATGTGTTCTCTGAATGGAAACCACCCGTGATCTATAAATATAACCATCTTTTCTATGAATAAAACCTTGCGTTCTATGAATAGAACCCTATGTTCTATAAATGGAACCCTGTGTTCTATGAATAGAACCCTGTGTTTTATGATATAAATTATGTGTTCTCTGAATGGAAACCACCCGTGATCTATAAATATAACCATGTGTTCTATGAATAAAACCTTGTGTTCTATTAATAGAACCCTGTGTCCTATGAATGGAACCCTGTGTTCTATGAATAGAACCCTGTGTTTTATGAATGAAACCATGTGTTCTCTGAATGGAAACCACCCGTGATCTATAAATATAACCATCTGTTCTATGAATAAAACCTTGTGTTCTATGAATAGAACCCTGTGTTCTATAAATGGAACCCTGTGTTCTATGAATAGAACCCTGTGTTTTATATATGAAATTATGTGTTCTCTGAATGGAAATCACCCGTGATCTATAAATATAACCATGTGTTCTATGAATAAAACCTTGTTTTCTTATAATAGAACCTTGTGTTTTATGAATGGAACCCTGTGTTCTATGAATAGAACCCTGTGTTTTATGAATGAAATTATGTGTTCTCTGAATGAAAACCACCCGTGATCTATAAATATAACCATCTGTTCTATGAATAAAACCTTGTGTTCTATGAATAGAACCCTGTGTTCTATAAATGGAACCCTGTGTTCTATGAATAGAACCCTGTGTTTTATGAATGAAATTATGTGTTCTCTGAATGGAAACCACCCGTGATCTATAAATATAACCATGTGTTCTAAGAATAAAACCTTGTGTTCTATTTATAGAACCCTGTGTTCTATGAATGGAACCCTGTGTTCTATGAATAGAACCCTGTGTTTTATGAATGAAACCATGTGTTCTCTGAATGGAAACCACCCGTGATCTATAAATATAACCATCTGTTCTATGTATAAAACCTTGTGTTCTATGAATAGAACCCTATGTTCTATAAATGGAACCCTGTGTTCTATGAATAGAACCCTGTGTTTTATGAATGAAATTATGTGTTCTCTGAATGGAAACCACCCGTGATCTATAAATATAACCATGTGTTCTATGAATAAAACCTTGTGTTCTATTAATAGAACCCTGTGTTCTATGAATGGAACCCTGTGTTCTATGAATGGAACCCTGTGTTCTATGAATAGAACCCTGTGTTTTATGAATGAAACCATGTGTTCTCTGAATGGAAACCACCCGTGATCTATAAATATAACCATCTGTTCTATGAATAAAACCTTGTGTTCTATGAATAGAACCCTGTGTTCTATAAATGGAACCCTGTGTTCTATGAATAGAACCCTGTGTTTTATGAATGAAATTATGTGTTCTCTGAATGGAAACCACCCGTGATCTATAAATATAACCATCTGTTCTATGAATAAAACCTTGTGTTCTATGAATAGAACCCTGTGTTATATAAATGGAACCCTGTGTTTTATGAATAGAACCCTGTGTTTTATTAATGAAATTATGTGTTCTCTGAATGGAAACCACCCGTGATCTATAAATATAACCATGTGTTCTATGAATAAAACCTTGTGTTCTATTAATAGAACCCTGTGTCCTATGAATGGAACCCTGTGTTCTATGAATAGAACCCTGTGTTTTATGAATGAAACCATGTGTTCTCTGAATGGAAACCACCCGTGATCTATAAATATAACCATCTGTTCTATGAATAAAACCTTGTGTTCTATGAATAGAACCCTGTGTTCTATAAATGGAACCCTGTGTTCTATGAATAGAACCCTGTGTTTTATGAATGAAATTATGTGTTCTCTGAATGGAAATCACCCGTGATCTATAAATATAACCATGTGTTCTATGAATAAAACCTTGTGTTCTATTAATAGAACCTTGTGTTTTATGAATGGAACCCTGTGTTCTATATATAGAACCCTGTGTTTTATGAATGAAATTATGTGTTCTCTGAATGGAAAACACCCGTGATCTATAAATATAACCATGTGTTCTAAGAATAAAACCTTGTGTTCTATTTATAGAACCCTGTGTTCTATGAATGGAACCCTGTGTTCTATGAATAGAACCCTGTGTTTTATGAATGAAACAATGTGTTCTCTGAATGGAAACCACCCGTGATCTATAAATATAACCATCTGTTCTATGAATAAAACCTTGTGTTCTATGAATAGAACCCTGTGTTCTATAAATGGAACCCTGTGTTCTATGAATAGAACCCTGTGTTTTATGAATGAAATTATGTGTTCTCTGAATGGAAACCACCCGTGATCTATAAATATAACCATGTGTTCTAAGAATAAAACCTTGTGTTCTATTTATAGAACCCTGTGTTCTATGAATGGAACCCTGTGTTCTATGAATAGAACCCTGTGTTTTATGAATGAAACCATGTGTTCTCTGAATGGAAACCACCCGTGATCTATAAATATAACCATCTGTTCTATGAATAAAACCTTGTGTTCTATGAATAGAACCCTATGTTCTATAAATGGAACCCTGTGTTCTATGAATAGAACCCTGTGTTTTATTAATGAAATTATGTGTTCTCTGAATGGAAACCACCCGTGATCTATAAATATAACCATGTGTTCTATGAATAAAACCTTGTGTTCTATTAATAGAACCCTGTGTTCTATGAATGGAACCCTGTGTTCTATGAATGGAACCCTGTGTTCTATGAATAGAACCCTGTGTTTTATGAATGAAACCATGTGTTCTCTGAATGGAAACCACCCGTGATCTATAAATATAACCATCTGTTCTATGAATAAAACCTTGTGTACTATGAATAGAACCCTGTGTTCTATAAATGGAACCCTGTGTTCTATGAATAGAACCCTGTGTTTAAAGAATGAAATTATGTGTTCTCTGAATAAAAACCACCTGTGATCTATAAATATAACCATCTGTTCTATGAATAAAACCTTGTGTTCTATGAATAGAACCCTGTGTTCTATAAATGGAACCCTGTGTTCTATGAATAGAACCCTGTGTTTTATGAATGAAATTATGTGTTCTCTGAATGGAAACCACCCGTGATCTATAAATATAACCATGTGTTCTAAGAATAAAACCTTGTGTTTTATTTATAGAAACCTGTGTTCTATGAATGGAACCCTGTGTTCTATGAATAGAACCCTGTGTTTTATGAATGAAACCATGTGTTCTCTGAATGGAAACCACCCGTGATCTATAAATATAACCATCTTTTCTATGAATAAAACCTTGCGTTCTATGAATAGAACCCTATGTTCTATAAATGGAACCCTGTGTTCTATGAATAGAACCCTGTGTTTTATGATATAAATTATGTGTTCTCTGAATGGAAACCACCCGTGATCTATAAATATAACCATGTGTTCTATGAATAAAACCTTGTGTTCTATTAATAGAACCCTGTGTCCTATGAATGGAACCCTGTGTTCTATGAATAGAACCCTGTGTTTTATGAATGAAACCATGTGTTCTCTGAATGGAAACCACCCGTGATCTATAAATATAACCATATGTTCTATGAATAAAACCTTGTGTTCTATGAATAGAACCCTATGTTCTATAAATGGAACCCTGTGTTCTATTAATAGAACCCTGTGTTTTATGAATGAAATTATGTGTTCTCTGAATGGAAACCACCCGTGATCTATAAATATAACCATGTGTTCTATGAATAAAACCTTGTATTCTATTAATAGAACCCTGTGTTCTATGAATGGAACCCTGTGTTCTATGAATAGAACCCTGTGTTTTATGAATGAAATTATGTGTTCTCTGAATGAAAACCACCCGTGATCTATAAATATAACCATGTGTTCTATGAATAAAACCTTGTGTTCTATTAATAGAACCCTGTGTTCTATGAATGGAACCCTGTGTTCTATGAATAGAACCCTGTGTTTTATGAATGAAACCATGTGTTCTCTGAATGGAAACCACCCGTGATCTATAAATATAACCATCTGTTCTATGAATAAAACCTTGTGTTCTATGAATAGAACCCTGTGTTCTATAAATGGAACCCTGTGTTTTATGAATAGAACCCTGTGTTTTATTAATGAAATTATGTGTTCTCTGAATGGAAACCACCCGTGATCTATAAATATAACCATGTGTTCTATGAATAAAACCTTGTGTTCTATTAATAGAACCCTGTGTCCTATGAATGGAACCCTGTGTTCTATGAATAGAACCCTGTGTTTTATGAATTAAACCATGTGTTCTCTGAATGGAAACCACCCGTGATCTATAAATATAACCATCCGTTTTTATGAATAAAACCTTGTGTTCTATGAATAGAACCCTGTGTTCTATAAATGGAACCCTGTGTTCTATGAATAGAACCCTGTGTTTTATGAATGAAATTATGTGTTCTTTGAATGGAAACCACCCGTGATCTATAAATATAACCATGTGTTCTATGAATAAAACCTTGTGTTCTATTAATAGAACCCTGTGTTCTATGAATGGAATTCTGTGTTCTATGAATAGAACCCTGTGTTTTATGAATGAAATGATGTGTTCTCTGAATGAAAAAAACCCGTGATCTATAAATATAACCATCTGTTCTATGAATAAAACCTTGTGTTCTATGAATAGAACCCTGTGTTCTATAAATGGAACCCTGTGTTCTATAAATAGAACCCTGTGTTTTATGAATGAAATTATGTGTTCTCTGAATGGAAACCACCCGTGATCTATAAATATAACCATGTGTTCTAAGAATAAAACCTTGTGTTCTATTTATAGAACCCTGTGTTCTATGAATGGAACCCTGTGTTCTATGAATAGAACCCTGTGTTTTATGAATGAAACCATGTGTTCTCTGAATGGAAACCACCCGTGATCTATAAATATAACCATCTTTTCTATGAATAAAACCTTGTGTTCTATGAATAGAACCCTATGTTCTATAAATGGAACCCTGTGTTCTATGAATAGAACCCTGTGTTTTATGATATAAATTATGTGTTCTCTGAATGGAAACCACCCGTGATCTATAAATATAACCATGTGTTCTATGAATAAAACCTTGTGTTCTATTAATAGAACCCTGTGTCCTATGAATGGAACCCTGTGTTCTATGAATAGAACCCTGTGTTTTATGAATGAAACCATGTGTTCTCTGAATGGAAACCACCCGTGATCTATAAATATAACCATCTGTTCTATGAATAAAACCTTGTGTTCTATGAATAGAACCCTATGTTCTATAAATGGAACCCTGTGTTCTATGAATAGAACCCTGTGTTTTATGAATGAAATGATGTGTTCTCTGAATGGAAACCACCCGTGATCTATAAATATAACCATGTGTTCTATGAATAAAACCTTGTATTCTATTAATAGAACCCTGTGTTCTATGAATGGAACCTTGTGTTCTATGAATAGAACCCTGTGTTTTATGAATGAAATGATGTGTTCTCTGAATGGAAACCACCCGTGATCTATAAATATAACCATGTGTTCTATGAATAAAACCTTGTGTTCTATTAATAGAACCCTGTGTTCTATGAATGGAACCCTGTGTTCTATGAATAGAACCCTGTGTTTTATGAATGAAACCATGTGTTCTCTGAATGGAAACCACCCGTGATCTATAAATATAACCATCTGTTCTATGAATAAAACCTTGTGTTCTATGAATAGAACCCTGTGTTCTATAAATGGAACCCTGTGTTTTATGAATAGAACCCTGTGTTTTATTAATGAAATTATGTGTTCTCTGAATGGAAACCACCCGTGATCTATAAATATAACCATGTGTTCTATGAATAAAACCTTGTGTTCTATTAATAGAACCCTGTGTCCTATGAATGGAACCCTGTGTTCTATGAATAGAACCCTGTGTTTTATGAATGAAACCATGTGTTCTCTGAATGGAAACCACCCGTGATCTATAAATATAACCATCTGTTCTATGAATAAAACCTTGTGTTCTATAAATAGAACCCTGTGTTCTATAAATGGAACCCTGTGTTCTATGAATAGAACCCTGTGTTTTATGAATGAAATTATGTGTTCTCTGAATGGAAACCACCCGTGATCTATAAATATAACCATGTGTTCTAAGAATAAAACCTTGTGTTCTATTTATAGAACCCTGTGTTCTATGAATGGAACCCTGTGTTCTATGAATAGAACCCTGTGTTTTATGAATGAAACCATGTGTTCTCTGAATGGAAACCACCCGTGATCTATAAATATAACCATATTTTCTATGAATAAAACCTTGTGTTCTATGAATAGAACCCTATGTTCTATAAATGGAACCCTGTGTTCTATGAATAGAACCCTGTGTTTTATGATAGAAATTATGTGTTCTCTGAATGGAAACCACCCGTGATCTATAAATATAACCATGTGTTCTATGAATAAAACCTTGTGTTCTATTAATAGAACCCTGTGTCCTATGAATGGAACCCTGTGTTCTATGAATAGAACCCTGTGTTTTATGAATGAAACCATGTGTTCTCTGAATGGAAACCACCCGTGATCTATAAATATAACCATCTGTTCTATGAATAAAACCTTGTGTTCTATGAATAGAACCCTATGTTCTATAAATGGAACCCTGTGTTCTATGAATAGAACCCTGTGTTTTATGAATGAAATGATGTGTTCTCTGAATGGAAACCACCCGTGATCTATAAATATAACCATGTGTTCTATGAATAAAACCTTGTGTTCTATTAATAGAACCCTGTGTTCTATGAATGGAACCCTGTGTTCTATGAATAGAACCCTGTGTTTTATGAATGAAATTATGTGTTCTCTGAATGAAAACCACCCGTGATCTATAAATATAACCATGTGTTCTATGAATAAAACCTTGTGTTCTATTAATAGAACCCTGTGTTCTATGAATGGAAACCTGTGTTCTATGAATAGAACCCTGTGTTTTATGAATGAAACCATGTGTTCTCTGAATGGAAACCACCCGTGATCTATAAATATAACCATCTGTTCTATGAATAAAACCTTTTGTTCTATTAATAGAACCCTGTGTCCTATGAATGGAACCCTGTGTTCTATGAATAGAACCCTGTGTTTTATGAATGAAACCATGTGTTCTCTGAATGGAAACCACCCGTGATCTATAAATATAACCATCTGTTCTATGAATAAAACCTTGTGTTCTATGAATAGAACCCTGTGTTCTATAAATGGAACCCTGTGTTCTATGAATAGAACCCTGTGTTTTATGAATGAAATTATGTGTTCTCTGAATGGAAATCACCCGTGATCTATAAATATAACCATGTGTTCTATGAATAAAACCTTGTGTTCTATTAATAGAACCTTGTGTTTTATGAATGGAACCCTGTGTTCTATGTATAGAACCCTGTGTTTTATGAATGAAATTATGTGTTCTCTGAATGAAAACCACCCGTGATCTATAAATATAACCATCTGTTCTATGAATAAAACCTTGTGTTCTATGAATAGAACCCTGTGTTCTATAAATGGAACCCTGTGTTCTATGAATAGAACCCTGTGTTTTATGAATGAAATTATGTGTTCTCTGAATGGAAAACACCCGTGATCTATAAATATAACCATGTGTTCTAAGAATAAAACCTTGTGTTCTATTTATAGAACCCTGTGTTCTATGAATGGAACCCTGTGTTCTATGAATAGAACCCTGTGTTTTATGAATGAAACAATGTGTTCTCTGAATGGAAACCACCCGTGATCTATAAATATAACCATCTTTTCTATGAATAAAACCTTGTGTTCTATGAATAGAACCCTATGTTCTATAAATGGAACCCTGTGTTCTATGAATAGAACCCTGTGTTTTATGATTGAAATTATGTGTTCTCTGAATGGAAACCACCCGTGATCTATAAATATAACCATGTGTTATATGAATAAAACCTTGTGTTCTATTAATAGAACCCTGTGTCCTATAAATGGAACCCTGTGTTCTATGAATAGAACCCTGTGTTTTATGAATGAAACCATGTGTTCTCTGAATGGAAACCACCCGTGATCTATAAATATAACCATCTGTTCTATGAATAAAACCTTGTGTTCTATGAATAGAACCCTATGTTCTATAAATGGAACCCTGTGTTTTATGAATAGAACCCTGTGTTTTATTAATGAAATTATGTGTTTTCTGAATGGAAACCACCCGTGATCTATAAATATAACCATGTGTTCTATGAATAACACCTTGTGTTCTATTAATAGAACCCTGTGTCCTATGAATGGAACCCTGTGTTCTATGAATAGAACCCTGTGTTTTATGAATGAAACCATGTGTTCTCTAAATGGAAACCACCCGTGATCTATAAATATAACCATCTGTTCTATGAATAAAACCTTGTGTTCTATGAATAGAACCCTGTGTTCTATAAATGGAACCCTGTGTTCTATGAATAGAACCCTGTGTTTTATATATGAAATTATGTGTTCTCTGAATGGAAATCACCCGTGATCTATAAATATAACCATGTGTTCTATGAATAAAACCTTGTGTTCTTATAATAGAACCTTGTGTTTTATGAATGGAACCCTGTGTTCTATGAATAGAACCCTGTATTTTATGAATGAAATTATGTGTTCTCTGAATGAAAACCACCTGTGATCTATAAATATAACCATCTGTTCTATGAATAAAACCTTGTGTTCTATGAATAGAACCCTGTGTTCTATAAATGGAACCCTGTGTTCTATGAATAGAACCCTGTGTTTTATGAATGAAATTATGTGTTCTCTGAATGGAAACCACCCGTGATCTATAAATATAACCATGTGTTCTAAGAATAAAACCTTGTGTTCTATTTATAGAACCCTGTGTTCTATGAATGGAACCCTGTGTTCTATGAATAGAACCCTGTGTTTTATGAATGAAACCATGTGTTCTCTGAATGGAAACCACCCGTGATCTATAAATATAACCATCTTTTCTATGAATAAAACCTTGTGTTCTATGAATAGAACCCTATGTTCTATAAATGGAACCCTGTGTTCTATGAATAGAACCCTGTGTTTTATGATATAAATTATGTGTTCTCTGAATGGAAACCACCCGTGATCTATAAATATAACCATGTGTTCTATGAATAAAACCTTGTGTTCTATTAATAGAACCCTGTGTCCTATGAATGGAACCCTGTGTTCTATGAATAGAACCCTGTGTTTTATGAATGAAACCATGTGTTCTCTGAATGGAAACCACCCGTGATCTATAAATATAACCATCTGTTCTATGAATAAAACCTTGTGTTCTATGAATAGAACCCTATGTTCTATAAATGGAACCCTGTGTTCTATGAATAGAACCCTGTGTTTTATGAATGAAATGATGTGTTCTCTGAATGGAAACCACCCGTGATCTATAAATATAACCATGTGTTCTATGAATAAAACCTTGTATTCTATTAATAGAACCCTGTGTTCTATGAATGGAACCTTGTGTTCTATGAATAGAACCCTGTGTTTTATGAATGAAATTATGTGTTCTCTGAATGGAAACCACCCGTGATCTATAAATATAACCATGTGTTCTATGAATAAAACCTTGTGTTCTATTAATAGAACCCTGTGTTCTATGAATGGAACCCTGTGTTCTATGAATAGAACCCTGTGTTTTATGAATGAAACCATGTGTTCTCTGAATGGAAACCACCCGTGATCTATAAATATAACCATCTGTTCTATGAATAAAACCTTGTGTTCTATGAATAGAACCCTGTGTTCTATAAATGGAACCCTGTGTTTTATGAATAGAACCCTGTGTTTTATTAATGAAATTATGTGTTCTCTGAATGGAAACCACCCGTGATCTATAAATATAACCATGTGTTCTATGAATAAAACCTTGTGTTCTATTAATAGAACCCTGTGTCCTATGAATGGAACCCTGTGTTCTATGAATAGAACCCTGTGTTTTATGAATGAAACCATGTGTTCTCTGAATGGAAACCACCCGTGATCTATAAATATAACCATCTGTTCTATGAATAAAACCTTGTGTTCTATAAATAGAACCCTGTGTTCTATAAATGGAACCCTGTGTTCTATGAATAGAACCCTGTGTTTTATGAATGAAATTATGTGTTCTCTGAATGGAAACCACCCGTGATCTATAAATATAACCATGTGTTCTAAGAATAAAACCTTGTGTTCTATTTATAGAACCCTGTGTTCTATGAATGGAACCCTGTGTTCTATGAATAGAACCCTGTGTTTTATGAATGAAACCATGTGTTCTCTGAATGGAAACCACCCGTGATCTATAAATATAACCATATTTTCTATGAATAAAACCTTGTGTTCTATGAATAGAACCCTATGTTCTATAAATGGAACCCTGTGTTCTATGAATAGAACCCTGTGTTTTATGATAGAAATTATGTGTTCTCTGAATGGAAACCACCCGTGATCTATAAATATAACCATGTGTTCTATGAATAAAACCTTGTGTTCTATTAATAGAACCCTGTGTCCTATGAATGGAACCCTGTGTTCTATGAATAGAACCCTGTGTTTTATGAATGAAACCATGTGTTCTCTGAATGGAAACCACCCGTGATCTATAAATATAACCATCTGTTCTATGAATAAAACCTTGTGTTCTATGAATAGAACCCTATGTTCTATAAATGGAACCCTGTGTTCTATGAATAGAACCCTGTGTTTTATGAATGAAATGATGTGTTCTCTGAATGGAAACCACCCGTGATCTATAAATATAACCATGTGTTCTATGAATAAAACCTTGTGTTCTATTAATAGAACCCTGTGTTCTATGAATGGAACCCTGTGTTCTATGAATAGAACCCTGTGTTTTATGAATGAAATTATGTGTTCTCTGAATGAAAACCACCCGTGATCTATAAATATAACCATGTGTTCTATGAATAAAACCTTGTGTTCTATTAATAGAACCCTGTGTTCTATGAATGGAAACCTGTGTTCTATGAATAGAACCCTGTGTTTTATGAATGAAACCATGTGTTCTCTGAATGGAAACCACCCGTGATCTATAAATATAACCATCTGTTCTATGAATAAAACCTTTTGTTCTATTAATAGAACCCTGTGTCCTATGAATGGAACCCTGTGTTCTATGAATAGAACCCTGTGTTTTATGAATGAAACCATGTGTTCTCTGAATGGAAACCACCCGTGATCTATAAATATAACCATCTGTTCTATGAATAAAACCTTGTGTTCTATGAATAGAACCCTGTGTTCTATAAATGGAACCCTGTGTTCTATGAATAGAACCCTGTGTTTTATGAATGAAATTATGTGTTCTCTGAATGGAAATCACCCGTGATCTATAAATATAACCATGTGTTCTATGAATAAAACCTTGTGTTCTATTAATAGAACCTTGTGTTTTATGAATGGAACCCTGTGTTCTATGTATAGAACCCTGTGTTTTATGAATGAAATTATGTGTTCTCTGAATGAAAACCACCCGTGATCTATAAATATAACCATCTGTTCTATGAATAAAACCTTGTGTTCTATGAATAGAACCCTGTGTTCTATAAATGGAACCCTGTGTTCTATGAATAGAACCCTGTGTTTTATGAATGAAATTATGTGTTCTCTGAATGGAAAACACCCGTGATCTATAAATATAACCATGTGTTCTAAGAATAAAACCTTGTGTTCTATTTATAGAACCCTGTGTTCTATGAATGGAACCCTGTGTTCTATGAATAGAACCCTGTGTTTTATGAATGAAACAATGTGTTCTCTGAATGGAAACCACCCGTGATCTATAAATATAACCATCTTTTCTATGAATAAAACCTTGTGTTCTATGAATAGAACCCTATGTTCTATAAATGGAACCCTGTGTTCTATGAATAGAACCCTGTGTTTTATGATTGAAATTATGTGTTCTCTGAATGGAAACCACCCGTGATCTATAAATATAACCATGTGTTATATGAATAAAACCTTGTGTTCTATTAATAGAACCCTGTGTCCTATAAATGGAACCCTGTGTTCTATGAATAGAACCCTGTGTTTTATGAATGAAACCATGTGTTCTCTGAATGGAAACCACCCGTGATCTATAAATATAACCATCTGTTCTATGAATAAAACCTTGTGTTCTATGAATAGAACCCTATGTTCTATAAATGGAACCCTGTGTTTTATGAATAGAACCCTGTGTTTTATTAATGAAATTATGTGTTCTCTGAATGGAAACCACCCGTGATCTATAAATATAACCATGTGTTCTATGAATAACACCTTGTGTTCTATTAATAGAACCCTGTGTCCTATGAATGGAACCCTGTGTTCTATGAATAGAACCCTGTGTTTTATGAATGAAACCATGTGTTCTCTAAATGGAAACCACCCGTGATCTATAAATATAACCATCTGTTCTATGAATAAAACCTTGTGTTCTATGAATAGAACCCTGTGTTCTATAAATGGAACCCTGTGTTCTATGAATAGAACCCTGTGTTTTATATATGAAATTATGTGTTCTCTGAATGGAAATCACCCGTGATCTATAAATATAACCATGTGTTCTATGAATAAAACCTTGTGTTCTATGAATAGAACCCTGTGTTCTATAAATGGAACCCTGTGTTCTATGAATAGAACCCTGTGTTTTATGAATGAAATTATGCGTTCTCTGAATGGAAACCACCCGTGATCTATAAATATAACCATGTGTTCTAAGAATAAAACCTTGTGTTCTATTTATAGAACCCTGTGTTCTATGAATGGAACCCTGTGTTCTATGAATAGAACCCTGTGTTTTATGAATGAAACCATGTGTTCTCTGAATGGAAACCACCCGTGATCTATAAATATAACCATCGGTTCTATGTATAAAACCTTGTGTTCTATGAATAGAACCCTATGTTCTATAAATGGAACCCTGTGTTCTATGAATAGAACCCTGTGTTTTATGAATGAAATTATGTGTTCTCTGAATGGAAACCACCCGTGATCTATAAATATAACCATGTGTTCTATGAATAAAACCTTGTGTTCTATTAATAGAACCCTGTGTTCTATGAATGGAACCCTGTGTTCTATGAATGGAACCCTGTGTTCTATGAATAGAACCCTGTGTTTTATGAATGAAACCATGTGTTCTCTGAATGGAAACCACCCGTGATCTATAAATATAACCATCTGTTCTATGAATAAAACCTTGTGTACTATGAATAGAACCCTGTGTTCTATAAATGGAACCCTGTGTTCTATGAATAGAACCCTGTGTTTAAAGAATGAAATTATGTGTTCTCTGAATAAAAACCACCTGTGATCTATAAATATAACCATCTGTTCTATGAATAAAACCTTGTGTTCTATGAATAGAACCCTGTGTTCTATAAATGGAACCCTGTGTTCTATGAATAGAACCCTGTGTTTTATGAATGAAATTATGTGTTCTCTGAATGGAAACCACCCGTGATCTATAAATATAACCATCTGTTCTATGAATAAAACCTTGTGTTCTATGAATAGAACCCTGTGTTATATAAATGGAACCCTGTGTTTTATGAATAGAACCCTGTGTTTTATTAATGAAATTATGTGTTCTCTGAATGGAAACCACCCGTGATCTATAAATATAACCATGTGTTCTATGAATAAAACCTTGTGTTCTATTAATAGAACCCTGTGTCCTATGAATGGAACCCTGTGTTCTATGAATAGAACCCTGTGTTTTATAAATGAAACCATGTGTTCTCTGAATGGAAACCACCCGTGATCTATAAATATAACCATCTGTTCTATGAATAAAACCTTGTGTTCTATGAATAGAACCCTATGTTCTATAAATGGAACCCTGTGTTCTATGAATAGAACCCTGTGTTTTATGAATGAAATGATGTGTTCTCTGAATGGAAACCACCCGTGATCTATAAATATAACCATGTGTTCTATGAATAAAACCTTGTATTCTATTAATAGAACCCTGTGTTCTATGAATGGAACCTTGTGTTCTATGAATGGAACCCTGTGTTCTATGAATAGAACCCTGTGTTTTATGAATGAAACCATGTGTTCTCTGAATGGAAACCACCCGTGATCTATAAATATAACCATCTGTTCTATGAATAAAACCTTTTGTTCTATTAATAGAACCCTGTGTCCTATGAATGGAACCCTGTGTTCTATGAATAGAACCCTGTGTTTTATGAATGAAACCATGTGTTCTCTGAATGGAAACCACCCGTGATCTATAAATATAACCATCTGTTCTATGAATAAAACCTTGTGTTCTATGAATAGAACCCTGTGTTCTATAAATGGAACCCTGTGTTCTATGAATAGAACCCTGTGTTTTATGAATGAAATTATGTGTTCTCTGAATGGAAATCACCCGTGATCTATAAATATAACCATGTGTTCTATGAATAACACCTTGTGTTCTATTAATAGAACCCTGTGTCCTATGAATGGAACCCTGTGTTCTATGAATAGAACCCTGTGTTTTATGAATGAAACCATGTGTTCTCTAAATGGAAACCACCCGTGATCTATAAATATAACCATCTGTTCTATGAATAAAACCTTGTGTTCTATGAATAGAACCCTGTGTTCTATAAATGGAACCCTGTGTTCTATGAATAGAACCCTGTGTTTTATATATGAAATTATGTGTTCTCTGAATGGAAATCACCCGTGATCTATAAATATAACCATGTGTTCTATGAATAAAACCTTGTGTTCTTATAATAGAACCTTGTGTTTTATGAATGGAACCCTGTGTTCTATGAATAGAACCCTGTATTTTATGAATGAAATTATGTGTTCTCTGAATGAAAACCACCCGTGATCTATAAATATAACCATCTGTTCTATGAATAAAACCTTGTGTTCTATGAATAGAACCCTGTGTTCTATAAATGGAACCCTGTGTTCTATGAATAGAACCCTGTGTTTTATGAATGAAATTATGCGTTCTCTGAATGGAAACCACCCGTGATCTATAAATATAACCATGTGTTCTAAGAATAAAACCTTGTGTTCTATTTATAGAACCCTGTGTTCTATGAATGGAACCCTGTGTTCTATGAATAGAACCCTGTGTTTTATGAATGAAACCATGTGTTCTCTGAATGGAAACCACCCGTGATCTATAAATATAACCATCGGTTCTATGTATAAAACCTTGTGTTCTATGAATAGAACCCTATGTTCTATAAATGGAACCCTGTGTTCTATGAATAGAACCCTGTGTTTTATTAATGAAATTATGTGTTCTCTGAATGGAAACCACCCGTGATCTATAAATATAACCATGTGTTCTATGAATAAAACCTTGTGTTCTATTAATAGAACCCTGTGTTCTATGAATGGAACCCTGTGTTCTATGAATGGAACCCTGTGTTCTATGAATAGAACCCTGTGTTTTATGAATGAAACCATGTGTTCTCTGAATGGAAACCACCCGTGATCTATAAATATAACCATCTGTTCTATGAATAAAACCTTGTGTACTATGAATAGAACCCTGTGTTCTATAAATGGAACCCTGTGTTCTATGAATAGAACCCTGTGTTTAAAGAATGAAATTATGTGTTCTCTGAATAAAAACCACCTGTGATCTATAAATATAACCATCTGTTCTATGAATAAAACCTTGTGTTCTATGAATAGAACCCTGTGTTCTATAAATGGAACCCTGTGTTCTATGAATAGAACCCTGTGTTTTATGAATGAAATTATGTGTTCTCTGAATGGAAACCACCCGTGATCTATAAATATAACCATCTGTTCTATGAATAAAACCTTGTGTTCTATGAATAGAACCCTGTGTTATATAAATGGAACCCTGTGTTTTATGAATAGAACCCTGTGTTTTATTAATGAAATTATGTGTTCTCTGAATGGAAACCACCCGTGATCTATAAATATAACCATGTGTTCTATGAATAAAACCTTGTGTTCTATTAATAGAACCCTGTGTCCTATGAATGGAACCCTGTGTTCTATGAATAGAACCCTGTGTTTTATAAATGAAACCATGTGTTCTCTGAATGGAAACCACCCGTGATCTATAAATATAACCATCTGTTCTATGAATAAAACCTTGTGTTCTATGAATAGAACCCTATGTTCTATAAATGGAACCCTGTGTTCTATGAATAGAACCCTGTGTTTTATGAATGAAATGATGTGTTCTCTGAATGGAAACCACCCGTGATCTATAAATATAACCATGTGTTCTATGAATAAAACCTTGTATTCTATTAATAGAACCCTGTGTTCTATGAATGGAACCTTGTGTTCTATGAATAGAACCCTGTGTTTTATGAATGAAATTATGTGTTCTCTGAATGGAAACCACCCGTGATCTATAAATATAACCATGTGTTCTATGAATAAAACCTTGTGTTCTATTAATAGAACCCTGTGTTCTATGAATGGAACCCTGTGTTCTATGAATAGAACCCTGTGTTTTATGAATGAAACCATGTGTTCTATGAATGAAACCATGTGTTCTCTGAATGGAAACCACCCGTGATCTATAAATATAACCATCTGTTCTATGAATAAAACCTTGTGTTCTATGAATAGAACCCTGTGTTCTATAAATGGAACCCTGTGTTTTATGAATAGAACCCTGTGTTTTATTAATGAAATTATGTGTTCTCTGAATGGAAACCACCCGTGATCTATAAATATAACCATGTGTTCTATGAATAAAACCTTGTGTTCTATTAATAGAACCCTGAGTCCTATGAATGGAACCCTGTGTTCTATGAATAGAACCCTGTGTTTTATGAATGAAACCATGTGTTCTCTGAATGGAAACCACCCGTGATCTATAAATATAACCATCTGTTCTATGAATAAAACCTTGTGTTCTATAAATAGAACCCTGTGTTCTATAAATGGAACCCTGTGTTCTATGAATAGAACCCTGTGTTTTATGAATGAAATTATGTGTTCTCTGAATGGAAACCACCCGTGATCTATAAATATAACCATGTGTTCTAAGAATAAAACCTTGTGTTCTATTTATAGAACCCTGTGTTCTATGAATGGAACCCTGTGTTCTATGAATAGAACCCTGTGTTTTATGAATGAAACCATGTGTTCTCTGAATGGAAACCACCCGTGATCTATAAATATAACCATATTTTCTATGAATAAAACCGTGTTCTATGAATAGAACCCTATGTTCTATAAATGGAACCCTGTGTTCTATGAATAGAACCCTGTGTTTTATGATAGAAATTATGTGTTCTCTGAATGGAAACCACCCGTGATCTATAAATATAACCATGTGTTCTATGAATAAAACCTTGTGTTCTATTAATAGAACCCTGTGTCCTATGAATGGAACCCTGTGTTCTATGAATAGAACCCTGTGTTTTATGAATGAAACCATGTGTTCTCTGAATGGAAACCACCCGTGATCTATAAATATAACCATCTGTTCTATGAATAAAACCTTGTGTTCTATGAATAGAACCCTATGTTCTATAAATGGAACCCTGTGTTCTATGAATAGAACCCTGTGTTTTATGAATGAAATGATGTGTTCTCTGAATGGAAACCACCCGTGATCTATAAATATAACCATGTGTTCTATGAATAAAACCTTGTGTTCTATTAATAGAACCCTGTGTTCTATGAATGGAACCCTGTGTTCTATGAATAGAACCCTGTGTTTTATGAATGAAATTATGTGTTCTCTGAATGAAAACCACCCGTGATCTATAAATATAACCATGTGTTCTATGAATAAAACCTTGTGTTCTATTAATAGAACCCTGTGTTCTATGAATGGAAACCTGTGTTCTATGAATAGAACCCTGTGTTTTATGAATGAAACCATGTGTTCTCTGAATGGAAACCACCCGTGATCTATAAATATAACCATCTGTTCTATGAATAAAACCTTTTGTTCTATTAATAGAACCCTGTGTCCTATGAATGGAACCCTGTGTTCTATGAATAGAACCCTGTGTTTTATGAATGAAACCATGTGTTCTCTGAATGGAAACCACCCGTGATCTATAAATATAACCATCTGTTCTATGAATAAAACCTTGTGTTCTATGAATAGAACCCTGTGTTCTATAAATGGAACCCTGTGTTCTATGAATAGAACCCTGTGTTTTATGAATGAAATTATGTGTTCTCTGAATGGAAATCACCCGTGATCTATAAATATAACCATGTGTTCTATGAATAAAACCTTGTGTTCTATTAATAGAACCTTGTGTTTTATGAATGGAACCCTGTGTTCTATGTATAGAACCCTGTGTTTTATGAATGAAATTATGTGTTCTCTGAATGAAAACCACCCGTGATCTATAAATATAACCATCTGTTCTATGAATAAAACCTTGTGTTCTATGAATAGAACCCTGTGTTCTATAAATGGAACCCTCTGTTCTATGAATAGAACCCTGTGTTTTATGAATGAAATTATGTGTTCTCTGAATGGAAAACACCCGTGATCTATAAATATAACCATGTGTTCTAAGAATAAAACCTTGTGTTCTATTTATAGAACCCTGTGTTCTATGAATGGAACCCTGTGTTCTATGAATAGAACCCTGTGTTTTATGAATGAAACAATGTGTTCTCTGAATGGAAACCACCCGTGATCTATAAATATAACCATCTTTTCTATGAATAAAACCTTGTGTTCTATGAATAGAACCCTATGTTCTATAAATGGAACCCTGTGTTCTATGAATAGAACCCTGTGTTTTATGATTGAAATTATGTGTTCTCTGAATGGAAACCACCCGTGATCTATAAATATAACCATGTGTTATATGAATAAAACCTTGTGTTCTATTAATAGAACCCTGTGTCCTATAAATGGAACCCTGTGTTCTATGAATAGAACCCTGTGTTTTATGAATGAAACCATGTGTTCTCTGAATGGAAACCACCCGTGATCTATAAATATAACCATCTGTTCTATGAATAAAACCTTGTGTTCTATGAATAGAACCCTATGTTCTATAAATGGAACCCTGTGTTTTATGAATAGAACCCTGTGTTTTATTAATGAAATTATGTGTTCTCTGAATGGAAACCACCCGTGATCTATAAATATAACCATGTGTTCTATGAATAACACCTTGTGTTCTATTAATAGAACCCTGTGTCCTATGAATGGAACCCTGTGTTCTATGAATAGAACCCTGTGTTTTATGAATGAAACCATGTGTTCTCTAAATGGAAACCACCCGTGATCTATAAATATAACCATCTGTTCTATGAATAAAACCTTGTGTTCTATGAATAGAACCCTGTGTTCTATAAATGGAACCCTGTGTTCTATGAATAGAACCCTGTGTTTTATATATGAAATTATGTGTTCTCTGAATGGAAATCACCCGTGATCTATAAATATAACCATGTGTTCTATGAATAAAACCTTGTGTTCTTATAATAGAACCTTGTGTTTTATGAATGGAACCCTGTGTTCTATGAATAGAACCCTGTGTTTTATGAATGAAATTATGTGTTCTCTGAATGAAAACCACCCGTGATCTATAAATATAACCATCTGTTCTATGAATAAAACCTTGTGTTCTATGAATAGAACCCTGTGTTCTATAAATGGAACCCTGTGTTCTATGAATAGAACCCTGTGTTTTATGAATGAAATTATGTGTTCTCTGAATGGAAACCACCCGTGATCTATAAATATAACCATGTGTTCTAAGAATAAAACCTTGTGTTCTATTTATAGAACCCTGTGTTCTATGAATGGAACCCTGTGTTCTATGAATAGAACCCTGTGTTTTATGAATGAAACCATGTGTTCTCTGAATGGAAACCACCCGTGATCTATAAATATAACCATCTTTTCTATGAATAAAACCTTGTGTTCTATGAATAGAACCCTATGTTCTATAAATGGAACCCTGTGTTCTATGAATAGAACCCTGTGTTTTATGATATAAATTATGTGTTCTCTGAATGGAAACCACCCGTGATCTATAAATATAACCATGTGTTCTATGAATAAAACCTTGTGTTCTATTAATAGAACCCTGTGTCCTATGAATGGAACCCTGTGTTCTATGAATAGAACCCTGTGTTTTATGAATGAAACCATGTGTTCTCTGAATGGAAACCACCCGTGATCTATAAATATAACCATCTGTTCTATGAATAAAACCTTGTGTTCTATAAATAGAACCCTGTGTTCTATAAATGGAACCCTGTGTTCTATGAATAGAACCCTGTGTTTTATGAATGAAATTATGTGTTCTCTGAATGGAAACCACCCGTGATCTATAAATATAACCATGTGTTCTAAGAATAAAACCTTGTGTTCTATTTATAGAACCCTGTGTTCTATGAATGGAACCCTGTGTTCTATGAATAGAACCCTGTGTTTTATGAATGAAACCATGTGTTCTCTGAATGGAAACCACCCGTGATCTATAAATATAACCATATTTTCTATGAATAAAACCTTGTGTTCTATGAATAGAACCCTATGTTCTATAAATGGAACCCTGTGTTCTATGAATAGAACCCTGTGTTTTATGATAGAAATTATGTGTTCTCTGAATGGAAACCACCCGTGATCTATAAATATAACCATGTGTTCTATGAATAAAACCTTGTGTTCTATTAATAGAACCCTGTGTCCTATGAATGGAACCCTGTGTTCTATGAATAGAACCCTGTGTTTTATGAATGAAACCATGTGTTCTCTGAATGGAAACCACCCGTGATCTATAAATATAACCATCTGTTCTATGAATAAAACCTTGTGTTCTATGAATAGAACCCTATGTTCTATAAATGGAACCCTGTGTTCTATGAATAGAACCCTGTGTTTTATGAATGAAATGATGTGTTCTCTGAATGGAAACCACCCGTGATCTATAAATATAACCATGTGTTCTATGAATAAAACCTTGTGTTCTATTAATAGAACCCTGTGTTCTATGAATGGAACCCTGTGTTCTATGAATAGAACCCTGTGTTTTATGAATGAAATTATGTGTTCTCTGAATGAAAACCACCCGTGATCTATAAATATAACCATGTGTTCTATGAATAAAACCTTGTGTTCTATTAATAGAACCCTGTGTTCTATGAATGGAAACCTGTGTTCTATGAATAGAACCCTGTGTTTTATGAATGAAACCATGTGTTCTCTGAATGGAAACCACCCGTGATCTATAAATATAACCATCTGTTCTATGAATAAAACCTTTTGTTCTATTAATAGAACCCTGTGTCCTATGAATGGAACCCTGTGTTCTATGAATAGAACCCTGTGTTTTATGAATGAAACCATGTGTTCTCTGAATGGAAACCACCCGTGATCTATAAATATAACCATCTGTTCTATGAATAAAACCTTGTGTTCTATGAATAGAACCCTGTGTTCTATAAATGGAACCCTGTGTTCTATGAATAGAACCCTGTGTTTTATGAATGAAATTATGTGTTCTCTGAATGGAAATCACCCGTGATCTATAAATATAACCATGTGTTCTATGAATAAAACCTTGTGTTCTATTAATAGAACCTTGTGTTTTATGAATGGAACCCTGTGTTCTATGTATAGAACCCTGTGTTTTATGAATGAAATTATGTGTTCTCTGAATGAAAACCACCCGTGATCTATAAATATAACCATCTGTTCTATGAATAAAACCTTGTGTTCTATGAATAGAACCCTGTGTTCTATAAATGGAACCCTGTGTTCTATGAATAGAACCCTGTGTTTTATGAATGAAATTATGTGTTCTCTGAATGGAAAACACCCGTGATCTATAAATATAACCATGTGTTCTAAGAATAAAACCTTGTGTTCTATTTATAGAACCCTGTGTTCTATGAATGGAACCCTGTGTTCTATGAATAGAACCCTGTGTTTTATGAATGAAACAATGTGTTCTCTGAATGGAAACCACCCGTGATCTATAAATATAACCATCTTTTCTATGAATAAAACCTTGTGTTCTATGAATAGAACCCTATGTTCTATAAATGGAACCCTGTGTTCTATGAATAGAACCCTGTGTTTTATGATTGAAATTATGTGTTCTCTGAATGGAAACCACCCGTGATCTATAAATATAACCATGTGTTATATGAATAAAACCTTGTGTTCTATTAATAGAACCCTGTGTCCTATAAATGGAACCCTGTGTTCTATGAATAGAACCCTGTGTTTTATGAATGAAACCATGTGTTCTCTGAATGGAAACCACCCGTGATCTATAAATATAACCATCTGTTCTATGAATAAAACCTTGTGTTCTATGAATAGAACCCTATGTTCTATAAATGGAACCCTGTGTTTTATGAATAGAACCCTGTGTTTTATTAATGAAATTATGTGTTTTCTGAATGGAAACCACCCGTGATCTATAAATATAACCATGTGTTCTATGAATAACACCTTGTGTTCTATTAATAGAACCCTGTGTCCTATGAATGGAACCCTGTGTTCTATGAATAGAACCCTGTGTTTTATGAATGAAACCATGTGTTCTCTAAATGGAAACCACCCGTGATCTATAAATATAACCATCTGTTCTATGAATAAAACCTTGTGTTCTATGAATAGAACCCTGTGTTCTATAAATGGAACCCTGTGTTCTATGAATAGAACCCTGTGTTTTATATATGAAATTATGTGTTCTCTGAATGGAAATCACCCGTGATCTATAAATATAACCATGTGTTCTATGAATAAAACCTTGTGTTCTTATAATAGAACCTTGTGTTTTATGAATGGAACCCTGTGTTCTATGAATAGAACCCTGTATTTTATGAATGAAATTATGTGTTCTCTGAATGAAAACCACCCGTGATCTATAAATATAACCATCTGTTCTATGAATAAAACCTTGTGTTCTATGAATAGAACCCTGTGTTCTATAAATGGAACCCTGTGTTCTATGAATAGAACCCTGTGTTTTATGAATGAAATTATGTGTTCTCTGAATGGAAACCACCCGTGATCTATAAATATAACCATGTGTTCTAAGAATAAAACCTTGTGTTCTATTTATAGAACCCTGTGTTCTATGAATGGAACCCTGTGTTCTATGAATAGAACCCTGTGTTTTATGAATGAAACCATGTGTTCTCTGAATGGAAACCACCCGTGATCTATAAATATAACCATCTTTTCTATGAATAAAACCTTGTGTTCTATGAATAGAACCCTATGTTCTATAAATGGAACCCTGTGTTCTATGAATAGAACCCTGTGTTTTATGATATAAATTATGTGTTCTCTGAATGGAAACCACCCGTGATCTATAAATATAACCATGTGTTCTATGAATAAAACCTTGTGTTCTATTAATAGAACCCTGTGTCCTATGAATGGAACCCTGTGTTCTATGAATAGAACCCTGTGTTTTATGAATGAAACCATGTGTTCTCTGAATGGAAACCACCCGTGATCTATAAATATAACCATCTGTTCTATGAATAAAACCTTGTGTTCTATGAATAGAACCCTATGTTCTATAAATGGAACCCTGTGTTCTATGAATAGAACCCTGTGTTTTATGAATGAAATGATGTGTTCTCTGAATGGAAACCACCCGTGATCTATAAATATAACCATGTGTTCTATGAATAAAACCTTGTATTCTATTAATAGAACCCTGTGTTCTATGAATGGAACCTTGTGTTCTATGAATAGAACCCTGTGTTTTATGAATGAAATTATGTGTTCTCTGAATGGAAACCACCCGTGATCTATAAATATAACCATGTGTTCTATGAATAAAACCTTGTGTTCTATTAATAGAACCCTGTGTTCTATGAATGGAACCCTGTGTTCTATGAATAGAACCCTGTGTTTTATGAATGAAACCATGTGTTCTCTGAATGGAAACCACCCGTGATCTATAAATATAACCATCTGTTCTATGAATAAAACCTTGTGTTCTATGAATAGAACCCTGTGTTCTATAAATGGAACCCTGTGTTTTATGAATAGAACCCTGTGTTTTATTAATGAAATTATGTGTTCTCTGAATGGAAACCACCCGTGATCTATAAATATAACCATGTGTTCTATGAATAAAACCTTGTGTTCTATTAATAGAACCCTGTGTCCTATGAATGGAACCCTGTGTTCTATGAATAGAACCCTGTGTTTTATGAATGAAACCATGTGTTCTCTGAATGGAAACCACCCGTGATCTATAAATATAACCATCTGTTCTATGAATAAAACCTTGTGTTCTATAAATAGAACCCTGTGTTCTATAAATGGAACCCTGTGTTCTATGAATAGAACCCTGTGTTTTATGAATGAAATTATGTGTTCTCTGAATGGAAACCACCCGTGATCTATAAATATAACCATGTGTTCTAAGAATAAAACCTTGTGTTCTATTTATAGAACCCTGTGTTCTATGAATGGAACCCTGTGTTCTATGAATAGAACCCTGTGTTTTATGAATGAAACCATGTGTTCTCTGAATGGAAACCACCCGTGATCTATAAATATAACCATATTTTCTATGAATAAAACCTTGTGTTCTATGAATAGAACCCTATGTTCTATAAATGGAACCCTGTGTTCTATGAATAGAACCCTGTGTTTTATGATAGAAATTATGTGTTCTCTGAATGGAAACCACCCGTGATCTATAAATATAACCATGTGTTCTATGAATAAAACCTTGTGTTCTATTAATAGAACCCTGTGTCCTATGAATGGAACCCTGTGTTCTATGAATAGAACCCTGTGTTTTATGAATGAAACCATGTGTTCTCTGAATGGAAACCACCCGTGATCTATAAATATAACCATCTGTTCTATGAATAAAACCTTGTGTTCTATGAATAGAACCCTATGTTCTATAAATGGAACCCTGTGTTCTATGAATAGAACCCTGTGTTTTATGAATGAAATGATGTGTTCTCTGAATGGAAACCACCCGTGATCTATAAATATAACCATGTGTTCTATGAATAAAACCTTGTGTTCTATTAATAGAACCCTGTGTTCTATGAATGGAACCCTGTGTTCTATGAATAGAACCCTGTGTTTTATGAATGAAATTATGTGTTCTCTGAATGAAAACCACCCGTGATCTATAAATATAACCATGTGTTCTATGAATAAAACCTTGTGTTCTATTAATAGAACCCTGTGTTCTATGAATGGAAACCTGTGTTCTATGAATAGAACCCTGTGTTTTATGAATGAAACCATGTGTTCTCTGAATGGAAACCACCCGTGATCTATAAATATAACCATCTGTTCTATGAATAAAACCTTTTGTTCTATTAATAGAACCCTGTGTCCTATGAATGGAACCCTGTGTTCTATGAATAGAACCCTGTGTTTTATGAATGAAACCATGTGTTCTCTGAATGGAAACCACCCGTGATCTATAAATATAACCATCTGTTCTATGAATAAAACCTTGTGTTCTATGAATAGAACCCTGTGTTCTATAAATGGAACCCTGTGTTCTATGAATAGAACCCTGTGTTTTATGAATGAAATTATGTGTTCTCTGAATGGAAATCACCCGTGATCTATAAATATAACCATGTGTTCTATGAATAAAACCTTGTGTTCTATTAATAGAACCTTGTGTTTTATGAATGGAACCCTGTGTTCTATGTATAGAACCCTGTGTTTTATGAATGAAATTATGTGTTCTCTGAATGAAAACCACCCGTGATCTATAAATATAACCATCTGTTCTATGAATAAAACCTTGTGTTCTATGAATAGAACCCTGTGTTCTATAAATGGAACCCTGTGTTCTATGAATAGAACCCTGTGTTTTATGAATGAAATTATGTGTTCTCTGAATGGAAAACACCCGTGATCTATAAATATAACCATGTGTTCTAAGAATAAAACCTTGTGTTCTATTTATAGAACCCTGTGTTCTATGAATGGAACCCTGTGTTCTATGAATAGAACCCTGTGTTTTATGAATGAAACAATGTGTTCTCTGAATGGAAACCACCCGTGATCTATAAATATAACCATCTTTTCTATGAATAAAACCTTGTGTTCTATGAATAGAACCCTATGTTCTATAAATGGAACCCTGTGTTCTATGAATAGAACCCTGTGTTTTATGATTGAAATTATGTGTTCTCTGAATGGAAACCACCCGTGATCTATAAATATAACCATGTGTTATATGAATAAAACCTTGTGTTCTATTAATAGAACCCTGTGTCCTATAAATGGAACCCTGTGTTCTATGAATAGAACCCTGTGTTTTATGAATGAAACCATGTGTTCTCTGAATGGAAACCACCCGTGATCTATAAATATAACCATCTGTTCTATGAATAAAACCTTGTGTTCTATGAATAGAACCCTATGTTCTATAAATGGAACCCTGTGTTTTATGAATAGAACCCTGTGTTTTATTAATGAAATTATGTGTTCTCTGAATGGAAACCACCCGTGATCTATAAATATAACCATGTGTTCTATGAATAACACCTTGTGTTCTATTAATAGAACCCTGTGTCCTATGAATGGAACCCTGTGTTCTATGAATAGAACCCTGTGTTTTATGAATGAAACCATGTGTTCTCTAAATGGAAACCACCCGTGATCTATAAATATAACCATCTGTTCTATGAATAAAACCTTGTGTTCTATGAATAGAACCCTGTGTTCTATAAATGGAACCCTGTGTTCTATGAATAGAACCCTGTGTTTTATATATGAAATTATGTGTTCTCTGAATGGAAATCACCCGTGATCTATAAATATAACCATGTGTTCTATGAATAAAACCTTGTGTTCTATGAATAGAACCCTGTGTTCTATAAATGGAACCCTGTGTTCTATGAATAGAACCCTGTGTTTTATGAATGAAATTATGCGTTCTCTGAATGGAAACCACCCGTGATCTATAAATATAACCATGTGTTCTAAGAATAAAACCTTGTGTTCTATTTATAGAACCCTGTGTTCTATGAATGGAACCCTGTGTTCTATGAATAGAACCCTGTGTTTTATGAATGAAACCATGTGTTCTCTGAATGGAAACCACCCGTGATCTATAAATATAACCATCGGTTCTATGTATAAAACCTTGTGTTCTATGAATAGAACCCTATGTTCTATAAATGGAACCCTGTGTTCTATGAATAGAACCCTGTGTTTTATGAATGAAATTATGTGTTCTCTGAATGGAAACCACCCGTGATCTATAAATATAACCATGTGTTCTATGAATAAAACCTTGTGTTCTATTAATAGAACCCTGTGTTCTATGAATGGAACCCTGTGTTCTATGAATGGAACCCTGTGTTCTATGAATAGAACCCTGTGTTTTATGAATGAAACCATGTGTTCTCTGAATGGAAACCACCCGTGATCTATAAATATAACCATCTGTTCTATGAATAAAACCTTGTGTACTATGAATAGAACCCTGTGTTCTATAAATGGAACCCTGTGTTCTATGAATAGAACCCTGTGTTTAAAGAATGAAATTATGTGTTCTCTGAATAAAAACCACCTGTGATCTATAAATATAACCATCTGTTCTATGAATAAAACCTTGTGTTCTATGAATAGAACCCTGTGTTCTATAAATGGAACCCTGTGTTCTATGAATAGAACCCTGTGTTTTATGAATGAAATTATGTGTTCTCTGAATGGAAACCACCCGTGATCTATAAATATAACCATCTGTTCTATGAATAAAACCTTGTGTTCTATGAATAGAACCCTGTGTTATATAAATGGAACCCTGTGTTTTATGAATAGAACCCTGTGTTTTATTAATGAAATTATGTGTTCTCTGAATGGAAACCACCCGTGATCTATAAATATAACCATGTGTTCTATGAATAAAACCTTGTGTTCTATTAATAGAACCCTGTGTCCTATGAATGGAACCCTGTGTTCTATGAATAGAACCCTGTGTTTTATAAATGAAACCATGTGTTCTCTGAATGGAAACCACCCGTGATCTATAAATATAACCATCTGTTCTATGAATAAAACCTTGTGTTCTATGAATAGAACCCTATGTTCTATAAATGGAACCCTGTGTTCTATGAATAGAACCCTGTGTTTTATGAATGAAATGATGTGTTCTCTGAATGGAAACCACCCGTGATCTATAAATATAACCATGTGTTCTATGAATAAAACCTTGTATTCTATTAATAGAACCCTGTGTTCTATGAATGGAACCTTGTGTTCTATGAATGGAACCCTGTGTTCTATGAATAGAACCCTGTGTTTTATGAATGAAACCATGTGTTCTCTGAATGGAAACCACCCGTGATCTATAAATATAACCATCTGTTCTATGAATAAAACCTTTTGTTCTATTAATAGAACCCTGTGTCCTATGAATGGAACCCTGTGTTCTATGAATAGAACCCTGTGTTTTATGAATGAAACCATGTGTTCTCTGAATGGAAACCACCCGTGATCTATAAATATAACCATCTGTTCTATGAATAAAACCTTGTGTTCTATGAATAGAACCCTGTGTTCTATAAATGGAACCCTGTGTTCTATGAATAGAACCCTGTGTTTTATGAATGAAATTATGTGTTCTCTGAATGGAAATCACCCGTGATCTATAAATATAACCATGTGTTCTATGAATAACACCTTGTGTTCTATTAATAGAACCCTGTGTCCTATGAATGGAACCCTGTGTTCTATGAATAGAACCCTGTGTTTTATGAATGAAACCATGTGTTCTCTAAATGGAAACCACCCGTGATCTATAAATATAACCATCTGTTCTATGAATAAAACCTTGTGTTCTATGAATAGAACCCTGTGTTCTATAAATGGAACCCTGTGTTCTATGAATAGAACCCTGTGTTTTATATATGAAATTATGTGTTCTCTGAATGGAAATCACCCGTGATCTATAAATATAACCATGTGTTCTATGAATAAAACCTTGTGTTCTTATAATAGAACCTTGTGTTTTATGAATGGAACCCTGTGTTCTATGAATAGAACCCTGTATTTTATGAATGAAATTATGTGTTCTCTGAATGAAAACCACCCGTGATCTATAAATATAACCATCTGTTCTATGAATAAAACCTTGTGTTCTATGAATAGAACCCTGTGTTCTATAAATGGAACCCTGTGTTCTATGAATAGAACCCTGTGTTTTATGAATGAAATTATGCGTTCTCTGAATGGAAACCACCCGTGATCTATAAATATAACCATGTGTTCTAAGAATAAAACCTTGTGTTCTATTTATAGAACCCTGTGTTCTATGAATGGAACCCTGTGTTCTATGAATAGAACCCTGTGTTTTATGAATGAAACCATGTGTTCTCTGAATGGAAACCACCCGTGATCTATAAATATAACCATCGGTTCTATGTATAAAACCTTGTGTTCTATGAATAGAACCCTATGTTCTATAAATGGAACCCTGTGTTCTATGAATAGAACCCTGTGTTTTATTAATGAAATTATGTGTTCTCTGAATGGAAACCACCCGTGATCTATAAATATAACCATGTGTTCTATGAATAAAACCTTGTGTTCTATTAATAGAACCCTGTGTTCTATGAATGGAACCCTGTGTTCTATGAATGGAACCCTGTGTTCTATGAATAGAACCCTGTGTTTTATGAATGAAACCATGTGTTCTCTGAATGGAAACCACCCGTGATCTATAAATATAACCATCTGTTCTATGAATAAAACCTTGTGTACTATGAATAGAACCCTGTGTTCTATAAATGGAACCCTGTGTTCTATGAATAGAACCCTGTGTTTAAAGAATGAAATTATGTGTTCTCTGAATAAAAACCACCTGTGATCTATAAATATAACCATCTGTTCTATGAATAAAACCTTGTGTTCTATGAATAGAACCCTGTGTTCTATAAATGGAACCCTGTGTTCTATGAATAGAACCCTGTGTTTTATGAATGAAATTATGTGTTCTCTGAATGGAAACCACCCGTGATCTATAAATATAACCATCTGTTCTATGAATAAAACCTTGTGTTCTATGAATAGAACCCTGTGTTATATAAATGGAACCCTGTGTTTTATGAATAGAACCCTGTGTTTTATTAATGAAATTATGTGTTCTCTGAATGGAAACCACCCGTGATCTATAAATATAACCATGTGTTCTATGAATAAAACCTTGTGTTCTATTAATAGAACCCTGTGTCCTATGAATGGAACCCTGTGTTCTATGAATAGAACCCTGTGTTTTATAAATGAAACCATGTGTTCTCTGAATGGAAACCACCCGTGATCTATAAATATAACCATCTGTTCTATGAATAAAACCTTGTGTTCTATGAATAGAACCCTATGTTCTATAAATGGAACCCTGTGTTCTATGAATAGAACCCTGTGTTTTATGAATGAAATGATGTGTTCTCTGAATGGAAACCACCCGTGATCTATAAATATAACCATGTGTTCTATGAATAAAACCTTGTATTCTATTAATAGAACCCTGTGTTCTATGAATGGAACCTTGTGTTCTATGAATAGAACCCTGTGTTTTATGAATGAAATTATGTGTTCTCTGAATGGAAACCACCCGTGATCTATAAATATAACCATGTGTTCTATGAATAAAACCTTGTGTTCTATTAATAGAACCCTGTGTTCTATGAATGGAACCCTGTGTTCTATGAATAGAACCCTGTGTTTTATGAATGAAACCATGTGTTCTATGAATGAAACCATGTGTTCTCTGAATGGAAACCACCCGTGATCTATAAATATAACCATCTGTTCTATGAATAAAACCTTGTGTTCTATGAATAGAACCCTGTGTTCTATAAATGGAACCCTGTGTTTTATGAATAGAACCCTGTGTTTTATTAATGAAATTATGTGTTCTCTGAATGGAAACCACCCGTGATCTATAAATATAACCATGTGTTCTATGAATAAAACCTTGTGTTCTATTAATAGAACCCTGAGTCCTATGAATGGAACCCTGTGTTCTATGAATAGAACCCTGTGTTTTATGAATGAAACCATGTGTTCTCTGAATGGAAACCACCCGTGATCTATAAATATAACCATCTGTTCTATGAATAAAACCTTGTGTTCTATAAATAGAACCCTGTGTTCTATAAATGGAACCCTGTGTTCTATGAATAGAACCCTGTGTTTTATGAATGAAATTATGTGTTCTCTGAATGGAAACCACCCGTGATCTATAAATATAACCATGTGTTCTAAGAATAAAACCTTGTGTTCTATTTATAGAACCCTGTGTTCTATGAATGGAACCCTGTGTTCTATGAATGGAACCCTGTGTTTTATGAATGAAACCATGTGTTCTCTGAATGGAAACCACCCGTGATCTATAAATATAACCATATTTTCTATGAATAAAACCTTGTGTTCTATGAATAGAACCCTATGTTCTATAAATGGAACCCTGTGTTCTATGAATAGAACCCTGTGTTTTATGATAGAAATTATGTGTTCTCTGAATGGAAACCACCCGTGATCTATAAATATAACCATGTGTTCTATGAATAAAACCTTGTGTTCTATTAATAGAACCCTGTGTCCTATGAATGGAACCCTGTGTTCTATGAATAGAACCCTGTGTTTTATGAATGAAACCATGTGTTCTCTGAATGGAAACCACCCGTGATCTATAAATATAACCATCTGTTCTATGAATAAAACCTTGTGTTCTATGAATAGAACCCTATGTTCTATAAATGGAACCCTGTGTTCTATGAATAGAACCCTGTGTTTTATGAACGAAATGATGTGTTCTCTGAATGGAAACCACCCGTGATCTATAAATATAACCATGTGTTCTATGAATAAAACCTTGTGTTCTATTAATAGAACCCTGTGTTCTATGAATGGAACCCTGTGTTCTATGAATAGAACCCTGTGTTTTATGAATGAAATTATGTGTTCTCTGAATGAAAACCACCCGTGATCTATAAATATAACCATGTGTTCTATGAATAAAACCTTGTGTTCTATTAATAGAACCCTGTGTTCTATGAATGGAAACCTGTGTTCTATGAATAGAACCCTGTGTTTTATGAATGAAACCATGTGTTCTCTGAATGGAAACCACCCGTGATCTATAAATATAACCATCTGTTCTATGAATAAAACCTTTTGTTCTATTAATAGAACCCTGTGTCCTATGAATGGAACCCTGTGTTCTATGAATAGAACCCTGTGTTTTATGAATGAAACCATGTGTTCTCTGAATGGAAACCACCCGTGATCTATAAATATAACCATCTTTTCTATGAATAAAACCTTGTGTTCTATGAATAGAACCCTGTGTTCTATAAATGGAACCCTGTGTTCTATGAATAGAACCCTGTGTTTTATGAATGAAATTATGTGTTCTCTGAATGGAAATCACCCGTGATCTATAAATATAACCATGTGTTCTATGAATAAAACCTTGTGTTCTATTAATAGAACCTTGTGTTTTATGAATGGAACCCTGTGTTCTATGTATAGAACCCTGTGTTTTATGAATGAAATTATGTGTTCTCTGAATGAAAACCACCCGTGATCTATAAATATAACCATCTGTTCTATGAATAAAACCTTGTGTTCTATGAATAGAACCCTGTGTTCTATAAATGGAACCCTCTGTTCTATGAATAGAACCCTGTGTTTTATGAATGAAATTATGTGTTCTCTGAATGGAAAACACCCGTGATCTATAAATATAACCATGTGTTCTAAGAATAAAACCTTGTGTTCTATTTATAGAACCCTGTGTTCTATGAATGGAACCCTGTGTTCTATGAATAGAACCCTGTGTTTTATGAATGAAACAATGTGTTCTCTGAATGGAAACCACCCGTGATCTATAAATATAACCATCTTTTCTATGAATAAAACCTTGTGTTCTATGAATAGAACCCTATGTTCTATAAATGGAACCCTGTGTTCTATGAATAGAACCCTGTGTTTTATGATTGAAATTATGTGTTCTCTGAATGGAAACCACCCGTGATCTATAAATATAACCATGTGTTATATGAATAAAACCTTGTGTTCTATTAATAGAACCCTGTGTCCTATAAATGGAACCCTGTGTTCTATGAATAGAACCCTGTGTTTTATGAATGAAACCATGTGTTCTCTGAATGGAAACCACCCGTGATCTATAAATATAACCATCTGTTCTATGAATAAAACCTTGTGTTCTATGAATAGAACCCTATGTTCTATAAATGGAACCCTGTGTTTTATGAATAGAACCCTGTGTTTTATTAATGAAATTATGTGTTCTCTGAATGGAAACCACCCGTGATCTATAAATATAACCATGTGTTCTATGAATAACACCTTGTGTTCTATTAATAGAACCCTGTGTCCTATGAATGGAACCCTGTGTTCTATGAATAGAACCCTGTGTTTTATGAATGAAACCATGTGTTCTCTAAATGGAAACCACCCGTGATCTATAAATATAACCATCTGTTCTATGAATAAAACCTTGTGTTCTATGAATAGAACCCTGTGTTCTATAAATGGAACCCTGTGTTCTATGAATAGAACCCTGTGTTTTATATATGAAATTATGTGTTCTCTGAATGGAAATCACCCGTGATCTATAAATATAACCATGTGTTCTATGAATAAAACCTTGTGTTCTTATAATAGAACCTTGTGTTTTATGAATGGAACCCTGTGTTCTATGAATAGAACCCTGTGTTTTATGAATGAAATTATGTGTTCTCTGAATGAAAACCACCCGTGATCTATAAATATAACCATCTGTTCTATGAATAAAACCTTGTGTTCTATGAATAGAACCCTGTGTTCTATAAATGGAACCCTGTGTTCTATGAATAGAACCCTGTGTTTTATGAATGAAATTATGTGTTCTCTGAATGGAAACCACCCGTGATCTATAAATATAACCATGTGTTCTAAGAATAAAACCTTGTGTTCTATTTATAGAACCCTGTGTTCTATGAATGGAACCCTGTGTTCTATGAATAGAACCCTGTGTTTTATGAATGAAACCATGTGTTCTCTGAATGGAAACCACCCGTGATCTATAAATATAACCATCTTTTCTATGAATAAAACCTTGTGTTCTATGAATAGAACCCTATGTTCTATAAATGGAACCCTGTGTTCTATGAATAGAACCCTGTGTTTTATGATATAAATTATGTGTTCTCTGAATGGAAACCACCCGTGATCTATAAATATAACCATGTGTTCTATGAATAAAACCTTGTGTTCTATTAATAGAACCCTGTGTCCTATGAATGGAACCCTGTGTTCTATGAATAGAACCCTGTGTTTTATGAATGAAACCATGTGTTCTCTGAATGGAAACCACCCGTGATCTATAAATATAACCATCTGTTCTATGAATAAAACCTTGTGTTCTATGAATAGAACCCTATGTTCTATAAATGGAACCCTGTGTTCTATGAATAGAACCCTGTGTTTTATGAATGAAATGATGTGTTCTCTGAATGGAAACCACCCGTGATCTATAAATATAACCATGTGTTCTATGAATAAAACCTTGTATTCTATTAATAGAACCCTGTGTTCTATGAATGGAACCTTGTGTTCTATGAATAGAACCCTGTGTTTTATGAATGAAATTATGTGTTCTCTGAATGGAAACCACCCGTGATCTATAAATATAACCATGTGTTCTATGAATAAAACCTTGTGTTCTATTAATAGAACCCTGTGTTCTATGAATGGAACCCTGTGTTCTATGAATAGAACCCTGTGTTTTATGAATGAAACCATGTGTTCTCTGAATGGAAACCACCCGTGATCTATAAATATAACCATCTGTTCTATGAATAAAACCTTGTGTTCTATGAATAGAACCCTGTGTTCTATAAATGGAACCCTGTGTTTTATGAATAGAACCCTGTGTTTTATTAATGAAATTATGTGTTCTCTGAATGGAAACCACCCGTGATCTATAAATATAACCATGTGTTCTATGAATAAAACCTTGTGTTCTATTAATAGAACCCTGTGTCCTATGAATGGAACCCTGTGTTCTATGAATAGAACCCTGTGTTTTATGAATGAAACCATGTGTTCTCTGAATGGAAACCACCCGTGATCTATAAATATAACCATCTGTTCTATGAATAAAACCTTGTGTTCTATAAATAGAACCCTGTGTTCTATAAATGGAACCCTGTGTTCTATGAATAGAACCCTGTGTTTTATGAATGAAATTATGTGTTCTCTGAATGGAAACCACCCGTGATCTATAAATATAACCATGTGTTCTAAGAATAAAACCTTGTGTTCTATTTATAGAACCCTGTGTTCTATGAATGGAACCCTGTGTTCTATGAATAGAACCCTGTGTTTTATGAATGAAACCATGTGTTCTCTGAATGGAAACCACCCGTGATCTATAAATATAACCATATTTTCTATGAATAAAACCTTGTGTTCTATGAATAGAACCCTATGTTCTATAAATGGAACCCTGTGTTCTATGAATAGAACCCTGTGTTTTATGATAGAAATTATGTGTTCTCTGAATGGAAACCACCCGTGATCTATAAATATAACCATGTGTTCTATGAATAAAACCTTGTGTTCTATTAATAGAACCCTGTGTCCTATGAATGGAACCCTGTGTTCTATGAATAGAACCCTGTGTTTTATGAATGAAACCATGTGTTCTCTGAATGGAAACCACCCGTGATCTATAAATATAACCATCTGTTCTATGAATAAAACCTTGTGTTCTATGAATAGAAACCTATGTTCTATAAATGGAACCCTGTGTTCTATGAATAGAACCCTGTGTTTTATGAATGAAATGATGTGTTCTCTGAATGGAAACCACCCGTGATCTATAAATATAACCATGTGTTCTATGAATAAAACCTTGTGTTCTATTAATAGAACCCTGTGTTCTATGAATGGAACCCTGTGTTCTATGAATAGAACCCTGTGTTTTATGAATGAAATGATGTGTTCTCTGAATGGAAACCACCCGTGATCTATAAATATAACCATGTGTTCTATGAATAAAACCTTGTGTTCTATTAATAGAACCCTGTGTTCTATGAATGGAAACCTGTGTTCTATGAATAGAACCCTGTGTTTTATGAATGAAACCATGTGTTCTCTGAATGGAAACCACCCGTGATCTATAAATATAACCATCTGTTCTATGAATAAAACCTTTTGTTCTATTAATAGAACCCTGTGTCCTATGAATGGAACCCTGTGTTCTATGAATAGAACCCTGTGTTTTATGAATGAAACCATGTGTTCTCTGAATGGAAACCACCCGTGATCTATAAATATAACCATCTGTTCTATGAATAAAACCTTGTGTTCTATGAATAGAACCCTGTGTTCTATAAATGGAACCCTGTGTTCTATGAATAGAACCCTGTGTTTTATGAATGAAATTATGTGTTCTCTGAATGGAAATCACCCGTGATCTATAAATATAACCATGTGTTCTATGAATAAAACCTTGTGTTCTATTAATAGAACCTTGTGTTTTATGAATGGAACCCTGTGTTCTATGTATAGAACCCTGTGTTTTATGAATGAAATTATGTGTTCTCTGAATGAAAACCACCCGTGATCTATAAATATAACCATCTGTTCTATGAATAAAACCTTGTGTTCTATGAATAGAACCCTGTGTTCTATAAATGGAACCCTGTGTTCTATGAATAGAACCCTGTGTTTTATGAATGAAATTATGTGTTCTCTGAATGGAAAACACCCGTGATCTATAAATATAACCATGTGTTCTAAGAATAAAACCTTGTGTTCTATTTATAGAACCCTGTGTTCTATGAATGGAACCCTGTGTTCTATGAATAGAACCCTGTGTTTTATGAATGAAACAATGTGTTCTCTGAATGGAAACCACCCGTGATCTATAAATATAACCATCTTTTCTATGAATAAAACCTTGTGTTCTATGAATAGAACCCTATGTTCTATAAATGGAACCCTGTGTTCTATGAATAGAACCCTGTGTTTTATGATTGAAATTATGTGTTCTCTGAATGGAAACCACCCGTGATCTATAAATATAACCATGTGTTATATGAATAAAACCTTGTGTTCTATTAATAGAACCCTGTGTCCTATAAATGGAACCCTGTGTTCTATGAATAGAACCCTGTGTTTTATGAATGAAACCATGTGTTCTCTGAATGGAAACCACCCGTGATCTATAAATATAACCATCTGTTCTATGAATAAAACCTTGTGTTCTATGAATAGAACCCTATGTTCTATAAATGGAACCCTGTGTTTTATGAATAGAACCCTGTGTTTTATTAATGAAATTATGTGTTCTCTGAATGGAAACCACCCGTGATCTATAAATATAACCATGTGTTCTATGAATAACACCTTGTGTTCTATTAATAGAACCCTGTGTCCTATGAATGGAACCCTGTGTTCTATGAATAGAACCCTGTGTTTTATGAATGAAACCATGTGTTCTCTAAATGGAAACCACCCGTGATTTATAAATATAACCATCTGTTCTATGAATAAAACCTTGTGTTCTATGAATAGAACCCTGTGTTCTATAAATGGAACCCTGTGTTCTATGAATAGAACCCTGTGTTTTATATATGAAATTATGTGTTCTCTGAATGGAAATCACCCGTGATCTATAAATATAACCATGTGTTCTATGAATAAAACCTTGTGTTCTTATAATAGAACCTTGTGTTTTATGAATGGAACCCTGTGTTCTATGAATAGAACCCTGTATTTTATGAATGAAATTATGTGTTCTCTGAATGAAAACCACCCGTGATCTATAAATATAACCATCTGTTCTATGAATAAAACCTTGTGTTCTATGAATAGAACCCTGTGTTCTATAAATGGAACCCTGTGTTCTATGAATAGAACCCTGTGTTTTATGAATGAAATTATGTGTTCTCTGAATGGAAACCACCCGTGATCTATAAATATAACCATGTGTTCTAAGAATAAAACCTTGTGTTCTATTTATAGAACCCTGTGTTCTATGAATGGAACCCTGTGTTCTATGAATAGAACCCTGTGTTTTATGAATGAAACCATGTGTTCTCTGAATGGAAACCACCCGTGATCTATAAATATAACCATCGGTTCTATGTATAAAACCTTGTGTTCTATGAATAGAACCCTATGTTCTATAAATGGAACCCTGTGTTCTATGAATAGAACCCTGTGTTTTATGAATGAAATTATGTGTTCTCTGAATGGAAACCACCCGTGATCTATAAATATAACCATGTGTTCTATGAATAAAACCTTGTGTTCTATTAATAGAACCCTGTGTTCTATGAATGGAACCCTGTGTTCTATGAATGGAACCCTGTGTTCTATGAATAGAACCCTGTGTTTTATGAATGAAACCATGTGTTCTCTGAATGGAAACCACCCGTGATCTATAAATATAACCATCTGTTCTATGAATAAAACCTTGTGTACTATGAATAGAACCCTGTGTTCTATAAATGGAACCCTGTGTTCTATGAATAGAACCCTGTGTTTAAAGAATGAAATTATGTGTTCTCTGAATAAAAACCACCTGTGATCTATAAATATAACCATCTGTTCTATGAATAAAACCTTGTGTTCTATGAATAGAACCCTGTGTTCTATAAATGGAACCCTGTGTTCTATGAATAGAACCCTGTGTTTTATGAATGAAATTATGTGTTCTCTGAATGGAAACCACCCGTGATCTATAAATATAACCATCTGTTCTATGAATAAAACCTTGTGTTCTATGAATAGAACCCTGTGTTATATAAATGGAACCCTGTGTTTTATGAATAGAACCCTGTGTTTTATTAATGAAATTATGTGTTCTCTGAATGGAAACCACCCGTGATCTATAAATATAACCATGTGTTCTATGAATAAAACCTTGTGTTCTATTAATAGAACCCTGTGTCCTATGAATGGAACCCTGTGTTCTATGAATAGAACCCTGTGTTTTATAAATGAAACCATGTGTTCTCTGAATGGAAACCACCCGTGATCTATAAATATAACCATCTGTTCTATGAATAAAACCTTGTGTTCTATGAATAGAACCCTATGTTCTATAAATGGAACCCTGTGTTCTATGAATAGAACCCTGTGTTTTATGAATGAAATGATGTGTTCTCTGAATGGAAACCACCCGTGATCTATAAATATAACCATGTGTTCTATGAATAAAACCTTGTATTCTATTAATAGAACCCTGTGTTCTATGAATGGAACCTTGTGTTCTATGAATAGAACCCTGTGTTTTATGAATGAAATTATGTGTTCTCTGAATGGAAACCACCCGTGATCTATAAATATAACCATGTGTTCTATGAATAAAACCTTGTGTTCTATTAATAGAACCCTGTGTTCTATGAATGGAACCCTGTGTTCTATGAATAGAACCCTGTGTTTTATGAATGAAACCATGTGTTCTATGAATGAAACCATGTGTTCTCTGAATGGAAACCACCCGTGATCTATAAATATAACCATCTGTTCTATGAATAAAACCTTGTGTTCTATGAATAGAACCCTGTGTTCTATAAATGGAACCCTGTGTTTTATGAATAGAACCCTGTGTTTTATTAATGAAATTATGTGTTCTCTGAATGGAAACCACCCGTGATCTATAAATATAACCATGTGTTCTATGAATAAAACCTTGTGTTCTATTAATAGAACCCTGTGTCCTATGAATGGAACCCTGTGTTCTATGAATAGAACCCTGTGTTTTATGAATGAAACCATGTGTTCTCTGAATGGAAACCACCCGTGATCTATAAATATAACCATCTGTTCTATGAATAAAACCTTGTGTTCTATTAATAGAACCCTGTGTTCTATGAATGGAAACCTGTGTTCTATGAATAGAACCCTGTGTTTTATGAATGAAACCATGTGTTCTCTGAATGGAAACCACCCGTGATCTATAAATATAACCATCTGTTCTATGAATAAAACCTTTTGTTCTATTAATAGAACCCTGTGTCCTATGAATGGAACCCTGTGTTCTATGAATAGAACCCTGTGTTTTATGAATGAAACCATGTGTTCTCTGAATGGAAACCACCCGTGATCTATAAATATAACCATCTGTTCTATGAATAAAACCTTGTGTTCTATGAATAGAACCCTGTGTTCTATAAATGGAACCCTGTGTTCTATGAATAGAACCCTGTGTTTTATGAATGAAATTATGTGTTCTCTGAATGGAAATCACCCGTGATCTATAAATATAACCATGTGTTCTATGAATAAAACCTTGTGTTCTATTAATAGAACCTTGTGTTTTATGAATGGAACCCTGTGTTCTATGTATAGAACCCTGTGTTTTATGAATGAAATTATGTGTTCTCTGAATGAAAACCACCCGTGATCTATAAATATAACCATCTGTTCTATGAATAAAACCTTGTGTTCTATGAATAGAACCCTGTGTTCTATAAATGGAACCCTCTGTTCTATGAATAGAACCCTGTGTTTTATGAATGAAATTATGTGTTCTCTGAATGGAAAACACCCGTGATCTATAAATATAACCATGTGTTCTAAGAATAAAACCTTGTGTTCTATTTATAGAACCCTGTGTTCTATGAATGGAACCCTGTGTTCTATGAATAGAACCCTGTGTTTTATGAATGAAACAATGTGTTCTCTGAATGGAAACCACCCGTGATCTATAAATATAACCATCTTTTCTATGAATAAAACCTTGTGTTCTATGAATAGAACCCTATGTTCTATAAATGGAACCCTGTGTTCTATGAATAGAACCCTGTGTTTTATGATTGAAATTATGTGTTCTCTGAATGGAAACCACCCGTGATCTATAAATATAACCATGTGTTATATGAATAAAACCTTGTGTTCTATTAATAGAACCCTGTGTCCTATAAATGGAACCCTGTGTTCTATGAATAGAACCCTGTGTTTTATGAATGAAACCATGTGTTCTCTGAATGGAAACCACCCGTGATCTATAAATATAACCATCTGTTCTATGAATAAAACCTTGTGTTCTATGAATAGAACCCTATGTTCTATAAATGGAACCCTGTGTTTTATGAATAGAACCCTGTGTTTTATTAATGAAATTATGTGTTCTCTGAATGGAAACCACCCGTGATCTATAAATATAACCATGTGTTCTATGAATAACACCTTGTGTTCTATTAATAGAACCCTGTGTCCTATGAATGGAACCCTGTGTTCTATGAATAGAACCCTGTGTTTTATGAATGAAACCATGTGTTCTCTAAATGGAAACCACCCGTGATCTATAAATATAACCATCTGTTCTATGAATAAAACCTTGTGTTCTATGAATAGAACCCTGTGTTCTATAAATGGAACCCTGTGTTCTATGAATAGAACCCTGTGTTTTATATATGAAATTATGTGTTCTCTGAATTGAAATCACCCGTGATCTATAAATATAACCATGTGTTCTATGAATAAAACCTTGTGTTCTTATAATAGAACCTTGTGTTTTATGAATGGAACCCTGTGTTCTATGAATAGAACCCTGTGTTTTATGAATGAAATTATGTGTTCTCTGAATGAAAACCACCCGTGATCTATAAATATAACCATCTGTTCTATGAATAAAACCTTGTGTTCTATGAATAGAACCCTGTGTTCTATAAATGGAACCCTGTGTTCTATGAATAGAACCCTGTGTTTTATGAATGAAATTATGTGTTCTCTGAATGGAAACCACCCGTGATCTATAAATATAACCATGTGTTCTAAGAATAAAACCTTGTGTTCTATTTATAGAACCCTGTGTTCTATGAATGGAACCCTGTGTTCTATGAATAGAACCCTGTGTTTTATGAATGAAACCATGTGTTCTCTGAATGGAAACCACCCGTGATCTATAAATATAACCATCGGTTCTATGTATAAAACCTTGTGTTCTATGAATAGAACCCTATGTTCTATAAATGGAACCCTGTGTTCTATGAATAGAACCCTGTGTTTTATGAATGAAATTATGTGTTCTCTGAATGGAAACCACCCGTGATCTATAAATATAACCATGTGTTCTATGAATAAAACCTTGTGTTCTATTAATAGAACCCTGTGTTCTATGAATGGAACCCTGTGTTCTATGAATGGAACCCTGTGTTCTATGAATAGAACCCTGTGTTTTATGAATGAAACCATGTGTTCTCTGAATGGAAACCACCCGTGATCTATAAATATAACCATCTGTTCTATGAATAAAACCTTGTGTACTATGAATAGAACCCTGTGTTCTATAAATGGAACCCTGTGTTCTATGAATAGAACCCTGTGTTTAAAGAATGAAATTATGTGTTCTCTGAATAAAAACCACCTGTGATCTATAAATATAACCATCTGTTCTATGAATAAAACCTTGTGTTCTATGAATAGAACCCTGTGTTCTATAAATGGAACCCTGTGTTCTATGAATAGAACCCTGTGTTTTATGAATGAAATTATGTGTTCTCTGAATGGAAACCACCCGTGATCTATAAATATAACCATCTGTTCTATGAATAAAACCTTGTGTTCTATGAATAGAACCCTGTGTTATATAAATGGAACCCTGTGTTTTATGAATAGAACCCTGTGTTTTATTAATGAAATTATGTGTTCTCTGAATGGAAACCACCCGTGATCTATAAATATAACCATGTGTTCTATGAATAAAACCTTGTGTTCTATTAATAGAACCCTGTGTCCTATGAATGGAACCCTGTGTTCTATGAATAGAACCCTGTGTTTTATGAATGAAACCATGTGTTCTCTGAATGGAAACCACCCGTGATCTATAAATATAACCATCTGTTCTATGAATAAAACCTTGTGTTCTATGAATAGAACCCTGTGTTCTATAAATGGAACCCTGTGTTCTATGAATAGAACCCTGTGTTTTATGAATGAAATTATGTGTTCTCTGAATGGAAATCACCCGTGATCTATAAATATAACCATGTGTTCTATGAATAAAACCTTGTGTTCTATTAATAGAACCTTGTGTTTTATGAATGGAACCCTGTGTTCTATGTATAGAACCCTGTGTTTTATGAATGAAATTATGTGTTCTCTGAATGAAAACCACCCGTGATCTATAAATATAACCATCTGTTCTATGAATAAAACCTTGTGTTCTATGAATAGAACCCTGTGTTCTATAAATGGAACCCTGTGTTCTATGAATAGAACCCTGTGTTTTATGAATGAAATTATGTGTTCTCTGAATGGAAAACACCCGTGATCTATAAATATAACCATGTGTTCTAAGAATAAAACCTTGTGTTCTATTTATAGAACCCTGTGTTCTATGAATGGAACCCTGTGTTCTATGAATAGAACCCTGTGTTTTATGAATGAAACAATGTGTTCTCTGAATGGAAACCACCCGTGATCTATAAATATAACCATCTTTTCTATGAATAAAACCTTGTGTTCTATGAATAGAACCCTATGTTCTATAAATGGAACCCTGTGTTCTATGAATAGAACCCTGTGTTTTATGATTGAAATTATGTGTTCTCTGAATGGAAACCACCCGTGATCTATAAATATAACCATGTGTTATATGAATAAAACCTTGTGTTCTATTAATAGAACCCTGTGTCCTATAAATGGAACCCTGTGTTCTATGAATAGAACCCTGTGTTTTATGAATGAAACCATGTGTTCTCTGAATGGAAACCACCCGTGATCTATAAATATAACCATCTGTTCTATGAATAAAACCTTGTGTTCTATGAATAGAACCCTATGTTCTATAAATGGAACCCTGTGTTTTATGAATAGAACCCTGTGTTTTATTAATGAAATTATGTGTTCTCTGAATGGAAACCACCCGTGATCTATAAATATAACCATGTGTTCTATGAATAACACCTTGTGTTCTATTAATAGAACCCTGTGTCCTATGAATGGAACCCTGTGTTCTATGAATAGAACCCTGTGTTTTATGAATGAAACCATGTGTTCTCTGAATGGAAACCACCCGTGATCTATAAATATAACCATCTGTTCTATGAATAAAACCTTGTGTTCTATGAATAGAACCCTGTGTTCTATAAATGGAACCCTGTGTTCTATGAATAGAACCCTGTGTTTTATATATGAAATTATGTGTTTTCTGAATGGAAATCACCCGTGATCTATAAATATAACCATGTGTTCTATGAATAAAACCTTGTGTTCTTATAATAGAACCTTGTGTTTTATGAATGGAACCCTGTGTTCTATGAATAGAACCCTGTGTTTTATGAATGAAATTATGTGTTCTCTGAATGAAAACCACCCGTGATCTATAAATATAACCATCTGTTCTATGAATAAAACCTTGTGTTCTATGAATAGAACCCTGTGTTCTATAAATGGAACCCTGTGTTCTATGAATAGAACCCTGTGTTTTATGAATGAAATTATGTGTTCTCTGAATGGAAACCACCCGTGATCTATAAATATAACCATGTGTTCTAAGAATAAAACCTTGTGTTCTATTTATAGAACCCTGTGTTCTATGAATGGAACCCTGTGTTCTATGAATAGAACCCTGTGTTTTATGAATGAAACCATGTGTTCTCTGAATGGAAACCACCCGTGATCTATAAATATAACCATCTGTTCTATGTATAAAACCTTGTGTTCTATGAATAGAACCCTATGTTCTATAAATGGAACCCTGTGTTCTATGAATAGAACCCTGTGTTTTATGAATGAAATTATGTGTTCTCTGAATGGAAAACACCCGTGATCTATAAATATAACCATGTGTTCTATGAATAAAACCTTGTGTTCTATTAATAGAACCCTGTGTTCTATGAATGGAACCCTGTGTTCTATGAATGGAACCCTGTGTTCTATGAATAGAACCCTGTGTTTTATGAATGAAACCATGTGTTCTCTGAATGGAAACCACCCGTGATCTATAAATATAACCATCTGTTCTATGAATAAAACCTTGTGTACTATGAATAGAACCCTGTGTTCTATAAATGGAACCCTGTGTTCTATGAATAGAACCCTGTGTTTAAAGAATGAAATTATGTGTTCTCTGAATAAAAACCACCTGTGATCTATAAATATAACCATCTGTTCTATGAATAAAACATTGTGTTCTATGAATAGAACCCTGTGTTCTATAAATGGAACCCTGTGTTCTATGAATAGAACCCTGTGTTTTATGAATGAAATTATGTGTTCTCTGAATGGAAACCACCCGTGATCTATAAATATAACCATCTGTTCTATGAATAAAACCTTGTGTTCTATGAATAGAACCCTGTGTTATATAAATGGAACCCTGTGTTTTATGAATAGAACCCTGTGTTTTATTAATGAAATTATGTGTTCTCTGAATGGAAACCACCCGTGATCTATAAATATAACCATGTGTTCTATGAATAAAACCTTGTGTTCTATTAATAGAACCCTGTGTCCTATGAATGGAACCCTGTGTTCTATGAATAGAACCCTGTGTTTTATGAATGAAACCATGTGTTCTCTGAATGGAAACCACCCGTGATCTATAAATATAACCATCTGTTCTATGAATAAAACCTTGTGTTCTATGAATAGAACCCTGTGTTCTATAAATGGAACCCTGTGTTCTATGAATAGAACCCTGTGTTTTATGAATGAAATTATGTGTTCTCTGAATGGAAATCACCCGTGATCTATAAATATAACCATGTGTTCTATGAATAAAACCTTGTGTTCTATTAATAGAACCTTGTGTTTTATGAATGGAACCCTGTGTTCTATGTATAGAACCCTGTGTTTTATGAATGAAATTATGTGTTCTCTGAATGAAAACCACCCGTGATCTATAAATATAACCATCTGTTCTATGAATAAAACCTTATGTTCTATGAATAGAACCCTGTGTTCTATAAATGGAACCCTGTGTTCTATGAATAGAACCCTGTGTTTTATGAATGAAATTATGTGTTCTCTGAATGGAAAACACCCGTGATCTATAAATATAACCATGTGTTCTAAGAATAAAACCTTGTGTTCTATTTATAGAACCCTGTGTTCTATGAATGGAACCCTGTGTTCTATGAATAGAACCCTGTGTTTTATGAATGAAACAATGTGTTCTCTGAATGGAAACCACCCGTGATCTATAAATATAACCATCTGTTCTATGAATAAAACCTTGTGTTCTATGAATAGAACCCTGTGTTCTATAAATGGAACCCTGTGTTCTATGAATAGAACCCTGTGTTTTATGAATGAAATTATGTGTTCTCTGAATGGAAACCACCCGTGATCTATAAATATAACCATGTGTTCTAAGAATAAAACCTTGTGTTCTATTTATAGAACCCTGTGTTCTATGAATGGAACCCTGTGTTCTATGAATAGAACCCTGTGTTTTATGAATGAAACCATGTGTTCTCTGAATGGAAACCACCCGTGATCTATAAATATAACCATCTGTTCTATGAATAAAACCTTGTGTTCTATGAATAGAACCCTATGTTCTATAAATGGAACCTTGTGTTCTATGAATAGAACCCTGTGTTTTATTAATGAAATTATGTGTTCTCTGAATGGAAACCACCCGTGATCTATAAATATAACCATGTGTTCTATGAATAAAACCTTGTGTTCTATTAATAGAACCCTGTGTTCTATGAATGGAACCCTGTGTTCTATGAATGGAACCCTGTGTTCTATGAATAGAACCCTGTGTTTTATGAATGAAACCATGTGTTCTCTGAATGGAAACCACCCGTGATCTATAAATATAACCATCTGTTCTATGAATAAAACCTTGTGTACTATGAATAGAACCCTGTGTTCTATAAATGGTACCCTGTGTTCTATGAATAGAACCCTGTGTTTAAAGAATGAAATTATGTGTTCTCTGAATAAAAACCACCTGTGATCTTTAAATATAACCATCTGTTCTATGAATAAAACCTTGTGTTCTATGAATAGAACCCTGTGTTCTATAAATGGAACCCTGTGTTCTATGAATAGAACCCTGTGTTTTATGAATGAAATTATGTGTTCTCTGAATGGAAACCACCCGTGATCTATAAATATAACCATGTGTTCTAAGAATAAAACCTTGTGTTTTATTTATAGAACCCTGTGTTCTATGAATGGAACCCTGTGTTCTATGAATAGAACCCTGTGTTTTATGAATGAAACCATGTGTTCTCTGAATGGAAACCACCCGTGATCTATAAATATAACCATCTTTTCTATGAATAAAACCTTGCGTTCTATGAATAGAACCCTATGTTCTATAAATGGAACCCTGTGTTCTATGAATAGAACCCTGTGTTTTATGATATAAATTATGTGTTCTCTGAATGGAAACCACCCGTGATCTATAAATATAACCATGTGTTCTATGAATAAAACCTTGTGTTCTATTAATAGAACCCTGTGTCCTATGAATGGAACCCTGTGTTCTATGAATAGAACCCTGTGTTTTATGAATGAAACCATGTGTTCTCTGAATGGAAACCACCCGTGATCTATAAATATAACCATATGTTCTATGAATAAAACCTTCTGTTCTATGAATAGAACCCTATGTTCTATAAATGGAACCCTGTGTTCTATGAATAGAACCCTGTGTTTTATGAATGAAATTATGTGTTCTCTGAATGGAAACCACCCGTGATCTATAAATATAACCATGTGTTCTATGAATAAAACCTTGTATTCTATTAATAGAACCCTGTGTTCTATGAATGGAACCCTGTGTTCTATGAATAGAACCCTGTGTTTTATGAATGAAATTATGTGTTCTCTGAATGAAAACCACCCGTGATCTATAAATATAACCATGTGTTCTATGAATAAAACCTTGTGTTCTATTAATAGAACCCTGTGTTCTATGAATGGAACCCTGTGTTCTATGAATAGAACCCTGTGTTTTATGAATGAAACCATGTGTTCTCTGAATGGAAACCACCCGTGATCTATAAATATAACCATCTGTTCTATGAATAAAACCTTGTGTTCTATGAATAGAACCCTGTGTTCTATAAATGGAACCCTGTGTTTTATGAATAGAACCCTGTGTTTTATTAATGAAATTATGTGTTCTCTGAATGGAAACCACCCGTGATCTATAAATATAACCATGTGTTCTATGAATAAAACCTTTTTGTTCTATTAATAGAACCCTGTGTCCTATGAATGGAACCCTGTGTTCTATGAATAGAACCCTGTGTTTTATGAATTAAACCATGTGTTCTCTGAATGGAAACCACCCGTGATCTATAAATATAACCATCCGTTTTTATGAATAAAACCTTGTGTTCTATGAATAGAACCCTGTGTTCTATAAATGGAACCCTGTGTTCTATGAATAGAACCCTGTGTTTTATGAATGAAATTATGTGTTCTCTGAATGGAAACCACCCGTGATCTATAAATATAACCATGTGTTCTATGAATAAAACCTTGTGTTCTATTAATAGAACCCTGTGTTCTATGAATGGAACCCTGTGTTCTATGAATAGAACCCTGTGTTTTATGAATGAAATGATGTGTTCTCTGAATGAAAACAACCCGTGATCTATAAATATAACCATCTGTTCTATGAATAAAACCTTGTGTTCTATGAATAGAACCCTGTGTTCTATAAATGGAACCCTGTGTTCTATAAATAGAACCCTGTGTTTTATGAATGAAATTATGTGTTCTCTGAATGGAAACCACCCGTGATCTATAAATATAACCATGTGTTCTAAGAATAAAACCTTGTGTTCTATTTATAGAACCCTGTGTTCTATGAATGGAACCCTGTGTTCTATGAATAGAACCCTGTGTTTTATGAATGAAACCATGTGTTCTCTGAATGGAAACCACCCGTGATCTATAAATATAACCATCTTTTCTATGAATAAAACCTTGTGTTCTATGAATAGAACCCTATGTTCTATAAATGGAACCCTGTGTTCTATGAATAGAACCCTGTGTTTTATGATAGAAATTATGTGTTCTCTGAATGGAAACCACCCGTGATCTATAAATATAACCATGTGTTCTATGAATAAAACCTTGTGTTCTATTAATAGAACCCTGTGTCCTATGAATGGAACCCTGTGTTCTATGAATAGAACCCTGTGTTTTATGAATGAAACCATGTGTTCTCTGAATGGAAACCACCCGTGATCTATAAATATAACCATCTGTTCTATGAATAAAACCTTGTGTTCTATGAATAGAACCCTATGTTCTATAAATGGAACCCTGTGTTCTATGAATAGAACCCTGTGTTTTATGAATGAAATGATGTGTTCTCTGAATGGAAACCACCCGTGATCTATAAATATAACCATGTGTTCTATGAATAAAACCTTGTATTCTATTAATAGAACCCTGTGTTCTATGAATGGAACCTTGTGTTCTATGAATAGAACCCTGTGTTTTATGAATGAAATTATGTGTTCTCTGAATGGAAACCACCCGTGATCTATAAATATAACCATGTGTTCTATGAATAAAACCTTGTGTTCTATTAATAGAACCCTGTGTTCTATGAATGGAACCCTGTGTTCTATGAATAGAACCCTGTGTTTTATGAATGAAACCATGTGTTCTCTGAATGGAAACCACCCGTGATCTATAAATATAACCATCTGTTCTATGAATAAAACCTTGTGTTCTATGAATAGAACCCTGTGTTCTATAAATGGAACCCTGTGTTTTATGAATAGAACCCTGTGTTTTATGAATGAAATTATGTGTTCTCTGAATGGAAAACACCCGTGATCTATAAATATAACCATGTGTTCTAAGAATAAAACCTTGTGTTCTATTTATAGAACCCTGTGTTCTATGAATGGAACCCTGTGTTCTATGAATAGAACCCTGTGTTTTATGAATGAAACCATGTGTTCTCTGAATGGAAACCACCCGTGATCTATAAATATAACCATCTGTTCTATGAATAAAACCTTGTGTACTATGAATAGAACCCTGTGTTCTATAAATGGAACCCTGTGTTCTATGAATAGAACCCTGTGTTTAAAGAATGAAATTATGTGTTCTCTGAATAAAAACCACCTGTGATCTATAAATATAACCATCTGTTCTATGAATAAAACCTTGTGTTCTATGAATAGAACCCTGTGTTCTATAAATGGAACCCTGTGTTCTATGAATAGAACCCTGTGTTTTATGAATGAAATTATGTGTTCTCTGAATGGAAACCACCCGTGATCTATAAATATAACCATCTGTTCTATGAATAAAACCTTGTGTTCTATGAATAGAACCCTGTGTTATATAAATGGAACCCTGTGTTTTATGAATAGAACCCTGTGTTTTATTAATGAAATTATGTGTTCTCTGAATGGAAACCACCCGTGATCTATAAATATAACCATGTGTTCTATGAATAAAACCTTGTGTTCTATTAATAGAACCCTGTGTCCTATGAATGGAACCCTGTGTTTTATGAATAGAACCCTGTGTTTTATGAATGAAACCATGTGTTCTCTGAATGGAAACCACCCGTGATCTATAAATATAACCATCTGTTCTATGAATAAAACCTTGTGTTCTATGAATAGAACCCTGTGTTCTATAAATGGAACCCTGTGTTCTATGAATAGAACCCTGTGTTTTATGAATGAAATTATGTGTTCTCTGAATGGAAATCACCCGTGATCTATAAATATAACCATGTGTTCTATGAATAAAACCTTGTGTTCTATTAATAGAACCTTGTGTTTTATGAATGGAACCCTGTGTTCTATGTATAGAACCCTGTGTTTTATGAATGAAATTATGTGTTCTCTGAATGAAAACCACCCGTGATCTATAAATATAACCATCTGTTCTATGAATAAAACCTTGTGTTCTATGAATAGAACCCTGTGTTCTATAAATGGAACCCTGTGTTCTATGAATAGAACCCTGTGTTTTATGAATGAAATTATGTGTTCTCTGAATGGAAAACACCCGTGATCTATAAATATAACCATGTGTTCTAAGAATAAAACCTTGTGTTCTATTTATAGAACCCTGTGTTCTATGAATGGAACCCTGTGTTCTATGAATAGAACCCTGTGTTTTATGAATGAAACAATGTGTTCTCTGAATGGAAACCACCCGTGATCTATAAATATAACCATCTTTTCTATGAATAAAACCTTGTGTTCTATGAATAGAACCCTATGTTCTATAAATGGAACCCTGTGTTCTATGAATAGAACCCTGTGTTTTATGATTGAAATTATGTGTTCTCTGAATGGAAACCACCCGTGATCTATAAATATAACCATGTGTTATATGAATAAAACCTTGTGTTCTATTAATAGAACCCTGTGTCCTATAAATGGAACCCTGTGTTCTATGAATAGAACCCTGTGTTTTATGAATGAAACCATGTGTTCTCTGAATGGAAACCACCCGTGATCTATAAATATAACCATCTGTTCTATGAATAAAACCTTGTGTTCTATGAATAGAACCCTATGTTCTATAAATGGAACCCTGTGTTTTATGAATAGAACCCTGTGTTTTATTAATGAAATTATGTGTTCTCTGAATGGAAACCACCCGTGATCTATAAATATAACCATGTGTTCTATGAATAACACCTTGTGTTCTATTAATAGAACCCTGTGTCCTATGAATGGAACCCTGTGTTCTATGAATAGAACCCTGTGTTTTATGAATGAAACCATGTGTTCTCTGAATGGAAACCACCCGTGATCTATAAATATAACCATCTGTTCTATGAATAAAACCTTGTGTTCTATGAATAGAACCCTGTGTTCTATAAATGGAACCCTGTGTTCTATGAATAGAACCCTGTGTTTTATATATGAAATTATGTGTTCTCTGAATGGAAATCACCCGTGATCTATAAATATAACCATGTGTTCTATGAATAAAACCTTGTGTTCTTATAATAGAACCTTGTGTTTTATGAATGGAACCCTGTGTTCTATGAATAGAACCCTGTGTTTTATGAATGAAATTATGTGTTCTCTGAATGAAAACCACCCGTGATCTATAAATATAACCATCTGTTCTATGAATAAAACCTTGTGTTCTATGAATAGAACCCTGTGTTCTATAAATGGAACCCTGTGTTCTATGAATAGAACCCTGTGTTTTATGAATGAAATTATGTGTTCTCTGAATGGAAACCACCCGTGATCTATAAATATAACCATGTGTTCTAAGAATAAAACCTTGTGTTCTATTTATAGAACCCTGTGTTCTATGAATGGAACCCTGTGTTCTATGAATAGAACCCTGTGTTTTATGAATGAAACCATGTGTTCTCTGAATGGAAACCACCCGTGATCTATAAATATAACCATCTGTTCTATGTATAAAACCTTGTGTTCTATGAATAGAACCCTATGTTCTATAAATGGAACCCTGTGTTCTATGAATAGAACCCTGTGTTTTATGAATGAAATTATGTGTTCTCTGAATGGAAAACACCCGTGATCTATAAATATAACCATGTGTTCTATGAATAAAACCTTGTGTTCTATTAATAGAACCCTGTGTTCTATGAATGGAACCCTGTGTTCTATGAATGGAACCCTGTGTTCTATGAATAGAACCCTGTGTTTTATGAATGAAACCATGTGTTCTCTGAATGGAAACCACCCGTGATCTATAAATATAACCATCTGTTCTATGAATAAAACCTTGTGTACTATGAATAGAACCCTGTGTTCTATAAATGGAACCCTGTGTTCTATGAATAGAACCCTGTGTTTAAAGAATGAAATTATGTGTTCTCTGAATAAAAACCACCTGTGATCTATAAATATAACCATCTGTTCTATGAATAAAACATTGTGTTCTATGAATAGAACCCTGTGTTCTATAAATGGAACCCTGTGTTCTATGAATAGAACCCTGTGTTTTATGAATGAAATTATGTGTTCTCTGAATGGAAACCACCCGTGATCTATAAATATAACCATCTGTTCTATGAATAAAACCTTGTGTTCTATGAATAGAACCCTGTGTTATATAAATGGAACCCTGTGTTTTATGAATAGAACCCTGTGTTTTATTAATGAAATTATGTGTTCTCTGAATGGAAACCACCCGTGATCTATAAATATAACCATGTGTTCTATGAATAAAACCTTGTGTTCTATTAATAGAACCCTGTGTCCTATGAATGGAACCCTGTGTTCTATGAATAGAACCCTGTGTTTTATGAATGAAACCATGTGTTCTCTGAATGGAAACCACCCGTGATCTATAAATATAACCATCTGTTCTATGAATAAAACCTTGTGTTCTATGAATAGAACCCTGTGTTCTATAAATGGAACCCTGTGTTCTATGAATAGAACCCTGTGTTTTATGAATGAAATTATGTGTTCTCTGAATGGAAATCACCCGTGATCTATAAATATAACCATGTGTTCTATGAATAAAACCTTGTGTTCTATTAATAGAACCTTGTGTTTTATGAATGGAACCCTGTGTTCTATGTATAGAACCCTGTGTTTTATGAATGAAATTATGTGTTCTCTGAATGAAAACCACCCGTGATCTATAAATATAACCATCTGTTCTATGAATAAAACCTTATGTTCTATGAATAGAACCCTGTGTTCTATAAATGGAACCCTGTGTTCTATGAATAGAACCCTGTGTTTTATGAATGAAATTATGTGTTCTCTGAATGGAAAACACCCGTGATCTATAAATATAACCATGTGTTCTAAGAATAAAACCTTGTGTTCTATTTATAGAACCCTGTGTTCTATGAATGGAACCCTGTGTTCTATGAATAGAACCCTGTGTTTTATGAATGAAACAATGTGTTCTCTGAATGGAAACCACCCGTGATCTATAAATATAACCATCTGTTCTATGAATAAAACCTTGTGTTCTATGAATAGAACCCTGTGTTCTATAAATGGAACCCTGTGTTCTATGAATAGAACCCTGTGTTTTATGAATGAAATTATGTGTTCTCTGAATGGAAACCACCCGTGATCTATAAATATAACCATGTGTTCTAAGAATAAAACCTTGTGTTCTATTTATAGAACCCTGTGTTCTATGAATGGAACCCTGTGTTCTATGAATAGAACCCTGTGTTTTATGAATGAAACCATGTGTTCTCTGAATGGAAACCACCCGTGATCTATAAATATAACCATCTGTTCTATGAATAAAACCTTGTGTTCAATGAATAGAACCCTATGTTCTATAAATGGAACCTTGTGTTCTATGAATAGAACCCTGTGTTTTATTAATGAAATTATGTGTTCTCTGAATGGAAACCACCCGTGATCTATAAATATAACCATGTGTTCTATGAATAAAACCTTGTGTTCTATTAATAGAACCCTGTGTTCTATGAATGGAACCCTGTGTTCTATGAATGGAACCCTGTGTTCTATGAATAGAACCCTGTGTTTTATGAATGAAACCATGTGTTCTCTGAATGGAAACCACCCGTGATCTATAAATATAACCATCTGTTCTATGAATAAAACCTTGTGTACTATGAATAGAACCCTGTGTTCTATAAATGGTACCCTGTGTTCTATGAATAGAACCCTGTGTTTAAAGAATGAAATTATGTGTTCTCTGAATAAAAACCACCTGTGATCTTTAAATATAACCATCTGTTCTATGAATAAAACCTTGTGTTCTATGAATAGAACCCTGTGTTCTATAAATGGAACCCTGTGTTCTATGAATAGAACCCTGTGTTTTATGAATGAAATTATGTGTTCTCTGAATGGAAACCACCCGTGATCTATAAATATAACCATGTGTTCTAAGAATAAAACCTTGTGTTTTATTTATAGAACCCTGTGTTCTATGAATGGAACCCTGTGTTCTATGAATAGAACCCTGTGTTTTATGAATGAAACCATGTGTTCTCTGAATGGAAACCACCCGTGATCTATAAATATAACCATCTTTTCTATGAATAAAACCTTGCGTTCTATGAATAGAACCCTATGTTCTATAAATGGAACCCTGTGTTCTATGAATAGAACCCTGTGTTTTATGATATAAATTATGTGTTCTCTGAATGGAAACCACCCGTGATCTATAAATATAACCATGTGTTCTATGAATAAAACCTTGTGTTCTATTAATAGAACCCTGTGTCCTATGAATGGAACCCTGTGTTCTATGAATAGAACCCTGTGTTTTATGAATGAAACCATGTGTTCTCTGAATGGAAACCACCCGTGATCTATAAATATAACCATATGTTCTATGAATAAAACCTTCTGTTCTATGAATAGAACCCTATGTTCTATAAATGGAACCCTGTGTTCTATGAATAGAACCCTGTGTTTTATGAATGAAATTATGTGTTCTCTGAATGGAAACCACCCGTGATCTATAAATATAACCATGTGTTCTATGAATAAAACCTTGTATTCTATTAATAGAACCCTGTGTTCTATGAATGGAACCCTGTGTTCTATGAATAGAACCCTGTGTTTTATGAATGAAATTATGTGTTCTCTGAATGAAAACCACCCGTGATCTATAAATATAACCATGTGTTCTATGAATAAAACCTTGTGTTCTATTAATAGAACCCTGTGTTCTATGAATGGAACCCTGTGTTCTATGAATAGAACCCTGTGTTTTATGAATGAAACCATGTGTTCTCTGAATGGAAACCACCCGTGATCTATAAATATAACCATCTGTTCTATGAATAAAACCTTGTGTTCTATGAATAGAACCCTGTGTTCTATAAATGGAACCCTGTGTTTTATGAATAGAACCCTGTGTTTTATTAATGAAATTATGTGTTCTCTGAATGGAAACCACCCGTGATCTATAAATATAACCATGTGTTCTATGAATAAAACCTTTTTGTTCTATTAATAGAACCCTGTGTCCTATGAATGGAACCCTGTGTTCTATGAATAGAACCCTGTGTTTTATGAATTAAACCATGTGTTCTCTGAATGGAAACCACCCGTGATCTATAAATATAACCATCCGTTTTTATGAATAAAACCTTGTGTTCTATGAATAGAACCCTGTGTTCTATAAATGGAACCCTGTGTTCTATGAATAGAACCCTGTGTTTTATGAATGAAATTATGTGTTCTCTGAATGGAAACCACCCGTGATCTATAAATATAACCATGTGTTCTATGAATAAAACCTTGTGTTCTATTAATAGAACCCTGTGTTCTATGAATGGAACCCTGTGTTCTATGAATAGAACCCTGTGTTTTATGAATGAAATGATGTGTTCTCTGAATGAAAACAACCCGTGATCTATAAATATAACCATCTGTTCTATGAATAAAACCTTGTGTTCTATGAATAGAACCCTGTGTTCTATAAATGGAACCCTGTGTTCTATAAATAGAACCCTGTGTTTTATGAATGAAATTATGTGTTCTCTGAATGGAAACCACCCGTGATCTATAAATATAACCATGTGTTCTAAGAATAAAACCTTGTGTTCTATTTATAGAACCCTGTGTTCTATGAATGGAACCCTGTGTTCTATGAATAGAACCCTGTGTTTTATGAATGAAACCATGTGTTCTCTGAATGGAAACCACCCGTGATCTATAAATATAACCATCTTTTCTATGAATAAAACCTTGTGTTCTATGAATAGAACCCTATGTTCTATAAATGGAACCCTGTGTTCTATGAATAGAACCCTGTGTTTTATGATAGAAATTATGTGTTCTCTGAATGGAAACCACCCGTGATCTATAAATATAACCATGTGTTCTATGAATAAAACCTTGTGTTCTATTAATAGAACCCTGTGTCCTATGAATGGAACCCTGTGTTCTATGAATAGAACCCTGTGTTTTATGAATGAAACCATGTGTTCTCTGAATGGAAACCACCCGTGATCTATAAATATAACCATCTGTTCTATGAATAAAACCTTGTGTTCTATGAATAGAACCCTATGTTCTATAAATGGAACCCTGTGTTCTATGAATAGAACCCTGTGTTTTATGAATGAAATGATGTGTTCTCTGAATGGAAACCACCCGTGATCTATAAATATAACCATGTGTTCTATGAATAAAACCTTGTATTCTATTAATAGAACCCTGTGTTCTATGAATGGAACCTTGTGTTCTATGAATAGAACCCTGTGTTTTATGAATGAAATTATGTGTTCTCTGAATGGAAACCACCCGTGATCTATAAATATAACCATGTGTTCTATGAATAAAACCTTGTGTTCTATTAATAGAACCCTGTGTTCTATGAATGGAACCCTGTGTTCTATGAATAGAACCCTGTGTTTTATGAATGAAACCATGTGTTCTCTGAATGGAAACCACCCGTGATCTATAAATATAACCATCTGTTCTATGAATAAAACCTTGTGTTCTATGAATAGAACCCTGTGTTTTATGAATAGAACCCTGTGTTTTATTAATGAAATTATGTGTTCTCTGAATGGAAACCACCCGTGATCTATAAATATAACCATGTGTTCTATGAATAAAACCTTGTGTTCTATTAATAGAACCCTGTGTCCTATGAATGGAACCCTGTGTTCTATGAATAGAACCCTGTGTTTTATGAATGAAACCATGTGTTCTCTGAATGGAAACCACCCGTGATCTATAAATATAACCATCTGTTCTATGAATAAAACCTTGTGTTCTATAAATAGAACCCTGTGTTCTATAAATGGAACCCTGTGTTCTATGAATAGAACCCTTTGTTTTATGAATGAAATTATGTGTTCTCTGAATGGAAACCACCCGTGATCTATAAATATAACCATGTGTTCTAAGAATAAAACCTTGTGTTCTATTTATAGAACCCTGTGTTCTATGAATGGAACCCTGTGTTCTATGAATAGAACCCTGTGTTTTATGAATGAAACCATGTGTTCTCTGAATGGAAACCACCCGTGATCTATAAATATAACCATCTTTTCTATGAATAAAACCTTGTGTTCTATGAATAGAACCCTATGTTCTATAAATGGAACCCTGTGTTCTATGAATAGAACCCTGTGTTTTATGATAGAAATTATGTGTTCTCTGAATGGAAACCACCCGTGATCTATAAATATAACCATGTGTTCTATGAATAAAACCTTGTGTTCTATTAATAGAAACCTGTGTCCTATGAATGGAACCCTGTGTTCTATGAATAGAACCCTGTGTTTTATGAATGAAACCATGTGTTCTCTGAATGGAAACCATCATCATCATCTACGACAGTAATTTTAAAACCGATAATGTCAATTGTGACATCACTGATGATGTCATAATTGATTTTAACCATCTTTTCAAAACTGTAAAATTGACGCTTCTGAACTCACGGATGGCACGGACATAATCTACGACAGTAATTTTAAAACCGATAATGTCAATTGTGACATCACTGATGATGTCATAATTGATTTTAACCATCTTTTCAAAACTGTAAATTTGACGATTCTGAACTCACGGATGGCACGGACATCATCTACGACAGTAATTTTAAAACCGATTATGTCAATTGTGACATCACTGATGATGTCATAATTGATTTTGACCATCTTTTCAAAACTGTAAAATTGATGCTTCTGAACTCACGGATGTCACAGACATCATCTACGACAGTAATTTTAAAACCGATTATGTCAATTGTGACATCACTGATGATGTCATAATTGATTTTGACCAACTTTTCAAAACTGTAAAATTGACGCTTCTGAACTCACGGATGGCACAGACATCATCTACGACAGTAAATTTAAAACCGATTTTGTCAATTGTGACATCACTGATGATGTCATAATTGATTTTGACCATCTTTTCAAAACTGTAAAATTGACGCTTCTGAACTCACGGATGGCACAGACATCATCTACGACAGTAATTTTAAAACCGATTATGTCAATTGTGACATCACTGATGATGTCATAATTGATTTTGACAATCTTTTCAAAACTGTAAAATTGACACTTCTGAACTCACGGATGGCAGAGACATCATCTACGACAGTAATTTTAAAACCGATTATGTCAATTATGACATCACTGATGATGTCATAATTGATTTTGACCATCTTTTCAAAACTGTAAAATTGACGCTTCTGAACTCACGGATGGCACAGACATCATCTACGACAGTAATTTTAAAACCGATTATGTCAATTGTGACATCACTGATGATGTCATAATTGATTTTGACCATCTTTTCAAAACTGTGAAATTGATGCTTCTGAACTCACGAATGGCACGGACATCATCTACGACAGTAATTTTAAAACCGATAATGTCAATTGTGACATCACTGATGATGTCATAATTGATTTTAACCATCTTTTCAAAACTGTAAAATTGACGCTTCTGAACTCACGGATGGCACGGACATAATCTACGACAGTAATTTTAAAACCGATAATGTCAATTGTGACATCACTGATGATGTCATAATTGATTTTAACCATCTTTTCAAAACTGTAAATTTGACGATTCTGAACTCACGGATGGCACGGACATCATCTACGACAGTAATTTTAAAACCGATTATGTCAATTGTGACATCACTGATGATGTCATAATTGATTTTGACCATCTTTTCAAAACTGTAAAATTGACGCTTCTGAACTCACGGATGGCACGGACATCATCTACGACAGTAATTTTAAAACCGATAATGTCAATTGTGACATCACTGATGATGTCATAATTGATTTTAACCATCTTTTCAAAACTGTAAATTTGACGATTCTGAACTCACGGATGGCACGGACATCATCTACGACAGTAATTTTAAAACCGATTATGTCAATTGTGACATCACTGATGATGTCATAATTGATTTTAACCATCTTTTCAAAACTGTAAATTTGACGATTCTGAACTCACGGATGGCACGGACATCATCTACGACAGTAATTTTAAAACCGATTATGTCAATTGTGACATCACTGATGATGTCATAATTGATTTTGACCAACTTTTCAAAACTGTAAAATGGACGCTTCTGAACTCTCGGAGTGCACAGACATCATCTACGACAGTAATTTTAAAACCGATTATGTCAATTGTGACATCACTGATGATGTCATAATTGATTTTGACCATCTTTTCAAAACTGTGAAATTGATGCTTCTGAACTCACGAATTGCACGGACATCATCTACGACAGTAATTTTAAAACCGATAATGTCAATTGTGACATCACTGATGATGTCATAATTGATTTTAACCATCTTTTCAAAACTGTAAAATTGACGCTTCTGAACTCACGGATGGCACGGACATCATCTACGACAGTAATTTTAAAACCGATAATGTCAATTGTGACATCACTGATGATGTCATAATTGATTTTACCATCTTTTCAAAACTGTAAATTTGACGATTCTGAACTCACGGATGGCACGGACATCATCTACGACAGTAATTTTAAAACCGATTATGTCAATTGTGACATCACTGATGATGTCATAATTGATTTTGACCATCTTTTCAAAACTGTAAAATTGACGCTTCTGAACTCACTGATGGCACGGACTTCATCTACGACAGTAATTTTAAAACCGATTATGTCAATTGTGACATCACTGATGATGTCATAATTGATTTTGACATCTTTTCAAAACTGTGAAATTGATGCTTCTGAACTCACGAATGGCACAGACATCATCTACGACAGTAATTTTAAAACCGATAATGTCAATTGTGACATCACTGATGATGTCATAATCGATTTTAACCATCTTTTCAAAACTGTAAAATTGACGCTTCTGAACTCACGGATGGCACTAACATCATCTACGACAGTAATTTTAAAACCGATAATGTCAATTGTGACATCACTGATGATGTCATAATTGATTTTGACCATTTTTTCAAAACTGTAAAATTGACGCTTCTGAACTCACGGATGGCACAGACATCATCTAAGACAGTAATTTTTAAACAGATTATGTCAATTGTGACATCACTGATGATGTCATAATTGATTTTGACCATCTTTTCAAAACTGTAAAATTGACGCTTCTGAACTCACGGATGGCACGGACATCATCTAAGACAGTAATTTTAAAACCGATAATGTCAATTGTGACATCACTGATGATGTCATAATTGATTTTACCATCTTTTCAAAACTGTAAATTTGACGATTCTGAACTCACGGATGGCACGGACATCATCTACGACAGTAATTTTAAAACCGATTATGTCAATTGTGACATCACTGATGATGTCATAATTGATTTTGAACATCTTTTCAAAACTGTAAAATTGACGCTTCTGAACTCACTGATGGCACGGACTTCATCTACGACAGTAATTTTAAAACTGATTATGTCAATTGTGACATCACTGATGATGTCATAATTGATTTCGACATCTTTTCAAAACTGTGAAATTGATGCTTCTGAACTCACAAATGGCACAGACATCATCTACGACAGTAATTTTAAAACCGATAATGTCAATTGTGACATCACTGATGATGTCATAATTGATTTTAACCATCTTTTCAAAACTGTAAAATTGACGCTTCTGAACTCACGGATGGCACGGACATAATCTACGACAGTAATTTTAAAACCGATAATGTCAATTGTGACATCACTGATGATGTCATAATTGATTTTAACCATCTTTTCAAAACTGTAAATTTGACGATTCTGAACTCACGGATGGCACGGACATCATCTACGACAGTAATTTTAAAACCGATTATGTCAATTGTGACATCACTGATGATGTCATAATTGATTTTGACCATCTTTTCAAAACTGTAATATTGATGCTTCTGAACTCAAGGATGTCACAGACATCATCTACGACAGTAATTTTAAAACCGATTATGTCAATTGTGACATCACTGATGATGTCATAATTGATTTTGACCAACTTTTCAAAACTGTAAAATTGACGCTTCTGAACTCACGGATGGCACAGACATCATCTACGACAGTAATTTTAAAACCGATTTTGTCAATTGTGACATCACTGATGATGTCATAATTGATTTTGACCATCTTTTCAAAACTGTAAAATTGACGCTTCTGAACTCACGGATGGCACAGACATCATCTACGACAGTAATTTTAAAACCGATTATGTCAATTGTGACATCACTGATGATGTCATAATTGATTTTGACAATCTTTTCAAAACTGTAAAATTGACACTTCTGAACTCACGGATGGCAGAAACATCATCTACGACAGTAATTTTAAAACCGATTATGTCAATTATGACATCACTGATGATGTCATAATTGATTTTGACCATCTTTTCAAAACTGTAAAATTGACGCTTCTGAACTCACGGATGGCACAGACATCATCTACGACAGTAATTTTAAAACCGATTATGTCAATTGTGACATCACTGATGATGTCATAATTGATTTTGACCATCTTTTCAAAACTGTGAAATTGATGCTTCTGAACTCACGAATGGCACGGACATCATCTACGACAGTAATTTTAAAACCGATAATGTCAATTGTGACATCACTGATGATGTCATAATTGATTTTAACCATCTTTTCAAAACTGTAAAATTGACGCTTCTGAACTCACGGATGGCACGGACATAATCTACGACAGTAATTTTAAAACCGATAATGTCAATTGTGACATCACTGATGATGTCATAATTGATTTTAACCATCTTTTCAAAACTGTAAATTTGACGATTCTGAACTCACGGATGGCACGGACATCATCTACGACAGTAATTTTAAAACCGATTATGTCAATTGTGACATCACTGATGATGTCATAATTGATTTTGACCATCTTTTCAAAACTGTAAAATTGACGCTTCTGAACTCACGGATGGCACGGACATCATCTACGACAGTAATTTTAAAACCGATAATGTCAATTGTGACATCACTGATGATGTCATAATTGATTTTAACCATCTTTTCAAAACTGTAAATTTGACGATTCTGAACTCACGGATGGCACGGACATCATCTACGACAGTAATTTTAAAACCGATTATGTCAATTGTGACATCACTGATGATGTCATAATTGATTTTGACCATCTTTTCAAAACTGTAAAATTGACGCTTCTGAACTCACTGATGGCACGGACTTCATCTACGACAGTAATTTTAAAACCGATTATGTCATTTGTGACATCACTGATGATGTCATAATTGATTTCGACATCTTTTCAAAACTGTGAAATTGATGCTTCTGAACTCACGAATGGCACAGACATCATCTACGACAGTAATTTTAAAACCGATAATGTCAATTGTGACATCACTGATGATGTCATAATTGATTTTAACCATCTTTTCAAAACTGTAAAATTGACGCTTCTGAACTCACGGATCGCACGGACATCATCTACGACAGTAATTTTAAAACCGATAATGTCAATTGTGACATCACTGATGATGTCATAATTGATTTTAACCATCTTTTCAAAACTGTAAATTTGACGATTCTGAACTCACGGATGGCACGGACATCATCTACGACAGTAATTTTAAAACCGATTATGTCAATTGTGACATCACTGATGATGTCATAATTGATTTTGACCATCTTTTCAAAACTGTAAAATTGACGCTTCTGAACTCACGGATGGCACGGACATCATCTACGACAGTAATTTTAAAACCGATAATGTCAATTGTGACATCACTGATGATGTCATAATTGATTTTAACCATCTTTTCAAAACTGTAAATTTGACGATTCTGAACTCACGGATGGCACGGACATCATCTACGACAGTAATTTTAAAACCGATTATGTCAATTGTGACATCACTGATGATGTCATAATTGATTTTGACCATCTTTTCAAAACTGTAAAATTGACGCTTCTGAACTCACGGATGGCACAGACATCATCTACGACAGTAATTTTAAAACCGATTATGTCAATTGTGACATCACTGATGATGTCATAATTGATTTTGACCATCTTTTCGAAACTGTGAAATTGATGCTTCTGAACTCACGAATGGCACGGACATCATCTACGACAGTAATTTTAAAACCGATAATGTCAATTGTGACATCACTGATGATGTCATAATTGATTTTAACCATCTTTTCAAAACTGTAAAATTGACGCTTCTGAACTCACGGATCGCACGGACATCATCTACGACAGTAATTTTAAAACCGATAATGTCAATTGTGACATCACTGATGATGTCATAATTGATTTTAACCATCTTTTCAAAACTGTAAATTTGACGATTCTGAACTCACGGATGGCACGGACATCATCTACGACAGTAATTTTAAAACCGATTATGTCAATTGTGACATCACTGATGATGTCATAATTGATTTTGACCAACTTTTCAAAACTGTAAAATGGACGCTTCTGAACTCTCGGAGGGCACAGACATCATCTACGACAGTAATTTTAAAACCGATTATGTCAATTGTGACATCACTGATGATGTCATAATTGATTTTGACCATCTTTTCAAAACTGTGAAATTGATGCTTCTGAACTCACGAATGGCACGGACATCATCTACGACAGTAATTTTAAAACCGATAATGTCAATTGTGACATCACTGATGATGTCATAATTGATTTTAACCATCTTTTCAAAACTGTAAAATTGACGCTTCTGAACTCACGGATGGCACGGACATCATCTACGACAGTAATTTTAAAACCGATAATGTCAATTGTGACATCACTGATGATGTCATAATTGATTTTACCATCTTTTCAAAACTGTAAATTTGACGATTCTGAACTCACGGATGGCACGGACATCATCTACGACAGTAATTTTAAAACCGATTATGTCAATTGTGACATCACTGATGATGTCATAATTGATTTTGACCATCTTTTCAAAACTGTAAAATTGACGCTTCTGAACTCACTGATGGCACGGACTTCATCTACGACAGTAATTTTAAAACCGATAATGTCAATTGTGACATCACTGATGATGTCATAATTGATTTTAACCATCTTTTCAAAACTGTAAAATTGACGCTTCTGAACTCACGGATGGCACTAACATCATCTACGACAGTAATTTTAAAACCGATAATGTCAATTGTGACATCACTGATGATGTCATAATTGATTTTGACCATTTTTTCAAAACTGTAAAATTGACGCTTCTGAACTCACGGATGGCACAGACATCATCTAAGACAGTAATTTTTAAACAGATTATGTCAATTGTGACATCACTGATGATGTCATAATTGATTTTGACCATCTTTTCAAAACTGTAAAATTGACGCTTCTGAACTCACGGATGGCACAGACATCATCTACGACAGTAATTTTAAAACCGATAATGTCAATTGTGACATCACTGATGATGTCATAATTGATTTTGACCATCTTTTCAAAACTGTAAAATTGACGCTTCTGAACTCACGGAGGGCACGGACTTCATCTACGACAGTAATTTTAAAACCGATTATGTCAATTGTGACATCATTGATGATGTCATAATTGATTTTGACCATCTTTTCAAATCTGTAAATTTGACGATTCTGAACTCACGGATGGCACAGACATCATCTACGACAGTAATTTTAAAACCGATTATGTCAATTGTGACATCACTGATGATGTCATAATTGATTTTGACCATCTTTTCAAATCTGTAAATTTGACGATTCTGAACTCACGGATGGCACGGACATCATCTACGACAGTAATTTTAAAACCGATTATGGCAATTGTGACATCACTGATGATGTCATAATTGATTTCGACCATCTTTTCAAAACTGTAAAATTGACGCTTCTGAACTCACGGATGGCACGGACATCATCTACGACAGTAATTTTAAAATCGATAATGTCTATTGTGACATCACTGATGATGTCATAATTGATTTTAACCATCTTTTCAAAACTGTAAATTTGACGATTCTGAACTCACGGATGGCACGGACATCATCTACGACAGTAATTTTAAAACCGATTATGTCAATTGTGACATCACTGATGATGTCATAATTGATTTTGACAATCTTTTCAAAACTGTAAAATTGACACTTCTGAACTCACGGATGGCAGAAACATCATCTACGACAGTAATTTTAAAACCGATTATGTCAATTATGACATCACTGATGATGTCATAATTGATTTTGACCATCTTTTCAAAACTGTAAAATTGACGCTTCTGAACTCACGGATGGCACAGACATCATCTACGACAGTAATTTTAAAACCGATTATGTCAATTGTGACATCACTGATGATGTCATAATTGATTTTGACCATCTTTTCAAAACTGTGAAATTGATGCTTCTGAACTCACGAATGGCACGGACATCATCTACGACAGTAATTTTAAAACCGATAATGTCAATTGTGACATCACTGATGATGTCATAATTGATTTTAACCATCTTTTCAAAACTGTAAAATTGACGCTTCTGAACTCACGGATGGCACGGACATAATCTACGACAGTAATTTTAAAACCGATAATGTCAATTGTGACATCACTGATGATGTCATAATTGATTTTAACCATCTTTTCAAAACTGTAAATTTGACGATTCTGAACTCACGGATGGCACGGACATCATCTACGACAGTAATTTTAAAACCGATTATGTCAATTGTGACATCACTGATGATGTCATAATTGATTTTGACCATCTTTTCAAAACTGTAAAATTGACGCTTCTGAACTCACGGATGGCACGGACATCATCTACGACAGTAATTTTAAAACCGATAATGTCAATTGTGACATCACTGATGATGTCATAATTGATTTTAACCATCTTTTCAAAACTGTAAATTTGACGATTCTGAACTCACGGATGGCACGGACATCATCTACGACAGTAATTTTAAAACCGATTATGTCAATTGTTACATCACTGATGATGTCATAATTGATTTTGACCATCTTTTCAAAACTGTAAAATTGACGCTTCTGAACTCACTGATGGCACGGACTTCATCTACGACAGTAATTTTAAAACCGATTATGTCATTTGTGACATCACTGATGATGTCATAATTGATTTCGACATCTTTTCAAAACTGTGAAATTGATGCTTCTGAACTCACGAATGGCACAGACATCATCTACGACAGTAATTTTAAAACCGATAATGTCAATTGTGACATCACTGATGATGTCATAATTGATTTTAACCATCTTTTCAAAACTGTAAAATTGACGCTTCTGAACTCACGGATCGCACGGACATCATCTACGACAGTAATTTTAAAACCGATAATGTCAATTGTGACATCACTGATGATGTCATAATTGATTTTAACCATCTTTTCAAAACTGTAAATTTGACGATTCTGAACTCACGGATGGCACGGACATCATCTACGACAGTAATTTTAAAACCGATTATGTCAATTGTGACATCACTGATGATGTCATAATTGATTTTGACCATCTTTTCAAAACTGTAAAATTGACGCTTCTGAACTCACGGATGGCACGGACATCATCTACGACAGTAATTTTAAAACCGATAATGTCAATTGTGACATCACTGATGATGTCATAATTGATTTTAACCATCTTTTCAAAACTGTAAATTTGACGATTCTGAACTCACGGATGGCACGGACATCATCTACGACAGTAATTTTAAAACCGATTATGTCAATTGTGACATCACTGATGATGTCATAATTGATTTTGACCATCTTTTCAAAACTGTAAAATTGACGCTTCTGAACTCACGGATGGCACAGACATCATCTACGACAGTAATTTTAAAACCGATTATGTCAATTGTGACATCACTGATGATGTCATAATTGATTTTGACCATCTTTTCGAAACTGTGAAATTGATGCTTCTGAACTCACGAATGGCACGGACATCATCTACGACAGTAATTTTAAAACCGATAATGTCAATTGTGACATCACTGATGATGTCATAATTGATTTTAACCATCTTTTCAAAACTGTAAAATTGACGCTTCTGAACTCACGGATCGCACGGACATCATCTACGACAGTAATTTTAAAACCGATAATGTCAATTGTGACATCACTGATGATGTCATAATTGATTTTAACCATCTTTTCAAAACTGTAAATTTGACGATTCTGAACTCACGGATGGCACGGACATCATCTACGACAGTAATTTTAAAACCGATTATGTCAATTGTGACATCACTGATGATGTCATAATTGATTTTGACCAACTTTTCAAAACTGTAAAATGGACGCTTCTGAACTCTCGGAGGGCACAGACATCATCTACGACAGTAATTTTAAAACCGATTATGTCAATTGTGACATCACTGATGATGTCATAATTGATTTTGACCATCTTTTCAAAACTGTGAAATTGATGCTTCTGAACTCACGAATGGCACGGACATCATCTACGACAGTAATTTTAAAACCGATAATGTCAATTGTGACATCACTGATGATGTCATAATTGATTTTAACCATCTTTTCAAAACTGTAAAATTGACGCTTCTGAACTCACGGATGGCACGGACATCATCTACGACAGTAATTTTAAAACCGATAATGTCAATTGTGACATCACTGATGATGTCATAATTGATTTTACCATCTTTTCAAAACTGTAAATTTGACGATTCTGAACTCACGGATGGCACGGACATCATCTACGACAGTAATTTTAAAACCGATTATGTCAATTGTGACATCACTGATGATGTCATAATTGATTTTGACCATCTTTTCAAAACTGTAAAATTGACGCTTCTGAACTCACTGATGGCACGGACTTCATCTACGACAGTAATTTTAAAACCGATAATGTCAATTGTGACATCACTGATGATGTCATAATTGATTTTAACCATCTTTTCAAAACTGTAAAATTGACGCTTCTGAACTCACGGATGGCACTAACATCATCTACGACAGTAATTTTAAAACCGATAATGTCAATTGTGACATCACTGATGATGTCATAATTGATTTTGACCATTTTTTCAAAACTGTAAAATTGACGCTTCTGAACTCACGGATGGCACAGACATCATCTAAGACAGTAATTTTTAAACAGATTATGTCAATTGTGACATCACTGATGATGTCATAATTGATTTTGACCATCTTTTCAAAACTGTAAAATTGACGCTTCTGAACTCACGGATGGCACAGACATCATCTACGACAGTAATTTTAAAACCGATAATGTCAATTGTGACATCACTGATGATGTCATAATTGATTTTGACCATCTTTTCAAAACTGTAAAATTGACGCTTCTGAACTCACGGAGGGCACGGACTTCATCTACGACAGTAATTTTAAAACCGATTATGTCAATTGTGACATCATTGATGATGTCATAATTGATTTTGACCATCTTTTCAAATCTGTAAATTTGACGATTCTGAACTCACGGATGGCACAGACATCATCTACGACAGTAATTTTAAAACCGATTATGTCAATTGTGACATCACTGATGATGTCATAATTGATTTTGACCATCTTTTCAAATCTGTAAATTTGACGATTCTGAACTCACGGATGGCACGGACATCATCTACGACAGTAATTTTAAAACCGATTATGGCAATTGTGACATCACTGATGATGTCATAATTGATTTCGACCATCTTTTCAAAACTGTAAAATTGACGCTTCTGAACTCACGGATGGCACGGACATCATCTACGACAGTAATTTTAAAATCGATAATGTCTATTGTGACATCACTGATGATGTCATAATTGATTTTAACCATCTTTTCAAAACTGTAAATTTGACGATTCTGAACTCACGGATGGCACGGACATCATCTACGACAGTAATTTTAAAACCGATTATGTCAATTGTGACATCACTAATGATGTCATAATTGATTTTGACCATCTTTTCAAAACTGTAAATTTGACGATTCTGAACTCACGGATGGCACGGACATCATCTACGACAGTAATTTTAAAACCGATAATGTCAATTGTGACATCACTGATGATGTCATAATTGATTTCGACCATCTTTTCAAAACTGTAAAATTGACGCTTCTGAACTCACGGATGGCACGGACATCATCTACGACAGTAATTTTAAAACCGATTATGTCAATTGTGACATCACTGATGATGTCATAATTGATTTTGACCATCTTTTCAAAACTGTAAAATAATTGCTTCTGAACTCACGGATGTCACAGACATCATCTACGACAGTAATTTTAAAACCGATTATGTCAATTGTGACATCACTGATGATGTCATAATTGATTTTGACCAACTTTTCAAAACTGTAAAATTGACGCTTCTGAACTCACGGATGGCACAGACATCATCTACGACAGTAATTTTAAAACCGATTTTGTCAATTGTGACATCACTGATGATGTCATAATTGATTTTGACCATCTTTTCAAAACTGTAAAATTGACGCTTCTGAACTCACGGATGGCACAGACATCATCTACGACAGTAATTTTAAAACCGATTATGTCAATTGTGACATCACTGATGATGTCATAATTGATTTTGACAATCTTTTCAAAACTGTAAAATTGACGCTTCTGAACTCACGGATGGCACAGACATCATCTACGACAGTAATTTTAAAACCGATAATGTCAATTGTGACATCACTGATGATGTCATAATTGATTTAAACCATCTTTTCAAAACTGTAAAATTGACGCTTCTGAACTCACGGATGGCACGGACATCATCTACGACAGTAATTTTAAAACCGATAATGTCAATTGTGACATCACTGATGATGTCATAATTGATTTTAACCATCTTTTCAAAACTGTAAATTTGACGATTCTGAACTCACGGATGGCACGGACATCATCTACGACAGTAATTTTAAAACCGATTATGTCAATTGTGACATCACTGATGATGTCATAATTGATTTTGACCATCTTTTCAAAACTGTAAAATTGACGCTTCTGAACTCACGGATGGCACGGACATCATCTACGACAGTAATTTTAAAACCGATAATGTCAATTGTGACATCACTGATGATGTCATAATTGATTTTAACCATCTTTTCAAAACTGTAAATTTGACGATTCTGAACTCACGGATGGCACGGACATCATCTACGACAGTAATTTTAAAACCGATAATGTCAATTGTGACATCACTGATGATGTCATAATTGATTTTGACCATCTTTTCAAAACTGTAAAATTGACGCTTCTGAACTCACTGATGGCACGGACTTCATCTACGACAGTAATTTTAAAACCGATTATGTCAATTGTGACATCACTGATGATGTCATAATTGATTTCGACATCTTTTCAAAACTGTGAAATTGATGCTTCTGAACTCACGAATGGCACAGACATCATCTACGACAGTAATTTTAAAACCGATAATGTCAATTGTGACATCACTGATGATGTCATAATTGATTTTAACCATCTTTTCAAAACTGTAAAATTGACGCTTCTGAACTCACGGATGGCACGGACATCATCTACGACAGTAATTTTAAAACCGATAATGTCAATTGTGACATCACTGATGATGTCATAATTGATTTTAACCATCTTTTCAAAACTGTAAATTTGACGATTCTGAACTCACGGATGGCACGGACATCATCTACGACAGTAATTTTAAAACCGATTATGTCAATTGTGACATCACTGATGATGTCATAATTGATTTTGACCAACTTTTCAAAACTGTAAATTGACGCTTCTGAACTCACGGATGGCACAGACATCATCTACGACAGTAATTTTAAAACCGATTATGTCAATTGTGACATCACTGATGATGTCATAATTGATTTTGACCATCTTTTCAAAACTGTGAAATTGATGCTTCTGAACTCACGAATGGCACGGACATCATCTACGACAGTAATTTTAAAACCGATAATGTCAATTGTGACATCACTGATGATGTCATAATTGATTTTAACCATCTTTTCAAAACTGTAAATTTGACGATTCTGAACTCACGGATGGCACGGACACCATCTACGTCAGTAATTTTAAAACCGATTATGTCAATTGTGACATCACTGATGATGTCATAATTGATTTTGACCATATTTTCAAAACTGTAAAATTGACGCTTCTGAACTCACGGATGGCACAGACATCATCTACGACAGTAATTTTAAAACCGATTATGTCAATTGTGACATCACTGATGATGTCATAAATGATTTTAAGCATCTTTTCAAAACTGTAAATTTGACGATTCTGAACTCACGGATGGCACGGACATCATCTACGACAGTAATTTTAAAACCGATTATGTCAATTGTGACATCAATGATGATGTCATAATTGATTTTAACCATCTTTTCAAAACTGTAAAATTGACGCTTCTGAACTCACGGATGGCACGGACATCATCTACGACAGTAATTTTAAAACCGATTATGGCAATTGTGACATCACTGATGATGTCATAATTGATTTTGACCATTTTTTCAAAACTGTAAAATTGACGCTTCTGAACTCACGGATGGCACAGACATCATCTAAGACAGTAATTTTTAAACAGATTATGTCAATTGTGACATCACTGATGATGTCATAATTGATTTTGACCATCTTTTCAAAACTGTAAAATTAACGCTTCTGAACTCACGGATGGCACAGAATCATCTACGACAGTAATTTTAAAACCGATAATGTCAATTGTGACATCACTGATGATGTCATAATTGATTTTGACCATCTTTTCAAAACTGTAAAATTGACGCTTCTGAACTCACGGAGGGCACGGACTTCATCTACGACAGTAATTTTAAAACCGATTATGTCAATTGTGACATCACTGATGATGTCATAATTGATTTTGACCATCTTTTCAAATCTGTAAATTTGACGATTCTAAACTTACGGATGGCACAGACATCATCTACGACAGTAATTTTAAAACCGATTATGTCAATTGTGACATCACTGATGATGTCATAATTGATTTTGACCATCTTTTCAAATCTGTAAATTTGACGATTCTGAACTCACGGATGGCACGGACATCATCTACGACAGTAATTTTAAAACCGATTATGGCAATTGTGACATCACTGATGATGTCATAATTGATTTCGACCATCTTTTCAAAACTGTAAAATTGATGCTTCTGAACTCACGAATGGCACGGACATCATCTATGACAGTAATTTTAAAACCGATAATGTCAATTGTGACATCACTGATGATGTCATAATTGATTTTAACCATCTTTTCAAAACTGTAAAATTGACGCTTCTGAACTCACGGATGGCACGGACATCATCTACGACAGTAATTTTAAAACCGATTATGTCAATTGTGACATCACTGATGATGTCATAATTGATTTTGACCATCTTTTCAAAACTGTAAAATTGACGCTTCTGAACTCACGGATGGCACAGACATCATCTACGACAGTAATTTTAAAACCGATTATGTCAATTGTGACATCACTGATGATGTCATAATTGATTTTGAACATCTTTTCAAAACTGTAAAATTGACGCTTCTGAACTCACGGATGGCACAGACATCATCTACGACAGTAATTTTAAAACCGATTATGTCAATTGTGACATCACTGATGATGTAATAATTGATTTCGACATCTTTTCAAAACTGTGAAATTGATGCTTCTGAACTCACGGATGGCACAGACATCATCTACGACAGTAATTTTAAAACCGAGAATGTCAATTGTGACATCACTGATGATGTCATAATTGATTTTAACCATCTTTTCAAAACTGTCAAATTGACGCTTCTGAACTCACGGATGGCACGGACATCATCTACGACAGTAATTTTAAAACCGATAATGTCAATTGTGACATCACTGATGATGTCATAATTGATTTTAACCATCTTTTCAAAACTGTAAATTTGACGATTCTGAACTCACGGATGGCACGGACATCATCTACGACAGTAATTTTAAAACCGATTATGTCAATTGTGACATCACTGATGATGTCATAATTGATTTTGACCATCTTTTCAAAACTGTAAAATTGACGCTTCTGAACTCACTGATGGCACGGACTTCATCTACGACAGTAATTTTAAAACCGATTATGTCAATTGTGACATCACTGATGATGTCATAATTGATTTCGACATCTTTTCAAAACTGTGAAATTGATGCTTCTGAACTCACGAATGGCACAGACATCATCTACGACAGTAATTTTAAAACCGATAATGTCAATTGTGACATCACTGATGATGTCATAATTGATTTTAACCATCTTTTCAAAACTGTAAAATTGACGCTTCTGAACTCACGGATGGCACGGACATCATCTACGACAGTAATTTTAAAACCGATAATGTCAATTGTGACATCACTGATGATGTCATAATTGATTTTAACCATCTTTTCAAAACTGTAAATTTGACGATTCTGAACTCACGGATGGCACGGACATCATCTACGACAGTAATTTTAAAACCGATTATGTCAATTGTGACATCACTGATGATGTCATAATTGATTTCGACATCTTTTCAAAACTGTGAAATTGATGCTTCTGAACTCACGAATGGCACAGACATCATCTACGACAGTAATTTTAAAACCGATAATGTCAATTGTGACATCACTGATGATGTCATAATTGATTTTAACCATCTTTTCAAAACTGTAAAATTGACGCTTCTGAACTCACGGATCGCACGGACATCATCTACGACAGTAATTTTAAAACCGATAATGTCAATTGTGACATCACTGATGTCATAATTGATTTTAACCATCTTTTCAAAACTGTAAATTTGACGATTCTGAACTCACGGATGGCACGGACATCATCTACGACAGTAATTTTAAAACCGATTATGTCAATTGTGACATCACTGATGATGTCATAATTGATTTTGACCATTTTTTCAAAACTGTAAAATTGACGCTTCTGAACTCACGGATGGCACAGACATCATCTACGACAGTAATTTTAAAACCGATTATGTCAATTGTGACATCACTGATGATGTCATAATTGATTTTGACAATCTTTTCAAAACTGTAAAATTGACGCTTCTGAACTCACGGATGGCACAGACATCATCTACGACAGTAATTTTAAAACCGATAATGTCAATTGTGACATCACTGATGATGTCATAATTGATTTAAACCATCTTTTCAAAACTGTAAAATTGACGCTTCTGAACTCACGGATGGCACGGACATCATCTACGACAGTAATTTTAAAACCGATAATGTCAATTGTGACATCACTGATGATGTCATAATTGATTTTAACCATCTTTTCAAAACTGTAAATTTGACGATTCTGAACTCACGGATGGCACGGACATCATCTACGACAGTAATTTTAAAACCGATTATGTCAATTGTGACATCACTGATGATGTCATAATTGATTTTGACCATCTTTTCAAAACTGTAAAATTGACGCTTCTGAACTCACGGATGGCACGGACATCATCTACGACAGTAATTTTAAAACCGATAATGTCAATTGTGACATCACTGATGATGTCATAATTGATTTTAACCATCTTTTCAAAACTGTAAATTTGACGATTCTGAACTCACGGATGGCACGGACATCATCTACGACAGTAATTTTAAAACCGATAATGTCAATTGTGACATCACTGATGATGTCATAATTGATTTTGACCATCTTTTCAAAACTGTAAAATTGACGCTTCTGAACTCACTGATGGCACGGACTTCATCTACGACAGTAATCTTAAAACCGATTATGTCAATTGTGACATCACTGATGATGTCATAATTGATTTCGACATCTTTTCAAAACTGTGAAATTGATGCTTCTGAACTCACGAATGGCACAGACATCATCTACGACAGTAATTTTAAAACCGATAATGTCAATTGTGACATCACTGATGATGTCATAATTGATTTTAACCATCTTTTCAAAACTGTAAAATTGACGCTTCTGAACTCACGGATGGCACGGACATCATCTACGACAGTAATTTTAAAACCGATAATGTCAATTGTGACATCACTGATGATGTCATAATTGATTTTAACCATCTTTTCAAAACTGTAAATTTGACGATTCTGAACTCACGGATGGCACGGACATCATCTACGACAGTAATTTTAAAACCGATTATGTCAATTGTGACATCACTGATGATGTCATAATTGATTTTGACCAACTTTTCAAAACTGTAAAATTGACGCTTCTGAACTCACGGATGGCACAGACATCATCTACGACAGTAATTTTAAAACCGATTATGTCAATTGTGACATCACTGATGATGTCATAATTGATTTTGACCATCTTTTCAAAACTGTGAAATTGATGCTTCTGAACTCACGAATGGCACGGACATCATCTACGACAGTAATTTTAAAACCGATAATGTCAATTGTGACATCACTGATGATGTCATAATTGATTTTAACCATCTTTTCAAAACTGTAAATTTGACGATTCTGAACTCACGGATGGCACGGACACCATCTACGTCAGTAATTTTAAAACCGATTATGTCAATTGTGACATCACTGATGATGTCATAATTGATTTTGACCATATTTTCAAAACTGTAAAATTGACGCTTCTGAACTCACGGATGGCACAGACATCATCTACGACAGTAATTTTAAAACCGATTATGTCAATTGTGACATCACTGATGATGTCATAAATGATTTTAAGCATCTTTTCAAAACTGTAAATTTGACGATTCTGAACTCACGGATGGCACGGACATCATCTACGACAGTAATTTTAAAACCGATAATGTCAATTGTGACATCACTGATGATGTCATAATTGATTTTGACCATCTTTTCAAAACTGTAAAATTGACGCTTCTGAACTCACTGATGGCACGGACTTCATCTACGACAGTAATTTTAAAACCGATTATGTCAATTGTGACATCACTGATGATGTCATAATTGATTTCGACATCTTTTCAAAACTGTGAAATTGATGCTTCTGAACTCACGAATGGCACAGACATCATCTACGACAGTAATTTTAAAACCGATAATGTCAATTGTGACATCACTGATGATGTCATAATTGATTTTAACCATCTTTTCAAAACTGTAAAATTGACGCTTCTGAACTCACGGATGGCACGGACATCATCTACGACAGTAATTTTAAAACCGATAATGTCAATTGTGACATCACTGATGATGTCATAATTGATTTTAACCATCTTTTCAAAACTGTAAATTTGACGATTCTGAACTCACGGATGGCACGGACATCATCTACGACAGTAATTTTAAAACCGATTATGTCAATTGTGACATCACTGATGATGTCATAATTGATTTTGACCAACTTTTCAAAACTGTAAATTGACGCTTCTGAACTCACGGATGGCACAGACATCATCTACGACAGTAATTTTGAAACCGATTATGTCAATTGTGACATCACTGATGATGTCATAATTGATTTTGACCATCTTTTCAAAACTGTGAAATTGATGCTTCTGAACTCACGAATGGCACGGACATCATCTACGACAGTAATTTTAAAACCGATAATGTCAATTGTGACATCACTGATGATGTCATAATTGATTTTAACCATCTTTTCAAAACTGTAAATTTGACGATTCTGAACTCACGGATGGCACGGACACCATCTACGTCAGTAATTTTAAAACCGATTATGTCAATTGTGACATCACTGATGATGTCATAATTGATTTTGACCATATTTTCAAAACTGTAAAATTGACGCTTCTGAACTCACGGATGGCACAGACATCATCTACGACAGTAATTTTAAAACCGATTATGTCAATTGTGACATCACTGATGATGTCATAAATGATTTTAAGCATCTTTTCAAAACTGTAAATTTGACGATTCTGAACTCACGGATGGCACGGACATCATCTACGACAGTAATTTTAAAACCGATTATGTCAATTGTGACATCAATGATGATGTCATAATTGATTTTAACCATCTTTTCAAAACTGTAAAATTGACGCTTCTGAACTCACGGATGGCACGGACATCATCTACGACAGTAATTTTAAAACCGATTATGGCAATTGTGACATCACTGATGATGTCATAATTGATTTTGACCATTTTTTCAAAACTGTAAAATTGACGCTTCTGAACTCACGGATGGCACAGACATCATCTAAGACAGTAATTTTTAAACAGATTATGTCAATTGTGACATCACTGATGATGTCATAATTGATTTTGACCATCTTTTCAAAACTGTAAAATTAACGCTTCTGAACTCACGGATGGCACAGAATCATCTACGACAGTAATTTTAAAACCGATAATGTCAATTGTGACATCACTGATGATGTCATAATTGATTTTGACCATCTTTTCAAAACTGTAAAATTGACGCTTCTGAACTCACGGAGGGCACGGACTTCATCTACGACAGTAATTTTAAAACCGATTATGTCAATTGTGACATCACTGATGATGTCATAATTGATTTTGACCATCTTTTCAAATCTGTAAATTTGACGATTCTAAACTTACGGATGGCACAGACATCATCTACGACAGTAATTTTAAAACCGATTATGTCAATTGTGACATCACTGATGATGTCATAATTGATTTTGACCATCTTTTCAAATCTGTAAATTTGACGATTCTGAACTCACGGATGGCACGGACATCATCTACGACAGTAATTTTAAAACCGATTATGGCAATTGTGACATCACTGATGATGTCATAATTGATTTCGACCATCTTTTCAAAACTGTAAAATTGATGCTTCTGAACTCACGAATGGCACGGACATCATCTATGACAGTAATTTTAAAACCGATAATGTCAATTGTGACATCACTGATGATGTCATAATTGATTTTAACCATCTTTTCAAAACTGTAAAATTGACGCTTCTGAACTCACGGATGGCACGGACATCATCTACGACAGTAATTTTAAAACCGATTATGTCAATTGTGACATCACTGATGATGTCATAATTGATTTTGACCATCTTTTCAAAACTGTAAAATTGACGCTTCTGAACTCACGGATGGCACAGACATCATCTACGACAGTAATTTTAAAACCGATTATGTCAATTGTGACATCACTGATGATGTCATAATTGATTTTGACCATCTTTTCAAAACTGTAAAATTGACGCTTCTGAACTCACGGATGGCACAGACATCATCTACGACAGTAATTTTAAAACCGATTATGTCAATTGTGACATCACTGATGATGTAATAATTGATTTCGACATCTTTTCAAAACTGTGAAATTGATGCTTCTGAACTCACGGATGGCACAGACATCATCTACGACAGTAATTTTAAAACCGAGAATGTCAATTGTGACATCACTGATGATGTCATAATTGATTTTAACCATCTTTTCAAAACTGTCAAATTGACGCTTCTGAACTCACGGATGGCACGGACATCATCTACGACAGTAATTTTAAAACCGATAATGTCAATTGTGACATCACTGATGATGTCATAATTGATTTTAACCATCTTTTCAAAACTGTAAATTTGACGATTCTGAACTCACGGATGGCACGGACATCATCTACGACAGTAATTTTAAAACCGATTATGTCAATTGTGACATCACTGATGATGTCATAATTGATTTTGACCATCTTTTCAAAACTGTAAAATTGACGCTTCTGAACTCACTGATGGCACGGACTTCATCTACGACAGTAATTTTAAAACTGATTATGTCAATTGTGACATCACTGATGATGTCATAATTGATTTCGACATCTTTTCAAAACTGTGAAATTGATGCTTCTGAACTCACGAATGGCACAGACATCATCTACGACAGTAATTTTAAAACCGATAATGTCAATTGTGACATCACTGATGATGTCATAATTGATTTTAACCATCTTTTCAAAACTGTAAAATTGACGCTTCTGAACTCACGGATGGCACGGACATCATCTACGACAGTAATTTTAAAACCGATAATGTCAATTGTGACATCACTGATGATGTCATAATTGATTTTAACCATCTTTTCAAAACTGTAAATTTGACGATTCTGAACTCACGGATGGCACGGACATCATCTACGACAGTAATTTTAAAACCGATTATGTCAATTGTGACATCACTGATGATGTCATAATTGATTTCGACATCTTTTCAAAACTGTGAAATTGATGCTTCTGAACTCACGAATGGCACAGACATCATCTACGACAGTAATTTTAAAACCGATAATGTCAATTGTGACATCACTGATGATGTCATAATTGATTTTAACCATCTTTTCAAAACTGTAAAATTGACGCTTCTGAACTCACGGATCGCACGGACATCATCTACGACAGTAATTTTAAAACCGATAATGTCAATTGTGACATCACTGATGTCATAATTGATTTTAACCATCTTTTCAAAACTGTAAATTTGACGATTCTGAACTCACGGATGGCACGGACATCATCTACGACAGTAATTTTAAAACCGATTATGTCAATTGTGACATCACTGATGATGTCATAATTGATTTTGACCATTTTTTCAAAACTGTAAAATTGACGCTTCTGAACTCACGGATGGCACAGACATCATCTACGACAGTAATTTTAAAACCGATTATGTCAATTGTGACATCACTGATGATGTCATAATTGATTTTGACAATCTTTTCAAAACTGTAAAATTGACGCTTCTGAACTCACGGATGGCACAGACATCATCTACGACAGTAATTTTAAAACCGATAATGTCAATTGTGACATCACTGATGATGTCATAATTGATTTAAACCATCTTTTCAAAACTGTAAAATTGACGCTTCTGAACTCACGGATGGCACGGACATCATCTACGACAGTAATTTTAAAACCGATAATGTCAATTGTGACATCACTGATGATGTCATAATTGATTTTAACCATCTTTTCAAAACTGTAAATTTGACGATTCTGAACTCACGGATGGCACGGACATCATCTACGACAGTAATTTTAAAACCGATTATGTCAATTGTGACATCACTGATGATGTCATAATTGATTTTGACCATCTTTTCAAAACTGTAAAATTGACGCTTCTGAACTCACGGATGGCACGGACATCATCTACGACAGTAATTTTAAAACCGATAATGTCAATTGTGACATCACTGATGATGTCATAATTGATTTTAACCATCTTTTCAAAACTGTAAATTTGACGATTCTGAACTCACGGATGGCACGGACATCATCTACGACAGTAATTTTAAAACCAATAATGTCAATTGTGACATCACTGATGATGTCATAATTGATTTTGACCATCTTTTCAAAACTGTAAAATTGACGCTTCTGAACTCACTGATGGCACGGACTTCATCTACGACAGTAATCTTAAAACCGATTATGTCAATTGTGACATCACTGATGATGTCATAATTGATTTTGACATCTTTTCAAAACTGTGAAATTGATGCTTCTGAACTCACGAATGGCACAGACATCATCTACGACAGTAATTTTAAAACCGATAATGTCAATTGTGACATCACTGATGATGTCATAATTGATTTTAACCATCTTTTCAAAACTGTAAAATTGACGCTTCTGAACTCACGGATGGCACGGACATCATCTACGACAGTAATTTTAAAACCGATAATGTCAATTGTGACATCACTGATGATGTCATAATTGATTTTAACCATCTTTTCAAAACTGTAAATTTGACGATTCTGAACTCACGGATGGCACGGACATCATCTACGACAGTAATTTTAAAACCGATTATGTCAATTGTGACATCACTGATGATGTCATAATTGATTTTGACCAACTTTTCAAAACTGTAAAATTGACGCTTCTGAACTCACGGATGGCACAGACATCATCTACGACAGTAATTTTAAAACCGATTATGTCAATTGTGACATCACTGATGATGTCATAATTGATTTTGACCATCTTTTCAAAACTGTGAAATTGATGCTTCTGAACTCACGAATGGCACGGACATCATCTACGACAGTAATTTTAAAACCGATAATGTCAATTGTGACATCACTGATGATGTCATAATTGATTTTAACCATCTTTTCAAAACTGTAAATTTGACGATTCTGAACTCACGGATGGCACGGACACCATCTACGTCAGTAATTTTAAAACCGATTATGTCAATTGTGACATCACTGATGATGTCATAATTGATTTTGACCATATTTTCAAAACTGTAAAATTGACGCTTCTGAACTCACGGATGGCACAGACATCATCTACGACAGTAATTTTAAAACCGATTATGTCAATTGTGACATCACTGATGATGTCATAAATGATTTTAAGCATCTTTTCAAAACTGTAAATTTGACGATTCTGAACTCACGGATGGCACGGACATCATCTACGACAGTAATTTTAAAACCGATTATGTCAATTGTGACATCAATGATGATGTCATAATTGATTTTAACCATCTTTTCAAAACTGTAAAATTGACGCTTCTGAACTCACGGATGGCACGGACATCATCTACGACAGTAATTTTAAAACCGATTATGGCAATTGTGACATCACTGATGATGTCATAATTGATTTTGACCATTTTTTCAAAACTGTAAAATTGACGCTTCTGAACTCACGGATGGCACAGACATCATCTAAGACAGTAATTTTTAAACAGATTATGTCAATTGTGACATCACTGATGATGTCATAATTGATTTTGACCATCTTTTCAAAACTGTAAAATTAACGCTTCTGAACTCACGGATGGCACAGAATCATCTACGACAGTAATTTTAAAACCGATAATGTCAATTGTGACATCACTGATGATGTCATAATTGATTTTGACCATCTTTTCAAAACTGTAAAATTGACGCTTCTGAACTCACGGAGGGCACGGACTTCATCTACGACAGTAATTTTAAAACCGATTATGTCAATTGTGACATCACTGATGATGTCATAATTGATTTTGACCATCTTTTCAAATCTGTAAATTTGACGATTCTAAACTTACGGATGGCACAGACATCATCTACGACAGTAATTTTAAAACCGATTATGTCAATTGTGACATCACTGATGATGTCATAATTGATTTTGACCATCTTTTCAAATCTGTAAATTTGACGATTCTGAACTCACGGATGGCACGGACATCATCTACGACAGTAATTTTAAAACCGATTATGGCAATTGTGACATCACTGATGATGTCATAATTGATTTCGACCATCTTTTCAAAACTGTAAAATTGATGCTTCTGAACTCACGAATGTCACGGACATCATCTATGACAGTAATTTTAAAACCGATAATGTCAATTGTGACATCACTGATGATGTCATAATTGATTTTAACCATCTTTTCAAAACTGTAAAATTGACGCTTCTGAACTCACGGATGGCACGGACATCATCTACGACAGTAATTTTAAAACCGATTATGTCAATTGTGACATCACTGATGATGTCATAATTGATTTTGACCATCTTTTCAAAACTGTAAAATTGACGCTTCTGAACTCACGGATGGCACAGACATCATCTACGACAGTAATTTTAAAACCGATTATGTCAATTGTGACATCACTGATGATGTCATAATTGATTTTGACCATCTTTTCAAAACTGTAAAATTGACGCTTCTGAACTCACGGATGGCACAGACATCATCTACGACAGTAATTTTAAAACCGATTATGTCAATTGTGACATCACTGATGATGTAATAATTGATTTCGACATCTTTTCAAAACTGTGAAATTGATGCTTCTGAACTCACGGATGGCACAGACATCATCTACGACAGTAATTTTAAAACCGAGAATGTCAATTGTGACATCACTGATGATGTCATAATTGATTTTAACCATCTTTTCAAAACTGTCAAATTGACGCTTCTGAACTCACGGATGGCACGGACATCATCTACGACAGTAATTTTAAAACCGATTATGTCAATTGTGACATCACTGATGATGTCATAATTGATTTTGACCATCTTTTCAAAACTGTAAAATTGACGCTTCTGAACTCACTGATGGCACGGACTTCATCTACGACAGTAATTTTAAAACCGATTATGTCAATTGTGACATCACTGATGATGTCATAATTGATTTCGACATCTTTTCAAAACTGTGAAATTGATGCTTCTGAACTCACGAATGGCACAGACATCATCTACGACAGTAATTTTAAAACCGATAATGTCAATTGTGACATCACTGATGATGTCATAATTGATTTTAACCATCTTTTCAAAACTGTAAAATTGACGCTTCTGAACTCACGGATGGCACGGACATCATCTACGACAGTAATTTTAAAACCGATAATGTCAATTGTGACATCACTGATGATGTCATAATTGATTTTAACCATCTTTTCAAAACTGTAAATTTGACGATTCTGAACTCACGGATGGCACGGACATCATCTACGACAGTAATTTTAAAACCGATTATGTCAATTGTGACATCACTGATGATGTCATAATTGATTTCGACATCTTTTCAAAACTGTGAAATTGATGCTTCTGAACTCACGAATGGCACAGACATCATCTACGACAGTAATTTTAAAACCGATTATGTCAATTGTGACATCACTGATGATGTCATAATTGATTTTGACCATCTTTTCAAAACTGTAAAATTGACGCTTCTGAACTCACGGATGGCACAGACATCATCTACGACAGTAATTTTAAAACCGATTATGTCAATTGTGACATCACTGATGATGTCATAATTGATTTTGACCATCTTTTCAAAACTGTAAAATTGACGCTTCTGAACTCACGGATGGCACAGACATCATCTACGACAGTAATTTTAAAACCGATTATGTCAATTGTGACATCACTGATGATGTAATAATTGATTTCGACATCTTTTCAAAACTGTGAAATTGATGCTTCTGAACTCACGGATGGCACAGACATCATCTACGACAGTAATTTTAAAACCGAGAATGTCAATTGTGACATCACTGATGATGTCATAATTGATTTTAACCATCTTTTCAAAACTGTCAAATTGACGCTTCTGAACTCACGGATGGCACGGACATCATCTACGACAGTAATTTTAAAACCGATTATGTCAATTGTGACATCACTGATGATGTCATAATTGATTTTGACCATCTTTTCAAAACTGTAAAATTGACGCTTCTGAACTCACTGATGGCACGGACTTCATCTACGACAGTAATTTTAAAACCGATTATGTCAATTGTGACATCACTGATGATGTCATAATTGATTTCGACATCTTTTCAAAACTGTGAAATTGATGCTTCTGAACTCACGAATGGCACAGACATCATCTACGACAGTAATTTTAAAACCGATAATGTCAATTGTGACATCACTGATGATGTCATAATTGATTTTAACCATCTTTTCAAAACTGTAAAATTGACGCTTCTGAACTCACGGATGGCACGGACATCATCTACGACAGTAATTTTAAAACCGATAATGTCAATTGTGACATCACTGATGATGTCATAATTGATTTTAACCATCTTTTCAAAACTGTAAATTTGACGATTCTGAACTCACGGATGGCACGGACATCATCTACGACAGTAATTTTAAAACCGATTATGTCAATTGTGACATCACTGATGATGTCATAATTGATTTCGACATCTTTTCAAAACTGTGAAATTGATGCTTCTGAACTCACGAATGGCACAGACATCATCTACGACAGTAATTTTAAAACCGATAATGTCAATTGTGACATCACTGATGATGTCATAATTGATTTTAACCATCTTTTCAAAACTGTAAAATTGACGCTTCTGAACTCACGGATCGCACGGACATCATCTACGACAGTAATTTTAAAACCGATAATGTCAATTGTGACATCACTGATGTCATAATTGATTTTAACCATCTTTTCAAAACTGTAAATTTGACGATTCTGAACTCACGGATGGCACGGACATCATCTACGACAGTAATTTTAAAACCGATTATGTCAATTGTGACATCACTGATGATGTCATAATTGATTTTGACCATCTTTTCAAAACTGTAAAATTGACGCTTCTGAACTCACGGATGGCACGGACATCATCTACGACAGTAATTTTAAAACCGATAATGTCAATTGTGACATCACTGATGATGTCATAATTGATTTTAACCATCTTTTCAAAACTGTAAATTTGACGATTCTGAACTCACGGATGGCACGGACATCATCTACGACAGTAATTTTAAAACCGATTATGTCAATTGTGACATCACTGATGATGTCATAATTGATTTTGACCATCTTTTCAAAACTGTAAAATTGACGCTTCTGAACTCACGGATGGCACAGACATCATCTACGACAGTAATTTTAAAACCGATTATGTCAATTGTGACAGCACTGATGATGTCATAATTGATTTTGACCATCTTTTCGAAACTGTGAAATTGATGCTTCTGAACTCACGAATGGCACGGACATCATCTACGACAGTAATTTTAAAACCGATAATGTCAATTGTGACATCACTGATGATGTCATAATTGATTTTAACCATCTTTTCAAAACTGTAAAATTGACGCTTCTGAACTCACGGATCGCACGGACATCATCTACGACAGTAATTTTAAAACCGATAATGTCAATTGTGACATCACTGATGATGTCATAATTGATTTTAACCATCTTTTCAAAACTGTAAATTTGACGATTCTGAACTCACGGATGGCACGGACATCATCTACGACAGTAATTTTAAAACCGATTATGTCAATTGTGACATCACTGATGATGTCATAATTGATTTTGACCAACTTTTCAAAACTGTAAAATGGACGCTTCTGAACTCTCGGAGGGCACAGACATCATCTACGACAGTAATTTTAAAACCGATTATGTCAATTGTGACATCACTGATGATGTCATAATTGATTTTGACCATCTTTTCAAAACTGTGAAATTGATGCTTCTGAACTCACGAATGGCACGGACATCATCTACGACAGTAATTTTAAAACCGATAATGTCAATTGTGACATCACTGATGATGTCATAATTGATTTTACGATCTTTTCAAAACTGTAAATTTGACGATTCTGAACTCACGGATGGCACGGACATCATCTACGACAGTAATTTTAAAACCGATTATGTCAATTGTGACATCACTGATGATGTCATAATTGATTTTGACCATCTTTTCAAAACTGTAAAATTGACGCTTCTGAACTCACTGATGGCACGGACTTCATCTACGACAGTAATTTTAAAACCGATAATGTCAATTGTGACATCACTGATGATGTCATAATTGATTTTAACCATCTTTTCAAAACTGTAAAATTGACGCTTCTGAACTCACGGATGGCACTAACATCATCTACGACAGTAATTTTAAAACCGATAATGTCAATTGTGACATCACTGATGATGTCATAATTGATTTTGACCATTTTTTCAAAACTGTAAAATTGACGCTTCTGAACTCACGGATGGCACAGACATCATCTAAGACAGTAATTTTTAAACAGATTATGTCAATTGTGACATCACTGATGATGTCATAATTGATTTTGACCATCTTTTCAAAACTGTAAAATTGACGCTTCTGAACTCACGGATGGCACAGACATCATCTACGACAGTAATTTTAAAACCGATAATGTCAATTGTGACATCACTGATGATGTCATAATTGATTTTGACCATCTTTTCAAAACTGTAAAATTGACGCTTCTGAACTCACGGAGGGCACGGACTTCATCTACGACAGTAATTTTAAAACCGATTATGTCAATTGTGACATCATTGATGATGTCATAATTGATTTTGACCATCTTTTCAAATCTGTAAATTTGACGATTCTGAACTCACGGATGGCACAGACATCATCTACGACAGTAATTTTAAAACCGATTATGTCAATTGTGACATCACTGATGATGTCATAATTGATTTTGACCATCTTTTCAAATCTGTAAATTTGACGATTCTGAACTCACGGATGGCACGGACTTCATCTACGACAGTAATTTTAAAACCGATAATGTCAATTGTGACATCACTGATGATGTCATAATTGATTTCGACCATCTTTTCAAAACTGTAAAATTGACGCTTCTGAACTCACGGATGGCACGGACATCATCTACGACAGTAATTTTAAAACCGATTATGTCAATTGTGACATCAATGATGATGTCATAATTGATTTTAACCATCTTTTCAAAACTGTAAAATTGACGCTTCTGAACTCACGGATGGCACGGACATCATCTACGACAGTAATTTTAAAACCGATAATTTCAATTGTGACATCACTGATGATGTCATAATTGATTTTGACCATTTTTTCAAAACTGTAAAATTGACGCTTCTGAACTCACGGATGGCACAGACATCATCTACGACAGTAATTTTAAAACCGATAATGTCAATTGTGACATCACTGATGATGTCATAATTGATTTTGACCATCTTTTCAAAACTGTAAAATTGACGCTTCTGAACTCACGGAGGGCACGGACTTCATCTACGACAGTAATTTTAAAACCGATTATGTCAATTGTGACATCACTGATGATGTCATAATTGATTTTGACCATCTTTTCAAATCTGTAAATTTGACGATTCTGAACTCACGGATGGCACAGACATCATCTACGACAGTAATTTTAAAACCGATTATGTCAATTGTGACATCACTGATGATGTCATAATTGATTTTGACCATCTTTTCAAATCTGTAAATTTGACGATTCTGAACTCACGGATGGCACGGACATCATCTACGACAGTAATTTTAAAACCGATTATGGCAATTGTGACATCACTGATGATGTCATAATTGATTTCGACCATCTTTTCAAAACTGTAAAATTGATGCTTCTGAACTCACGAATGGCACGGACATCATATATGACAGTAATTTTAAAACCGATAATGTCAATTGTGACATCACTGATGATGTCATAATTGATTTTAACCATCTTTTCAAAACTGTAAAATTGACGCTTCTGAACTCACGGATCGCACGGACATCATCTACGACAGTAATTTTAAAACCGATAATGTCAATTGTGACATCACTGATGATGTCATAATTGATTTTAACCATCTTTTCAAAACTGTAAATTTGACGATTCTGAACTCACGGATGGCACGGACATCATCTACGACAGTAATTTTAAAACCGATTATGTCAATTGTGACATCACTGATGATGTCATAATTGATTTTGACCAACTTTTCAAAACTGTAAAATGGACGCTTCTGAACTCTCGGAGGGCACAGACATCATCTACGACAGTAATTTTAAAACCGATTATGTCAATTGTGACATCACTGATGATGTCATAATTGATTTTGACCATCTTTTCAAAACTGTGAAATTGATGCTTCTGAACTCACGAATGGCACGGACATCATCTACGACAGTAATTTTAAAACCGATAATGTCAATTGTGACATCACTGATGATGTCATAATTGATTTTACGATCTTTTCAAAACTGTAAATTTGACGATTCTGAACTCACGGATGGCACGGACATCATCTACGACAGTAATTTTAAAACCGATTATGTCAATTGTGACATCACTGATGATGTCATAATTGATTTTGACCATCTTTTCAAAACTGTAAAATTGACGCTTCTGAACTCACTGATGGCACGGACTTCATCTACGACAGTAATTTTAAAACCGATAATGTCAATTGTGACATCACTGATGATGTCATAATTGATTTTAACCATCTTTTCAAAACTGTAAAATTGACGCTTCTGAACTCACGGATGGCACTAACATCATCTACGACAGTAATTTTAAAACCGATAATGTCAATTGTGACATCACTGATGATGTCATAATTGATTTTGACCATTTTTTCAAAACTGTAAAATTGACGCTTCTGAACTCACGGATGGCACAGACATCATCTAAGACAGTAATTTTTAAACAGATTATGTCAATTGTGACATCACTGATGATGTCATAATTGATTTTGACCATCTTTTCAAAACTGTAAAATTGACGCTTCTGAACTCACGGATGGCACAGACATCATCTACGACAGTAATTTTAAAACCGATAATGTCAATTGTGACATCACTGATGATGTCATAATTGATTTTGACCATCTTTTCAAAACTGTAAAATTGACGCTTCTGAACTCACGGAGGGCACGGACTTCATCTACGACAGTAATTTTAAAACCGATTATGTCAATTGTGACATCATTGATGATGTCATAATTGATTTTGACCATCTTTTCAAATCTGTAAATTTGACGATTCTGAACTCACGGATGGCACAGACATCATCTACGACAGTAATTTTAAAACCGATTATGTCAATTGTGACATCACTGATGATGTCATAATTGATTTTGACCATCTTTTCAAATCTGTAAATTTGACGATTCTGAACTCACGGATGGCACGGACTTCATCTACGACAGTAATTTTAAAACCGATAATGTCAATTGTGACATCACTGATGATGTCATAATTGATTTCGACCATCTTTTCAAAACTGTAAAATTGACGCTTCTGAACTCACGGATGGCACGGACATCATCTACGACAGTAATTTTAAAACCGATTATGTCAATTGTGACATCAATGATGATGTCATAATTGATTTTAACCATCTTTTCAAAACTGTAAAATTGACGCTTCTGAACTCACGGATGGCACGGACATCATCTACGACAGTAATTTTAAAACCGATAATGTCAATTGTGACATCACTGATGATGTCATAATTGATTTTGACCATTTTTTCAAAACTGTAAAATTGACGCTTCTGAACTCACGGATGGCACAGACATCATCTACGACAGTAATTTTAAAACCGATAATGTCAATTGTGACATCACTGATGATGTCATAATTGATTTTGACCATCTTTTCAAAACTGTAAAATTGACGCTTCTGAACTCACGGAGGGCACGGACTTCATCTACGACAGTAATTTTAAAACCGATTATGTCAATTGTGACATCACTGATGATGTCATAATTGATTTTGACCATCTTTTCAAATCTGTAAATTTGACGATTCTGAACTCACGGATGGCACAGACATCATCTACGACAGTAATTTTAAAACCGATTATGTCAATTGTGACATCACTGATGATGTCATAATTGATTTTGACCATCTTTTCAAATCTGTAAATTTGACGATTCTGAACTCACGGATGGCACGGACATCATCTACGACAGTAATTTTAAAACCGATTATGGCAATTGTGACATCACTGATGATGTCATAATTGATTTCGACCATCTTTTCAAAACTGTAAAATTGATGCTTCTGAACTCACGAATGGCACGGACATCATATATGACAGTAATTTTAAAACCGATAATGTCAATTGTGACATCACTGATGATGTCATAATTGATTTTAACCATCTTTTCAAAACTGTAAAATTGACGCTTCTGAACTCACGGATGGCACGGACATCATCTACGACAGTAATTTTAAAACCGATTATGTCAATTGTGACATCACTGATGATGTCATAATTGATTTTGACCATCTTTTCAAAACTGTAAAATTGACGCTTCTGAACTCACGGATGGCACAGACATCATCTACGACAGTAATTTTAAAACCGATTATGTCAATTGTGACATCACTGATGATGTAATAATTGATTTCGACATCTTTTCAAAACTGTGAAATTTATGCTTCTGAACTCACGAATGGCACAGACATCATCTACGACAGTAATTTTAAAACCGATAATGTCAATTGTGACATCACTGATGATGTCATAATTGATTTTAACCATCTTTTCAAAACTGAAAAATTGACGCTTCTGAACTCACGGATGGCACGGACAGCATCTACGACAGTAATTTTAAAACCGATTATGTCAATTGTGACATCACTGATGATGTCATAATTGATTTTGACCATCTTTTCAAAACTGTAAAATTGACGCTTCTGAACTCACGGATGGCACAGACATCATCTACGACAGTCATTTTAAAACCGATTATGTCAATTGTGACATCACTGATGATGTCATAAATGATTTTAAGCATCTTTTCAAAACTGTAAATTTGACGATTCTGAACTCACGGATGGCACGGACATCATCTACGACAGTAATTTTAAAACCGATAATGTCAATTGTGACATCACTGATGATGTCATAATTGATTTTGACCATTTTTTCAAAACTGTAAAATTGACGCTTCTGAACTCACGGATGGCACAGACATCATCTAAGACAGTAATTTTTAAACAGATTATGTCAATTGTGACATCACTGATGATGTCATAATTGATTTTGACCATCTTTTCAAAACTGTAAAATTGACGCTTCTGAACTCACGGATGGCACAGACATCATCTACGACAGTAATTTTAAAACCGATAATGTCAATTGTGACATCACTGATGATGTCATAATTGATTTTGACCATCTTTTCAAAACTGTGAAATTGACGCTTCTGAACTCACGGAGGGCACGGACTTCATCTACGACAGTAATTTTAAAACCGATTATGTCAATTGTGACATCACTGATGATGTCATAATTGATTTTGACCATCTTTTCAAATCTGTAAATTTGACGATTCTGAACTCACGGATGGCACGGACATCATCTACGACAGTAATTTTAAAACCGATTATGGCAATTGTGACATCACTGATGATGTCATAATTGATTTCGACCATCTTTTCAAAACTGTAAAATTGATGCTTCTGAACTCACGAATGGCACGGACATCATATATGACAGTAATTTTAAAACCGATAATGTCAATTGTGACATCACTGATGATGTCATAATTGATTTTAACCATCTTTTCAAAACTGTAAAATTGACGCTTCTGAACTCACGGATGGCACGGACATCATCTACGACAGTAATTTTAAAACCGATTATGTCAATTGTGACATCACTGATGATGTCATAATTGATTTTGACCATTTTTTCAAAACTGTAAAATTGACGCTTCTGAACTCACGGATGGCACAGACATCATCTACGACAGTAATTTTAAAACCGATTATGTCAATTGTGACATCACTGATGATGTAATAATTGATTTCGACATCTTTTCAAAACTGTGAAATTTATGCTTCTGAACTCACGAATGGCAAAGACATCATCTACGACAGTAATTTTAAAACCGATAATGTCAAATGTGACATCACTGATGATGTCATAATTGATTTTAACCATCTTTTCAAAACTGTAAAATTGACGCTTCGGAACTCACGGATGGCACGGACAGCATCTACGACAGTAATTTTAAAACCGATTATGTCAATTGTGACATCACTGATGATGTCATAATTGATTTTGACCATCTTTTCAAAACTGTAAAATTGACGCTTCTGAACTCACGGATGGCACAGACATCATCTACGACAGTCATTTTAAAACCGATTATGTCAATTGTGACATCACAGATGATGTAATAATTGATTTCGACATCTTTTCAAAACTGTGAAATTGATGCTTCTGAACTCACGGATGGCACAGACATCATCTACGACAGTAATTTTAAAACCGAGAATGTCAATTGTGACATCACTGATGATGTCATAATTGATTTTAACCATCTTTTCAAAACTGTAAAATTGACGCTTCTGAACTCACGGATGGCACGGACATCATCTACGACAGTAATTTTAAAACCGATTATGTCAATTGTGACATCACTGATGATGTCATAATTGATTTTGACCAACTTTTCAAAACTGTAAAATTGACGCTTCTGAACTCACGGATGGCACAGACATCATCTACGACAGTAATTTTAAAACCGATTTTGTCAATTGTGACATCACTGATGATGTCATAATTGATTTTGACCATCTTTTCAAAACTATAAAATTGACGCTTCTGAACTCACGGATGGCACAGACATCATCTACGACAGTAATTTTAAAACCGATTTTGTCAATTGTGACATCACTGATGATGTCATAATTGATTTTGACCATCTTTTCAAAACTGTGAAATTGATGCTTCTGAACTCACGAATGGCACGGACATCATCTACGACAGTAATTTTAAAACCGATAATGTCAATTGTGACATCACTGATGATGTCATAATTGATTTTAACCATCTTTTCAAAACTGTAAAATTGACGCTTCTGAACTCACGGATGGCACGGACATCATCTACGACAGTAATTTTAAAACCGATAATGTCAATTGTGACATCACTGATGATGTCATAATTGATTTTAACCATCTTTTCAAAACTGTAAATTTGACGATTCTGAACTCACGGATGGCACGGACATCATCTACGACAGTAATTTTAAAACCGATTATGTCAATTGTGACATCACTGATGATGTCATAATTGATTTTGACCATCTTTTCAAAACTGTAAAATTGACGCTTCTGAACTCACGGATGGCACGGACATCATCTACAACAGTAATTTTAAAACCGATAATGTCAATTGTGACATCACTGATGATGTCATAATTGATTTTAACCATCTTTTCAAAACTGTAAATTTGACGATTCTGAACTCACGGATGGCACGGACATCATCTACGACAGTAATTTTAAAACCGATTATGTCAATTGTGACATCACTGATGATGTCATAATTGATTTTGACAATCTTTTCAAAACTGTAAAATTGACGCTTCTGAACTCACGGATGGCAGAGACATCATCTACGACAGTAATTTTAAAACCGATTTTGTCAATTGTGACATCACTGATGATGTCATAATTGATTTTGACCATCTTTTCAAAACTGTGAAATTGATGCTTCTGAACTCACGAATGGCACGGACATCATCTACGACAGTAATTTTAAAACCGATAATGTCAATTGTGACATCACTGATGATGTCATAATTGATTTTAACCATCTTTTCAAAACTGTAAAATTGACGCTTCTGAACTCACGGATGGCACGGACATCATCTACGACAGTAATTTTAAAACCGATAATGTCAATTGTGACATCACTGATGATGTCATAATTGATATTAACCATCTTTTCAAAACTGTAAATTTGACGATTCTGAACTCACGGATGGCACGGACATCATCTACGACAGTAATTTTAAAACCGATTATGTCAATTGTGACATCACTGATGATGTCATAATTGATTTTGACCAACTTTTCAAAACTGTAAAATTGACGCTTCTGAACTCACGGATGGCACAGACATCATCTACGACAGTCATTTTAAAACCGATTATGTCAATTGTGACATCACTGATGATGTAATAATTGATTTCGACATCTTTTCAAAACTGTGAAATTGATGCTTCTGAACTCACGAATGGCACAGACATCATCTACGACAGTAATTTTAAAACCAATAATGTCAATTGTGACATCACTGATGATGTCATAATTGATTTTAACCATCTTTTCAAAACTGTAAAATTGACGCTTCTGAACTCACGGATGGCACGGACATCATCTACGACAGTAATTTTAAAACCGATAATGTCAATTGTGACATCACTGATGATGTCATAATTGATTTTGACCATCTTTTCAAAACTGTAAAATTGATGCTTCTGAACTCACGGATGTCACAGACATCATCTACGGCAGTAATTTTAAAACCGATTATGTCAATTGTGACATCACTGATGATGTCATAATTGATTTTGACCATCTTTTCAAAACTGTAAAATTGACGCTTCTGAACTCACGGATGGCACAGACATCATCTACGACAGTAATTTTAAAACCGATTATGTCAATTGTGACATCACTGATGATGTCATAATTGATTTTGACCATCTTTTCAAAACTGTGAAATTGATGCTTCTGAACTCACGAATGGCACGGACATCATCTACGACAGTAATTTTAAAACCGATAATGTCAATTGTGACATCACTGATGATGTCATAATTGATTTTGACCATCTTTTCAAAACTGTAAAATTGACGCTTTTGAACTCACGGATGGCACGGACATCATCTACGACAGTAATTTTAAAACCGATAATGTCAATTGTGACATCACTGATGATGTCATAATTGATTTTAACCATCTTTTCAAAACTGTAAATTTGACGATTCTGAACTCACGGATGGCACGGACATCATCTACGACAGTAATTTTAAAACCGATTATGTCAATTGTGACATCACTGATGATGTCATAATTGATTTTGACCATCTTTTCAAAACTGTAAAATTGACGCTTCTGAACTCACGGATGGCACGGACATCATCTACGACAGTAATTTTAAAACCGATAATGTCAATTGTGACATCACTGATGATGTCATAATTGATTTTAACCATCTTTTCAAAACTGTAAATTTGACGATTCTGAACTCACGGATGGCACGGACATCATCTACGACAGTAATTTTAAAACCGATTATGTCAATTGTGACATCACTGATGATGTCATAATTGATTTTGACCATCTTTTCAAAACTGTAAAATTGACGCTTCTGAACTCACTGATGGCACGGACTTCATCTACGACAGTAATTTTAAAACCGATTATGTCAATTGTGACATCACTGATGATGTCATAATTGATTTCGACATCTTTTCAAAACTGTGAAATTGATGCTTCTGAACTCACGAATGGCACAGACATCATCTACGACAGTAATTTTAAAACCGATAATGTCAATTGTGACATCACTGATGATGTCATAATTGATTTTAACCATCTTTTCAAAACTGTAAAATTGACGCTTCTGAACTCACGGATGGCACGGACATCATCTACGACAGTAATTTTAAAACCGATAATGTCAATTGTGACATCACTGATGATGTCATAATTGATTTTAACCATCTTTTCAAAACTGTAAATTTGACGATTCTGAACTCACGGATGGCACGGACATCATCTACGACAGTAATTTTAAAACCGATTATGTCAATTGTGACATCACTGATGATGTCATAATTGATTTTGACCAACTTTTCAAAACTGTAAAATTGACGCTTTTGAACTCACGGATGGCACAGACATCATCTACGACAGTAATTTTAAAACCGATTATGTCAATTGTGACATCACTGATGATGTCATAATTGATTTTGACCATCTTTTCAAAACTGTGAAATTGATGCTTCTGAACTCACGAATGGCACGGACATCATCTACGACAGTAATTTTAAAACCGATAATGTCAATTGTGACATCACTGATGATGTCATAATTGATTTTAACCATCTTTTCAAAACTGTAAATTTGACGATTCTGAACTCACGGATGGCACGGACATCATCTACGTCAGTAATTTTAAAACCGATTATGTCAATTGTGACATCACTGATGATGTCATAATTGATTTTGACCATCTTTTCAAAACTGTAAAATTGACGCTTCTGAACTCACGGAGGGCACGGACTTCATCTACGACAGTAATTTTAAAACCGATTATGTCAATTGTGACATCACTGATGATGTCATAATTGATTTTGACCATCTTTTCAAATCTGTAAATTTGACGATTCTGAACTCACGGATGGCACGGACATCATCTATGACAGTAATTTTAAAACCGATTATGTCAATTGTGACATCACTGATGATGTCATAATTGATTTCGACCATCTTTTCAAAACTGTAAAATTGATGCTTCTGAACTCACGAATGGCACGGACATCATCTATGACAGTAATTTTAAAACCGATAATGTCAATTGTGACATCACTGATGATGTCATAATTGATTTTAACCATCTTTTCAAAACTGTAAAATTGACGCTTCTGAACTCACGGATGGCACGGACATCATCTACGACAGTAATTTTAAAACCGATTATGTCAATTGTGACATCACTGATGATGTCATAATTGATTTTGACCATCTTTTCAAAACTGTGAAATTGATGCTTCTGAACTCACGAATGGCACAGACATCATCTACGACAGTAATTTTAAAACCGATAATGTCAATTGTGACATCACTGATGATGTCATAATTGATTTTAACCATCTTTTCAAAACTGTAAAATTGACGCTTCTGAACTCACGGATGGCACGGACAGCATCTACGACAGTAATTTTAAAACCGATTATGTCAATTGTGACATCACTGATGATGTCATAATTGATTTTGACCATCTTTTCAAAACTGTAAAATTGACGCTTCTGAACTCACGGATGGCACAGACATCATCTACGACAGTAATTTTAAAACCGATTATGTCAATTGTGACATCACTGATGATGTAATAATTGATTTCGACATCTTTTCAAAACTGTGAAATTGATGCTTCTGAACTCACGGATGGCACAGACATCATCTACGACAGTAATTTTAAAACCGATTATGTCAATTGTGACATCACTGATGATGTCATAAATGATTTTAAGCATCTTTTCAAAACTGTAAATTTGACGATTCTGAACTCACGGATGGCACGGACATCATCTACGTCAGTAATTTTAAAACCGATTATGTCAATTGTGACATCACTGATGATGTCATAATTGATTTTGACCATCTTTTCAAAACTGTAAAATTGACGCTTCTGAACTCACGGATGGCACAGACATCATCTACGACAGTAATTTTAAAACCGATTATGTCAATTGTGACATCACTGATGATGTCATAAATGATTTTAAGCATCTTTTCAAAACTGTAAATTTGACGATTCTGAACTCACGGATGGCACGGACATCATCTACGACAGTAATTTTAAAACCGATTATGTCAATTGTGACATCAATGATGATGTCATAATTGATTTTAACCATCTTTTCAAAACTGTAAAATTGACGCTTCTGAACTCACGGATGGCACGGACATCATCTACGACAGTAATTTTAAAACCGATTATGTCAATTGTGACATCACTGATGATGTCATAATTGATTTTGACCATCTTTTCAAAACTGTAAAATTGACGCTTCTGAACTCACGGATGGCACAGACATCATCTACGACAGTAATTTTAAAACCGATTATGTCAATTGTGACATCACTGATGATGTAATAATTGATTTCGACATCTTTTCAAAACTGTGAAATTGATGCTTCTGAACTCACGAATGGCACAGACATCATCTACGACAGTAATTTTAAAACCGATTATGTCAATTGTGACATCACTGATGATGTCATAATTGATTTTGACCATCTTTTCAAATCTGTAAATTTGACGATTCTGAACTCACGGATGGCACAGACATCATCTACGACAGTAATTTTAAAACCGATTATGTCAATTGTGACATCACTGATGATGTCATAATTGATTTTGACCAACTTTTCAAAACTGTAAAATTGACGCTTCTGAACTCACGGATGGCACAGACATCATCTACGACAGTAATTTTAAAACCGATTATGTCAATTGTGACATCACTGATGATGTCATAATTGATTTTGACCATCTTTTCAAAACTGTGAAATTGATGCTTCTGAACTCACGAATGGCACGGACATCATCTACGACAGTAATTTTAAAACCGATAATGTCAATTGTGACATCACTGATGATGTCATAATTGATTTTAACCATCTTTTCAAAACTGTAAATTTGACGATTCTGAACTCACGGATGACACGGACATCATCTACGTCAGTAATTTTAAAACCGATTATGTCAATTGTGACATCACTGATGATGTCATAATTGATTTTGACCATCTTTTCAAAACTGTAAAATTGACGCTTCTGAACTCACGGATGGCACAGACATCATCTACGACAGTAATTTTAAAACCGATTATGTCAATTGTGACATCACTGATGATGTCATAAATGATTTTAAGCATCTTTTCAAAACTGTAAATTTGACGATTCTGAACTCACGGATGGCACGGACATCATCTACGACAGTAATTTTAAAACCTATTATGTCAATTGTGACATCAATGATGATGTCATAATTGATTTTAACCATCTTTTCAAAACTGTAAAATTGACGCTTCTGAACTCACGGATGGCACGGACATCATCTACGACAGTAATTTTAAAACCGATTATGGCAATTGTGACATCACTGATGATGTCATAATTGATTTTGACCATTTTTTCAAAACTGTAAAATTGACGCTTCTGAACTCACGGAGGGCACGGACATCATCTACGACAGTAATTTTAAAACCGATAATGTCAATTGTGACATCACTGATGATGTCATAATTGATTTTGACCATCTTTTCAAAACTGTAAAATTGACGCTTCTGAACTCACGGAGGGCACGGACTTCATCTACGACAGTAATTTTAAAACCGATTATGTCAATTGTGACATCACTGATGATGTCATAATTGATTTTGACCATCTTTTCAAATCTGTAAATTTGACGATTCTGAACTCACGGATGGCACAGACATCATCTACGACAGTAATTTTAAAACCGATTATGTCAATTGTGACATCACTGATGATGTCATAATTGATTTTGACCATCTTTTCAAATCTGTAAATTTGACGATTCTGAACTCACGGATGGCACGGACATCATCTATGACAGTAATTTTAAAACCGATTATGGCAATTGTGACATCACTGATGATGTCATAATTGATTTCGACCATCTTTTCAAAACTGTAAAATTGATGCTTCTGAACTCACGAATGGCACGGACATCATCTATGACAGTAATTTTAAAACCGATAATGTCAATTGTGACATCACTGATGATGTAATAATTGATTTCGACATCTTTTCAAAACTGTAAAATTGACGCTTCTGAACTCACGGATGGCACGGACATCATCTACGACAGTAATTTTAAAACCGATTATGTCAATTGTGACATCACTGATGATGTCATAATTGATTTTGACCATCTTTTCAAAACTGTAAAATTGACGCTTCTGAACTCACGGATGGCACAGACATCATCTACGACAGTAATTTTAAAACCGATTATGTCAATTGTGACATCACTGATGATGTAATAATTGATTTCGACATCTTTTCAAAACTGTGAAATTGATGCTTCTGAACTCACGAATGGCACAGACATCATCTACGACAGTAATTTTAAAACCGATAATGTCAATTGTGACATCACTGATGATGTCATAATTGATTTTAACCATCTTTTCAAAACTGTAAAATTGACGCTTCTGAACTCACGGATGGCACGGACAGCATCTACGACAGTAATTTTAAAACCGATTATGTCAATTGTGACATCACTGATGATGTCATAATTGATTTTGACCATCTTTTCAAAACTGTAAAATTGACGCTTCTGAACTCACGGATGGCACAGACATCATCTACGACAGTAATTTTAAAACCGATTATGTCAATTGTGACATCACTGATGATGTAATAATTGATTTCGACATCTTTTCAAAACTGTGAAATTGATGCTTCTGAACTCACGGATGGCACAGACATCATCTACGACAGTAATTTTAAAACCGATTATGTCAATTGTGACATCACTGATGATGTCATAAATGATTTTAAGCATCTTTTCAAAACTGTAAATTTGACGATTCTGAACTCACGGATGGCACGGACATCATCTACGTCAGTAATTTTAAAACCGATTATGTCAATTGTGACATCACTGATGATGTCATAATTGATTTTGACCATCTTTTCAAAACTGTAAAATTGACGCTTCTGAACTCACGGATGGCACAGACATCATCTACGACAGTAATTTTAAAACCGATTATGTCAATTGTGACATCACTGATGATGTCATAAATGATTTTAACCATCTTTTCAAAACTGTAAAATTGACGCTTCTGAACTCACGGATGGCACGGACATCATCTACGACAGTAATTTTAAAACCGATTATGGCAATTGTGACATCACTGATGATGTCATAATTGATTTTGACCATTTTTTCAAAACTGTAAAATTGACGCTTCTGAACTCACGGAGGGCACGGACATCATCTACGACAGTAATTTTAAAACCGATAATGTCAATTGTGACATCACTGATGATGTCATAATTGATTTTGACCATCTTTTCAAAACTGTAAAATTGACGCTTCTGAACTCACGGAGGGCACGGACTTCATCTACGACAGTAATTTTAAAACCGATTATGTCAATTGTGACATCACTGATGATGTCATAATTGATTTTGACCATCTTTTCAAAACTGTAAAATTGACGCTTCTGAACTCACGGATGGCACAGACATCATCTACGACAGTAATTTTAAAACCGATTATGTCAATTGTGACATCACTGATGATGTAATAATTGATTTCGACATCTTTTCAAAACTGTGAAATTGATGCTTCTGAACTCACGAATGGCACAGACATCATCTACGACAGTAATTTTAAAACCGATAATGTCAATTGTGACATCACTGATGATGTCATAATTGATTTTAACCATCTTTTCAAAACTGTAAAATTGACGCTTCTGAACTCACGGATGGCACGGACAGCATCTACGACAGTAATTTTAAAACCGATTATGTCAATTGTGACATCACTGATGATGTCATAATTGATTTTGACCATCTTTTCAAAACTGTAAAATTGACGCTTCTGAACTCACGGATGGCACAGACATCATCTACGACAGTAATTTTAAAACCGATTATGTCAATTGTGACATCACTGATGATGTAATAATTGATTTCGACATCTTTTCAAAACTGTGAAATTGATGCTTCTGAACTCACGGATGGCACAGACATCATCTACGACAGTAATTTTAAAACCGAGAATGTCAATTGTGACATCACTGATGATGTCATAATTGATTTTAACCATCTTTTCAAAACTGTAAATTTGACGATTCTGAACTCACGGACGGCACGGACATCATCTACGACAGTAATTTTAAAACCGATTATGTCAATTGTGACATCACTGATGATGTCATAATTGATTTTGACCAACTTTTCAAAACTGTAAAATTGACGCTTCTGAACTCACGGATGGCACAGACATCATCTACGACAGTCATTTTAAAACCGATTTTGTCAATTGTGACATCACTGATGATGTCATAATTGATTTTGACCATCTTTTCAAAACTGTAAAATTGACGCTTCTGAACTCACGGATGGCACAGACATCATCTACGACAGTAATTTTAAAACCGATTTTGTCAATTGTGACATCACTGATGATGTCATAATTGATTTTGACCATCTTTTCAAAACTGTAAATTTGACGATTCTGAACTCACGGATGGCACGGACATCATCTACGACAGTAATTTTAAAACCGATAATGTCAATTGTGACATCACTGATGATGTCATAATTGATTTTAACCATCTTTTCAAAACTGTAAAATTGACGCTTCTGAACTCACGGATGGCACGGACATCATCTACAACAGTAATTTTAAAACCGATAATGTCAATTGTGACATCACTGATGATGTCATAATTGATTTTAACCATCTTTTCAAAACTGTAAATTTGACGATTCTGAACTCACGGATGGCACGGACATCATCTACGACAGTAATTTTAAAACCGATTATGTCAATTGTGACATCACTGATGATGTCATAATTGATTTTGACCATCTTTTCAAAACTGTAAAATTGACGCTTCTGAACTCACTGATGGCACGGACTTCATCTACGACAGTAATTTTAAAACCGATTATGTCAATTGTGACATCACTGATGATGTCATAATTGATTTCGACATCTTTTCAAAACTGTGAAATTGATGCTTCTGAACTCACGAATGGCACAGACATCATCTACGACAGTAATTTTAAAACCGATAATGTCAATTGTGACATCACTGATGATGTCATAATTGATTTTTGACCATCTTTTCAAAACTGTAAAATTGACGCTTCTGAACTCACGGAGGGCACGAACTTCATCTACGACAGTAATTTTAAAACCGATTATGTCAATTGTGACATCACTGATGATGTCATAATTGATTTTAACCATCTTTTCAAAACTGTAAATTTGACGATTCTGAACTCACGGATGGCACAGACATCATCTACGACAGTAATTTTAAAACCGATTATGTCAATTGTGACATCACTGATGATGTCATAAATGATTTTAAGCATCTTTTCAAAACTGTAAATTTGACGATTCTGAACTCACGGATGGCACGGACATCATCTACGACAGTAATTTTAAAACCGATTATGTCAATTGTGACATCAATGATGATGTCATAATTGATTTTAACCATCTTTTCAAAACTGTAAAATTGACGCTTCTGAACTCACGGATGGCACGGACATCATCTACGACAGTAATTTTAAAACCGATTATGGCAATTGTGACATCACTGATGATGTCATAATTGATTTTGACCATTTTTTCAAAACTGTAAAATTGACGCTTCTGAACTCACGGAGGGCACGGACATCATCTACGACAGTAATTTTAAAACCGATAATGTCAATTGTGACATCACTGATGATGTCATAATTGATTTTGACCATCTTTTCAAAACTGTAAAATTGACGCTTCTGAACTCACGGAGGGCACGGACTTCATCTACGACAGTAATTTTAAAACCGATTATGTCAATTGTGACATCACTGATGATGTCATAATTGATTTTGACCATCTTTTCAAATCTGTAAATTTGACGATTCTGAACTCACGGATGGCACAGACATCATCTACGACAGTAATTTTAAAACCGATTATGTCAATTGTGACATCACTGATGATGTCATAATTGATTTTGACCATCTTTTCAAATCTGTAAATTTGACGATTCTGAACTCACGGATGGCACGGACATCATCTACGACAGTAATTTTAAAACCGATTGTGGCAATTGTGACATCACTGATGATGTCATAATTGATTTCGACCATCTTTTCAAAACTGGAAAATTGATGCTTCTGAACTCACGAATGGCACGGACATCATCTATGACAGTAATTTTAAAACCGATAATGTCAATTGTGACATCACTGATGATGTCATAATTGATTTTAACCATCTTTTCAAAACTGTAAAATTGACGCTTCTGAACTCACGGATGGCACGGACATCATCTACGACAGTAATTTTAAAACCGATTATGTTAATTGTGACATCACTGATGATGTCATAATTGATTTTGACCATCTTTTCAAAACTGTAAAATTGACGCTTCTGAACTCACGGATGACACGGACATCATCTAAGACAGTAATTTTAAAACTGATTATGTCAATTGTGACATCACTGATGATGTAATAATTGATTTCGACATCTTTTCAAAACTGTAAAATTGACGCTTCTGAACTCACGGATGGCACGGACATCATCTACGACAGTAATTTTAAAACCGATTATGTCAATTGTGACATCACTGATGATGTCATAATTGATTTTGACCATCTTTTCAAAACTGTAAAATTGACGCTTCTGAACTTACGGATGGCACAGACATCATCTACGACAGTAATTTTAAAACCGATTATGTCAATTGTGACATCACTGATGATGTAATAATTGATTTCGACATCTTTTCAAAACTGTGAAATTGATGCTTCTGAACTCACGAATGGCACAGACATCATCTACGACAGTAATTTTAAAACCGATAATGTCAATTGTGACATCACTGATGATGTCATAATTGATTTTAACCATCTTTTCAAAACTGTAAAATTGACGCTTCTGAACTCACGGATGGCACGGACAGCATCTACGACAGTAATTTTAAAACCGATTATGTCAATTGTGACATCACTGATGATGTCATAATTGATTTTGACCATCTTTTCAAAACTGTAAAATTGACGCTTCTGAACTCACGGATGGCACAGACATCATCTACGACAGTAATTTTAAAACCGATTATGTCAATTGTGACATCACTGATGATGTAATAATTGATTTCGACATCTTTTCAAAACTGTGAAATTGATGCTTCTGAACTCACGGATGGCACAGACATCATCTACGACAGTAATTTTAAAACCGATTATGTCAATTGTGACATCACTGATGATGTCATAAATGATTTTAAGCATCTTTTCAAAACTGTAAATTTGACGATTCTGAACTCACGGATGGCACGGACATCATCTACGTCAGTAATTTTAAAACCGATTATGTCAATTGTGACATCACTGATGATGTCATAATTGATTTTGACCATCTTTTCAAAACTGTAAAATTGACGCTTCTGAACTCACGGATGGCACAGACATCATCTACGACAGTAATTTTAAAACCGATTATGTCAATTGTGACATCACTGATGATGTCATAAATGATTTTAAGCATCTTTTCAAAACTGTAAATTTGACGATTCTGAACTCACGGATGGCACGGACATCATCTACGACAGTAATTTTAAAACCGATTATGTCAATTGTGACATCAATGATGATGTCATAATTGATTTTAACCATCTTTTCAAAACTGTAAAATTGACGCTTCTGAACTCACGGATGGCACGGACATCATCTACGACAGTAATTTTAAAACCGATAATGTCAATTGTGACATCACTGATGATGTCATAATTGATTTTGACCATCTTTTCAAAACTGTAAAATTGACGCTTCTGAACTCACTGAGGGCACGGACTTCATCTACGACAGTAATTTTAAAACCGATTATGTCAATTGTGACATCACTGATGATGTCATAATTGATTTTGACCATCTTTTCAAATCTGTAAATTTGACGATTCTGAACTCACGGATGGCACAGACATCATCTACGACAGTAATTTTAAAACCGATTATGTCAATTGTGACATCACTGATGATGTCATAATTGATTTTGACCATCTTTTCAAATCTGTAAATTTGACGATTCTGAACTCACGGATGGCACGGACATCATCTACGACAGTAATTTTAAAACCGATTATGTCAATTGTGACATCACTGATGATGTCATAATTGATTTCGACCATCTTTTCAAAACTGTGAAATTGATGCTTCTGAACTCACGAATGGCACAGACATCATCTACGACAGTAATTTTAAAACCGATAATGTCAATTGTGACATCACTGATGATGTCATAATTGATTTTAACCATCTTTTCAAAACTGTAAATTTGACGATTCTGAACTCACGGACGGCACGGACATCATCTACGACAGTAATTTTAAAACCGATTATGTCAATTGTGACATCACTGATGATGTCATAATTGATTTTGACCAACTTTTCAAAACTGTAAAATTGACGCTTCTGAACTCACGGATGGCACAGACATCATCTACGACAGTCATTTTAAAACCGATTTTGTCAATTGTGACATCACTGATGATGTCATAATTGATTTTGACCATCTTTTCAAAACTGTAAAATTGACGCTTCTGAACTCACGGATGGCACAGACATCATCTACGACAGTAATTTTAAAACCGATTTTGTCAATTGTGACATCACTGATGATGTCATAATTGATTTTGACCATCTTTTCAAAACTGTAAATTTGACGATTCTGAACTCACGGATGGCACGGACATCATCTACGACAGTAATTTTAAAACCGATAATGTCAATTGTGACATCACTGATGATGTCATAATTGATTTTAACCATCTTTTCAAAACTGTAAAATTGACGCTTCTGAACTCACGGATGGCACGGACATCATCTACAACAGTAATTTTAAAACCGATAATGTCAATTGTGACATCACTGATGATGTCATAATTGATTTTAACCATCTTTTCAAAACTGTAAATTTGACGATTCTGAACTCACGGATGGCACGGACATCATCTACGACAGTAATTTTAAAACCGATTATGTCAATTGTGACATCACTGATGATGTCATAATTGATTTTGACCATCTTTTCAAAACTGTAAAATTGACGCTTCTGAACTCACTGATGGCACGGACTTCATCTACGACAGTAATTTTAAAACCGATTATGTCAATTGTGACATCACTGATGATGTCATAATTGATTTCGACATCTTTTCAAAACTGTGAAATTGATGCTTCTGAACTCACGAATGGCACAGACATCATCTACGACAGTAATTTTAAAACCGATAATGTCAATTGTGACATCACTGATGATGTCATAATTGATTTTTGACCATCTTTTCAAAACTGTAAAATTGACGCTTCTGAACTCACGGAGGGCACGAACTTCATCTACGACAGTAATTTTAAAACCGATTATGTCAATTGTGACATCACTGATGATGTCATAATTGATTTTAACCATCTTTTCGAAACTGTGAAATTGATGCTTCTGAACTCACGAATGGCACGGACATCATCTACGACAGTAATTTTAAAACCGATAATGTCAATTGTGACATCACTGATGATGTCATAATTGATTTTAACCATCTTTTCAAAACTGTAAAATTGACGCTTCTGAACTCACGGATGGCACGGACATCATCTACGACAGTAATTTTAAAACCGATAATGTCAATTGTGACATCACTGATGATTTCATAATTGATTTTAACCATCTTTTCAAAACTGTAAATTTGACGATTCTGAACTCACGGATGGCACAGACATCATCTAAGACAGTAATTTTTAAACAGATTATGTCAATTGTGACATCACTGATGATGTCATAATTGATTTTGACCAACTTTTCAAAACTGTAAAATTGACGCTTCTGAACTCACGGATGGCACAGACATCATCTACGACAGTAATTTTAAAACCGATTTTGTCAATTGTGACATCACTGATGATGTCATAATTGATTTTGACCATCTTTTCAAAACTGTAAAATTGACGCTTCTGAACTCACGGATGGCACAGACATCATCTACGACAGTAATTTTAAAACCAATTTTGTCAATTGTGACATCACTGATGATGTCATAATTGATTTTGACCATCTTTTCAAAACTGTGAAATTGATGCTTCTGAACTCACGAATGGCACGGACATCATCTACGACAGTAATTTTAAAACCGATAATGTCAATTGTGACATCACTGATGATGTCATAATTGATTTTAACCATCTTTTCAAAACTGTAAAATTGACGCTTCTGAACTCACGGAGGGCACGGACTTCATCTACGACAGTAATTTTAAAACCGATTATGGCAATTGTGACATCACTGATGATGTCATAATTGATTTTGACCATTTTTTCAAAACTGTAAAATTGACGCTTCTGAACTCACGGATGGCACAGACATCATCTAAGACAGTAATTTTTAAACAGATTATGTCAATTGTGACATCACTGATGATGTCATAATTGATTTTGACCATCTTTTCAAAACTGTAAAATTGACGCTTCTGAACTCACGGATGGCACAGAATCATCTACGACAGTAATTTTAAAACCGATAATGTCAATTGTGACATCACTGATGATGTCATAATTGATTTTTGACCATCTTTTCAAAACTGTAAAATTGACGCTTCTGAACTCACGGAGGGCACGAACTTCATCTACGACAGTAATTTTAAAACCGATTATGTCAATTGTGACATCACTGATGATGTCATAATTGATTTTGACAATCTTTTCAAAACTGTAAAATTGACACTTCTGAACTCACGGATGGCAGAGACATCATCTACGACAGTAATTTTAAAACCGATTATGTCAATTGTGACATCACTGATGATGTCATAATTGATTTTGACCATCTTTTCAAAACTGTAAAATTGACGCTTCTGAACTCACGGATGGCACAGACATCATCTACGACAGTAATTTTAAAACCGATTATGTCAATTGTGACATCACTGATGATGTCATAATTGATTTTGACCATCTTTTCAAAACTGTGAAATTGATGCTTCTGAACTCACGAATGGCACGGACATCATCTACGACAGTAATTTTAAACCCGATAATGTCAATTGTGACATCACTGATGATGTCATAATTGATTTTAACCATCTTTTAAAAACTGTAAAATTGACGCTTCTGAACTCACGGAGGGCACGGACTTCATCTACGACAGTAATTTTTAAACAGATTATGTCAATTGTGACATCACTGATGATGTCATAATTGATTTCGACCATCTTTTCAAAACTGTAAAATTGATGCTTCTGAACTCACGAATGGCACGGACATCATCTATGACAGTAATTTTAAAACCGATAATGTCAATTGTGACATCACTGATGATGTCATAATTGATTTTAACCATCTTTTCAAAACTGTAAAATTGACGCTTCTGAACTCACGGATGGCACGGACATCATCTACGACAGTAATTTTAAAACCGATTATGTCAATTGTGACATCACTGATGATGTCATAATTGATTTTGACCATCTTTTCAAAACTGTAAAATTGACGCTTCTGAACTCACGGATGGCACAGACATCATCTACGACAGTAACTTTAAAACCGATTATGTCAATTGTGACATCACTGATGATGTAATAATTGATTTCGACATCTTTTCAAAACTGTGAAATTGATGCTTCTGAACTCACGAATGGCACAGACATCATCTACGACAGTAATTTTAAAACCGATAATGTCAATTGTGACATCACTGATGATGTCATAATTGATTTTAACCATCTTTTCAAAACTGTAAAATTGACGCTTCTGAACTCACGGATGGCACGGACAGCATCTACGACAGTAATTTTAAAACCGATTATGTCAATTGTGACATCACTGATGATGTCATAATTGATTTTGACCATCTTTTCAAAACTGTAAAATTGACGCTTCTGAACTCACGGATGGCACAGACATCATCTACGACAGTAATTTTAAAACCGATTATGTCAATTGTGACATCACTGATGATGTAATAATTGATTTCGACATCTTTTCAAAACTGTGAAATTGATGCTTCTGAACTCACGGATGGCACAGACATCATCTACGACAGTAATTTTAAAACCGAGAATGTCAATTGTGACATCACTGATGATGTCATAATTGATTTTAACCATCTTTTCAAAACTGTCAAATTGACGCTTCTGAACTCACGGATGGCACGGACATCATCTACGACAGTAATTTTAAAACCGATAATGTCAATTGTGACATCACTGATGATGTCATAATTGATTTTAACCATCTTTTCAAAACTGTAAATTTGACGATTCTGAACTCACGGACGGCACGGACATCATCTACGACAGTAATTTTAAAACCGATTATGTCAATTGTGACATCACTGATGATGTCATAATTGATTTTGACCAACTTTTCAAAACTGTAAAATTGACGCTTCTGAACTCACGGATGGCACAGACATCATCTACGACAGTCATTTTAAAACCGATTTTGTAAATTGTGACATCACTGATGATGTCATAATTGATTTTGACCATCTTTTCAAAACTGTAAAATTGACGCTTCTGAACTCACGGATGGCACGGACATCATCTACGACAGTAATTTTAAAACCGATAATGTCAATTGTGACATCACTGATGATGTCATAATTGATTTTAACCATCTTTTCAAAACTGTAAATTTGACGATTCTGAACTCACGGATGGCACGGACATCATCTACGACAGTAATTTTAAAACCGATTATGTCAATTGTGACATCACTGATGATGTCATAATTGATTTTGACAATCTTTTCAAAACTGTAAAATTGACGCTTCTGAACTCACGGATGGCAGAGACATCATCTACGACAGTAATTTTAAAACCGATTTTGTCAATTGTGACATCACTGATGATGTCATAATTGATTTTGACCATCTTTTCAAAACTGTGAAATTGATGCTTCTGAACTCACGAATGGCACGGACATCATCTACGACAGTAATTTTAAAACCGATAATGTCAATTGTGACATCACTGATGATGTCATAATTGATTTTAACCATCTTTTCAAAACTGTAAAATTGACGCTTCTGAACTCACGGATGGCACGGACATCATCTACGACAGTAATTTTAAAACCGATAATGTCAATTGTGACATCACTGATGATGTCATAATTGATATTAACCATCTTTTCAAAACTGTAAATTTGACGATTCTGAACTCACGGATGGCACGGACATCATCTACGACAGTAATTTTAAAACCGATTATGTCAATTGTGACATCACTGATGATGTCATAATTGATTTTGACCAACTTTTCAAAACTGTAAAATTGACGCTTCTGAACTCACGGATGGCACAGACATCATCTACGACAGTCATTTTAAAACCGATTTTGTAAATTGTGACATCACTGATGATGTCATAATTGATTTTGACCATCTTTTCAAAACTGTAAAATTGACGCTTCTGAACTCACGGATGGCACAGACATCATCTACGACAGTAATTTTAAAACCGATTTTGTCAATTGTGACATCACTGATGATGTCATAATTGATTTCGACATCTTTTCAAAACTGTGAAATTGATGCTTCTGAACTCACGGATGGCACAGACATCATCTACGACAGTAATTTTAAAACCGAGAATGTCAATTGTGACATCACTGATGATGTCATAATTGATTTTAACCATCTTTTCAAAACTGTAAAATTGACGCTTCTGAACTCACGGATGGCACGGACAGCATCTACGACAGTAATTTTAAAACCGATTATGTCAATTGTGACATCACTGATGATGTCATAATTGATTTTGACCATCTTTTCAAAACTGTAAAATTGACGCTTCTGAACTCACGGATGGCACAGACATCATCTACGACAGTAATTTTAAAACCGATTTTGTCAATTGTGACATCACTGATGATGTCATAATTGATTTTGACCATCTTTTCAAAACTGTGAAATTGATGCTTCTGAACTCACGAATGGCACGGACATCATCTACGACAGTAATTTTAAAACCGATAATGTCAATTGTGACATCACTGATGATGTCATAATTGATTTTAACCATCTTTTCAAAACTGTAAAATTGACGCTTCTGAACTCACGGATGGCACGGACATCATCTACGACAGTAATTTTAAAACCTATAATGTCAATTGTGACATCACTGATGATGTCATAATTGATTTTAACCATCTTTTCAAAACTGTAAATTTGACGATTCTAAACTCACGGATGGCACGGACATCATCTACGACAGTAATTTTAAAACCGATTATGTCAATTGTGACATCACTGATGATGTCATAATTGATTTTGACCATCTTTTCAAAACTGTAAAATTGACGCTTCTGAACTCACGGATGGCACGGACATCATCTACGACAGTAATTTTAAAACCGATAATGTCAATTGTGACATCACTGATGATGTCATAATTGATTTTAACCATCTTTTCAAAACTGTAAATTTGACGATTCTGAACTCACGGATGGCACGGACATCATCTACGACAGTAATTTTAAAACCGATTATGTCAATTGTGACATCACTGATGATGTCATAATTGATTTTGACAATCTTTTCAAAACTGTAAAATTGACGCTTCTGAACTCACGGATGGCAGAGACATCATCTACGACAGTAATTTTAAAACCGATTTTGTCAATTGTGACATCACTGATGATGTCATAATTGATTTTGACCATCTTTTCAAAACTGTGAAATTGATGCTTCTGAACTCACGAATGGCACGGACATCATCTACGACAGTAATTTTAAAACCGATAATGTCAATTGTGACATCACTGATGATGTCATAATTGATTTTAACCATCTTTTCAAAACTGTAAAATTGACGCTTCTGAACTCACGGATGGCACGGACATCATCTACGACAGTAATTTTAAAACCGATAATGTCAATTGTGACATCACTGATGATGTCATAATTGATATTGACCATCTTTTCAAAACTGTAAATTTGACGATTCTGAACTCACGGATGGCACGGACATCATCTACGACAGTAATTTTAAAACCGATTATGTCAATTGTGACATCACTGATGATGTCATAATTGATTTTGACCAACTTTTCAAAACTGTAAAATTGACGCTTCTGAACTCACGGATGGCACAGACATCATCTACGACAGTCATTTTAAAACCGATTATGTCAATTGTGACATCACTGATGATGTAATAATTGATTTCGACATCTTTTCAAAACTGTGAAATTGATGCTTCTGAACTCACGAATGGCACAGACATCATCTACGACAGTAATTTTAAAACCAATAATGTCAATTGTGACATCACTGATGATGTCATAATTGATTTTAACCATCTTTTCAAAACTGTAAAATTGACGCTTCTGAACTCACGGATGGCACGGACATCATCTACGACAGTAATTTTAAAACCGATAATGTCAATTGTGACATCACTGATGATGTCATAATTGATTTTAACCATCTTTTCAAAACTGTAAATTTGACGATTCTGAACTCACGGATGGCACGGACATCATCTACGACAGTAATTTTAAAACCGATTATGTCAATTGTGACATCACTGATGATGTCATAATTGATTTTGACCATCTTTTCAAAACTGTAAAATTGATGCTTCTGAACTCACGGATGTCACAGACATCATCTACGACAGTAATTTTAAAACCGATTATGTCAATTGTGACATCACTGATGATGTCATAATTGATTTTGACCAACTTTTCAAAACTGTAAAATTGACGCTTCTGAACTCACGGATGGCAGAGACATCATCTACGACAGTAATTTTAAAACCGATTATGTCAATTGTGACATCACTGATGATGTCATAATTGATTTTGACCATCTTTTCAAAACTGTAAAATTGACGCTTCTGAACTCACGGATGGCACAGACATCATCTACGACAGTAATTTTAAAACCGATTATGTCAATTGTGACATCACTGATGATGTCATAATTGATTTTGACCATCTTTTCAAAACTGTGAAATTGATGCTTCTGAACTCACGAATGGCACGGACATCATCTACGACAGTAATTTTAAAACCGATAATGTCAATTGTGACATCACTGATGATGTCATAATTGATTTTGACCATCTTTTCAAAACTGTAAAATTGACGCTTCTGAACTCACGGATGGCACGGACATCATCTACGACAGTAATTTTAAAACCGATAATGTCAATTGTGACATCACTGATGATGTCATAATTGATTTTAACCATCTTTTCAAAACTGTAAATTTGACGATTCTGAACTCACGGATGGCACGGACATCATCTACGACAGTAATTTTAAAACCGATTATGTCAATTGTGACATCACTGATGATGTCATAATTGATTTTGACCATCTTTTCAAAACTGTAAAATTGACGCTTCTGAACTCACGGATGGCACGGACATCATCTACGACAGTAATTTTAAAACCGATAATGTCAATTGTGACATCACTGATGATGTCATAATTGATTTTAACCATCTTTTCAAAACTGTAAATTTGACGATTCTGAACTCACGGATGGCACGGACATCATCTACGACAGTAATTTTAAAACCGATTATGTCAATTGTGACATCACTGATGATGTCATAATTGATTTTGACCATCTTTTCAAAACTGTAAAATTGACGCTTCTGAACTCACTGATGGCACGGACTTCATCTACGACAGTAATTTTAAAACCGATTATGTCAATTGTGACATCACTGATGATGTCATAATTGATTTCGACATCTTTTCAAAACTGTGAAATTGATGCTTCTGAACTCACGAATGGCACAGACATCATCTACGACAGTAATTTTAAAACCGATAATGTCAATTGTGACATCACTGATGATGTCATAATTGATTTTAACCATCTTTTCAAAACTGTAAAATTGACGCTTCTGAACTCACGGATGGCACGGACATCATCTACGACAGTAATTTTAAAACCGATAATGTCAATTGTGACATCACTGATGATGTCATAATTGATTTTAACCATCTTTTCAAAACTGTAAATTTGACGATTCTGAACTCACGGATGGCACGGACATCATCTACGACAGTAATTTTAAAACCGATTATGTCAATTGTGACATCACTGATGATGTCATAATTGATTTTGACCAACTTTTCAAAACTGTAAAATTGACGCTTCTGAACTCACGGATGGCACAGACATCATCTACGACAGTAATTTTAAAACCGATTATGTCAATTGTGACATCACTGATGATGTCATAATTGATTTTGACCATCTTTTCAAAACTGTAAAATTGACGCTTCTGAACTCACGGATGGCACGGACATCATCTACGACAGTAATTTTAAAACCGATAATGTCAATTGTGACATCACTGATGATGTCATAATTGATTTTAACCATCTTTTCAAAACTGTAAATTTGACGATTCTGAACTCACGGATGGCACGGACATCATCTACGACAGTAATTTTAAAACCGATTATGTCAATTGTGACATCACTGATGATGTCATAATTGATTTTGACCATCTTTTCAAAACTGTAAAATTGACGCTTCTGAACTCACTGATGGCACGGACTTCATCTACGACAGTAATTTTAAAACCGATTATGTCAATTGTGACATCACTGATGATGTCATAATTGATTTCGACATCTTTTCAAAACTGTGAAATTGATGCTTCTGAACTCACGAATGGCACAGACATCATCTACGACAGTAATTTTAAAACCGATAATGTCAATTGTGACATCACTGATGATGTCATAATTGATTTTAACCATCTTTTCAAAACTGTAAAATTGACGCTTCTGAACTCACGGATGGCACGGACATCATCTACGACAGTAATTTTAAAACCGATAATGTCAATTGTGACATCACTGATGATGTCATAATTGATTTTAACCATCTTTTCAAAACTGTAAATTTGACGATTCTGAACTCACGGATGGCACGGACATCATCTACGACAGTAATTTTAAAACCGATTATGTCAATTGTGACATCACTGATGATGTCATAATTGATTTTGACCAACTTTTCAAAACTGTAAAATTGACGCTTCTGAACTCACGGATGGCACAGACATCATCTACGACAGTAATTTTAAAACCGATTATGTCAATTGTGACATCACTGATGATGTCATAATTGATTTTGACCATCTTTTCAAAACTGTGAAATTGATGCTTCTGAACTCACGAATGGCACGGACATCATCTACGACAGTAATTTTAAAACCGATAATGTCAATTGTGACATCACTGATGATGTCATAATTGATTTTAACCATCTTTTCAAAACTGTAAATTTGACGATTCTGAACTCACGGATGGCACGGACATCATCTACGTCAGTAATTTTAAAAGCGATTATGTCAATTGTGACATCACTGATGATGTCATAATTGATTATGACCATCTTTTCAAAACTGTAAAATTGACGCTTCTGAACTCACGGATGGCACAGACATCATCTACGACAGTAATTATAAAACCGATTATGTCAATTGTGACATCACTGATGATGTCATAAATGATTTTAAGCATCTTTTCAAAACTGTAAATTTGACGATTCTGAACTCACGGATGGCACGGACATCATCTACGACAGTAATTTTAAAACCGATTATGTCAATTGTGACATCAATGATGATGTCATAATTGATTTTAACCATCTTTTCAAAACTGTAAAATTGACGCTTCTGAACTCACGGATGGCACGGACATCATCTACGACAGTAATTTTAAAACCGATTATGGCAATTGTGACATCACTGATGATGTCATAATTGATTTTGACCATTTTTTCAAAACTGTAAAATTGACGCTTCTGAACTCACGGAGGGCACGGACATCATCTACGACAGTAATTTTAAAACCGATAATGTCAATTGTGACATCACTGATGATGTCATAATTGATTTTGACCATCTTTTCAAAACTGTAAAATTGACGCTTCTGAACTCACGGAGTGCACGGACTTCATCTACGACAGTAATTTTAAAACCGATTATGTCAATTGTGACATCACTGATGATGTCATAATTGATTTTGACCATCTTTTCAAATCTGTAAATTTGACGATTCTGAACTCACGGATGGCACAGACATCATCTACGACAGTAATTTTAAAACCGATTATGTCAATTGTGACATCACTGATGATGTCATAATTGATTTTGACCATCTTTTCAAATCTGTAAATTTGACGATTCTGAACTCACGGATGGCACGGACATCATCTATGACAGTAATTTTAAAACCGATTATGGCAATTGTGACATCACTGATGATGTCATAATTGATTTCGACCATCTTTTCAAAACTGTAAAATTGATGCTTCTGAACTCACGAATGGCACGGACATCATCTATGACAGTAATTTTAAAACCGATAATGTCAATTGTGACATCACTGATGATGTCATAATTGATTTTAACCATCTTTTTAAAACTGTAAAATTGACGCTTCTGAACTCACGGATGGCACGGACATCATCTACGACAGTAATTTTAAAACCGATTATGTCAATTGTGACATCACTGATGATGTCATAATTGATTTTGACCATCTTTTCAAAACTGTAAAATTGACGCTTCTGAACTCACGGATGGCACAGACATCATCTACGACAGTAATTTTAAAACCGATTATGTCAATTGTGACATCACTGATGATGTAATAATTGATTTCGACATCTTTTCAAAACTGTGAAATTGATGCTTCTGAACTCACGAATGGCACAGACATCATCTACGACAGTAATTTTAAAACCGATAATGTCAATTGTGACATCACTGATGATGTCATAATTGATTTTAACCATCTTTTCAAAACTGTAAAATTGACGCTTCTGAACTCACGGATGGCACGGACAGCATCTACGACAGTAATTTTAAAACCGATTATGTCAATTGTGACATCACTGATGATGTCATAATTGATTTTGACCATCTTTTCAAAACTGTAAATTTGACGATTCTGAACTCACGGATGGCACGGACATCATCTAAGACAGTAATTTTTAAACAGATTATGTCAATTGTGACATCACTGATGATGTCATAATTGATTTTGACCAACTTTTCAAAACTGTAAAATTGACGCTTCTGAACTCACGGATGGCACAGACATCATCTACGACAGTAATTTTAAAACCGATTTTGTCAATTGTGACATCACTGATGATGTCATAATTGATTTTGACCATCTTTTCAAAACTGTGAAATTGATGCTTCTGAACTCACGAATGGCACGGACATCATCTACGACAGTAATTTTAAAACCGATAATGTCAATTGTGACATCACTGATGATGTCATAATTGATTTTAACCATCTTTTCAAAACTGTAAAATTGACGCTTCTGAACTCACGGATGGCACGGACATCATCTACGACAGTAATTTTAAAACCTATAATGTCAATTGTGACATCACTGATGATGTCATAATTGATTTTAACCATCTTTTCAAAACTGTAAATTTGCCGATTCTGAACTCACGGATGGCACGGACATCATCTACGACAGTAATTTTAAAACCGATTATGTCAATTGTGACATCACTGATGATGTCATAATTGATTTTGACCATCTTTTCAAAACTGTAAAATTGACGCTTCTGAACTCACGGATGGCACGGACATCATCTACGACAGTAATTTTAAAACCGATAATGTCAATTGTGACATCACTGATGATGTCATAATTGATTTTAACCATCTTTTCAAAACTGTAAATTTGACGATTCTGAACTCACGGATGGCACGGACATCATCTACGACAGTAATTTTAAAACCGATTATGTCAATTGTGACATCACTGATGATGTCATAATTGATTTTGACAATCTTTTCAAAACTGTAAAATTGACGCTTCTGAACTCACGGATGGCAGAGACATCATCTACGACAGTAATTTTAAAACCGATTTTGTCAATTGTGACATCACTGATGATGTCATAATTGATTTTGACCATCTTTTCAAAACTGTGAAATTGATGCTTCTGAACTCACGAATGGCACGGACATCATCTACGACAGTAATTTTAAAACCGATAATGTCAATTGTGACATCACTGATGATGTCATAATTGATTTTAACCATCTTTTCAAAACTGTAAAATTGACGCTTCTGAACTCACGGATGGCACGGACATCATCTACGACAGTATTTTTAAAACAGATAATGTCAATTGTGACATCACTGATGATGTCATAATTGATATTAACCATCTTTTCAAAACTGTAAATTTGACGATTCTGAACTCACGGATGGCACGGACATCATCTACGACAGTAATTTTAAAACCGATTATGTCAATTGTGACATCACTGATGATGTCATAATTGATTTTGACCAACTTTTCAAAACTGTAAAATTGACGCTTCTGAACTCACGGATGGCACAGACATCATCTACGACAGTCATTTTAAAACCGATTATGTCAATTGTGACATCACTGATGATGTAATAATTGATTTCGACATCTTTTCAAAACTGTGAAATTGATGCTTCTGAACTCACGAATGGCACAGACATCATCTACGACAGTAATTTTAAAACCAATAATGTCAATTGTGACATCACTGATGATGTCATAATTGATTTTAACCATCTTTTCAAAACTGTCAAATTGACGCTTCTGAACTCACGGATGGCACGGACATCATCTACGACAGTAATTTTAAAACCGATAATGTCAATTGTGACATCACTGATGATGTCATAATTGATTTTAACCATCTTTTCAAAACTGTAAATTTGACGATTCTGAACTCACGGATGGCACGGACATCATCTACGACAGTAATTTTAAAACCGATTATGTCAATTGTGACATCACTGATGATGTCATAATTGATTTTGACCATCTTTTCAAAACTGTAAAATTGATGCTTCTGAACTCACGGATGTCACAGACATCATCTACGACAGTAATTTTAAAACCAATTATGTCAATTGTGACATCACTGATGATGTCATAATTGATTTTGACCAACTTTTCAAAACTGTAAAATTGACGCTTCTGAACTCACGGATGGCAGAGACATCATCTACGACAGTAATTTTAAAACCGATTATGTCAATTGTGACATCACTGATGATGTCATAATTGATTTTGACCATCTTTTCAAAACTGTAAAATTGACGCTTCTGAACTCACGGATGGCACAGACATCATCTACGACAGTAATTTTAAAACCGATTATGTCAATTGTGACATCACTGATGATGTCATAATTGATTTTGACCATCTTTTCAAAACTGTGAAATTGATGCTTCTGAACTCACGAATGGCACGGACATCATCTACGACAGTAATTTTAAAACCGATAATGTCAATTGTGACATCACTGATGATGTCATAATTGATTTTGACCATCTTTTCAAAACTGTAAAATTGACGCTTCTGAACTCACGGATGGCACGGACATCATCTACGACAGTAATTTTAAAACCGATAATGTCAATTGTGACATCACTGATGATGTCATAATTGATTTTAACCATCTTTTCAAAACTGTAAATTTGACGATTCTGAACTCACGGATGGCACGGACATCATCTACGACAGTAATTTTAAAACCGATTATGTCAATTGTGACATCACTGATGATGTCATAATTGATTTTGACCATCTTTTCAAAACTGTAAAATTGACGCTTCTGAACTCACGGATGGCACGGACATCATCTACGACAGTAATTTTAAAACCGATAATGTCAATTGTGACATCACTGATGATGTCATAATTGATTTTAACCATCTTTTCAAAACTGTAAATTTGACGATTCTGAACTCACGGATGGCACGGACATCATCTACGACAGTAATTTTAAAACCGATTATGTCAATTGTGACATCACTGATGATGTCATAATTGATTTTGACCATCTTTTCAAAACTGTAAAATTGACGCTTCTGAACTCACTGATGGCACGGACTTCATCTACGACAGTAATTTTAAAACCGATTATGTCAATTGTGACATCACTGATGATGTCATAATTGATTTCGACATCTTTTCAAAACTGTGAAATTGATGCTTCTGAACTCACGAATGGCACAGACATCATCTACGACAGTAATTTTAAAACCGATAATGTCAATTGTGACATCACTGATGATGTCATAATTGATTTTAACCATCTTTTCAAAACTGTAAAATTGACGCTTCTGAACTCACGGATGGCACGGACATCATCTACGACAGTAATTTTAAAACCGATAATGTCAATTGTGACATCACTGATGATGTCATAATTGATTTTAACCATCTTTTCAAAACTGTAAATTTGACGATTCTGAACTCACGGATGGCACGGACATCATCTACGACAGTAATTTTAAAACCGATTATGTCAATTGTGACATCACTGATGATGTCATAATTGATTTCGACATCTTTTCAAAACTGTGAAATTGATGCTTCTGAACTCACGAATGGCACAGACATCATCTACGACAGTAATTTTAAAACTGATAATGTCAATTGTGACATCACTGATGATGTCATAATTGATTTTAACCATCTTTTCAAAACTGTAAAATTGACGCTTCTGAACTCACGGATGGCACGGACATCATCTACGACAGTAATTTTAAAACCGATAATGTCAATTGTGACATCACTGATGATGTCATAATTGATTTTAACCATCTTTTCAAAACTGTAAATTTGACGATTCTGAACTCACGGATGGCACGGACATCATCTACGACAGTAATTTTAAAACCGATTATGTCAATTGTGACATCACTGATGATGTCATAATTGATTTTGACCAACTTTTCAAAACTGTAAAATTGACGCTTCTGAACTCACGGATGGCACAGACATCATCTACGACAGTAATTTTAAAACCGATTATGTCAATTGTGACATCACTGATGATGTCATAATTGATTTTGACCATCTTTTCAAAACTGTGAAATTGATGCTTCTGAACTCACGAATGGCACGGACATCATCTACGACAGTAATTTTAAAACCGATAATGTCAATTGTGACATCCCTGATGATGTCATAATTGATTTTAACCATCTTTTCAAAACTGTAAATTTGACGATTCTGAACTCACGGATGGCACGGACATCATCTACGTCAGTAATTTTAAAACCGATTATGTCAATTGTGACATCACTGATGATGTCATAATTGATTTTGACCATCTTTTCAAAACTGTAAAATTGACGCTTCTGAACTCACGGATGGCACAGACATCATCTACGACAGTAATTATAAAACCGATTATGTCAATTGTGACATCACTGATGATGTCATAAATGATTTTAAGCATCTTTTCAAAACTGTAAATTTGACGATTCTGAACTCACGGATGGCACGGACATCATCTACGACAGTAATTTTAAAACCGATTATGTCAATTGTGACATCAATGATGATGTCATAATTGATTTTAACCATCTTTTCAAAACTGTAAAATTGACGCTTCTGAACTCACGGATGGCACGGACATCATCTACGACAGTAATTTTAAAACCGATTATGGCAATTGTGACATCACTGATGATGTCATAATTGATTTTGACCATTTTTTCAAAACTGTAAAATTGACGCTTCTGAACTCACGGAGGGCACGGACATCATCTACGACAGTAATTTTAAAACCGATAATGTCAATTGTGACATCACTGATGATGTCATAATTGATTTTGACCATCTTTTCAAAACTGTAAAATTGACGCTTCTGAACTCACGGAGTGCACGGACTTCATCTACGACAGTAATTTTAAAACCGATTATGTCAATTGTGACATCACTGATGATGTCATAATTGATCTTGACCATCTTTTCAAATCTGTAAATTTGACGATTCTGAACTCACGGATGGCACAGACATCATCTACGACAGTAATTTTAAAACCGATTATGTCAATTGTGACATCACTGATGATGTCATAATTGATTTTGACCATCTTTTCAAATCTGTAAATTTGACGATTCTGAACTCATGGATGGCACGGAAATCATCTATGACAGTAATTTTAAAACCGATTATGGCAATTGTGACATCACTGATGATGTCATAATTGATTTTAACCATCTTTTCAAAACTGTAAAATTGACGCTTCTGAACTCACGGATGGCACGGACATCATCTACGACAGTAATTTTAAAACCGATTATGTCAATTGTGACATCACTGATGATGTCATAATTGATTTTGACCATCTTTTCAAAACTGTAAAATTGACGCTTCTGAACTCACGGATGGCACAGACATCATCTACGACAGTAATTTTAAAACCGATTATGTCAATTGTGACATCACTGATGATGTAATAATTGATTTCGACATCTTTTCAAAACTGTGAAATTGATGCTTCTGAACTCACGAATGGCACAGACATCATCTACGACAGTAATTTTAAAACCGATAATGTCAATTGTGACATCACTGATGATGTCATAATTGATTTTAACCATCTTTTCAAAACTGTAAAATTGACGCTTCTGAACTCACGGATGGCACGGACATCATCTACGACAGTAATTTTAAAACCGATTATGGCAATTGTGACATCACTGATGATGTCATAATTGATTTTGACCATTTTTTCAAAACTGTAAAATTGACGCTTCTGAACTCACGGAGGGCACGGACATCATCTACGACAGTAATTTTAAAACCGATAATGTCAATTGTGACATCACTGATGATGTCATAATTGATTTTGACCATCTTTTCAAAACTGTAAAATTGACGCTTCTGAACTCACAGAGTGCACGGACTTCATCTACGACAGTAATTTTAAAACCGATTATGTCAATTGTGACATCACTGATGATGTCATAATTGATTTTGACCATCTTTTCAAATCTGTAAATTTGACGATTCTGAACTCACGGATGGCACAGACATCATCTACGACAGTAATTTTAAAACCGATTATGTCAATTGTGACATCACTGATGATGTCATAATTGATTTTGACCATCTTTTCAAATCTGTAAATTTGACGATTCTGAACTCACGGATGGCACGGACATCATCTATGACAGTAATTTTAAAACCGATTATGGCAATTGTTACATCACTGATGATGTCATAATTGATTTCGACCATCTTTTCAAAACTGTAAAATTGATGCTTCTGAACTCACGAATGGCACGGACATCATCTATGACAGTAATTTTAAAACCGATAATGTCAATTGTGACATCACTGATGATGTCATAATTGATTTTAACCATCTTTTCAAAACTGTAAAATTGACGCTTCTGAACTCACGGATGGCACGGACATCATCTACGACAGTAATTTTAAAACCGATTATGTCAATTGTGACATCACTGATGATGTCATAATTGATTTTGACCATCTTTTCAAAACTGTAAAATTGACGCTTCTGAACTCACGGATGGCACAGACATCATCTACGACAGTAATTTTAAAACCGATTATGTCAATTGTGACATCACTGATGATGTAATAATTGATTTCGACATCTTTTCAAAACTGTGAAATTGATGCTTCTGAACTCACGAATGGCACAGACATCATCTACGACAGTAATTTTAAAACCGATAATGTCAATTGTGACATCACTGATGATGTCATAATTGATTTTAACCATCTTTTCAAAACTGTAAAATTGACGCTTCTGAACTCACGGATGGCACGGACAGCATCTACGACAGTAATTTTAAAACCGATTATGTCAATTGTGACATCACTGATGATGTCATAATTGATTTTGACCATCTTTTCAAAACTGTAAATTTGACGATTCTGAACTCACGGATGGCACGGACATCATCTAAGACAGTAATTTTTAAACAGATTATGTCAATTGTGACATCACTGATGATGTCATAATTGATTTTGACCAACTTTTCAAAACTGTAAAATTGACGCTTCTGAACTCACGGATGGCACAGACATCATCTACGACAGTAATTTTAAAACCGATTTTGTCAATTGTGACATCACTGATGATGTCATAATTGATTTTGACCATCTTTTCAAAACTGTGAAATTGATGCTTCTGAACTCACGAATGGCACGGACATCATCTACGACAGTAATTTTAAAACCGATAATGTCAATTGTGACATCACTGATGATGTCATAATTGATTTTAACCATCTTTTCAAAACTGTAAAATTGACGCTTCTGAACTCACGGATGGCACGGACATCATCTACGACAGTAATTTTAAAACCTATAATGTCAATTGTGACATCACTGATGATGTCATAATTGATTTTAACCATCTTTTCAAAACTGTAAATTTGACGATTCTGAACTCACGGATGGCACGGACATCATCTACGACAGTAATTTTAAAACCGATTATGTCAATTGTGACATCACTGATGATGTCATAATTGATTTTGACCATCTTTTCAAATCTGTAAATTTGACGATTCTGAACTCACGGATGGCACGGACATCATCTATGACAGTAATTTTAAAACCGATTATGGCAATTGTGACATCACTGATGATGTCATAATTGATTTCGACCATCTTTTCAAAACTGTAAAATTGATGCTTCTGAACTCACGAATGGCACGGACATCATCTATGACAGTAATTTTAAAACCGATAATGTCAATTGTGACATCACTGATGATGTCATAATTGATTTTAACCATCTTTTCAAAACTGTAAAATTGACGCTTCTGAACTCACGGATGGCACGGACATCATCTACGACAGTAATTTTAAAACCGATTATGTCAATTGTGACATCACTGATGATGTCATAATTGATTTTGACCATCTTTTCAAAACTGTAAAATTGACGCTTCTGAACTCACGGATGGCACAGACATCATCTACGACAGTAATTTTAAAACCGATTATGTCAATTGTGACATCACTGATGATGTAATAATTGATTTCGACATCTTTTCAAAACTGTGAAATTGATGCTTCTGAACTCACGAATGGCACAGACATCATCTACGACAGTAATTTTAAAACCGATAATGTCAATTGTGACATCACTGATGATGTCATAATTGATTTTAACCATCTTTTCAAAACTGTAAAATTGACGCTTCTGAACTCACGGATGGCACGGACAGCATCTACGACAGTAATTTTAAAACCGATTATGTCAATTGTGACATCACTGATGATGTCATAATTGATTTTGACCATCTTTTCAAAACTGTAAATTTGACGATTCTGAACTCACGGATGGCACGGACATCATCTAAGACAGTAATTTTTAAACAGATTATGTCAATTGTGACATCACTGATGATGTCATAATTGATTTTGACCAACTTTTCAAAACTGTGAAATTGATGCTTCTGAACTCACGAATGGCACGGACATCATCTACGACAGTAATTTTAAAACCGATAATGTCAATTGTGACATCACTGATGATGTCATAATTGATTTTAACCATCTTTTCAAAACTGTAAAATTGACGCTTCTGAACTCACGGATGGCACGGACATCATCTACGACAGTAATTTTAAAACCGATAATGTCAATTGTGACATCACTGATGATGTCATAATTGATATTAACCATCTTTTCAAAACTGTAAAATTGACGATTCTGAACTCACGGATGGCACGGACATCATCTACGACAGTAATTTTAAAACCGATTATGTCAATTGTGACATCACTGATGATGTCATAATTGATTTTGACCAACTTTTCAAAACTGTAAAATTGACGCTTCTGAACTCACGGATGGCACAGACATCATCTACGACAGTCATTTTAAAACCGATTATGTCAATTGTGACATCACTGATGATGTAATAATTGATTTCGACATCTTTTCAAAACTGTGAAATTGATGCTTCTGAACTCACGAATGGCACAGACATCATCTACGACAGTAATTTTAAAACCAATAATGTCAATTGTGACATCACTGATGATGTCATAATTGATTTTAACCATCTTTTCAAAACTGTCAAATTGACGCTTCTGAACTCACGGATGGCACGGACATCATCTACGACAGTAATTTTAAAACCGATAATGTCAATTGTGACATCACTGATGATGTCATAATTGATTTTAACCATCTTTTCAAAACTGTAAATTTGACGATTCTGAACTCACGGATGGCACGGACATCATCTACGACAGTAATTTTAAAACCGATTATGTCAATTGTGACATCACTGATGATGTCATAATTGATTTTGACCATCTTTTCAAAACTGTAAAATTGATGCTTCTGAACTCACGGATGTCACAGACATCATCTACGACAGTAATTTTAAAACCAATTATGTCAATTGTGACATCACTGATGATGTCATAATTGATTTTGACCAACTTTTCAAAACTGTAAAATTGACGCTTCTGAACTCACGGATGGCAGAGACATCATCTACGACAGTAATTTTAAAACCGATTATGTCAATTGTGACATCACTGATGATGTCATAATTGATTTTGACCATCTTTTCAAAACTGTAAAATTGACGCTTCTGAACTCACGGATGGCACAGACATCATCTACGACAGTAATTTTAAAACCGATTATGTCAATTGTGACATCACTGATGATGTCATAATTGATTTTGACCATCTTTTCAAAACTGTGAAATTGATGCTTCTGAACTCACGAATGGCACGGACATCATCTACGACAGTAATTTTAAAACCGATAATGTCAATTGTGACATCACTGATGATGTCATAATTGATTTTGACCATCTTTTCAAAACTGTAAAATTGACGCTTCTGAACTCACGGATGGCACGGACATCATCTACGACAGTAATTTTAAAACCGATAATGTCAATTGTGACATCACTGATGATGTCATAATTGATTTTAACCATCTTTTCAAAACTGTAAATTTGACGATTCTGAACTCACGGATGGCACGGACATCATCTACGACAGTAATTTTAAAACCGATTATGTCAATTGTGACATCACTGATGATGTCATAATTGATTTTGACCATCTTTTCAAAACTGTAAAATTGACGCTTCTGAACTCACGGATGGCACGGACATCATCTACGACAGTAATTTTAAAACCGATAATGTCAATTGTGACATCACTGATGATGTCATAATTGATTTTAACCATCTTTTCAAAACTGTAAATTTGACGATTCTGAACTCACGGATGGCACGGACATCATCTACGACAGTAATTTTAAAACCGATTATGTCAATTGTGACATCACTGATGATGTCATAATTGATTTTGACCATCTTTTCAAAACTGTAAATTTGACGATTCTGAACTCACGGATGGCACGGACATCATCTACGACAGTAATTTTAAAACCGATTATGTCAATTGTGACATCACTGATGATGTCATAATTGATTTTGACCATCTTTTCAAAACTGTAAAATTGACGCTTCTGAACTCACTGATGGCACGGACTTCATCTACGACAGTAATTTTAAAACCGATTATGTCAATTGTGACATCACTGATGATGTCATAATTGATTTCGACATCTTTTCAAAACTGTGAAATTGATGCTTCTGAACTCACGAATGGCACAGACATCATCTACGACAGTAATTTTAAAACCGATAATGTCAATTGTGACATCACTGATGATGTCATAATTGATTTTAACCATCTTTTCAAAACTGTAAAATTGACGCTTCTGAACTCACGGATGGCACGGACATCATCTACGACAGTAATTTTAAAACCGATAATGTCAATTGTGACATCACTGATGATGTCATAATTGATTTTAACCATCTTTTCAAAACTGTAAATTTGACGATTCTGAACTCACGGATGGCACGGACATCATCTACGACAGTAATTTTAAAACCGATTATGTCAATTGTGACATCACTGATGATGTCATAATTGATTTCGACATCTTTTCAAAACTGTGAAATTGATGCTTCTGAACTCACGAATGGCACAGACATCATCTACGACAGTAATTTTAAAACCGATAATGTCAATTGTGACATCACTGATGATGTCATAATTGATTTTAACCATCTTTTCAAAACTGTAAAATTGACGCTTCTGAACTCACGGATGGCACGGACATCATCTACGACAGTAATTTTAAAACCGATAATGTCAATTGTGACATCACTGATGATGTCATAATTGATTTTAACCATCTTTTCAAAACTGTAAATTTGACGATTCTGAACTCACGGATGGCACGGACATCATCTACGACAGTAATTTTAAAACCGATTATGTCAATTGTGACATCACTGATGATGTCATAATTGATTTTGACCAACTTTTCAAAACTGTAAAATTGACGCTTCTGAACTCACGGATGGCACAGACATCATCTACGACAGTAATTTTAAAACCGATTATGTCAATTGTGACATCACTGATGATGTCATAATTGATTTTGACCATCTTTTCAAAACTGTGAAATTGATGCTTCTGAACTCACGAATGGCACGGACATCATCTACGACAGTAATTTTAAAACCGATAATGTCAATTGTGACATCACTGATGATGTCATAATTGATTTTAACCATCTTTTCAAAACTGTAAATTTGACGATTCTGAACTCACGGATGGCACGGACATCATCTACGTCAGTAATTTTAAAACCGATTATGTCAATTGTGACATCACTGATGATGTCATAATTGATTTTGACCATCTTTTCAAAACTGTAAAATTGACGCTTCTGAACTCACGGATGGCACAGACATCATCTACGACAGTAATTATAAAACCGATTATGTCAATTGTGACATCACTGATGATGTCATAAATGATTTTAAGCATCTTTTCAAAACTGTAAATTTGACGATTCTGAACTCACGGATGGCACGGACATCATCTACGACAGTAATTTTAAAACCGATTATGTCAATTGTGACATCAATGATGATGTCATAATTGATTTTAACCATCTTTTCAAAACTGTAAAATTGACGCTTCTGAACTCACGGATGGCACGGACATCATCTACGACAGTAATTTTAAAACCGATTATGGCAATTGTGACATCACTGATGATGTCATAATTGATTTTGACCATTTTTTCAAAACTGTAAAATTGACGCTTCTGAACTCACGGAGGGCACGGACATCATCTACGACAGTAATTTTAAAACCGATAATGTCAATTGTGACATCACTGATGATGTCATAATTGATTTTGACCATCTTTTCAAAACTGTAAAATTGACGCTTCTGAACTCACGGAGTGCACGGACTTCATCTACGACAGTAATTTTAAAACCGATTATGTCAATTGTGACATCACTGATGATGTCATAATTGATCTTGACCATCTTTTCAAATCTGTAAATTTGACGATTCTGAACTCACGGATGGCACAGACATCATCTACGACAGTAATTTTAAAACCGATTATGTCAATTGTGACATCACTGATGATGTCATAATTGATTTTGACCATCTTTTCAAATCTGTAAATTTGACGATTCTGAACTCATGGATGGCACGGAAATCATCTATGACAGTAATTTTAAAACCGATTATGGCAATTGTGACATCACTGATGATGTCATAATTGATTTTAACCATCTTTTCAAAACTGTAAAATTGACGCTTCTGAACTCACGGATGGCACGGACATCATCTACGACAGTAATTTTAAAACCGATTATGTCAATTGTGACATCACTGATGATGTCATAATTGATTTTGACCATCTTTTCAAAACTGTAAAATTGACGCTTCTGAACTCACGGATGGCACAGACATCATCTACGACAGTAATTTTAAAACCGATTATGTCAATTGTGACATCACTGATGATGTAATAATTGATTTCGACATCTTTTCAAAACTGTGAAATTGATGCTTCTGAACTCACGAATGGCACAGACATCATCTACGACAGTAATTTTAAAACCGATAATGTCAATTGTGACATCACTGATGATGTCATAATTGATTTTAACCATCTTTTCAAAACTGTAAAATTGACGCTTCTGAACTCACGGATGGCACGGACATCATCTACGACAGTAATTTTAAAACCGATTATGGCAATTGTGACATCACTGATGATGTCATAATTGATTTTGACCATTTTTTCAAAACTGTAAAATTGACGCTTCTGAACTCACGGAGGGCACGGACATCATCTACGACAGTAATTTTAAAACCGATAATGTCAATTGTGACATCACTGATGATGTCATAATTGATTTTGACCATCTTTTCAAAACTGTAAAATTGACGCTTCTGAACTCACGGAGTGCACGGACTTCATCTACGACAGTAATTTTAAAACCGATTATGTCAATTGTGACATCACTGATGATGTCATAATTGATTTTGACCATCTTTTCAAATCTGTAAATTTGACGATTCTGAACTCACGGATGGCACAGACATCATCTACGACAGTAATTTTAAAACCGATTATGTCAATTGTGACATCACTGATGATGTCATAATTGATTTTGACCATCTTTTCAAATCTGTAAATTTGACGATTCTGAACTCACGGATGGCACGGACATCATCTATGACAGTAATTTTAAAACCGATTATGGCAATTGTGACATCACTGATGATGTCATAATTGATTTCGACCATCTTTTCAAAACTGTAAAATTGATGCTTCTGAACTCACGAATGGCACGGACATCATCTATGACAGTAATTTTAAAACCGATAATGTCAATTGTGACATCACTGATGATGTCATAATTGATTTTAACCATCTTTTCAAAACTGTAAAATTGACGCTTCTGAACTCACGGATGGCACGGACATCATCTACGACAGTAATTTTAAAACCGATTATGTCAATTGTGACATCACTGATGATGTCATAATTGATTTTGACCATCTTTTCAAAACTGTAAAATTGACGCTTCTGAACTCACGGATGGCACAGACATCATCTACGACAGTAATTTTAAAACCGATTATGTCAATTGTGACATCACTGATGATGTCATAATTGATTTTGACCAACTTTTCAAAACTGTAAAATTGACGCTTCTGAACTCACGGATGGCACAGACATCATCTACGACAGTCATTTTAAAACCGATTATGTCAATTGTGACATCACTGATGATGTAATAATTGATTTCGACATCTTTTCAAAACTGTGAAATTGATGCTTCTGAACTCACGAATGGCACAGACATCATCTACGACAGTAATTTTAAAACCAATAATGTCAATTGTGACATCACTGATGATGTCATAATTGATTTTAACCATCTTTTCAAAACTGTCAAATTGACGCTTCTGAACTCACGGATGGCACGGACATCATCTACGACAGTAATTTTAAAACCGATAATGTCAATTGTGACATCACTGATGATGTCATAATTGATTTTAACCATCTTTTCAAAACTGTAAATTTGACGATTCTGAACTCACGGATGGCACGGACATCATCTACGACAGTAATTTTAAAACCGATTATGTCAATTGTGACATCACTGATGATGTCATAATTGATTTTGACCATCTTTTCAAAACTGTAAAATTGATGCTTCTGAACTCACGGATGTCACAGACATCATCTACGACAGTAATTTTAAAACCAATTATGTCAATTGTGACATCACTGATGATGTCATAATTGATTTTGACCAACTTTTCAAAACTGTAAAATTGACGCTTCTGAACTCACGGATGGCAGAGACATCATCTACGACAGTAATTTTAAAACCGATTATGTCAATTGTGACATCACTGATGATGTCATAATTGATTTTGACCATCTTTTCAAAACTGTAAAATTGACGCTTCTGAACTCACGGATGGCACAGACATCATCTACGACAGTAATTTTAAAACCGATTATGTCAATTGTGACATCACTGATGATGTCATAATTGATTTTGACCATCTTTTCAAAACTGTGAAATTGATGCTTCTGAACTCACGAATGGCACGGACATCATCTACGACAGTAATTTTAAAACCGATAATGTCAATTGTGACATCACTGATGATGTCATAATTGATTTTGACCATCTTTTCAAAACTGTAAAATTGACGCTTCTGAACTCACGGATGGCACGGACATCATCTACGACAGTAATTTTAAAACCGATAATGTCAATTGTGACATCACTGATGATGTCATAATTGATTTTAACCATCTTTTCAAAACTGTAAATTTGACGATTCTGAACTCACGGATGGCACGGACATCATCTACGACAGTAATTTTAAAACCGATTATGTCAATTGTGACATCACTGATGATGTCATAATTGATTTTGACCATCTTTTCAAAACTGTAAAATTGACGCTTCTGAACTCACGGATGGCACGGACATCATCTACGACAGTAATTTTAAAACCGATAATGTCAATTGTGACATCACTGATGATGTCATAATTGATTTTAACCATCTTTTCAAAACTGTAAATTTGACGATTCTGAACTCACGGATGGCACGGACATCATCTACGACAGTAATTTTAAAACCGATTATGTCAATTGTGACATCACTGATGATGTCATAATTGATTTTGACCATCTTTTCAAAACTGTAAATTTGACGATTCTGAACTCACGGATGGCACGGACATCATCTACGACAGTAATTTTAAAACCGATTATGTCAATTGTGACATCACTGATGATGTCATAATTGATTTTGACCATCTTTTCAAAACTGTAAAATTGACGCTTCTGAACTCACTGATGGCACGGACTTCATCTACGACAGTAATTTTAAAACCGATTATGTCAATTGTGACATCACTGATGATGTCATAATTGATTTCGACATCTTTTCAAAACTGTGAAATTGATGCTTCTGAACTCACGAATGGCACAGACATCATCTACGACAGTAATTTTAAAACCGATAATGTCAATTGTGACATCACTGATGATGTCATAATTGATTTTAACCATCTTTTCAAAACTGTAAAATTGACGCTTCTGAACTCACGGATGGCACGGACATCATCTACGACAGTAATTTTAAAACCGATAATGTCAATTGTGACATCACTGATGATGTCATAATTGATTTTAACCATCTTTTCAAAACTGTAAATTTGACGATTCTGAACTCACGGATGGCACGGACATCATCTACGACAGTAATTTTAAAACCGATTATGTCAATTGTGACATCACTGATGATGTCATAATTGATTTCGACATCTTTTCAAAACTGTGAAATTGATGCTTCTGAACTCACGAATGGCACAGACATCATCTACGACAGTAATTTTAAAACCGATAATGTCAATTGTGACATCACTGATGATGTCATAATTGATTTTAACCATCTTTTCAAAACTGTAAAATTGACGCTTCTGAACTCACGGATGGCACGGACATCATCTACGACAGTAATTTTAAAACCGATAATGTCAATTGTGACATCACTGATGATGTCATAATTGATTTTAACCATCTTTTCAAAACTGTAAATTTGACGATTCTGAACTCACGGATGGCACGGACATCATCTACGACAGTAATTTTAAAACCGATTATGTCAATTGTGACATCACTGATGATGTCATAATTGATTTTGACCAACTTTTCAAAACTGTAAAATTGACGCTTCTGAACTCACGGATGGCACAGACATCATCTACGACAGTAATTTTAAAACCGATTATGTCAATTGTGACATCACTGATGATGTCATAATTGATTTTGACCATCTTTTCAAAACTGTGAAATTGATGCTTCTGAACTCACGAATGGCACGGACATCATCTACGACAGTAATTTTAAAACCGATAATGTCAATTGTGACATCACTGATGATGTCATAATTGATTTTAACCATCTTTTCAAAACTGTAAATTTGACGATTCTGAACTCACGGATGGCACGGACATCATCTACGTCAGTAATTTTAAAACCGATTATGTCAATTGTGACATCACTGATGATGTCATAATTGATTTTGACCATCTTTTCAAAACTGTAAAATTGACGCTTCTGAACTCACGGATGGCACAGACATCATCTACGACAGTAATTATAAAACCGATTATGTCAATTGTGACATCACTGATGATGTCATAAATGATTTTAAGCATCTTTTCAAAACTGTAAATTTGACGATTCTGAACTCACGGATGGCACGGACATCATCTACGACAGTAATTTTAAAACCGATTATGTCAATTGTGACATCAATGATGATGTCATAATTGATTTTAACCATCTTTTCAAAACTGTAAAATTGACGCTTCTGAACTCACGGATGGCACGGACATCATCTACGACAGTAATTTTAAAACCGATTATGGCAATTGTGACATCACTGATGATGTCATAATTGATTTTGACCATTTTTTCAAAACTGTAAAATTGACGCTTCTGAACTCACGGAGGGCACGGACATCATCTACGACAGTAATTTTAAAACCGATAATGTCAATTGTGACATCACTGATGATGTCATAATTGATTTTGACCATCTTTTCAAAACTGTAAAATTGACGCTTCTGAACTCACGGAGTGCACGGACTTCATCTACGACAGTAATTTTAAAACCGATTATGTCAATTGTGACATCACTGATGATGTCATAATTGATCTTGACCATCTTTTCAAATCTGTAAATTTGACGATTCTGAACTCACGGATGGCACAGACATCATCTACGACAGTAATTTTAAAACCGATTATGTCAATTGTGACATCACTGATGATGTCATAATTGATTTTGACCATCTTTTCAAATCTGTAAATTTGACGATTCTGAACTCATGGATGGCACGGAAATCATCTATGACAGTAATTTTAAAACCGATTATGGCAATTGTGACATCACTGATGATGTCATAATTGATTTTAACCATCTTTTCAAAACTGTAAAATTGACGCTTCTGAACTCACGGATGGCACGGACATCATCTACGACAGTAATTTTAAAACCGATTATGTCAATTGTGACATCACTGATGATGTCATAATTGATTTTGACCATCTTTTCAAAACTGTAAAATTGACGCTTCTGAACTCACGGATGGCACAGACATCATCTACGACAGTAATTTTAAAACCGATTATGTCAATTGTGACATCACTGATGATGTAATAATTGATTTCGACATCTTTTCAAAACTGTGAAATTGATGCTTCTGAACTCACGAATGGCACAGACATCATCTACGACAGTAATTTTAAAACCGATAATGTCAATTGTGACATCACTGATGATGTCATAATTGATTTTAACCATCTTTTCAAAACTGTAAAATTGACGCTTCTGAACTCACGGATGGCACGGACATCATCTACGACAGTAATTTTAAAACCGATTATGGCAATTGTGACATCACTGATGATGTCATAATTGATTTTGACCATTTTTTCAAAACTGTAAAATTGACGCTTCTGAACTCACGGAGGGCACGGACATCATCTACGACAGTAATTTTAAAACCGATAATGTCAATTGTGACATCACTGATGATGTCATAATTGATTTTGACCATCTTTTCAAAACTGTAAAATTGACGCTTCTGAACTCACGGAGTGCACGGACTTCATCTACGACAGTAATTTTAAAACCGATTATGTCAATTGTGACATCACTGATGATGTCATAATTGATTTTGACCATCTTTTCAAATCTGTAAATTTGACGATTCTGAACTCACGGATGGCACAGACATCATCTACGACAGTAATTTTAAAACCGATTATGTCAATTGTGACATCACTGATGATGTCATAATTGATTTTGACCATCTTTTCAAATCTGTAAATTTGACGATTCTGAACTCACGGATGGCACGGACATCATCTATGACAGTAATTTTAAAACCGATTATGGCAATTGTGACATCACTGATGATGTCATAATTGATTTCGACCATCTTTTCAAAACTGTAAAATTGATGCTTCTGAACTCACGAATGGCACGGACATCATCTATGACAGTAATTTTAAAACCGATAATGTCAATTGTGACATCACTGATGATGTCATAATTGATTTTAACCATCTTTTCAAAACTGTAAAATTGACGCTTCTGAACTCACGGATGGCACGGACATCATCTACGACAGTAATTTTAAAACCGATTATGTCAATTGTGACATCACTGATGATGTCATAATTGATTTTGACCATCTTTTCAAAACTGTAAAATTGACGCTTCTGAACTCACGGATGGCACAGACATCATCTACGACAGTAATTTTAAAACCGATTATGTCAATTGTGACATCACTGATGATGTAATAATTGATTTCGACATCTTTTCAAAACTGTGAAATTGATGCTTCTGAACTCACGAATGGCACAGACATCATCTACGACAGTAATTTTAAAACCGATAATGTCAATTGTGACATCACTGATGATGTCATAATTGATTTTAACCATCTTTTCAAAACTGTAAAATTGACGCTTCTGAACTCACGGATGGCACGGACAGCATCTACGACAGTAATTTTAAAACCGATTATGTCAATTGTGACATCACTGATGATGTCATAATTGATTTTGACCATCTTTTCAAAACTGTAAATTTGACGATTCTGAACTCACGGATGGCACGGACATCATCTAAGACAGTAATTTTTAAACAGATTATGTCAATTGTGACATCACTGATGATGTCATAATTGATTTTGACCAACTTTTCAAAACTGTAAAATTGACGCTTCTGAACTCACGGATGGCACAGACATCATCTACGACAGTAATTTTAAAACCGATTTTGTCAATTGTGACATCACTGATGATGTCATAATTGATTTTGACCATCTTTTCAAAACTGTGAAATTGATGCTTCTGAACTCACGAATGGCACGGACATCATCTACGACAGTAATTTTAAAACCGATAATGTCAATTGTGACATCACTGATGATGTCATAATTGATTTTAACCATCTTTTCAAAACTGTAAAATTGACGCTTCTGAACTCACGGATGGCACGGACATCATCTACGACAGTAATTTTAAAACCTATAATGTCAATTGTGACATCACTGATGATGTCATAATTGATTTTAACCATCTTTTCAAAACTGTAAATTTGACGATTCTGAACTCACGGATGGCACGGACATCATCTACGACAGTAATTTTAAAACCGATTATGTCAATTGTGACATCACTGATGATGTCATAATTGATTTTGACCATCTTTTCAAATCTGTAAATTTGACGATTCTGAACTCACGGATGGCACGGACATCATCTATGACAGTAATTTTAAAACCGATTATGGCAATTGTGACATCACTGATGATGTCATAATTGATTTCGACCATCTTTTCAAAACTGTAAAATTGATGCTTCTGAACTCACGAATGGCACGGACATCATCTATGACAGTAATTTTAAAACCGATAATGTCAATTGTGACATCACTGATGATGTCATAATTGATTTTAACCATCTTTTCAAAACTGTAAAATTGACGCTTCTGAACTCACGGATGGCACGGACATCATCTACGACAGTAATTTTAAAACCGATTATGTCAATTGTGACATCACTGATGATGTCATAATTGATTTTGACCATCTTTTCAAAACTGTAAAATTGACGCTTCTGAACTCACGGATGGCACAGACATCATCTACGACAGTAATTTTAAAACCGATTATGTCAATTGTGACATCACTGATGATGTAATAATTGATTTCGACATCTTTTCAAAACTGTGAAATTGATGCTTCTGAACTCACGAATGGCACAGACATCATCTACGACAGTAATTTTAAAACCGATAATGTCAATTGTGACATCACTGATGATGTCATAATTGATTTTAACCATCTTTTCAAAACTGTAAAATTGACGCTTCTGAACTCACGGATGGCACGGACAGCATCTACGACAGTAATTTTAAAACCGATTATGTCAATTGTGACATCACTGATGATGTCATAATTGATTTTGACCATCTTTTCAAAACTGTAAATTTGACGATTCTGAACTCACGGATGGCACGGACATCATCTAAGACAGTAATTTTTAAACAGATTATGTCAATTGTGACATCACTGATGATGTCATAATTGATTTTGACCAACTTTTCAAAACTGTAAAATTGACGCTTCTGAACTCACGGATGGCACAGACATCATCTACGACAGTAATTTTAAAACCGATTTTGTCAATTGTGACATCACTGATGATGTCATAATTGATTTTGACCATCTTTTCAAAACTGTGAAATTGATGCTTCTGAACTCACGAATGGCACGGACATCATCTACGACAGTAATTTTAAAACCGATAATGTCAATTGTGACATCACTGATGATGTCATAATTGATTTTAACCATCTTTTCAAAACTGTAAAATTGACGCTTCTGAACTCACGGATGGCACGGACATCATCTACGACAGTAATTTTAAAACCTATAATGTCAATTGTGACATCACTGATGATGTCATAATTGATTTTAACCATCTTTTCAAAACTGTAAATTTGACGATTCTGAACTCACGGATGGCACGGACATCATCTACGACAGTAATTTTAAAACCGATTATGTCAATTGTGACATCACTGATGATGTCATAATTGATTTTGACCATCTTTTCAAAACTGTAAAATTGACGCTTCTGAACTCACGGATGGCACGGACATCATCTACGACAGTAATTTTAAAACCGATAATGTCAATTGTGACATCACTGATGATGTCATAATTGATTTTAACCATCTTTTCAAAACTGTAAATTTGACGATTCTGAACTCACGGATGGCACGGACATCATCTACGACAGTAATTTTAAAACCGATTATGTCAATTGTGACATCACTGATGATGTCATAATTGATTTTGACAATCTTTTCAAAACTGTAAAATTGACGCTTCTGAACTCACGGATGGCAGAGACATCATCTACGACAGTAATTTTAAAACCGATTTTGTCAATTGTGACATCACTGATGATGTCATAATTGATTTTGACCATCTTTTCAAAACTGTGAAATTGATGCTTCTGAACTCACGAATGGCACGGACATCATCTACGACAGTAATTTTAAAACCGATAATGTCAATTGTGACATCACTGATGATGTCATAATTGATTTTAACCATCTTTTCAAAACTGTAAAATTGACGCTTCTGAACTCACGGATGGCACGGACATCATCTACGACAGTAATTTTAAAACCGATAATGTCAATTGTGACATCACTGATGATGTCATAATTGATATTAACCATCTTTTCAAAACTGTAAATTTGACGATTCTGAACTCACGGATGGCACGGACATCATCTACGACAGTAATTTTAAAACCGATTATGTCAATTGTGACATCACTGATGATGTCATAATTGATTTTGACCAACTTTTCAAAACTGTAAAATTGACGCTTCTGAACTCACGGATGGCACAGACATCATCTACGACAGTCATTTTAAAACCGATTATGTCAATTGTGACATCACTGATGATGTAATAATTGATTTCGACATCTTTTCAAAACTGTGAAATTGATGCTTCTGAACTCACGAATGGCACAGACATCATCTACGACAGTAATTTTAAAACCAATAATGTCAATTGTGACATCACTGATGATGTCATAATTGATTTTAACCATCTTTTCAAAACTGTAAAATTGACGCTTCTGAACTCACGGATGGCACGGACATCATCTACGACAGTAATTTTAAAACCGATAATGTCAATTGTGACATCACTGATGATGTCATAATTGATTTTAACCATCTTTTCAAAACTGTAAATTTGACGATTCTGAACTCACGGATGGCACGGACATCATCTACGACAGTAATTTTAAAACCGATTATGTCAATTGTGACATCACTGATGATGTCATAATTGATTTTGACCATCTTTTCAAAACTGTAAAATTGATGCTTCTGAACTCACGGATGTCACAGACATCATCTACGACAGTAATTTTAAAACCAATTATGTCAATTGTGACATCACTGATGATGTCATAATTGATTTTGACCAACTTTTCAAAACTGTAAAATTGACGCTTCTGAACTCACGGATGGCAGAGACATCATCTACGACAGTAATTTTAAAACCGATTATGTCAATTGTGACATCACTGATGATGTCATAATTGATTTTGACCATCTTTTCAAAACTGTAAAATTGACGCTTCTGAACTCACGGATGGCACAGACATCATCTACGACAGTAATTTTAAAACCGATTATGTCAATTGTGACATCACTGATGATGTCATAATTGATTTTGACCATCTTTTCAAAACTGTGAAATTGATGCTTCTGAACTCACGAATGGCACGGACATCATCTACGACAGTAATTTTAAAACCGATAATGTCAATTGTGACATCACTGATGATGTCATAATTGATTTTGACCATCTTTTCAAAACTGTAAAATTGACGCTTCTGAACTCACGGATGGCACGGACATCATCTACGACAGTAATTTTAAAACCGATAATGTCAATTGTGACATCACTGATGATGTCATAATTGATTTTAACCATCTTTTCAAAACTGTAAATTTGACGATTCTGAACTCACGGATGGCACGGACATCATCTACGACAGTAATTTTAAAACCGATTATGTCAATTGTGACATCACTGATGATGTCATAATTGATTTTGACCATCTTTTCAAAACTGTAAAATTGACGCTTCTGAACTCACGGATGGCACGGACATCATCTACAACAGTAATTTTAAAACCGATAATGTCAATTGTGACATCACTGATGATGTCATAATTGATTTTAACCATCTTTTCAAAACTGTAAATTTGACGATTCTGAACTCACGGATGGCACGGACATCATCTACGACAGTAATTTTAAAACCGATTATGTCAATTGTGACATCACTGATGATGTCATAATTGATTTTGACCATCTTTTCAAAACTGTAAAATTGACGCTTCTGAACTCACTGATGGCACGGACTTCATCTACGACAGTAATTTTAAAACCGATTATGTCAATTGTGACATCACTGATGATGTCATAATTGATTTCGACATCTTTTCAAAACTGTGAAATTGATGCTTCTGAACTCACGAATGGCACAGACATCATCTACGACAGTAATTTTAAAACCGATAATGTCAATTGTGACATCACTGATGATGTCATAATTGATTTTAACCATCTTTTCAAAACTGTAAAATTGACGCTTCTGAACTCACGGATGGCACGGACATCATCTACGACAGTAATTTTAAAACCGATAATGTCAATTGTGACATCACTGATGATGTCATAATTGATTTTAACCATCTTTTCAAAACTGTAAATTTGACGATTCTGAACTCACGGATGGCACGGACATCATCTACGACAGTAATTTTAAAACCGATTATGTCAATTGTGACATCACTGATGATGTCATAATTGATTTCGACATCTTTTCAAAACTGTGAAATTGATGCTTCTGAACTCACGAATGGCACAGACATCATCTACGACAGTAATTTTAAAACCGATAATGTCAATTGTGACATCACTGATGATGTCATAATTGATTTTAACCATCTTTTCAAAACTGTAAAATTGACGCTTCTGAACTCACGGATGGCACGGACATCATCTACGACAGTAATTTTAAAACCGATAATGTCAATTGTGACATCACTGATGATGTCATAATTGATTTTAACCATCTTTTCAAAACTGTAAATTTGACGATTCTGAACTCACGGATGGCACGGACATCATCTACGACAGTAATTTTAAAACCGATTATGTCAATTGTGACATCACTGATGATGTCATAATTGATTTTGACCAACTTTTCAAAACTGTAAAATTGACGCTTCTGAACTCACGGATGGCACAGACATCATCTACGACAGTAATTTTAAAACCGATTATGTCAATTGTGACATCACTGATGATGTCATAATTGATTTTGACCATCTTTTCAAAACTGTGAAATTGATGCTTCTGAACTCACGAATGGCACGGACATCATCTACGACAGTAATTTTAAAACCGATAATGTCAATTGTGACATCACTGATGATGTCATAATTGATTTTAACCATCTTTTCAAAACTGTAAATTTGACGATTCTGAACTCACGGATGGCACGGACATCATCTACGTCAGTAATTTTAAAACCGATTATGTCAATTGTGACATCACTGATGATGTCATAATTGATTTTGACCATTTTTTCAAAACTGTAAAATTGACGCTTCTGAACTCACGGAGGGCACGGACATCATCTACGACAGTAATTTTAAAACCGATAATGTCAATTGTGACATCACTGATGATGTCATAATTGATTTTGACCATCTTTTCAAAACTGTAAAATTGACGCTTCTGAACTCACGGAGTGCACGGACTTCATCTACGACAGTAATTTTAAAACCGATTATGTCAATTGTGACATCACTGATGATGTCATAATTGATCTTGACCATCTTTTCAAATCTGTAAATTTGACGATTCTGAACTCACGGATGGCACAGACATCATCTACGACAGTAATTTTAAAACCGATTATGTCAATTGTGACATCACTGATGATGTCATAATTGATTTTGACCATCTTTTCAAATCTGTAAATTTGACGATTCTGAACTCACGGATGGCACGGACATCATCTATGACAGTAATTTTAAAACCGATTATGGCAATTGTGACATCACTGATGATGTCATAATTGATTTTAACCATCTTTTCAAAACTGTAAAATTGACGCTTCTGAACTCACGGATGGCACGGACATCATCTACGACAGTAATTTTAAAACCGATTATGTCAATTGTGACATCACTGATGATGTCATAATTGATTTTGACCATCTTTTCAAAACTGTAAAATTGACGCTTCTGAACTCACGGATGGCACAGACATCATCTACGACAGTAATTTTAAAACCGATTATGTCAATTGTGACATCACTGATGATGTAATAATTGATTTCGACATCTTTTCAAAACTGTGAAATTGATGCTTCTGAACTCACGAATGGCACAGACATCATCTACGACAGTAATTTTAAAACCGATAATGTCAATTGTGACATCACTGATGATGTCATAATTGATTTTAACCATCTTTTCAAAACTGTAAAATTGACGCTTCTGAACTCACGGATGGCACGGACAGCATCTACGACAGTAATTTTAAAACCGATTATGTCAATTGTGACATCACTGATGATGTCATAATTGATTTTAACCATCTTTTCAAAACTGTAAATTTGACGATTCTGAACTCACGGATGGCACAGACATCATCTAAGACAGTAATTTTTAAACAGATTATGTCAATTGTGACATCACTGATGATGTCATAATTGATTTTGACCATCTTTTCAAAACTGTAAAATTGACGCTTCTGAACTCACGGATGGCACAGAATCATCTACGACAGTAATTTTAAAACCGATAATGTCAATTGTGACATCACTGATGATGTCATAATTGATTTTGACCATCTTTTCAAAACTGTAAAATTGACGCTTCTGAACTCACGGAGGGCACGGACTTCATCTACGACAGTAATTTTAAAACCGATTATGTCAATTGTGACATCACTGATGATGTCATAATTGATTTTGACAATCTTTTCAAAACTGTAAAATTGACACTTCTGAACTCACGGATGGCAGAGACATCATCTACGACAGTAATTTTAAAATCGATTATGTCAATTGTGACATCACTGATGATGTCATAATTGATTTTGACCATATTTTCAAAACTGTAAAATTGACGCTTCTGAACTCACGGATGGCACAGACATCATCTACGACAGTAATTTTAAAACCGATTATGTCAATTGTGACATCACTGATGATGTCATAATTGATTTTGACCATCTTTTCAAAACTGTGAAATTGATGCTTCTGAACTCACGAATGGCACGGACATCATCTACGACAGTAATTTTAAAACCGATAATGTCAATTGTGACATCACTGATGATGTCATAATTGATTTTAACCATCTTTTCAAAACTGTAAAATTGACGCTTCTGAACTCACGGAGGGCACGGACTTCATCTACGACAGTAATTTTAAAACCGATTATGTCAATTGTGACATCACTGATGATGTCATAATTGATTTTGACCATCTTTTCAAATCTGTAAATTTGACGATTCTGAACTCACGGATGGCACAGACATCATCTACGACAGTAATTTTAAAACCGATTATGTCAATTGTGACATCACTGATGATGTCATAATTGATTTTGACCATCTTTTCAAATCTGTAAATTTGACGATTCTGAACTCACGGATGGCACGGACATCATCTACGACAGTAATTTTAAAACCGATTATGGCAATTGTGGCATCACTGATGATGTCATAATTGATTTCGACCATCTTTTCAAAACTGTAAAATTGATGCTTCTGAACTCACGAATGGCACGGACATCATATATGACAGTAATTTTAAAACCGATAATGTCAATTGTGACATCACTGATGATGTCATAATTGATTTTAACCATCTTTTCAAAACTGTAAAATTGACGCTTCTGAACTCACGGATGGCACGGACATCATCTACGACAGTAATTTTAAAACCGATTATGTCAATTGTGACATCACTGATGATGTCATAATTGATTTTGACCATCTTTTCAAAACTGTAAAATTGACGCTTCTGAACTCACGGATGGCACAGACATCATCTACGACAGTAATTTTAAAACCGATTATGTCAATTGTGACATCACTGATGATGTAATAATTGATTTCGACATCTTTTCAAAACTGTGAAATTGATGCTTCTGAACTCACGAATGGCACAGACATCATCTACGACAGTAATTTTAAAACCGATAATGTCAATTGTGACATCACTGATGATGTCATAATTGATTTTAACCATCTTTTCAAAACTGTAAAATTGACGCTTCTGAACTCACGGATGGCACGGACAGCATCTACGACAGTAATTTTAAAACCGATTATGTCAATTGTGACATCACTGATGATGTCATAATTGATTTTGACCATCTTTTCAAAACTGTAAAATTGACGCTTCTGAACTCACGGATGGCACAGACATCATCTACGACAGTCATTTTAAAACCGATTATGTCAATTGTGACATCACAGATGATGTAATAATTGATTTCGACATCTTTTCAAAACTGTGAAATTGATGCTTCTGAACTCACGGATGGCACAGACATCATCTACGACAGTAATTTTAAAACCGAGAATGTCAATTGTGACATCACTGATGATGTCATAATTGATTTTAACCATCTTTTCAAAACTGTAAAATTGACGCTTCTGAACTCACGGATGGCACGGACATCATCATCGACAGTAATTTTAAAACCGATAATGTCAATTGTGACATCACTGATGATGTCATAATTGATTTTAACCATCTTTTCAAAACTGTAAATTTGACGATTCTGAACTCACGGACGGCACGGACATCATCTACGACAGTAATTTTAAAACCGATTATGTTAATTGTGACATCACTGATGATGTCATAATTGATTTTGACCAACTTTTCAAAACTGTAAAATTGACGCTTCTGAACTCACGGATGGCACAGACATCATCTACGACAGTAATTTTAAAACCGATTTTGTCAATTGTGACATCACTGATGATGTCATAATTGATTTTGACCATCTTTTCAAAACTGTAAAATTGACGCTTCTGAACTCACGGATGGCACAGACATCATCTACGACAGTAATTTTAAAACCGATTTTGTCAATTGTGACATCACTGATGATGTCATAATTGATTTTGACCATCTTTTCAAAACTGTGAAATTGATGCTTCTGAACTCACGAATGGCACGGACATCATCCACGACAGTAATTTTAAAACCGATAATGTCAATTGTGACATCACTGATGATGTCATAATTGATTTTAACCATCTTTTCAAAACTGTAAAATTGACGCTTCTGAACTCACGGATGGCACGGACATCATCTACGACAGTAATTTTAAAACCGATAATGTCAATTGTGACATCACTGATGATGTCATAATTGATTTTAACCATCTTTTCAAAACTGTAAATTTGACGATTCTGAACTCACGGATGGCACGGACATCATCTACGACAGTAATTTTAAAACCGATTATGTCAATTGTGACATCACTGATGATGTCATAATTGATTTTGACCATCTTTTCAAAACTGTAAAATTGACGCTTCTGAACTCACGGATGGCACGGACATCATCTACGACAGTAATTTTAAAACCGATAATGTCAATTGTGACATCACTGATGATGTCATAATTGATTTTAACCATCTTTTCAAAACTGTAAATTTGACGATTCTGAACTCACGGATGGCACGGACATCATCTACGACAGTAATTTTAAAACCGATTATGTCAATTGTGACATCACTGATGATGTCATAATTGATTTTGACAATCTTTTCAAAACTGTAAAATTGACGCTTCTGAACTCACGGATGGCACAGACATCATCTACGACAGTAATTTTAAAACCGATTTTGTCAATTGTGACATCACTGATGATGTCATAATTGATTTTGACCATCTTTTCAAAACTGTGAAATTGATGCTTCTGAACTCACGAATGGCACGGACATCATCTACGACAGTAATTTTAAAACCGATAATGTCAATTGTGACATCACTGATGATGTCATAATTGATTTTAACCATCTTTTCAAAACTGTAAAATTGACGCTTCTGAACTCACGGATGGCACGGACATCATCTACGACAGTAATTTTAAAACCGATAATGTCAATTGTGACATCACTGATGATGTCATAATTGATTTTAACCATCTTTTCAAAACAGTAAATTTGACGATTCTGAACTCACGGATGGCGCGGACATCATCTACGACAGTAATTTTAAAACCGATTATGACAATTGTGACATCACTGATGATGTCATAATTGATTTTGACCATCTTTTCAAAACTGTAAAATTGACGCTTCTGAACTCACGGATGGCACGGACATCATCTACGACAGTAATTTTAAAACCGATAATGTCAATTGTGACATCACTGATGATGTCATAATTGATTTTAACCATCTTTTCAAAACTGTAAATTTGACGATTCTGAACTCACGGATGGCACTGACATCATCTACGACAGTAATTTTAAAACCGATTATGTCAATTGTGACATCACTGATGATGTCATAATTGATTTTAACCATCTTTTCAAAACTGTAAAATTGACGCTTCTGAACTCACGGATGGCACGGACAGCATCTACGACAGTAATTTTAAAACCGATTATGTCAATTGTGACATCACTGATGATGTCATAATTGATTTTGACCATCTTTTCAAAACTGTAAAATTGACGCTTCTGAACTCACGGATGTCACAGACATCATCTACGACAGTAATTTTAAAACCGATAATGTCAATTGTGACATCACAGATGATGTAATAATTGATTTCGACATCTTTTCAAAACTGTGAAATTGATGCTTCTGAACTCACGGATGGCACAGACATCATCTACGACAGTAATTTTAAAACCGAGAATGTCAATTGTGACATCACTGATGATGTCATAATTGATTTTAACCATCTTTTCAAAACTGTAAAATTGACGCTTCTGAACTCACGGATGGCACGGACATCATCTACGACAGTAATTTTAAAACCGATAATGTCAATTGTGACATCACTGATGATGTCATAATTGATTTTAACCATCTTTTCAAAACTGTAAATTTGACGATTCTGAACTCACGGACGGCACGGACATCATCTACGACAGTAATTTTAAAACCGATTATGTCAATTGTGACATCACTGATGATGTCATAATTGATTTTGACCAACTTTTCAAAACTGTAAAATTGACGCTTCTGAACTCACGGATGGCACAGACATCATCTACGACAGTAATTTTAAAACCGATTTTGTCAATTGTGACATCACTGATGATGTCATAATTGATTTTGACCATCTTTTCAAAACTGTAAAATTGACGCTTCTGAACTCACGGATGGCACAGACATCATCTACGACAGTAATTTTAAAACCGATTTTGTCAATTGTGACATCACTGATGATGTCATAATTGATTTTGACCATCTTTTCAAAACTGTAAAATTGACGCTTCTGAACTCACGGATGGCACAGACATCATCTACGACAGTAATTTTAAAACCGATTTTGTCAATTGTGACATCACTGATGATGTCATAATTGATTTTGACCATCTTTTCAAAACTGTAAAATTGACGCTTCTGAACTCACGGATGGCACAGACATCATCTACGACAGTAATTTTAAAACCGATTTTGTCAATTGTGACATCACTGATGATGTCATAATTGATTTTGACCATCTTTTCAAAACTGTGAAATTGATGCTTCTGAACTCACGAATGGCACGGACATCATCTACGACAGTAATTTTAAAACCGATAATGTCAATTGTGACATCACTGATGATGTCATAATTGATTTTGACCATTTTTTCAAAACTGTAAAATTGACGCTTCTGAACTCACGGATGGCACAGACATCATCTAAGACAGTAATTTTTAAACAGATTATGTCAATTGTGACATCACTGATGATGTCATAATTGATTTTGACCATCTTTTCAAAACTGTAAAATTGACGCTTCTGAACTCACGGATGGCACAGAATCATCTACGACAGTAATTTTAAAACCGATAATGTCAATTGTGACATCACTGATGATGTCATAATTGATTTTGACCATCTTTTCAAAACTGTAAAATTGACGCTTCTGAACTCACGGAGGGCACGGACTTCATCTACGACAGTAATTTTAAAACCGATTATGTCAATTGTGACATCACTGATGATGTCATAATTGATTTTGACAATCTTTTCAAAACTGTAAAATTGACACTTCTGAACTCACGGATGGCAGAGACATCATCTACGACAGTAATTTTGGTACTTGTTTCCTAGAACGGCCACAACGATTTAGATCGTTGTGGTCGTAAGATAAAAAATCGGATCGATCGCATCGCATGCGATTTGGTCGCATGCGATGCGACCGATCCGACCGACCGATTTTTCACCCGATTTTTTTTTTTTTCACATGATTATTTTCAATTGCCCCCCAAAATGTTACTAAGTGGGCTAGACCCCACGATAGACGTCAACCCGAAGCGTGGCGAGCGCAGCGAGCCCGCGAGGGGCGGCGGTGCGCGTCCTCCGACCTTTTCATTCCCCTACTATCCACTAGGGCGTGGAGTGAGAATAGAATAGTGTGGCGAGCGCAGCGAGCCACCGAGCCCGAAGCGTGGCGAGCGCAGCGAGCCCCGCGAGGGGACGCGTATAACTTCACAGGTATACGCGTCCCCTCGCGGGGCTCGCTGCGCTCGCCACGCTTCGGGCTCGGTGGCTCGCTGCGCTCGCCACACTATTCTATTCTCACTCCACGCCCTAGTGGATAGTAGGGGAATGAAAAGGTCGGAGGACGCGCACTGCCGCCCCTCGCGGGCTCGCTGCGCTCGCCACGCTTCGGGTTGACGTCTATCGTGGGGTCATGGCGGGCACATAAAAAATGTGAAATGGGTCATATTGGCCCATTTCACCTTTTTTATCATTTTTCCCTATGTGAGATGGACTTAATCAAGCCCATCTCATCTTGTGCCATTATAATGGCACAAGACCGACCGATTTCAATGTTAAAAGATTTTTTAACATTGAAGTCTATGGAAAAATCGGGTCAATCGGTCGGTCGCATCGCGGCCGATTTTAATTGGTCGCGACCGACCGATTGACCCGATTTCTGTCAATCAAAGGGAAAAATTTTTAAAAAATCGGCCACATCGTGAGGATCGTGTCCCTTAATTAAGAGCCACGATCACTCACGATTGTGGCCGTTCTAGGAAACAAGTACCGTAATTTTAAAACCGATTATGTCAATTGTGACATCACTGATGATGTCATAATTGATTTTGACCATCTTTTCAAAACTGTAAAATTGACGCTTCTGAACTCACGGATGGCACAGACATCATCTACGACAGTAATTTTAAAACCGATTATGTCAATTGTGACATCACTGATGATGTCATAATTGATTTTGACCATCTTTTCAAAACTGTGAAATTGATGCTTCTGAACTCACGAATGGCACGGACATCATCTACGACAGTAATTTTAAAACCGATAATGTCAATTGTGACATCACTGATGATGTCATAATTGATTTTAACCATCTTTTCAAAACTGTAAAATTGACGCTTCTGAACTCACGGATGGCACGGACATAATCTACGACAGTAATTTTAAAACCGATAATGTCAATTGTGACATCACTGATGATGTCATAATTGATTTTAACCATCTTTTTAAAACTGTAAATTTGACGATTCTGAACTCACGGATGGCACGGACATCATCTACGACAGTAATTTTAAAACCGATTATGTCAATTGTGACATCACTGATGATGTCATAATTGATTTTGACCATCTTTTCAAAACTGTAAAATTGACGCTTCTGAACTCACGGATGGCACGGACATCATCTACGACAGTAATTTTAAAACCGATAATGTCAATTGTGACATCACTGATGATGTCATAATTGATTTTAACCATCTTTTCAAAACTGTAAATTTGACGATTCTGAACTCACGGATGGCACGGACATCATCTACGACAGTAATTTTAAAACCGATTATGTCAATTGTGACATCACTGATGATGTCATAATTGATTTTGACCATCTTTTCAAAACTGTAAAATTGACGCTTCTGAACTCACTGATGGCACGGACTTCATCTACGACAGTAATTTTAAAACCGATTATGTCAATTGTGACATCACTGATGATGTCATAATTGATTTCGACATCTTTTCAAAACTGTGAAATTGATGCTTCTGAACTCACGAATGGCACAGACATCATCTACGACAGTAATTTTAAAACCGATAATGTCAATTGTGACATCACTGATGATGTCATAATTGATTTTAACCATCTTTTCAAAACTGTAAAATTGACGCTTCTGAACTCACGGATGGCACGGACATCATCTACGACAGTAATTTTAAAACCGATAATGTCAATTGTGACATCACTGATGATATCATAATTGATTTTAACCATCTTTTCAAAACTGTAAATTTGACGATTCTGAACTCACGGATGGCACGGACATCATCTACGACAGTAATTTTAAAACCGATTATGTCAATTGTGACATCACTGATGATGTCATAATTGATTTTGACCAACTTTTCAAAACTGTAAAATTGACGCTTCTGAACTCTCGGATGGCACAGACATCATCTACGACAGTAATTTTAAAACCGATTATGTCAATTGTGACATCACTGATGATGTCATAATTGATTTTGACCATCTTTTCAAAACTGTGAAATTGATGCTTCTGAACTCACGAATGGCACGGACATCATCTACGACAGTAATTTTAAAACCGATAATGTCAATTGTGACATCACTGATGATGTCATAATTGATTTTAACCATCTTTTCAAAACTGTAAAATTGACGCTTCTGAACTCACGGATGGCACGGACATCATCTACGACAGTAATTTTAAAACCGATAATGTCAATTGTGACATCACTGATGATGTCATAATTTATTTTAACCTCTTTTCAAAACTGTAAATTTGACGATTCTGAACTCACGGATGGCACGGACATCATCTACGACAGTAATTTTAAAACCGATTATGTCAATTGTGACATCACTGATGATGTCATAATTGATTTTGACCATCTTTTCAAAACTGTAAAATTGACGCTTCTGAACTCACTGATGGCACGGACTTCATCTACGACAGTAATTTTAAAACCGATTATGTCAATTGTGACATCACTGATGATGTCATAATTGATTTCGACATCTTTTCAAAACTGTGAAATTGATGCTTCTGAACTCACGAATGGCACAGACATCATCTACGACAGTAATTTTAAAACCGATAATGTCAATTGTGACATCACTGATGATGTCATAATTGATTTTAACCATCTTTTCAAAACTGTAAAATTGACGCTTCTGAACTCACGGATGGCACGGACATCATCTACGACAGTAATTTCAAAACCGATAATGTCAATTGTGACATCACTGATGATGTCATAATTGATTTTGACCATTTTTTCAAAACTGTAAAATTGACGCTTCTGAACTCACGGATGGCACAGACATCATCTAAGACAGTAATTTTTAAACAGATTATGTCAATTGTGACATCACTGATGATGTCATAATTGATTTTGACCATCTTTTCAAAACTGTAAAATTGACGCTTCTGAACTCACGGATGGCACAGACATCATCTACGACAGTAATTTTAAAACCGATAATGTCAATTGTGACATCACTGATGATGTCATAATTGATTTTGACCATCTTTTCAAAACTGTAAAATTGACGCTTCTGAACTCACGGAGGGCACGGACTTCATCTACGACAGTAATTTTAAAACCGATTATGTCAATTGTGACATCATTGATGATGTCATAATTGATTTTGACCATCTTTTCAAATCTGTAAATTTGACGATTCTGAACTCACGGATGGCACAGACATCATCTACGACAGTAATTTTAAAACCGATTATGTCAATTGTGACATCACTGATGATGTCATAATTGATTTTGACCATCTTTTCAAATCTGTAAATTTGACGATTCTGAACTCACGGATGGCACGGACATCATCTACGACAGTAATTTTAAAACCGATTATGGCAATTGTGACATCACTGATGATGTCATAATTGATTTCGACCATCTTTTCAAAACTGTAAAATTGACGCTTCTGAACTCACGGATGGCACGGACATCATCTACGACAGTAATTTTAAAACCGATTATGTCAATTGTGACATCACTGATGATGTCATAATTGATTTTGACCATCTTTTCAAAACTGTAAAATTGACGCTTCTGAACTCACTGATGGCACGGACTTCATCTACGACAGTAATTTTAAAACCGATTATGTCAATTGTGACATCACTGATGATGTCATAATTGATTTTGACCATCTTTTCAAAACTGTAAAATTGACGCTTCTGAACTCACTGATGGCACGGACTTCATCTACGACAGTAATTTTAAAACCGATTATGTCAATTGTGACATCACTGATGATGTCATAATTGATTTCGACATCTTTTCAAAACTGTGAAATTGATGCTTCTGAACTCACGAATGGCACAGACATCATCTACGACAGTAATTTTAAAACCGTTAATGTCAATTGTGACATCACTGATGATGTCATAATTGATTTTAACCATCTTTTCAAAACTGTAAAATTGACGCTTCTGAACTCACGGATGGCACAGACATCATCTACGACAGTAATTTTAAAACCGATTTTGTCAATTGTGACATCACTGATGATGTCATAATTGATTTTGACCATCTTTTCAAAACTGTAAAATTGACGCTTTTGAACTCACGGATGGCACAGACATCATCTACGACAGTAATTTTAAAACCGATTTTGTCAATTGTGACATCACTGATGATGTCATAATTGATTTTGACCATCTTTTCAAAACTGTGAAATTGATGCTTCTGAACTCACGAATGGCACGGACATCATCTACGACAGTAATTTTAAAACCGATAATGTCAATTGTGACATCACTGATGATGTCATAATTGATTTTAACCATCTTTTCAAAACTGTAAAATTGACGCTTCTGAACTCACGGAGGGCACGGACTTCATCTACGACAGTAATTTTAAAACCGATTATGTCAATTGTGACATCACTGATGATGTCATAATTGATTTTGACCATTTTTTCAAAACTGTAAAATTGACGCTTCTGAACTCACGGATGGCACAGACATCATCTAAGACAGTAATTTTTAAACAGATTATGTCAATTGTGACATCACTGATGATGTCATAATTGATTTTGACCATCTTTTCAAAACTGTAAAATTGACGCTTCTGAACTCACGGATGGCACAGAATCATCTACGACAGTAATTTTAAAACCGATAATGTCAATTGTGACATCACTGATGATGTCATAATTGATTTTGACCATCTTTTCAAAACTGTAAAATTGACGCTTCTGAACTCACGGAGGGCACGGACTTCATCTACGACAGTAATTTTAAAACCGATTATGTCAATTGTGACATCACTGATGATGTCATAATTGATTTTGACAATCTTTTCAAAACTGTAAAATTGACACTTCTGAACTCACGGATGGCAGAGACATCATCTACGACAGTAATTTTAAAACCGATTATGTCAATTGTGACATCACTGATGATGTCATAATTGATTTTGACCATCTTTTCAAAACTGTAAAATTGACGCTTCTGAACTCACGGATGGCACAGACATCATCTACGACAGTAATTTTAAAACCGATTATGTCAATTGTGACATCACTGATGATGTCATAATTGATTTTGACCATCTTTTCAAAACTGTGAAATTGATGCTTCTGAACTCACGAATGGCACGGACATCATCTACGACAGTAATTTTAAAACCGATAATGTCAATTGTGACATCACTGATGATGTCATAATTGATTTTAACCATCTTTTCAAAACTGTAAAATTGACGCTTCTGAACTCACGGAGGGCACGGACTTCATCTACGACAGTAATTTTAAAACCGATTATGTCAATTGTGACATCACTGATGATGTCATAATTGATTTTGACCATCTTTTCAAATCTGTAAATTTGACGATTCTGAACTCACGGATGGCACAGACATCATCTACGACAGTAATTTTAAAACCGATTATGTCAATTGTGACATCACTGATGATGTCATAATTGATTTTGACCATCTTTTCAAATCTGTAAATTTGACGATTCTGAACTCACGGATGGCACGGACATCATCTACGACAGTAATTTTAAAACCGATTATGTCAATTGTGACATCACTGATGATGTCATAATTGATTTCGACCATCTTTTCAAAACTGTAAAATTGATGCTTCTGAACTCACGAATGGCACGGACATCATATATGACAGTAATTTTAAAACCGATAATGTCAATTGTGACATCACTGATGATGTCATAATTGATTTTAACCATCTTTTCAAAACTGTAAAATTGACGCTTCTGAACTCACGGATGGCACGGACATCATCTACGACAGTAATTTTAAAACCGATTATGTCAATTGTGACATCACTGATGATGTCATAATTGATTTTGACCATCTTTTCAAAACTGTAAAATTGACGCTTCTGAACTCACGGATGGCACAGACATCATCTACGACAGTAATTTTAAAACCGATTATGTCAATTGTGACATCACTGATGATGTAATAATTGATTTCGACATCTTTTCAAAACTGTGAAATTGATGCTTCTGAACTCACGAATGGCACAGACATCATCTACGACAGTAATTTTAAAACCGATAATGTCAATTGTGACATCACTGATGATGTCATAATTGATTTTAACCATCTTTTCAAAACTGTAAAATTGACGCTTCTGAACTCACGGATGGCACGGACAGCATCTACGACAGTAATTTTAAAACCGATTATGTCAATTGTGACATCACTGATGATGTCATAATTGATTTTGACCATCTTTTCAAAACTGTAAAATTGACGCTTCTGAACTCACGGATGGCACAGACATCATCTACGACAGTCATTTTAAAACCGATTATGTCAATTGTGACATCACAGATGATGTAATAATTGATTTCGACATCTTTTCAAAACTGTGAAATTGATGCTTCTGAACTCACGGATGGCACAGACATCATCTACGACAGTAATTTTAAAACCGAGAATGTCAATTGTGACATCACTGATGATGTCATAATTGATTTTAACCATCTTTTCAAAACTGTAAAATTGACGCTTCTGAACTCACGGATGGCACGGACATCATCTACGACAGTAATTTTAAAACCGATAATGTCAATTGTGACATCACTGATGATGTCATAATTGATTTTAACCATCTTTTCAAAACTGTAAATTTGACGATTCTGAACTCACGGATGGCACGGACATCATCTACGACAGTAATTTTAAAACCGATTATGTCAATTGTGACATCACTGATGATGTCATAATTGATTTTGACCATCTTTTCAAAACTGTAAAATTGACGCTTCTGAACTCACGGATGGCACGGACATCATCTACGACAGTAATTTTAAAACCGATAATGTCAATTGTGACATCACTGATGATGTCATAATTGATTTTAACCATCTTTTCAAAACTGTAAATTTGACGATTCTGAACTCACGGATGGCACGGACATCATCTACGACAGTAATTTTAAAACCGATTATGTCAATTGTGACATCACTGATGATGTCATAATTGATTTTGACAATCTTTTCAAAACTGTAAAATTGACGCTTCTGAACTCACGGATGGCACAGACATCATCTACGACAGTAATTTTAAAACCGATTTTGTCAATTGTGACATCACTGATGATGTCATAATTGATTTTGACCATCTTTTCAAAACTGTGAAATTGATGCTTCTGAACTCACGAATGGCACGGACATCATCTACGACAGTAATTTTAAAACCGATAATGTCAATTGTGACATCACTGATGATGTCATAATTGATTTTAACCATCTTTTCAAAACTGTAAAATTGACGCTTCTGAACTCACGGATGGCACGGACATCATCTACGACAGTAATTTTAAAACCGATAATGTCAATTGTGACATCACTGATGATGTCATAATTGATTTTAACCATCTTTTCAAAACAGTAAATTTGACGATTCTGAACTCACGGATGGCGCGGACATCATCTACGACAGTAATTTTAAAACCGATTATGTCAATTGTGACATCACTGATGATGTCATAATTGATTTTGACCATCTTTTCAAAACTGTAAAATTGACGCTTCTGAACTCACGGATGGCACGGACATCATCTACGACAGTAATTTTAAAACCGATAATGTCAATTGTGACATCACTGATGATGTCATAATTGATTTTAACCATCTTTTCAAAACTGTAAATTTGACGATTCTGAACTCACGGATGGCACTGACATCATCTACGACAGTAATTTTAAAACCGATTATGTCAATTGTGACATCACTGATGATGTCATAATTGATTTTAACCATCTTTTCAAAACTGTAAAATTGACGCTTCTGAACTCACGGATGGCACGGACAGCATCTACGACAGTAATTTTAAAACCGATTATGTCAATTGTGACATCACTGATGATGTCATAATTGATTTTGACCATCTTTTCAAAACTGTAAAATTGACGCTTCTGAACTCACGGATGTCACAGACATCATCTACGACAGTAATTTTAAAACCGATTATGTCAATTGTGACATCACAGATGATGTAATAATTGATTTCGACATCTTTTCAAAACTGTGAAATTGATGCTTCTGAACTCACGGATGGCACAGACATCATCTACGACAGTAATTTTAAAACCGAGAATGTCAATTGTGACATCACTGATGATGTCATAATTGATTTTAACCATCTTTTCAAAACTGTAAAATTGACGCTTCTGAACTCACGGATGGCACGGACATCATCTACGACAGTAATTTTAAAACCGATAATGTCAATTGTGACATTACTGATGATGTCATAATTGATTTTAACCATCTTTTCAAAACTGTAAATTTTACGATTCTGAACTCACGGACGGCACGGACATTATCTACGACAGTAATTTTAAAACCGATTATGTCAATTGTGACATCACTGATGATGTCATAATTGATTTTGACCAACTTTTCAAAACTGTAAAATTGACGCTTCTGAACTCACGGATGGCACAGACATCATCTACGACAGTAATTTTAAAACCGATTTTGTCAATTGTGACATCACTGATGATGTCATAATTGATTTTGACCATCTTTTCAAAACTGTAAAATTGATGCTTCTGAACTCACGGATGGCACAGACATCATCTACGACAGTAATTTTAAAACCGATTTTGTCAATTGTGACATCACTGATGATGTCATAATTGATTTTGACCATCTTTTCAAAACTGTGAAATTGATGCTTCTGAACTCACGAATGGCACGGACATCATCTACGACAGTAATTTTTAAACAGATTATGTCAATTGTGACATCACTGATGATGTCATAATTGATTTTGACCATCTTTTCAAAACTGTAAAATTGACGCTTCTGAACTCACGGATGGCACAGAATCATCTACGACAGTAATTTTAAAACCGATAATGTCAATTGTGACATCACTGATGATGTCATAATTGATTTTGACCATCTTTTCAAAACTGTAAAATTGACGCTTCTGAACTCACGGATGGCACAGACATCATCTACGACAGTAATTTTAAAACCGATAATGTCAATTGTGACATCACTGATGATGTCATAATTGATTTTAACCATTTTTTTAAAACTGTAAATTTGACGATTCTGAACTCACGGATGGCACGGACATCATCTACGACAGTAATTTTAAAACAGATTATGTCAATTGTGACATCACTGATGATGTCATAATTGATTTTGACCATCTTTTCAAAACTGTAAAATTGACGCTTCTGAACTCACGGATGGCACAGACATCATCTACGACAGTAATTTTAAAACCGATTTTGTCAATTGTGACATCACTGATGATGTCATAATTGATTTTGACCATCTTTTCAAAACTGTAAAATTGATGCTTCTGAACTCACGGATGGCACAGACATCATCTACGACAGTAATTTTAAAACCGATTTTGTCAATTGTGACATCACTGATGATGTCATAATTGATTTTGACCATCTTTTCAAAACTGTGAAATTGATGCTTCTGAACTCACGAATGGCACGGACATCATCTACGACAGTAATTTTTAAACAGATTATGTCAATTGTGACATCACTGATGATGTCATAATTGATTTTGACCATCTTTTCAAAACTGTAAAATTGACGCTTCTGAACTCACGGATGGCACAGAATCATCTACGACAGTAATTTTAAAACCGATAATGTCAATTGTGACATCACTGATGATGTCATAATTGATTTTGACCATCTTTTCAAAACTGTAAAATTGACGCTTCTGAACTCACGGAGGGCACGGACTTCATCTACGACAGTAATTTTAAAACCGATTATGTCAATTGTGACATCACTGATGATGTCATAATTGATTTTGACAATCTTTTCAAAACTGTAAAATTGACACTTCTGAACTCACGGATGGCAGAGACATCATCTACGACAGTAATTTTAAAACCGATTATGTCAATTGTGACATCACTGATTATGTCATAATTGATTTTGACCATCTTTTCAAAACTGTAAAATTGACGCTTCTGAACTCACGGATGGCACAGACATCATCTACGACAGTAATTTTAAAACCGATTATGTCAATTGTGACATCACTGATGATGTCATAATTGATTTTGACCATCTTTTCAAAACTGTGAAATTGATGCTTCTGAACTCACGAATGGCACGGACATCATCTACGACAGTAATTTTAAAACCGATAATGTCAATTGTGACATCACTGATGATGTCATAATTGATTTTAACCATCTTTTCAAAACTGTAAAATTGACGCTTCTGAACTCACGGATGGCACGGACATAATCTACGACAGTAATTTTAAAACCGATAATGTCAATTGTGACATCACTGATGATGTCATAATTGATTTTAACCATTTTTTTAAAACTGTAAATTTGACGATTCTGAACTCACGGATGGCACGGACATCATCTACGACAGTAATTTTAAAACAGATTATGTCAATTGTGACATCACTGATGATGTCATAATTGATTTTGACCATCTTTTCAAAACTGTAAAATTGACGCTTCTGAACTCACGGATGGCACGGACATCATCTACGACAGTAATTTTAAAACCGATAATGTCAATTGTGACATCACTGATGATGTCATAATTGATTTTGACCATCTTTTCAAAACTGTAAAATTGACGCTTCTGAACTCACGGAGGGCACGGACTTCATCTACGACAGTAATTTTAAAACCGATTATGTCAATTGTGACATCACTGATGATGTCATAATTGATTTTGACAATCTTTTCAAAACTGTAAAATTGACACTTCTGAACTCACGGATGGCAGAGACATCATCTACGACAGTAATTTTAAAACCGATTATGTCAATTGTGACATCACTGATGATGTCATAATTGATTTTGACCAACTTTTCAAAACTGTAAAATTGACGCTTCTGAACTCTCGGATGGCACAGACATCATCTACGACAGTAATATTAAAACCGATTATGTCAATTGTGACATCACTGATGATGTCATAATTGATTTCGACATCTTTTCAAAACTGTGAAATTGATGCTTCTGAACTCACGAATGGCACAGACATCATCTACGACAGTAATTTTAAAACCGATAGTGTCAATTGTGACATCACTGATGATGTCATAATTGATTTTAACCATCTTTTCAAAACTGTAAAATTGACGCTTCTGAACTCACGGATGGCACGGACATCATCTACGACAGTAATTTCAAAACCGATAATGTCAATTGTGACATCACTGATGATGTCATAATTGATTTTGACCATTTTTTCAAAACTGTAAAATTGACGCTTCTGAACTCACGGATGGCACAGACATCATCTAAGACAGTAATTTTTAAACAGATTATGTCAATTGTGACATCACTGATGATGTCATAATTGATTTTGACCATCTTTTCAAAACTGTAAAATTGACGCTTCTGAACTCACGGATGGCACAGACATTATCTACGACAGTAATTTTAAAACCGATAATGTCAATTGTGACATCACTGATGATGTCATAATTGATTTTGACCATCTTTTCAAAACTGTAAAATTGACGCTTCTGAACTCACGGAGGGCACGGACTTCATCTACGACAGTAATTTTAAAACCGATTATGTCAATTGTGACATCATTGATGATGTCATAATTGATTTTGACCATCTTTTCAAATCTGTAAATTTGACGATTCTGAACTCACGGATGGCACAGACATCATCTACGACAGTAATTTTAAAACCGATTATGTCAATTGTGACATCACTGATGATGTCATAATTGATTTTGACCATCTTTTCAAATCTGTAAATTTGACGATTCTGAACTCACGGATGGCACGGACATCATCTACGACAGTAATTTTAAAACCGATTATGGCAATTGTGACATCACTGATGATGTCATAATTGATTTCGACCATCTTTTCAAAACTGTAAAATTGACGCTTCTGAACTCACGGATGGCACGGACATCATCTACGACAGTAATTTTAAAACCGATTATGTCAATTGTGACATCACTGATGATGTCATAATTGATTTTGACCATCTTTTCAAAACTGTAAAATTGACGCTTCTGAACTCACTGATGGCACGGACTTCATCTACTACAGTAATTTTAAAACCGATTATGTCAATTGTGACATCACTGATGATGTCATAATTGATTTTGACCATCTTTTCAAAACTGTAAAATTGACGCTTCTGAACTCACTGATGGCACGGACTTCATCTACGACAGTAATTTTAAAACCGATTATGTCAATTGTGACATCACTGATGATGTCATAATTGATTTCGACATCTTTTCAAAACTGTGAAATTGATGCTTCTGAACTCACGAATGGCACAGACATCATCTACGACAGTAATTTTAAAACCGATAATGTCAATTGTGACATCACTGATGATGTCATAATTGATTTTAACCATCTTTTCAAAACTGTAAAATTGACGCTTCTGAACTCACGGATGGCACGGACATCATCTACGACAGTAATTTCAAAACCGATAATGTCAATTGTGACATCACTGATGATGTCATAATTGATTTTGACCATTTTTTCAAAACTGTAAAATTGACGCTTCTGAACTCACGGATGGCACAGACATCATCTAAGACAGTAATTTTTAAACAGATTATGTCAATTGTGACATCACTGATGATGTCATAATTGATTTTGACCATCTTTTCAAAACTGTAAAATTGACGCTTCTGAACTCACGGATGGCACAGACATCATCTACGACAGTAATTTTAAAACCGATAATGTCAATTGTGACATCACTGATGATGTCATAATTGATTTTGACCATCTTTTCAAAACTGTAAAATTGACGCTTCTGAACTCACGGAGGGCACGGACTTCATCTACGACAGTAATTTTAAAACCGATTATGTCAATTGTGACATCATTGATGATGTCATAATTGATTTTGACCATCTTTTCAAATCTGTAAATTTGACGATTCTGAACTCACGGATGGCACAGACATCATCTACGACAGTAATTTTAAAACCGATTATGTCAATTGTGACATCACTGATGATGTCATAATTGATTTTGACCATCTTTTCAAATCTGTAAATTTGACGATTCTGAACTCACGGATGGCACGGACATCATCTACGACAGTAATTTTAAAACCGATTATGGCAATTGTGACATCACTGATGATGTCATAATTGATTTCGACCATCTTTTCAAAACTGTAAAATTGACGCTTCTGAACTCACGGATGGCACGGACATCATCTACGACAGTAATTTTAAAACCGATAATGTCTATTGTGACATCACTGATGATGTCATAATTGATTTTAACCATCTTTTCAAAACTGTAAATTTGACGATTCTGAACTCACGGATGGCACGGACATCATCTACGACAGTAATTTTAAAACCGATTATGTCAATTGTGACATCACTGATGATGTCATAATTGATTTTGACCATCTTTTCAAAACTGTAAAATTGACGCTTCTGAACTCACTGATGGCACGGACTTCATCTACGACAGTAATTTTAAAACCGATTATGTCAATTGTGACATCACTGATGATGTCATAATTGATTTCGACATCTTTTCAAAACTGTGAAATTGATGCTTCTGAACTCACGAATGGCACAGACATCATCTACGACAGTAATTTTAAAACCGATAATGTCAATTGTGACATCACTGATGATGTCATAATTGATTTTAACCATCTTTTCAAAACTGTAAAATTGACGCTTCTGAACTCACGGATGGCACGGACATCATCTACGACAGTAATTTTAAAACCGATAATGTCAATTGTGACATCACTGATGATGTCATAATTGATTTTAACCATCTTTTCAAAACTGTAAATTTGACGATTCTGAACTCACGGATGGCACGGACATCATCTACGACAGTAATTTTAAAACCGATTATGTCAATTGTGACATCACTGATGATGTCACAATTGATTTCGACATCTTTTCAAAACTGTGAAATTGATGCTTCTGAACTCACGAATGGCACAGACATCATCTACGACAGTAATTTTAAAACCGATAATGTCAATTGTGACATCACTGATGATGTCATAATTGATTTTAACCATCTTTTCAAAACTGTAAAATTGACGCTTCTGAACTCACGGATGGCACGGACATCATCTACGACAGTAATTTTAAAACCGATAATGTCAATTGTGACATCACTGATGATGTCATAATTGATTTTAACCATCTTTTCAAAACTGTAAATTTGACGATTCTGAACTCACGGATGGCACGGACATCATCTACGACAGTAATTTTAAAACCGATTATGTCAATTGTGACATCACTGATGATGTCATAATTGATTTTGACCATCTTTTCAAAACTGTAAAATTGATGCTTCTGAACTCACGGATGTCACAGACATCATCTACGACAGTAATTTTAAAACCGATTATGTCAATTGTGACATCACTGATGATGTCATAATTGATTTTGACCAACTTTTCAAAACTGTAAAATTGACGCTTCTGAACTCACGGATGGCACAGACATCATCTACGACAGTAATTTTAAAACCGATTATGTCAATTGTGACATCACTGATGATGTCATAATTGATTTTGACAATCTTTTCAAAACTGTAAAATTGACGCTTCTGAACTCACGGATGGCAGAGACATCATCTACGACAGTAATTTTAAAACCGATTATGTCAATTGTGACATCACTGATGATGTCATAATGGATTTTGACCATCTTTTCAAAACTGTAAAATTGACGCTTCTGAACTCACGGATGGCACAGACATCATCTACGACAGTAATTTTAAAACCGATTATGTCAATTGTGACATCACTGATGATGTCATAATTGATTTTGACCATCTTTTCAAAACTGTGAAATTGATGCTTCTGAACTCACGAATGGCACGGACATCATCTACGACAGTAATTTTAAAACCGATAATGTCAATTGTGACATCACTGATGATGTCATAATTGATTTTAACCATCTTTTCAAAACTGTAAAATTGACGCTTCTGAACTCACGGATGGCACGGACATCATCTACGACAGTAATTTTAAAACCGATAATGTCAATTGTGACATCACTGATGATGTCATAATTGATTTTGACCATCTTTTCAAAACTGTAAATTTGACGATTCTGAACTCACGGATGGCACGGACATCATCTACGACAGTAATTTTAAAACCGATTATGTCAATTGTGACATCACTGATGATGTCATAATTGATTTTGACCATCTTTTCAAAACTGTAAAATTGACGCTTCTGAACTCACGGATGGCACGGACATCATCTACGACAGTAATTTTAAAACCGATAATGTCAATTGTGACATCACTGATGATGTCATAATTGATTTTAACCATCTTTTCAAAACTGTAAATTTGACGATTCTGAACTCACGGATGGCACGGACATCATCTACGACAGTAATTTTAATACCGATTATGTCAATTGTGACATCACTGATGATGTCATAATTGATTTTGACCATCTTTTCAAAACTGTAAAATTGACACTTCTGAACTCACTGATGGCACGGACTTCATCTACGACAGTAATTTTAAAACCGATTATGTCAATTGTGACATCACTGATGATGTCATAATTGATTTCGACATCTTTTCAAAACTGTGAAATTGATGCTTCTGAACTCACGAATGGCACAGACATCATCTACGACAGTAATTTTAAAACCGATAATGTCAATTGTGACATCACTGATGATGTCATAATTGATTTTAACCATCTTTTCAAAACTGTAAATTTGACGATTCTGAACTCACGGATGGCACGGACATCATCTACGTCAGTAATTTTAAAACCGATTATGTCAATTGTGACATCACTGATGATGTCATAATTGATTTTGACCATCTTTTCAAAACTGTAAAATTGACGCTTCTGAACTCACGGATGGCACAGACATCATCTACGACAGTAATTTTAAAACCGATTATGTCAAATGTGACATCACTGATGATGTCATAAATGATTTTAAGCATCTTTTCAAAACTGTAAATTTGACGATTCTGAACTCACGGATGGCACGGACATCATCTACGACAGTAATTTTAAAACCGATTATGTCAATTGTGACATCAATGATGATGTCATAATTGATTTTAACCATCTTTTCAAAACTGTAAAATTGACGCTTCTGAACTCACGGATGGCACGGACATCATCTACGACAGTAATTTTAAAACCGATTATGTCAATTGTGACATCACTGATGATGTCATAATTGATTTTGACCAACTTTTCAAAACTGTAAAATTGACGCTTCTGAACTCACGGATGGCACAGACATCATCTACGACAGTAATTTTAAAACCGATTATGTCAATTGTGACATCACTGATGATGTCATAATTGATTTTGACCATCTTTTCAAAACTGTGAAATTGATGCTTCTGAACTCACGAATGGCACGGACATCATCTACGACAGTAATTTTAAAACCGATAATGTCAATTGTGACATCACTGATGATGTCATAATTGATTTTAACCATCTTTTCAAAACTGTAAATTTGACGATTCTGAACTCACGGATGGCACGGACATCATCTACGTCAGTAATTTTAAAACCGATTATGTCAATTGTGACATCACTGATGATGTCATAATTGATTTTGACCATCTTTTCAAAACTGTAAAATTGACGCTTCTGAACTCACGGATGGCACAGACATCATCTACGACAGTAATTTTAAAACCGATTATGTCAAATGTGACATCACTGATGATGTCATAATTGATTTTGACCATCTTTTCAAAACTGTAAATTTGACGCTTCTGAACTCACGGATGGCACGGACATCATCTACGACAGTAATTTTAAAACCGATAATGTCAATTGTGACATCACTGATGATGTCATAATTGATTTTGACCATCTTTTCAAAACTGTAAATTTGACGATTCTGAACTCACGGATGGCACGGACATCATCTACGACAGTAATTTTAAAACCGATTATGTCAATTGTGACATCACTGATGATGTCATAATTGATTTTGACCATCTTTTCAAAACTGTAAAATTGACGCTTCTGAACTCACGGATGGCACGGACATCATCTACGACAGTAATTTTAAAACCGATAATGTCAATTGTGACATCACTGATGATGTCATAATTGATTTTAACCATCTTTTCAAAACTGTAAATTTGACGATTCTGAACTCACGGATGGCACGGACATCATCTACGACAGTAATTTTAATACCGATTATGTCAATTGTGACATCACTGATGATGTCATAATTGATTTTGACCATCTTTTCAAAACTGTAAAATTGACACTTCTGAACTCACTGATGGCACGGACTTCATCTACGACAGTAATTTTAAAACCGATTATGTCAATTGTGACATCACTGATGATGTCATAATTGATTTCGACATCTTTTCAAAACTGTGAAATTGATGCTTCTGAACTCACGAATGGCACAGACATCATCTACGACAGTAATTTTAAAACCGATAATGTCAATTGTGACATCACTGATGATGTCATAATTGATTTTAACCATCTTTTCAAAACTGTAAAATTGACGCTTCTGAACTCACGGATGGCACGGACATCATCTACGACAGTAATTTTAAAACCGATAATGTCAATTGTGACATCACTGATGATGTCATAATTGATTTTAACCATCTTTTCAAAACTGTAAATTTGACGATTCTGAACTCACGGATGGCACGGACATCATCTACGACAGTAATTTTAAAACCGATTATGTCAATTGTGACATCACTGATGATGTCATAATTGATTTTGACCAACTTTTCAAAACTGTAAAATTTACGCTTCTGAACTCACGGATGGCACAGACATCATCTACGACAGTAATTTTAAAACCGATTATGTCAATTGTGACATCACTGATGATGTCATAATTGATTTTGACCATCTTTTCAAAACTGTGAAATTGATGCTTCTGAACTCACGAATGGCACGGACATCATCTACGACAGTAATTTTAAAACCGATAATGTCAATTGTGACATCACTGATGATGTCATAATTGATTTTAACCATCTTTTCAAAACTGTAAATTTGACGATTCTGAACTCACGGATGGCACGGACATCATCTACGTCAGTAATTTTAAAACCGATTATGTCAATTGTGACATCACTGATGATGTCATAATTGATTTTGACCATCTTTTCAAAACTGTAAAATTGACGCTTCTGAACTCACGGATGGCACAGACATCATCTACGACAGTAATTTTAAAACCGATTATGTCAAATGTGACATCACTGATGATGTCATAAATGATTTTAAGCATCTTTTCAAAACTGTAAATTTGACGATTCTGAACTCACGGATGGCACGGACATCATCTACGACAGTAATTTTAAAACCGATTATGTCAATTGTGACATCAATGATGATGTCATAATTGATTTTAACCATCTTTTCAAAACTGTAAAATTGACGCTTCTGAACTCACGGATGGCACGGACATCATCTACGACAGTAATTTTAAAACCGATTATGGCAATTGTGACATCACTGATGATGTCATAATTGATTTTGACCATTTTTTCAAAACTGTAAAATTGACGCTTCTGAACTCACGGATGGCACAGACATCATCTAAGACAGTAATTTTTAAACAGATTATGTCAATTGTGACATCACTGATGATGTCATAATTGATTTTAACCATCTTTTCAAAACTGTAAAATTGACGCTTCTAAACTCACGGATGGCACGGACATCATCTACGACAGTAATTTTAAAACCGATTATGTCAATTGTGACATCACTGATGATGTCATAATTGATTTTGACCAACTTTTCAAAACTGTAAAATTGACGCTTCTGAACTCACGGATGGCACAGACATCATCTACGACAGTAATTTTAAAACCGATTATGTCAATTGTGACATCACTGATGATGTCATAATTGATTTTGACCATCTTTTCAAAACTGTGAAATTGATGCTTCTGAACTCACGAATGGCACGGACATCATCTACGACAGTAATTTTAAAACCGATAATGTCAATTGTGACATCACTGATGATGTCATAATTGATTTTAACCATCTTTTCAAAACTGTAAATTTGACGATTCTGAACTCACGGATGGCACGGACATCATCTACGTCAGTAATTTTAAAACCGATTATGTCAATTGTGACATCACTGATGATGTCATAATTGATTTTGACCATCTTTTCAAAACTGTAAAATTGACGCTTCTGAACTCACGGATGGCACAGACATCATCTACGACAGTAATTTTAAAACCGATTATGTCAAATGTGACATCACTGATGATGTCATAAATGATTTTAAGCATCTTTTCAAAACTGTAAATTTGACGATTCTGAACTCACGGATGGCACGGACATCATCTACGACAGTAATTTTAAAACCGATTATGTCAATTGTGACATCAATGATGATGTCATAATTGATTTTAACCATCTTTTCAAAACTGTAAAATTGACGCTTCTGAACTCACGGATGGCACGGACATCATCTACGACAGTAATTTTAAAACCGATTATGGCAATTGTGACATCACTGATGATGTCATAATTGATTTTAACCATCTTTTCAAAACTGTAAAATTGACGCTTCTGAACTCACGGATGGCACGGACATCATCTACGACAGTAATTTTAAAACCGATAATGTCAATTGTGACATCACTGATGATGTCATAATTGATTTTGACCATCTTTTCAAAACTGTAAAATTGACGCTTCTGAACTCACGGAGGGCACGGACTTCATCTACGACAGTAATTTTAAAACCGATTATGGCAATTGTGACATCAATGATGATGTCATAATTGATTTTAACCATCTTTTCAAAACTGTAAAATTGACGCTTCTGAACTCACGGATGGCACGGACATCATCTACGACAGTAATTTTAAAACCGATAATGTCAATTGTGACATCACTGATGATGTCATAATTGATTTTGACCATCTTTTCAAAACTGTAAAATTGACGCTTCTGAACTCACGGAGGGCACGGACTTCATCTACGACAGTAATTTTAAAACCGATTATGTCAATTGTGACATCACTGATGATGTCATAATTGATTTTAACCATCTTTTCAAAACTGTAAAATTGACGCTTCTGAACTCACGGATGGCACGGACATCATCTACGACAGTAATTTTAAAACCGATTATGTCAATTGTGACATCACTGATGATGTCATAATTGATTTTGACCATCTTTTCAAAACTGTAAAATTGACGCTTCTGAACTCACGGATGGCACAGACATCATCTACGACAGTAATTTTAAAACCGATTATGTCAATTGTGACATCACTGATGATGTAATAATTGATTTCGACATCTTTTCAAAACTGTGAAATTGATGCTTCTGAACTCACGAATGGCACAGACATCATCTACGACAGTAATTTTAAAACCGATAATGTCAATTGTGACATCACTGATGATGTCATAATTGATTTTAACCATCTTTTCAAAACTATAAAATTGACGCTTCTGAACTCACGGATGGCACGGACAGCATCTACGACAGTAATTTTAAAACCGATTATGTCAATTGTGACATCACTGATGATGTCATAATTGATTTTGACCATCTTTTCAAAACTGTAAAATTGACGCTTCTGAACTCACGGATGGCACAGACATCATCTACGACAGTAATTTTAAAACCGATTATGTCAATTGTGACATCACAGATGATGTAATAATTGATTTCGACATCTTTTCAAAACTGTGAAATTGATGCTTCTGAACTCACGGATGGCACAGACATCATCTACGACAGTAATTTTAAAACCGAGAATGTCAATTGTGACATCACTGATGATGTCATAATTGATTTTAACCATCTTTTCAAAACTGTAAAATTGACGCTTCTGAACTCACGGATGGCACGGACATCATCTACGACAGTAATTTTAAAACCGATTATGTCAATTGTGACATCACTGATGATGTCATAATTGATTTTGACCATCTTTTCAAAACTGTAAAATTGACGCTTCTGAACTCACGGATGGCACAGACATCATCTACGACAGTAATTTTAAAACCGATTATGTCAATTGTGACATCACTGATGATGTCACAATTGATTTCGACATCTTTTCAAAACTGTGAAATTGATGCTTCTGAACTCACGAATGGCACAGACATCATCTACGACAGTAATTTTAAAACCGATAATGTCAATTGTGACATCACTGATGATGTCATAATTGATTTTAACCATCTTTTCAAAACTGTAAAATTGACGCTTCTGAACTCACGGATGGCACGGACATCATCTACGACAGTAATTTTAAAACCGATAATGTCAATTGTGACATCACTGATGATGTCATAATTGATTTTAACCATCTTTTCAAAACTGTAAATTTGACGATTCTGAACTCACGGATGGCACGGACATCATCTACGACAGTAATTTTAAAACCGATTATGTCAATTGTGACATCACTGATGATGTCATAATTGATTTTGACCATCTTTTCAAAACTGTAAAATTGATGCTTCTGAACTCACGGATGTCACAGACATCATCTACGACAGTAATTTTAAAACCGATTATGTCAATTGTGACATCACTGATGATGTCATAATTGATTTTGACCAACTTTTCAAAACTGTAAAATTGACGCTTCTGAACTCACGGATGGCACAGACATCATCTACGACAGTAATTTTAAAACCGATTATGTCAATTGTGACATCACTGATGATGTCATAATTGATTTTGACAATCTTTTCAAAACTGTAAAATTGACGCTTCTGAACTCACGGATGGCAGAGACATCATCTACGACAGTAATTTTAAAACCGATTATGTCAATTGTGACATCACTGATGATGTCATAATGGATTTTGACCATCTTTTCAAAACTGTAAAATTGACGCTTCTGAACTCACGGATGGCACAGACATCATCTACGACAGTAATTTTAAAACCGATTATGTCAATTGTGACATCACTGATGATGTCATAATTGATTTTGACCATCTTTTCAAAACTGTGAAATTGATGCTTCTGAACTCACGAATGGCACGGACATCATCTACGACAGTAATTTTAAAACCGATAATGTCAATTGTGACATCACTGATGATGTCATAATTGATTTTAACCATCTTTTCAAAACTGTAAAATTGACGCTTCTGAACTCACGGATGGCACGGACATCATCTACGACAGTAATTTTAAAACCGATAATGTCAATTGTGACATCACTGATGATGTCATAATTGATTTTGACCATCTTTTCAAAACTGTAAATTTGACGATTCTGAACTCACGGATGGCACGGACATCATCTACGACAGTAATTTTAAAACCGATTATGTCAATTGTGACATCACTGATGATGTCATAATTGATTTTGACCATCTTTTCAAAACTGTAAAATTGACGCTTCTGAACTCACGGATGGCACGGACATCATCTACGACAGTAATTTTAAAACCGATAATGTCAATTGTGACATCACTGATGATGTCATAATTGATTTTAACCATCTTTTCAAAACTGTAAATTTGACGATTCTGAACTCACGGATGGCACGGACATCATCTACGACAGTAATTTTAATACCGATTATGTCAATTGTGACATCACTGATGATGTCATAATTGATTTTGACCATCTTTTCAAAACTGTAAAATTGACACTTCTGAACTCACTGATGGCACGGACTTCATCTACGACAGTAATTTTAAAACCGATTATGTCAATTGTGACATCACTGATGATGTCATAATTGATTTCGACATCTTTTCAAAACTGTGAAATTGATGCTTCTGAACTCACGAATGGCACAGACATCATCTACGACAGTAATTTTAAAACCGATAATGTCAATTGTGACATCACTGATGATGTCATAATTGATTTTAACCATCTTTTCAAAACTGTAAATTTGACGATTCTGAACTCACGGATGGCACGGACATCATCTACGTCAGTAATTTTAAAACCGATTATGTCAATTGTGACATCACTGATGATGTCATAATTGATTTTGACCATCTTTTCAAAACTGTAAAATTGACGCTTCTGAACTCACGGATGGCACAGACATCATCTACGACAGTAATTTTAAAACCGATTATGTCAAATGTGACATCACTGATGATGTCATAAATGATTTTAAGCATCTTTTCAAAACTGTAAATTTGACGATTCTGAACTCACGGATGGCACGGACATCATCTACGACAGTAATTTTAAAACCGATTATGTCAATTGTGACATCAATGATGATGTCATAATTGATTTTAACCATCTTTTCAAAACTGTAAAATTGACGCTTCTGAACTCACGGATGGCACGGACATCATCTACGACAGTAATTTTAAAACCGATTATGGCAATTGTGACATCACTGATGATGTCATAATTGATTTTGACCATTTTTTCAAAACTGTAAAATTGACGCTTCTGAACTCACGGATGGCACAGACATCATCTAAGACAGTAATTTTTAAACAGATTATGTCAATTGTGACATCACTGATGATGTCATAATTGATTTTAACCATCTTTTCAAAACTGTAAAATTGACGCTTCTGAACTCACGGATGGCACGGACATCATCTACGACAGTAATTTTAAAACCGATTATGTCAATTGTGACATCACTGATGATGTCATAATTGATTTTGACCAACTTTTCAAAACTGTAAAATTGACGCTTCTGAACTCACGGATGGCACAGACATCATCTACGACAGTAATTTTAAAACCGATTATGTCAATTGTGACATCACTGATGATGTCATAATTGATTTTGACCATCTTTTCAAAACTGTGAAATTGATGCTTCTGAACTCACGAATGGCACGGACATCATCTACGACAGTAATTTTAAAACCGATAATGTCAATTGTGACATCACTGATGATGTCATAATTGATTTTAACCATCTTTTCAAAACTGTAAATTTGACGATTCTGAACTCACGGATGGCACGGACATCATCTACGTCAGTAATTTTAAAACCGATTATGTCAATTGTGACATCACTGATGATGTCATAATTGATTTTGACCATCTTTTCAAAACTGTAAAATTGACGCTTCTGAACTCACGGATGGCACAGACATCATCTACGACAGTAATTTTAAAACCGATTATGTCAAATGTGACATCACTGATGATGTCATAATTGATTTTGACCATCTTTTCAAAACTGTAAATTTGACGCTTCTGAACTCACGGATGGCACGGACATCATCTACGACAGTAATTTTAAAACCGATAATGTCAATTGTGACATCACTGATGATGTCATAATTGATTTTGACCATCTTTTCAAAACTGTAAATTTGACGATTCTGAACTCACGGATGGCACGGACATCATCTACGACAGTAATTTTAAAACCGATTATGTCAATTGTGACATCACTGATGATGTCATAATTGATTTTGACCATCTTTTCAAAACTGTAAAATTGACGCTTCTGAACTCACGGATGGCACGGACATCATCTACGACAGTAATTTTAAAACCGATAATGTCAATTGTGACATCACTGATGATGTCATAATTGATTTTAACCATCTTTTCAAAACTGTAAATTTGACGATTCTGAACTCACGGATGGCACGGACATCATCTACGACAGTAATTTTAATACCGATTATGTCAATTGTGACATCACTGATGATGTCATAATTGATTTTGACCATCTTTTCAAAACTGTAAAATTGACACTTCTGAACTCACTGATGGCACGGACTTCATCTACGACAGTAATTTTAAAACCGATTATGTCAATTGTGACATCACTGATGATGTCATAATTGATTTCGACATCTTTTCAAAACTGTGAAATTGATGCTTCTGAACTCACGAATGGCACAGACATCATCTACGACAGTAATTTTAAAACCGATAATGTCAATTGTGACATCACTGATGATGTCATAATTGATTTTAACCATCTTTTCAAAACTGTAAAATTGACGCTTCTGAACTCACGGATGGCACGGACATCATCTACGACAGTAATTTTAAAACCGATAATGTCAATTGTGACATCACTGATGATGTCATAATTGATTTTAACCATCTTTTCAAAACTGTAAATTTGACGATTCTGAACTCACGGATGGCACGGACATCATCTACGACAGTAATTTTAAAACCGATTATGTCAATTGTGACATCACTGATGATGTCATAATTGATTTTGACCAACTTTTCAAAACTGTAAAATTTACGCTTCTGAACTCACGGATGGCACAGACATCATCTACGACAGTAATTTTAAAACCGATTATGTCAATTGTGACATCACTGATGATGTCATAATTGATTTTGACCATCTTTTCAAAACTGTGAAATTGATGCTTCTGAACTCACGAATGGCACGGACATCATCTACGACAGTAATTTTAAAACCGATAATGTCAATTGTGACATCACTGATGATGTCATAATTGATTTTAACCATCTTTTCAAAACTGTAAATTTGACGATTCTGAACTCACGGATGGCACGGACATCATCTACGTCAGTAATTTTAAAACCGATTATGTCAATTGTGACATCACTGATGATGTCATAATTGATTTTGACCATCTTTTCAAAACTGTAAAATTGACGCTTCTGAACTCACGGATGGCACAGACATCATCTACGACAGTAATTTTAAAACCGATTATGTCAAATGTGACATCACTGATGATGTCATAAATGATTTTAAGCATCTTTTCAAAACTGTAAATTTGACGATTCTGAACTCACGGATGGCACGGACATCATCTACGACAGTAATTTTAAAACCGATTATGTCAATTGTGACATCAATGATGATGTCATAATTGATTTTAACCATCTTTTCAAAACTGTAAAATTGACGCTTCTGAACTCACGGATGGCACGGACATCATCTACGACAGTAATTTTAAAACCGATTATGGCAATTGTGACATCACTGATGATGTCATAATTGATTTTGACCATTTTTTCAAAACTGTAAAATTGACGCTTCTGAACTCACGGATGGCACAGACATCATCTAAGACAGTAATTTTTAAACAGATTATGTCAATTGTGACATCACTGATGATGTCATAATTGATTTTAACCATCTTTTCAAAACTGTAAAATTGACGCTTCTAAACTCACGGATGGCACGGACATCATCTACGACAGTAATTTTAAAACCGATTATGTCAATTGTGACATCACTGATGATGTCATAATTGATTTTGACCAACTTTTCAAAACTGTAAAATTGACGCTTCTGAACTCACGGATGGCACAGACATCATCTACGACAGTAATTTTAAAACCGATTATGTCAATTGTGACATCACTGATGATGTCATAATTGATTTTGACCATCTTTTCAAAACTGTAAAATTGATGCTTCTGAACTCACGGATGTCACAGACATCATCTACGACAGTAATTTTAAAACCGATTATGTCAATTGTGACATCACTGATGATGTCATAATTGATTTTGACCAACTTTTCAAAACTGTAAAATTGACGCTTCTGAACTCACGGATGGCACAGACATCATCTACGACAGTAATTTTAAAACCGATTATGTCAATTGTGACATCACTGATGATGTCATAATTGATTTTGACAATCTTTTCAAAACTGTAAAATTGACGCTTCTGAACTCACGGATGGCAGAGACATCATCTACGACAGTAATTTTAAAACCGATTATGTCAATTGTGACATCACTGATGATGTCATAATGGATTTTGACCATCTTTTCAAAACTGTAAAATTGACGCTTCTGAACTCACGGATGGCACAGACATCATCTACGACAGTAATTTTAAAACCGATTATGTCAATTGTGACATCACTGATGATGTCATAATTGATTTTGACCATCTTTTCAAAACTGTGAAATTGATGCTTCTGAACTCACGAATGGCACGGACATCATCTACGACAGTAATTTTAAAACCGATAATGTCAATTGTGACATCACTGATGATGTCATAATTGATTTTAACCATCTTTTCAAAACTGTAAAATTGACGCTTCTGAACTCACGGATGGCACGGACATCATCTACGACAGTAATTTTAAAACCGATAATGTCAATTGTGACATCACTGATGATGTCATAATTGATTTTGACCATCTTTTCAAAACTGTAAATTTGACGATTCTGAACTCACGGATGGCACGGACATCATCTACGACAGTAATTTTAAAACCGATTATGTCAATTGTGACATCACTGATGATGTCATAATTGATTTTGACCATCTTTTCAAAACTGTAAAATTGACGCTTCTGAACTCACGGATGGCACGGACATCATCTACGACAGTAATTTTAAAACCGATAATGTCAATTGTGACATCACTGATGATGTCATAATTGATTTTAACCATCTTTTCAAAACTGTAAATTTGACGATTCTGAACTCACGGATGGCACGGACATCATCTACGACAGTAATTTTAATACCGATTATGTCAATTGTGACATCACTGATGATGTCATAATTGATTTTGACCATCTTTTCAAAACTGTAAAATTGACACTTCTGAACTCACTGATGGCACGGACTTCATCTACGACAGTAATTTTAAAACCGATTATGTCAATTGTGACATCACTGATGATGTCATAATTGATTTCGACATCTTTTCAAAACTGTGAAATTGATGCTTCTGAACTCACGAATGGCACAGACATCATCTACGACAGTAATTTTAAAACCGATAATGTCAATTGTGACATCACTGATGATGTCATAATTGATTTTAACCATCTTTTCAAAACTGTAAATTTGACGATTCTGAACTCACGGATGGCACGGACATCATCTACGTCAGTAATTTTAAAACCGATTATGTCAATTGTGACATCACTGATGATGTCATAATTGATTTTGACCATCTTTTCAAAACTGTAAAATTGACGCTTCTGAACTCACGGATGGCACAGACATCATCTACGACAGTAATTTTAAAACCGATTATGTCAAATGTGACATCACTGATGATGTCATAAATGATTTTAAGCATCTTTTCAAAACTGTAAATTTGACGATTCTGAACTCACGGATGGCACGGACATCATCTACGACAGTAATTTTAAAACCGATTATGTCAATTGTGACATCAATGATGATGTCATAATTGATTTTAACCATCTTTTCAAAACTGTAAAATTGACGCTTCTGAACTCACGGATGGCACGGACATCATCTACGACAGTAATTTTAAAACCGATTATGGCAATTGTGACATCACTGATGATGTCATAATTGATTTTGACCATTTTTTCAAAACTGTAAAATTGACGCTTCTGAACTCACGGATGGCACAGACATCATCTAAGACAGTAATTTTTAAACAGATTATGTCAATTGTGACATCACTGATGATGTCATAATTGATTTTAACCATCTTTTCAAAACTGTAAAATTGACGCTTCTGAACTCACGGATGGCACGGACATCATCTACGACAGTAATTTTAAAACCGATTATGTCAATTGTGACATCACTGATGATGTCATAATTGATTTTGACCAACTTTTCAAAACTGTAAAATTGACGCTTCTGAACTCACGGATGGCACAGACATCATCTACGACAGTAATTTTAAAACCGATTATGTCAATTGTGACATCACTGATGATGTCATAATTGATTTTGACCATCTTTTCAAAACTGTGAAATTGATGCTTCTGAACTCACGAATGGCACGGACATCATCTACGACAGTAATTTTAAAACCGATAATGTCAATTGTGACATCACTGATGATGTCATAATTGATTTTAACCATCTTTTCAAAACTGTAAATTTGACGATTCTGAACTCACGGATGGCACGGACATCATCTACGTCAGTAATTTTAAAACCGATTATGTCAATTGTGACATCACTGATGATGTCATAATTGATTTTGACCATCTTTTCAAAACTGTAAAATTGACGCTTCTGAACTCACGGATGGCACAGACATCATCTACGACAGTAATTTTAAAACCGATTATGTCAAATGTGACATCACTGATGATGTCATAATTGATTTTGACCATCTTTTCAAAACTGTAAATTTGACGCTTCTGAACTCACGGATGGCACGGACATCATCTACGACAGTAATTTTAAAACCGATAATGTCAATTGTGACATCACTGATGATGTCATAATTGATTTTGACCATCTTTTCAAAACTGTAAATTTGACGATTCTGAACTCACGGATGGCACGGACATCATCTACGACAGTAATTTTAAAACCGATTATGTCAATTGTGACATCACTGATGATGTCATAATTGATTTTGACCATCTTTTCAAAACTGTAAAATTGACGCTTCTGAACTCACGGATGGCACGGACATCATCTACGACAGTAATTTTAAAACCGATAATGTCAATTGTGACATCACTGATGATGTCATAATTGATTTTAACCATCTTTTCAAAACTGTAAATTTGACGATTCTGAACTCACGGATGGCACGGACATCATCTACGACAGTAATTTTAATACCGATTATGTCAATTGTGACATCACTGATGATGTCATAATTGATTTTGACCATCTTTTCAAAACTGTAAAATTGACACTTCTGAACTCACTGATGGCACGGACTTCATCTACGACAGTAATTTTAAAACCGATTATGTCAATTGTGACATCACTGATGATGTCATAATTGATTTCGACATCTTTTCAAAACTGTGAAATTGATGCTTCTGAACTCACGAATGGCACAGACATCATCTACGACAGTAATTTTAAAACCGATAATGTCAATTGTGACATCACTGATGATGTCATAATTGATTTTAACCATCTTTTCAAAACTGTAAAATTGACGCTTCTGAACTCACGGATGGCACGGACATCATCTACGACAGTAATTTTAAAACCGATAATGTCAATTGTGACATCACTGATGATGTCATAATTGATTTTAACCATCTTTTCAAAACTGTAAATTTGACGATTCTGAACTCACGGATGGCACGGACATCATCTACGACAGTAATTTTAAAACCGATTATGTCAATTGTGACATCACTGATGATGTCATAATTGATTTTGACCAACTTTTCAAAACTGTAAAATTTACGCTTCTGAACTCACGGATGGCACAGACATCATCTACGACAGTAATTTTAAAACCGATTATGTCAATTGTGACATCACTGATGATGTCATAATTGATTTTGACCATCTTTTCAAAACTGTGAAATTGATGCTTCTGAACTCACGAATGGCACGGACATCATCTACGACAGTAATTTTAAAACCGATAATGTCAATTGTGACATCACTGATGATGTCATAATTGATTTTAACCATCTTTTCAAAACTGTAAATTTGACGATTCTGAACTCACGGATGGCACGGACATCATCTACGTCAGTAATTTTAAAACCGATTATGTCAATTGTGACATCACTGATGATGTCATAATTGATTTTGACCATCTTTTCAAAACTGTAAAATTGACGCTTCTGAACTCACGGATGGCACAGACATCATCTACGACAGTAATTTTAAAACCGATTATGTCAAATGTGACATCACTGATGATGTCATAAATGATTTTAAGCATCTTTTCAAAACTGTAAATTTGACGATTCTGAACTCACGGATGGCACGGACATCATCTACGACAGTAATTTTAAAACCGATTATGTCAATTGTGACATCAATGATGATGTCATAATTGATTTTAACCATCTTTTCAAAACTGTAAAATTGACGCTTCTGAACTCACGGATGGCACGGACATCATCTACGACAGTAATTTTAAAACCGATTATGGCAATTGTGACATCACTGATGATGTCATAATTGATTTTGACCATTTTTTCAAAACTGTAAAATTGACGCTTCTGAACTCACGGATGGCACAGACATCATCTAAGACAGTAATTTTTAAACAGATTATGTCAATTGTGACATCACTGATGATGTCATAATTGATTTTAACCATCTTTTCAAAACTGTAAAATTGACGCTTCTAAACTCACGGATGGCACGGACATCATCTACGACAGTAATTTTAAAACCGATTATGTCAATTGTGACATCACTGATGATGTCATAATTGATTTTGACCAACTTTTCAAAACTGTAAAATTGACGCTTCTGAACTCACGGATGGCACAGACATCATCTACGACAGTAATTTTAAAACCGATTATGTCAATTGTGACATCACTGATGATGTCATAATTGATTTTGACCATCTTTTCAAAACTGTGAAATTGATGCTTCTGAACTCACGAATGGCACGGACATCATCTACGACAGTAATTTTAAAACCGATAATGTCAATTGTGACATCACTGATGATGTCATAATTGATTTTAACCATCTTTTCAAAACTGTAAATTTGACGATTCTGAACTCACGGATGGCACGGACATCATCTACGTCAGTAATTTTAAAACCGATTATGTCAATTGTGACATCACTGATGATGTCATAATTGATTTTGACCATCTTTTCAAAACTGTAAAATTGACGCTTCTGAACTCACGGATGGCACAGACATCATCTACGACAGTAATTTTAAAACCGATTATGTCAAATGTGACATCACTGATGATGTCATAAATGATTTTAAGCATCTTTTCAAAACTGTAAATTTGACGATTCTGAACTCACGGATGGCACGGACATCATCTACGACAGTAATTTTAAAACCGATTATGTCAATTGTGACATCAATGATGATGTCATAATTGATTTTAACCATCTTTTCAAAACTGTAAAATTGACGCTTCTGAACTCACGGATGGCACGGACATCATCTACGACAGTAATTTTAAAACCGATTATGGCAATTGTGACATCACTGATGATGTCATAATTGATTTTAACCATCTTTTCAAAACTGTAAAATTGACGCTTCTGAACTCACGGATGGCACGGACATCATCTACGACAGTAATTTTAAAACCGATAATGTCAATTGTGACATCACTGATGATGTCATAATTGATTTTGACCATCTTTTCAAAACTGTAAAATTGACGCTTCTGAACTCACGGAGGGCACGGACTTCATCTACGACAGTAATTTTAAAACCGATTATGGCAATTGTGACATCAATGATGATGTCATAATTGATTTTAACCATCTTTTCAAAACTGTAAAATTGACGCTTCTGAACTCACGGATGGCACGGACATCATCTACGACAGTAATTTTAAAACCGATAATGTCAATTGTGACATCACTGATGATGTCATAATTGATTTTGACCATCTTTTCAAAACTGTAAAATTGACGCTTCTGAACTCACGGAGGGCACGGACTTCATCTACGACAGTAATTTTAAAACCGATTATGTCAATTGTGACATCACTGATGATGTCATAATTGATTTTAACCATCTTTTCAAAACTGTAAAATTGACGCTTCTGAACTCACGGATGGCACGGACATCATCTACGACAGTAATTTTAAAACCGATTATGTCAATTGTGACATCACTGATGATGTCATAATTGATTTTGACCATCTTTTCAAAACTGTAAAATTGACGCTTCTGAACTCACGGATGGCACAGACATCATCTACGACAGTAATTTTAAAACCGATTATGTCAATTGTGACATCACTGATGATGTAATAATTGATTTCGACATCTTTTCAAAACTGTGAAATTGATGCTTCTGAACTCACGAATGGCACAGACATCATCTACGACAGTAATTTTAAAACCGATAATGTCAATTGTGACATCACTGATGATGTCATAATTGATTTTAACCATCTTTTCAAAACTATAAAATTGACGCTTCTGAACTCACGGATGGCACGGACAGCATCTACGACAGTAATTTTAAAACCGATTATGTCAATTGTGACATCACTGATGATGTCATAATTGATTTTGACCATCTTTTCAAAACTGTAAAATTGACGCTTCTGAACTCACGGATGGCACAGACATCATCTACGACAGTAATTTTAAAACCGATTATGTCAATTGTGACATCACAGATGATGTAATAATTGATTTCGACATCTTTTCAAAACTGTGAAATTGATGCTTCTGAACTCACGGATGGCACAGACATCATCTACGACAGTAATTTTAAAACCGAGAATGTCAATTGTGACATCACTGATGATGTCATAATTGATTTTAACCATCTTTTCAAAACTGTAAAATTGACGCTTCTGAACTCACGGATGGCACGGACATCATCTACGACAGTAATTTTAAAACCGATTATGTCAATTGTGACATCACTGATGATGTCATAATTGATTTTGACCATCTTTTCAAAACTGTAAATTTGACGATTCTGAACTCACGGATGGCACAGACATCATCTACGACAGTAATTTTAAAACCGATTATGTCAATTGTGACATCACTGATGATGTCACAATTGATTTCGACATCTTTTCAAAACTGTGAAATTGATGCTTCTGAACTCACGAATGGCACAGACATCATCTACGACAGTAATTTTAAAACCGATAATGTCAATTGTGACATCACTGATGATGTCATAATTGATTTTAACCATCTTTTCAAAACTGTAAAATTGACGCTTCTGAACTCACGGATGGCACGGACATCATCTACGACAGTAATTTTAAAACCGATAATGTCAATTGTGACATCACTGATGATGTCATAATTGATTTTAACCATCTTTTCAAAACTGTAAATTTGACGATTCTGAACTCACGGATGGCACGGACATCATCTACGACAGTAATTTTAAAACCGATTATGTCAATTGTGACATCACTGATGATGTCATAATTGATTTTGACCATCTTTTCAAAACTGTAAAATTGATGCTTCTGAACTCACGGATGTCACAGACATCATCTACGACAGTAATTTTAAAACCGATTATGTCAATTGTGACATCACTGATGATGTCATAATTGATTTTGACCAACTTTTCAAAACTGTAAAATTGACGCTTCTGAACTCACGGATGGCACAGACATCATCTACGACAGTAATTTTAAAACCGATTATGTCAATTGTGACATCACTGATGATGTCATAATTGATTTTGACAATCTTTTCAAAACTGTAAAATTGACGCTTCTGAACTCACGGATGGCAGAGACATCATCTACGACAGTAATTTTAAAACCGATTATGTCAATTGTGACATCACTGATGATGTCATAATGGATTTTGACCATCTTTTCAAAACTGTAAAATTGACGCTTCTGAACTCACGGATGGCACAGACATCATCTACGACAGTAATTTTAAAACCGATTATGTCAATTGTGACATCACTGATGATGTCATAATTGATTTTGACCATCTTTTCAAAACTGTGAAATTGATGCTTCTGAACTCACGAATGGCACGGACATCATCTACGACAGTAATTTTAAAACCGATAATGTCAATTGTGACATCACTGATGATGTCATAATTGATTTTAACCATCTTTTCAAAACTGTAAAATTGACGCTTCTGAACTCACGGATGGCACGGACATCATCTACGACAGTAATTTTAAAACCGATAATGTCAATTGTGACATCACTGATGATGTCATAATTGATTTTGACCATCTTTTCAAAACTGTAAATTTGACGATTCTGAACTCACGGATGGCACGGACATCATCTACGACAGTAATTTTAAAACCGATTATGTCAATTGTGACATCACTGATGATGTCATAATTGATTTTGACCATCTTTTCAAAACTGTAAAATTGACGCTTCTGAACTCACGGATGGCACGGACATCATCTACGACAGTAATTTTAAAACCGATAATGTCAATTGTGACATCACTGATGATGTCATAATTGATTTTAACCATCTTTTCAAAACTGTAAATTTGACGATTCTGAACTCACGGATGGCACGGACATCATCTACGACAGTAATTTTAATACCGATTATGTCAATTGTGACATCACTGATGATGTCATAATTGATTTTGACCATCTTTTCAAAACTGTAAAATTGACACTTCTGAACTCACTGATGGCACGGACTTCATCTACGACAGTAATTTTAAAACCGATTATGTCAATTGTGACATCACTGATGATGTCATAATTGATTTCGACATCTTTTCAAAACTGTGAAATTGATGCTTCTGAACTCACGAATGGCACAGACATCATCTACGACAGTAATTTTAAAACCGATAATGTCAATTGTGACATCACTGATGATGTCATAATTGATTTTAACCATCTTTTCAAAACTGTAAATTTGACGATTCTGAACTCACGGATGGCACGGACATCATCTACGTCAGTAATTTTAAAACCGATTATGTCAATTGTGACATCACTGATGATGTCATAATTGATTTTGACCATCTTTTCAAAACTGTAAAATTGACGCTTCTGAACTCACGGATGGCACAGACATCATCTAAGACAGTAATTTTTAAACAGATTATGTCAATTGTGACATCACTGATGATGTCATAATTGATTTTAACCATATTTTCAAAACTGTAAAATTGACGCTTCTGAACTCACGGATGGCACGGACATCATCTACGACAGTAATTTTAAAACCGATAATGTCAATTGTGACATCACTGATGATGTCATAATTGATTTTAACCATCTTTTCAAAACTGTAAATTTGACGATTCTGAACTCACGGATGGCACGGACATCATCTACGTCAGTAATTTTAAAACCGATTATGTCAATTGTGACATCACTGATGATGTCATAATTGATTTTGACCATTTTTTCAAAACTGTAAAATTGACGCTTCTGAACTCACGGATGGCACAGACATCATCTAAGACAGTAATTTTTAAACAGATTATGTCAATTGTGACATCACTGATGATGTCATAATTGATTTTAACCATATTTTCAAAACTGTAAAATTGACGCTTCTGAACTCACGGATGGCACGGACATCATCTACGACAGTAATTTTAAAACCGATTATGTCAATTGTGACATCACTGATGATGTCATAATTGATTTTGACCAACTTTTCAAAACTGTAAAATTGACGCTTCTGAACTCACGGATGGCACAGACATCATCTACGACAGTAATTTTAAAACCGATTATGTCAATTGTGACATCACTGATGATGTCATAATTGATTTTGACCATCTTTTCAAAACTGTGAAATTGATGCTTCTGAACTCACGAATGGCACGGACATCATCTACGACAGTAATTTTAAAACCGATAATGTCAATTGTGACATCACTGATGATGTCATAATTGATTTTAACCATATTTTCAAAACTGTAAAATTGACGCTTCTGAACTCACGGATGGCACGGACATCATCTACGACAGTAATTTTAAAACCGATTATGTCAATTGTGACATCACTGATGATGTCATAATTGATTTTGACCAACTTTTCAAAACTGTAAAATTGACGCTTCTGAACTCACGGATGGCACAGACATCATCTACGACAGTAATTTTAAAACCGATTATGTCAATTGTGACATCACTGATGATGTCATAATTGATTTTGACCATCTTTTCAAAACTGTGAAATTGATGCTTCTGAACTCACGAATGGCACGGACATCATCTACGACAGTAATTTTAAAACCGATAATGTCAATTGTGACATCACTGATGATGTCATAATTGATTTTAACCATCTTTTCAAAACTGTAAATTTGACGATTCTGAACTCACGGATGGCACGGACATCATCTACGTCAGTAATTTTAAAACCGATTATGTCAATTGTGACATCACTGATGATGTCATAATTGATTTTGACCATCTTTTCAAAACTGTAAAATTGACGCTTCTGAACTCACGGATGGCACAGACATCATCTACGACAGTAATTTTAAAACCGATTATGTCAAATGTGACATCACTGATGATGTCATAATTGATTTTGACCATCTTTTCAAAACTGTAAATTTGACGCTTCTGAACTCACGGATGGCACGGACATCATCTACGACAGTAATTTTAAAACCGATAATGTCAATTGTGACATCACTGATGATGTCATAATTGATTTTGACCATCTTTTCAAAACTGTAAATTTGACGATTCTGAACTCACGGATGGCACGGACATCATCTACGACAGTAATTTTAAAACCGATTATGTCAATTGTGACATCACTGATGATGTCATAATTGATTTTGACCATCTTTTCAAAACTGTAAAATTGACGCTTCTGAACTCACGGATGGCACGGACATCATCTACGACAGTAATTTTAAAACCGATAATGTCAATTGTGACATCACTGATGATGTCATAATTGATTTTAACCATCTTTTCAAAACTGTAAATTTGACGATTCTGAACTCACGGATGGCACGGACATCATCTACGACAGTAATTTTAATACCGATTATGTCAATTGTGACATCACTGATGATGTCATAATTGATTTTGACCATCTTTTCAAAACTGTAAAATTGACACTTCTGAACTCACTGATGGCACGGACTTCATCTACGACAGTAATTTTAAAACCGATTATGTCAATTGTGACATCACTGATGATGTCATAATTGATTTCGACATCTTTTCAAAACTGTGAAATTGATGCTTCTGAACTCACGAATGGCACAGACATCATCTACGACAGTAATTTTAAAACCGATAATGTCAATTGTGACATCACTGATGATGTCATAATTGATTTTAACCATCTTTTCAAAACTGTAAAATTGACGCTTCTGAACTCACGGATGGCACGGACATCATCTACGACAGTAATTTTAAAACCGATAATGTCAATTGTGACATCACTGATGATGTCATAATTGATTTTAACCATCTTTTCAAAACTGTAAATTTGACGATTCTGAACTCACGGATGGCACGGACATCATCTACGACAGTAATTTTAAAACCGATTATGTCAATTGTGACATCACTGATGATGTCATAATTGATTTTGACCAACTTTTCAAAACTGTAAAATTTACGCTTCTGAACTCACGGATGGCACAGACATCATCTACGACAGTAATTTTAAAACCGATTATGTCAATTGTGACATCACTGATGATGTCATAATTGATTTTGACCATCTTTTCAAAACTGTGAAATTGATGCTTCTGAACTCACGAATGGCACGGACATCATCTACGACAGTAATTTTAAAACCGATAATGTCAATTGTGACATCACTGATGATGTCATAATTGATTTTAACCATCTTTTCAAAACTGTAAATTTGACGATTCTGAACTCACGGATGGCACGGACATCATCTACGTCAGTAATTTTAAAACCGATTATGTCAATTGTGACATCACTGATGATGTCATAATTGATTTTGACCATCTTTTCAAAACTGTAAAATTGACGCTTCTGAACTCACGGATGGCACAGACATCATCTACGACAGTAATTTTAAAACCGATTATGTCAAATGTGACATCACTGATGATGTCATAAATGATTTTAAGCATCTTTTCAAAACTGTAAATTTGACGATTCTGAACTCACGGATGGCACGGACATCATCTACGACAGTAATTTTAAAACCGATTATGTCAATTGTGACATCAATGATGATGTCATAATTGATTTTAACCATCTTTTCAAAACTGTAAAATTGACGCTTCTGAACTCACGGATGGCACGGACATCATCTACGACAGTAATTTTAAAACCGATTATGGCAATTGTGACATCACTGATGATGTCATAATTGATTTTGACCATTTTTTCAAAACTGTAAAATTGACGCTTCTGAACTCACGGATGGCACAGACATCATCTAAGACAGTAATTTTTAAACAGATTATGTCAATTGTGACATCACTGATGATGTCATAATTGATTTTAACCATCTTTTCAAAACTGTAAAATTGACGCTTCTAAACTCACGGATGGCACGGACATCATCTACGACAGTAATTTTAAAACCGATTATGTCAATTGTGACATCACTGATGATGTCATAATTGATTTTGACCAACTTTTCAAAACTGTAAAATTGACGCTTCTGAACTCACGGATGGCACAGACATCATCTACGACAGTAATTTTAAAACCGATTATGTCAATTGTGACATCACTGATGATGTCATAATTGATTTTGACCATCTTTTCAAAACTGTGAAATTGATGCTTCTGAACTCACGAATGGCACGGACATCATCTACGACAGTAATTTTAAAACCGATAATGTCAATTGTGACATCACTGATGATGTCATAATTGATTTTAACCATCTTTTCAAAACTGTAAATTTGACGATTCTGAACTCACGGATGGCACGGACATCATCTACGTCAGTAATTTTAAAACCGATTATGTCAATTGTGACATCACTGATGATGTCATAATTGATTTTGACCATCTTTTCAAAACTGTAAAATTGACGCTTCTGAACTCACGGATGGCACAGACATCATCTACGACAGTAATTTTAAAACCGATTATGTCAAATGTGACATCACTGATGATGTCATAAATGATTTTAAGCATCTTTTCAAAACTGTAAATTTGACGATTCTGAACTCACGGATGGCACGGACATCATCTACGACAGTAATTTTAAAACCGATTATGTCAATTGTGACATCAATGATGATGTCATAATTGATTTTAACCATCTTTTCAAAACTGTAAAATTGACGCTTCTGAACTCACGGATGGCACGGACATCATCTACGACAGTAATTTTAAAACCGATTATGGCAATTGTGACATCACTGATGATGTCATAATTGATTTTAACCATCTTTTCAAAACTGTAAAATTGACGCTTCTGAACTCACGGATGGCACGGACATCATCTACGACAGTAATTTTAAAACCGATAATGTCAATTGTGACATCACTGATGATGTCATAATTGATTTTGACCATCTTTTCAAAACTGTAAAATTGACGCTTCTGAACTCACGAATGGCACAGACATCATCTACGACAGTAATTTTAAAACCGATTATGTCAATTGTGACATCACTGATGATGTCATAATTGATTTTGACCATCTTTTCAAAACTGTAAAATTGACGCTTCTGAACTCACTGATGGCACGGACTTCATCTACGACAGTAATTTTAAAACCGATTATGTCAATTGTGACATCACTGATGATGTCATAATTGATTTTGACCATCTTTTCAAAACTGTAAAATTGACGCTTCTGAACTCACTGATGGCACGGACTTCATCTACGACAGTAATTTTAAAACCGATTATGTCAATTGTGACATCACTGATGATGTCATAATTGATTTCGACATCTTTTCAAAACTGTGAAATTGATGCTTCTGAACTCACGAATGGCACAGACATCATCTACGACAGTAATTTTAAAACCGTTAATGTCAATTGTGACATCACTGATGATGTCATAATTGATTTTAACCATCTTTTCAAAACTGTAAAATTGACGCTTCTGAACTCACGGATGGCACAGACATCATCTACGACAGTAATTTTAAAACCGATTTTGTCAATTGTGACATCACTGATGATGTCATAATTGATTTTGACCATCTTTTCAAAACTGTAAAATTGACGCTTTTGAACTCACGGATGGCACAGACATCATCTACGACAGTAATTTTAAAACCGATTTTGTCAATTGTGACATCACTGATGATGTCATAATTGATTTTGACCATCTTTTCAAAACTGTGAAATTGATGCTTCTGAACTCACGAATGGCACGGACATCATCTACGACAGTAATTTTAAAACCGATAATGTCAATTGTGACATCACTGATGATGTCATAATTGATTTTAACCATCTTTTCAAAACTGTAAAATTGACGCTTCTGAACTCACGGAGGGCACGGACTTCATCTACGACAGTAATTTTAAAACCGATTATGTCAATTGTGACATCACTGATGATGTCATAATTGATTTTGACCATTTTTTCAAAACTGTAAAATTGACGCTTCTGAACTCACGGATGGCACAGACATCATCTAAGACAGTAATTTTTAAACAGATTATGTCAATTGTGACATCACTGATGATGTCATAATTGATTTTGACCATCTTTTCAAAACTGTAAAATTGACGCTTCTGAACTCACGGATGGCACAGAATCATCTACGACAGTAATTTTAAAACCGATAATGTCAATTGTGACATCACTGATGATGTCATAATTGATTTTGACCATCTTTTCAAAACTGTAAAATTGACGCTTCTGAACTCACGGAGGGCACGGACTTCATCTACGACAGTAATTTTAAAACCGATTATGTCAATTGTGACATCACTGATGATGTCATAATTGATTTTGACAATCTTTTCAAAACTGTAAAATTGACACTTCTGAACTCACGGATGGCAGAGACATCATCTACGACAGTAATTTTAAAACCGATTATGTCAATTGTGACATCACTGATGATGTCATAATTGATTTTGACCATCTTTTCAAAACTGTAAAATTGACGCTTCTGAACTCACGGATGGCACAGACATCATCTACGACAGTAATTTTAAAACCGATTATGTCAATTGTGACATCACTGATGATGTCATAATTGATTTTGACCATCTTTTCAAAACTGTGAAATTGATGCTTCTGAACTCACGAATGGCACGGACATCATCTACGACAGTAATTTTAAAACCGATAATGTCAATTGTGACATCACTGATGATGTCATAATTGATTTTAACCATCTTTTCAAAACTGTAAAATTGACGCTTCTGAACTCACGGAGGGCACGGACTTCATCTACGACAGTAATTTTAAAACCGATTATGTCAATTGTGACATCACTGATGATGTCATAATTGATTTTGACCATCTTTTCAAATCTGTAAATTTGACGATTCTGAACTCACGGATGGCACAGACATCATCTACGACAGTAATTTTAAAACCGATTATGTCAATTGTGACATCACTGATGATGTCATAATTGATTTTGACCATCTTTTCAAATCTGTAAATTTGACGATTCTGAACTCACGGATGGCACGGACATCATCTACGACAGTAATTTTAAAACCGATTATGTCAATTGTGACATCACTGATGATGTCATAATTGATTTCGACCATCTTTTCAAAACTGTAAAATTGATGCTTCTGAACTCACGAATGGCACGGACATCATATATGACAGTAATTTTAAAACCGATAATGTCAATTGTGACATCACTGATGATGTCATAATTGATTTTAACCATCTTTTCAAAACTGTAAAATTGACGCTTCTGAACTCACGGATGGCACGGACATCATCTACGACAGTAATTTTAAAACCGATTATGTCAATTGTGACATCACTGATGATGTCATAATTGATTTTGACCATCTTTTCAAAACTGTAAAATTGACGCTTCTGAACTCACGGATGGCACAGACATCATCTACGACAGTAATTTTAAAACCGATTATGTCAATTGTGACATCACTGATGATGTAATAATTGATTTCGACATCTTTTCAAAACTGTGAAATTGATGCTTCTGAACTCACGAATGGCACAGACATCATCTACGACAGTAATTTTAAAACCGATAATGTCAATTGTGACATCACTGATGATGTCATAATTGATTTTAACCATCTTTTCAAAACTGTAAAATTGACGCTTCTGAACTCACGGATGGCACGGACAGCATCTACGACAGTAATTTTAAAACCGATTATGTCAATTGTGACATCACTGATGATGTCATAATTGATTTTGACCATCTTTTCAAAACTGTAAAATTGACGCTTCTGAACTCACGGATGGCACAGACATCATCTACGACAGTCATTTTAAAACCGATTATGTCAATTGTGACATCACAGATGATGTAATAATTGATTTCGACATCTTTTCAAAACTGTGAAATTGATGCTTCTGAACTCACGGATGGCACAGACATCATCTACGACAGTAATTTTAAAACCGAGAATGTCAATTGTGACATCACTGATGATGTCATAATTGATTTTAACCATCTTTTCAAAACTGTAAAATTGACGCTTCTGAACTCACGGATGGCACGGACATCATCTACGACAGTAATTTTAAAACCGATAATGTCAATTGTGACATCACTGATGATGTCATAATTGATTTTAACCATCTTTTCAAAACTGTAAATTTGACGATTCTGAACTCACGGATGGCACGGACATCATCTACGACAGTAATTTTAAAACCGATTATGTCAATTGTGACATCACTGATGATGTCATAATTGATTTTGACCATCTTTTCAAAACTGTAAAATTGACGCTTCTGAACTCACGGATGGCACGGACATCATCTACGACAGTAATTTTAAAACCGATAATGTCAATTGTGACATCACTGATGATGTCATAATTGATTTTAACCATCTTTTCAAAACTGTAAATTTGACGATTCTGAACTCACGGATGGCACGGACATCATCTACGACAGTAATTTTAAAACCGATTATGTCAATTGTGACATCACTGATGATGTCATAATTGATTTTGACAATCTTTTCAAAACTGTAAAATTGACGCTTCTGAACTCACGGATGGCACAGACATCATCTACGACAGTAATTTTAAAACCGATTTTGTCAATTGTGACATCACTGATGATGTCATAATTGATTTTGACCATCTTTTCAAAACTGTGAAATTGATGCTTCTGAACTCACGAATGGCACGGACATCATCTACGACAGTAATTTTAAAACCGATAATGTCAATTGTGACATCACTGATGATGTCATAATTGATTTTAACCATCTTTTCAAAACTGTAAAATTGACGCTTCTGAACTCACGGATGGCACGGACATCATCTACGACAGTAATTTTAAAACCGATAATGTCAATTGTGACATCACTGATGATGTCATAATTGATTTTAACCATCTTTTCAAAACAGTAAATTTGACGATTCTGAACTCACGGATGGCGCGGACATCATCTACGACAGTAATTTTAAAACCGATTATGTCAATTGTGACATCACTGATGATGTCATAATTGATTTTGACCATCTTTTCAAAACTGTAAAATTGACGCTTCTGAACTCACGGATGGCACGGACATCATCTACGACAGTAATTTTAAAACCGATAATGTCAATTGTGACATCACTGATGATGTCATAATTGATTTTAACCATCTTTTCAAAACTGTAAATTTGACGATTCTGAACTCACGGATGGCACTGACATCATCTACGACAGTAATTTTAAAACCGATTATGTCAATTGTGACATCACTGATGATGTCATAATTGATTTTAACCATCTTTTCAAAACTGTAAAATTGACGCTTCTGAACTCACGGATGGCACGGACAGCATCTACGACAGTAATTTTAAAACCGATTATGTCAATTGTGACATCACTGATGATGTCATAATTGATTTTGACCATCTTTTCAAAACTGTAAAATTGACGCTTCTGAACTCACGGATGTCACAGACATCATCTACGACAGTAATTTTAAAACCGATTATGTCAATTGTGACATCACAGATGATGTAATAATTGATTTCGACATCTTTTCAAAACTGTGAAATTGATGCTTCTGAACTCACGGATGGCACAGACATCATCTACGACAGTAATTTTAAAACCGAGAATGTCAATTGTGACATCACTGATGATGTCATAATTGATTTTAACCATCTTTTCAAAACTGTAAAATTGACGCTTCTGAACTCACGGATGGCACGGACATCATCTACGACAGTAATTTTAAAACCGATAATGTCAATTGTGACATTACTGATGATGTCATAATTGATTTTAACCATCTTTTCAAAACTGTAAATTTTACGATTCTGAACTCACGGACGGCACGGACATTATCTACGACAGTAATTTTAAAACCGATTATGTCAATTGTGACATCACTGATGATGTCATAATTGATTTTGACCAACTTTTCAAAACTGTAAAATTGACGCTTCTGAACTCACGGATGGCACAGACATCATCTACGACAGTAATTTTAAAACCGATTTTGTCAATTGTGACATCACTGATGATGTCATAATTGATTTTGACCATCTTTTCAAAACTGTAAAATTGATGCTTCTGAACTCACGGATGGCACAGACATCATCTACGACAGTAATTTTAAAACCGATTTTGTCAATTGTGACATCACTGATGATGTCATAATTGATTTTGACCATCTTTTCAAAACTGTGAAATTGATGCTTCTGAACTCACGAATGGCACGGACATCATCTACGACAGTAATTTTTAAACAGATTATGTCAATTGTGACATCACTGATGATGTCATAATTGATTTTGACCATCTTTTCAAAACTGTAAAATTGACGCTTCTGAACTCACGGATGGCACAGAATCATCTACGACAGTAATTTTAAAACCGATAATGTCAATTGTGACATCACTGATGATGTCATAATTGATTTTGACCATCTTTTCAAAACTGTAAAATTGACGCTTCTGAACTCACGGAGGGCACGGACTTCATCTACGACAGTAATTTTAAAACCGATTATGTCAATTGTGACATCACTGATGATGTCATAATTGATTTTGACAATCTTTTCAAAACTGTAAAATTGACACTTCTGAACTCACGGATGGCAGAGACATCATCTACGACAGTAATTTTAAAACCGATTATGTCAATTGTGACATCACTGATTATGTCATAATTGATTTTGACCATCTTTTCAAAACTGTAAAATTGACGCTTCTGAACTCACGGATGGCACAGACATCATCTACGACAGTAATTTTAAAACCGATTATGTCAATTGTGACATCACTGATGATGTCATAATTGATTTTGACCATCTTTTCAAAACTGTGAAATTGATGCTTCTGAACTCACGAATGGCACGGACATCATCTACGACAGTAATTTTAAAACCGATAATGTCAATTGTGACATCACTGATGATGTCATAATTGATTTTAACCATCTTTTCAAAACTGTAAAATTGACGCTTCTGAACTCACGGATGGCACGGACATAATCTACGACAGTAATTTTAAAACCGATAATGTCAATTGTGACATCACTGATGATGTCATAATTGATTTTAACCATTTTTTTAAAACTGTAAATTTGACGATTCTGAACTCACGGATGGCACGGACATCATCTACGACAGTAATTTTAAAACAGATTATGTCAATTGTGACATCACTGATGATGTCATAATTGATTTTGACCATCTTTTCAAAACTGTAAAATTGACGCTTCTGAACTCACGGATGGCACGGACATCATCTACGACAGTAATTTTAAAACCGATAATGTCAATTGTGACATCACTGATGATGTCATAATTGATTTTGACCATCTTTTCAAAACTGTAAAATTGACGCTTCTGAACTCACGGAGGGCACGGACTTCATCTACGACAGTAATTTTAAAACCGATTATGTCAATTGTGACATCACTGATGATGTCATAATTGATTTTGACAATCTTTTCAAAACTGTAAAATTGACACTTCTGAACTCACGGATGGCAGAGACATCATCTACGACAGTAATTTTAAAACCGATTATGTCAATTGTGACATCACTGATGATGTCATAATTGATTTTGACCAACTTTTCAAAACTGTAAAATTGACGCTTCTGAACTCTCGGATGGCACAGACATCATCTACGACAGTAATTTTAAAACCGATTATGTCAATTGTGACATCACTGATGATGTCATAATTGATTTCGACATCTTTTCAAAACTGTGAAATTGATGCTTCTGAACTCACGAATGGCACAGACATCATCTACGACAGTAATTTTAAAACCGATAGTGTCAATTGTGACATCACTGATGATGTCATAATTGATTTTAACCATCTTTTCAAAACTGTAAAATTGACGCTTCTGAACTCACGGATGGCACGGACATCATCTACGACAGTAATTTCAAAACCGATAATGTCAATTGTGACATCACTGATGATGTCATAATTGATTTTGACCATTTTTTCAAAACTGTAAAATTGACGCTTCTGAACTCACGGATGGCACAGACATCATCTAAGACAGTAATTTTTAAACAGATTATGTCAATTGTGACATCACTGATGATGTCATAATTGATTTTGACCATCTTTTCAAAACTGTAAAATTGACGCTTCTGAACTCACGGATGGCACAGACATTATCTACGACAGTAATTTTAAAACCGATAATGTCAATTGTGACATCACTGATGATGTCATAATTGATTTTGACCATCTTTTCAAAACTGTAAAATTGACGCTTCTGAACTCACGGAGGGCACGGACTTCATCTACGACAGTAATTTTAAAACCGATTATGTCAATTGTGACATCATTGATGATGTCATAATTGATTTTGACCATCTTTTCAAATCTGTAAATTTGACGATTCTGAACTCACGGATGGCACAGACATCATCTACGACAGTAATTTTAAAACCGATTATGTCAATTGTGACATCACTGATGATGTCATAATTGATTTTGACCATCTTTTCAAATCTGTAAATTTGACGATTCTGAACTCACGGATGGCACGGACATCATCTACGACAGTAATTTTAAAACCGATTATGGCAATTGTGACATCACTGATGATGTCATAATTGATTTCGACCATCTTTTCAAAACTGTAAAATTGACGCTTCTGAACTCACGGATGGCACGGACATCATCTACGACAGTAATTTTAAAACCGATTATGTCAATTGTGACATCACTGATGATGTCATAATTGATTTTGACCATCTTTTCAAAACTGTAAAATTGACGCTTCTGAACTCACTGATGGCACGGACTTCATCTACGACAGTAATTTTAAAACCGATTATGTCAATTGTGACATCACTGATGATGTCATAATTGATTTTGACCATCTTTTCAAAACTGTAAAATTGACGCTTCTGAACTCACTGATGGCACGGACTTCATCTACGACAGTAATTTTAAAACCGATTATGTCAATTGTGACATCACTGATGATGTTATAATTGATTTCGACATCTTTTCAAAACTGTGAAATTGATGCTTCTGAACTCACGAATGGCACAGACATCATCTACGACAGTAATTTTAAAACCGATAATGTCAATTGTGACATCACTGATGATGTCATAATTGATTTTAACCATCTTTTCAAAACTGTAAAATTGACGCTTCTGAACTCACGGATGGCACGGACATCATCTACGACAGTAATTTCAAAACCGATAATGTCAATTGTGACATCACTGATGATGTCATAATTGATTTTGACCATTTTTTCAAAACTGTAAAATTGACGCTTCTGAACTCACGGATGGCACAGACATCATCTAAGACAGTAATTTTTAAACAGATTATGTCAATTGTGACATCACTGATGATGTCATAATTGATTTTGACCATCTTTTCAAAACTGTAAAATTGACGCTTCTGAACTCACGGATGGCACAGACATCATCTACGACAGTAATTTTAAAACCGATAATGTCAATTGTGACATCACTGATGATGTCATAATTGATTTTGACCATCTTTTCAAAACTGTAAAATTGACGCTTCTGAACTCACGGAGGGCACGGACTTCATCTACGACAGTAATTTTAAAACCGATTATGTCAATTGTGACATCATTGATGATGTCATAATTGATTTTGACCATCTTTTCAAATCTGTAAATTTGACGATTCTGAACTCACGGATGGCACAGACATCATCTACGACAGTAATTTTAAAACCGATTATGTCAATTGTGACATCACTGATGATGTCATAATTGATTTTGACCATCTTTTCAAATCTGTAAATTTGACGATTCTGAACTCACGGATGGCACGGACATCATCTACGACAGTAATTTTAAAACCGATTATGGCAATTGTGACATCACTGATGATGTCATAATTGATTTCGACCATCTTTTCAAAACTGTAAAATTGACGCTTCTGAACTCACGGATGGCACGGACATCATCTACGACAGTAATTTTAAAACCGATAATGTCTATTGTGACATCACTGATGATGTCATAATTGATTTTAACCATCTTTTCAAAACTGTAAATTTGACGATTCTGAACTCACGGATGGCACGGACATCATCTACGACAGTAATTTTAAAACCGATTATGTCAATTGTGACATCACTGATGATGTCATAATTGATTTTGACCATCTTTTCAAAACTGTAAAATTGACGCTTCTGAACTCACTGATGGCACGGACTTCATCTACGACAGTAATTTTAAAACCGATTATGTCAATTGTGACATCACTGATGATGTCATAATTGATTTCGACATCTTTTCAAAACTGTGAAATTGATGCTTCTGAACTCACGAATGGCACAGACATCATCTACGACAGTAATTTTAAAACCGATAATGTCAATTGTGACATCACTGATGATGTCATAATTGATTTTAACCATCTTTTCAAAACTGTAAAATTGACGCTTCTGAACTCACGGATGGCACGGACATCATCTACGACAGTAATTTTAAAACCGATAATGTCAATTGTGACATCACTGATGATGTCATAATTGATTTTAACCATCTTTTCAAAACTGTAAATTTGACGATTCTGAACTCACGGATGGCACGGACATCATCTACGACAGTAATTTTAAAACCGATTATGTCAATTGTGACATCACTGATGATGTCACAATTGATTTCGACATCTTTTCAAAACTGTGAAATTGATGCTTCTGAACTCACGAATGGCACAGACATCATCTACGACAGTAATTTTAAAACCGATAATGTCAATTGTGACATCACTGATGATGTCATAATTGATTTTAACCATCTTTTCAAAACTGTAAAATTGACGCTTCTGAACTCACGGATGGCACGGACATCATCTACGACAGTAATTTTAAAACCGATAATGTCAATTGTGACATCACTGATGATGTCATAATTGATTTTAACCATCTTTTCAAAACTGTAAATTTGACGATTCTGAACTCACGGATGGCACGGACATCATCTACGACAGTAATTTTAAAACCGATTATGTCAATTGTGACATCACTGATGATGTCATAATTGATTTTGACCATTTTTTCAAAACTGTAAAATTGATGCTTCTGAACTCACGGATGTCACAGACATCATCTACGACAGTAATTTTAAAACCGATTATGTCAATTGTGACATCACTGATGATGTCATAATTGATTTTGACCAACTTTTCAAAACTGTAAAATTGACGCTTCTGAACTCACGGATGGCACAGACATCATCTACGACAGTAATTTTAAAACCGATTATGTCAATTGTGACATCACTGATGATGTCATAATTGATTTTGACAATCTTTTCAAAACTGTAAAATTGACGCTTCTGAACTCACGGATGGCAGAGACATCATCTACGACAGTAATTTTAAAACCGATTATGTCAATTGTGACATCACTGATGATGTCATAATGGATTTTGACCATCTTTTCAAAACTGTAAAATTGACGCTTCTGAACTCACGGATGGCACAGACATCATCTACGACAGTAATTTTAAAACCGATTATGTCAATTGTGACATCACTGATGATGTCATAATTGATTTTGACCATCTTTTCAAAACTGTGAAATTGATGCTTCTGAACTCACGAATGGCACGGACATCATCTACGACAGTAATTTTAAAACCGATAATGTCAATTGTGACATCACTGATGATGTCATAATTGATTTTAACCATCTTTTCAAAACTGTAAAATTGACGCTTCTGAACTCACGGATGGCACGGACATCATCTACGACAGTAATTTTAAAACCGATAATGTCAATTGTGACATCACTGATGATGTCATAATTGATTTTGACCATCTTTTCAAAACTGTAAATTTGACGATTCTGAACTCACGGATGGCACGGACATCATCTACGACAGTAATTTTAAAACCGATTATGTCAATTGTGACATCACTGATGATGTCATAATTGATTTTGACCATCTTTTCAAAACTGTAAAATTGACGCTTCTGAACTCACGGATGGCACGGACATCATCTACGACAGTAATTTTAAAACCGATAATGTCAATTGTGACATCACTGATGATGTCATAATTGATTTTAACCATCTTTTCAAAACTGTAAATTTGACGATTCTGAACTCACGGATGGCACGGACATCATCTACGACAGTAATTTTAATACCGATTATGTCAATTGTGACATCACTGATGATGTCATAATTGATTTTGACCATCTTTTCAAAACTGTAAAATTGACACTTCTGAACTCACTGATGGCACGGACTTCATCTACGACAGTAATTTTAAAACCGATTATGTCAATTGTGACATCACTGATGATGTCATAATTGATTTCGACATCTTTTCAAAACTGTGAAATTGATGCTTCTGAACTCACGAATGGCACAGACATCATCTACGACAGTAATTTTAAAACCGATAATGTCAATTGTGACATCACTGATGATGTCATAATTGATTTTAACCATCTTTTCAAAACTGTAAATTTGACGATTCTGAACTCACGGATGGCACGGACATCATCTACGTCAGTAATTTTAAAACCGATTATGTCAATTGTGACATCACTGATGATGTCATAATTGATTTTGACCATCTTTTCAAAACTGTAAAATTGACGCTTCTGAACTCACGGATGGCACAGACATCATCTACGACAGTAATTTTAAAACCGATTATGTCAAATGTGACATCACTGATGATGTCATAAATGATTTTAAGCATCTTTTCAAAACTGTAAATTTGACGATTCTGAACTCACGGATGGCACGGACATCATCTACGACAGTAATTTTAAAACCGATTATGTCAATTGTGACATCAATGATGATGTCATAATTGATTTTAACCATCTTTTCAAAACTGTAAAATTGACGCTTCTGAACTCACGGATGGCACGGACATCATCTACGACAGTAATTTTAAAACCGATTATGGCAATTGTGACATCACTGATGATGTCATAATTGATTTTGACCATTTTTTCAAAACTGTAAAATTGACGCTTCTGAACTCACGGATGGCACAGACATCATCTAAGACAGTAATTTTTAAACAGATTATGTCAATTGTGACATCACTGATGATGTCATAATTGATTTTAACCATCTTTTCAAAACTGTAAAATTGACGCTTCTGAACTCACGGATGGCACGGACATCATCTACGACAGTAATTTTAAAACCGATTATGTCAATTGTGACATCACTGATGATGTCATAATTGATTTTGACCAACTTTTCAAAACTGTAAAATTGACGCTTCTGAACTCACGGATGGCACAGACATCATCTACGACAGTAATTTTAAAACCGATTATGTCAATTGTGACATCACTGATGATGTCATAATTGATTTTGACCATCTTTTCAAAACTGTGAAATTGATGCTTCTGAACTCACGAATGGCACGGACATCATCTACGACAGTAATTTTAAAACCGATAATGTCAATTGTGACATCACTGATGATGTCATAATTGATTTTAACCATCTTTTCAAAACTGTAAATTTGACGATTCTGAACTCACGGATGGCACGGACATCATCTACGTCAGTAATTTTAAAACCGATTATGTCAATTGTGACATCACTGATGATGTCATAATTGATTTTGACCATCTTTTCAAAACTGTAAAATTGACGCTTCTGAACTCACGGATGGCACAGACATCATCTACGACAGTAATTTTAAAACCGATTATGTCAAATGTGACATCACTGATGATGTCATAATTGATTTTGACCATCTTTTCAAAACTGTAAATTTGACGCTTCTGAACTCACGGATGGCACGGACATCATCTACGACAGTAATTTTAAAACCGATAATGTCAATTGTGACATCACTGATGATGTCATAATTGATTTTGACCATCTTTTCAAAACTGTAAATTTGACGATTCTGAACTCACGGATGGCACGGACATCATCTACGACAGTAATTTTAAAACCGATTATGTCAATTGTGACATCACTGATGATGTCATAATTGATTTTGACCATCTTTTCAAAACTGTAAAATTGACGCTTCTGAACTCACGGATGGCACGGACATCATCTACGACAGTAATTTTAAAACCGATAATGTCAATTGTGACATCACTGATGATGTCATAATTGATTTTAACCATCTTTTCAAAACTGTAAATTTGACGATTCTGAACTCACGGATGGCACGGACATCATCTACGACAGTAATTTTAATACCGATTATGTCAATTGTGACATCACTGATGATGTCATAATTGATTTTGACCATCTTTTCAAAACTGTAAAATTGACACTTCTGAACTCACTGATGGCACGGACTTCATCTACGACAGTAATTTTAAAACCGATTATGTCAATTGTGACATCACTGATGATGTCATAATTGATTTCGACATCTTTTCAAAACTGTGAAATTGATGCTTCTGAACTCACGAATGGCACAGACATCATCTACGACAGTAATTTTAAAACCGATAATGTCAATTGTGACATCACTGATGATGTCATAATTGATTTTAACCATCTTTTCAAAACTGTAAAATTGACGCTTCTGAACTCACGGATGGCACGGACATCATCTACGACAGTAATTTTAAAACCGATAATGTCAATTGTGACATCACTGATGATGTCATAATTGATTTTAACCATCTTTTCAAAACTGTAAATTTGACGATTCTGAACTCACGGATGGCACGGACATCATCTACGACAGTAATTTTAAAACCGATTATGTCAATTGTGACATCACTGATGATGTCATAATTGATTTTGACCAACTTTTCAAAACTGTAAAATTTACGCTTCTGAACTCACGGATGGCACAGACATCATCTACGACAGTAATTTTAAAACCGATTATGTCAATTGTGACATCACTGATGATGTCATAATTGATTTTGACCATCTTTTCAAAACTGTGAAATTGATGCTTCTGAACTCACGAATGGCACGGACATCATCTACGACAGTAATTTTAAAACCGATAATGTCAATTGTGACATCACTGATGATGTCATAATTGATTTTAACCATCTTTTCAAAACTGTAAATTTGACGATTCTGAACTCACGGATGGCACGGACATCATCTACGTCAGTAATTTTAAAACCGATTATGTCAATTGTGACATCACTGATGATGTCATAATTGATTTTGACCATCTTTTCAAAACTGTAAAATTGACGCTTCTGAACTCACGGATGGCACAGACATCATCTACGACAGTAATTTTAAAACCGATTATGTCAAATGTGACATCACTGATGATGTCATAAATGATTTTAAGCATCTTTTCAAAACTGTAAATTTGACGATTCTGAACTCACGGATGGCACGGACATCATCTAAGACAGTAATTTTTAAACAGATTATGTCAATTGTGACATCACTGATGATGTCATAATTGATTTTGACCAACTTTTCAAAACTGTAAAATTGACGCTTCTGAACTCACGGATGGCACAGACATCATCTACGACAGTAATTTTAAAACCGATTTTGTCAATTGTGACATCACTGATGATGTCATAATTGATTTTGACCATCTTTTCAAAACTGTGAAATTGATGCTTCTGAACTCACGAATGGCACGGACATCATCTACGACAGTAATTTTAAAACCGATAATGTCAATTGTGACATCACTGATGATGTCATAATTGATTTTAACCATCTTTTCAAAACTGTAAAATTGACACTTCTGAACTCACTGATGGCACGGACTTCATCTACGACAGTAATTTTAAAACCGATTATGTCAATTGTGACATCACTGATGATGTCATAATTGATTTCGACATCTTTTCAAAACTGTGAAATTGATGCTTCTGAACTCACGAATGGCACAGACATCATCTACGACAGTAATTTTAAAACCGATAATGTCAATTGTGACATCACTGATGATGTCATAATTGATTTTAACCATCTTTTCAAAACTGTAAAATTGACGCTTCTGAACTCACGGATGGCACGGACATCATCTACGACAGTAATTTTAAAACCGATAATGTCAATTGTGACATCACTGATGATGTCATAATTGATTTTAACCATCTTTTCAAAACTGTAAATTTGACGATTCTGAACTCACGGATGGCACGGACATCATCTACGACAGTAATTTTAAAACCGATTATGTCAATTGTGACATCACTGATGATGTCATAATTGATTTTGACCAACTTTTCAAAACTGTAAAATTTACGCTTCTGAACTCACGGATGGCACAGACATCATCTACGACAGTAATTTTAAAACCGATTATGTCAATTGTGACATCACTGATGATGTCATAATTGATTTTGACCATCTTTTCAAAACTGTGAAATTGATGCTTCTGAACTCACGAATGGCACGGACATCATCTACGACAGTAATTTTAAAACCGATAATGTCAATTGTGACATCACTGATGATGTCATAATTGATTTTAACCATCTTTTCAAAACTGTAAATTTGACGATTCTGAACTCACGGATGGCACGGACATCATCTACGTCAGTAATTTTAAAACCGATTATGTCAATTGTGACATCACTGATGATGTCATAATTGATTTTGACCATCTTTTCAAAACTGTAAAATTGACGCTTCTGAACTCACGGATGGCACAGACATCATCTACGACAGTAATTTTAAAACCGATTATGTCAAATGTGACATCACTGATGATGTCATAAATGATTTTAAGCATCTTTTCAAAACTGTAAATTTGACGATTCTGAACTCACGGATGGCACGGACATCATCTACGACAGTAATTTTAAAACCGATTATGTCAATTGTGACATCAATGATGATGTCATAATTGATTTTAACCATCTTTTCAAAACTGTAAAATTGACGCTTCTGAACTCACGGATGGCACGGACATCATCTACGACAGTAATTTTAAAACCGATTATGGCAATTGTGACATCACTGATGATGTCATAATTGATTTTGACCATTTTTTCAAAACTGTAAAATTGACGCTTCTGAACTCACGGATGGCACAGACATCATCTAAGACAGTAATTTTTAAACAGATTATGTCAATTGTGACATCACTGATGATGTCATAATTGATTTTAACCATCTTTTCAAAACTGTAAAATTGACGCTTCTAAACTCACGGATGGCACGGACATCATCTACGACAGTAATTTTAAAACCGATTATGTCAATTGTGACATCACTGATGATGTCATAATTGATTTTGACCAACTTTTCAAAACTGTAAAATTGACGCTTCTGAACTCACGGATGGCACAGACATCATCTACGACAGTAATTTTAAAACCGATTATGTCAATTGTGACATCACTGATGATGTCATAATTGATTTTGACCATCTTTTCAAAACTGTGAAATTGATGCTTCTGAACTCACGAATGGCACGGACATCATCTACGACAGTAATTTTAAAACCGATAATGTCAATTGTGACATCACTGATGATGTCATAATTGATTTTAACCATCTTTTCAAAACTGTAAATTTGACGATTCTGAACTCACGGATGGCACGGACATCATCTACGTCAGTAATTTTAAAACCGATTATGTCAATTGTGACATCACTGATGATGTCATAATTGATTTTGACCATCTTTTCAAAACTGTAAAATTGACGCTTCTGAACTCACGGATGGCACAGACATCATCTACGACAGTAATTTTAAAACCGATTATGTCAAATGTGACATCACTGATGATGTCATAAATGATTTTAAGCATCTTTTCAAAACTGTAAATTTGACGATTCTGAACTCACGGATGGCACGGACATCATCTACGACAGTAATTTTAAAACCGATTATGTCAATTGTGACATCAATGATGATGTCATAATTGATTTTAACCATCTTTTCAAAACTGTAAAATTGACGCTTCTGAACTCACGGATGGCACGGACATCATCTACGACAGTAATTTTAAAACCGATTATGGCAATTGTGACATCACTGATGATGTCATAATTGATTTTAACCATCTTTTCAAAACTGTAAAATTGACGCTTCTGAACTCACGGATGGCACGGACATCATCTACGACAGTAATTTTAAAACCGATAATGTCAATTGTGACATCACTGATGATGTCATAATTGATTTTGACCATCTTTTCAAAACTGTAAAATTGACGCTTCTGAACTCACGGAGGGCACGGACTTCATCTACGACAGTAATTTTAAAACCGATTATGGCAATTGTGACATCAATGATGATGTCATAATTGATTTTAACCATCTTTTCAAAACTGTAAAATTGACGCTTCTGAACTCACGGATGGCACGGACATCATCTACGACAGTAATTTTAAAACCGATAATGTCAATTGTGACATCACTGATGATGTCATAATTGATTTTGACCATCTTTTCAAAACTGTAAAATTGACGCTTCTGAACTCACGGAGGGCACGGACTTCATCTACGACAGTAATTTTAAAACCGATTATGTCAATTGTGACATCACTGATGATGTCATAATTGATTTTAACCATCTTTTCAAAACTGTAAAATTGACGCTTCTGAACTCACGGATGGCACGGACATCATCTACGACAGTAATTTTAAAACCGATTATGTCAATTGTGACATCACTGATGATGTCATAATTGATTTTGACCATCTTTTCAAAACTGTAAAATTGACGCTTCTGAACTCACGGATGGCACAGACATCATCTACGACAGTAATTTTAAAACCGATTATGTCAATTGTGACATCACTGATGATGTAATAATTGATTTCGACATCTTTTCAAAACTGTGAAATTGATGCTTCTGAACTCACGAATGGCACAGACATCATCTACGACAGTAATTTTAAAACCGATAATGTCAATTGTGACATCACTGATGATGTCATAATTGATTTTAACCATCTTTTCAAAACTATAAAATTGACGCTTCTGAACTCACGGATGGCACGGACAGCATCTACGACAGTAATTTTAAAACCGATTATGTCAATTGTGACATCACTGATGATGTCATAATTGATTTTGACCATCTTTTCAAAACTGTAAAATTGACGCTTCTGAACTCACGGATGGCACAGACATCATCTACGACAGTAATTTTAAAACCGATTATGTCAATTGTGACATCACAGATGATGTAATAATTGATTTCGACATCTTTTCAAAACTGTGAAATTGATGCTTCTGAACTCACGGATGGCACAGACATCATCTACGACAGTAATTTTAAAACCGAGAATGTCAATTGTGACATCACTGATGATGTCATAATTGATTTTAACCATCTTTTCAAAACTGTAAAATTGACGCTTCTGAACTCACGGATGGCACGGACATCATCTACGACAGTAATTTTAAAACCGATTATGTCAATTGTGACATCACTGATGATGTCATAATTGATTTTGACCATCTTTTCAAAACTGTAAAATTGACGCTTCTGAACTCACGGATGGCACAGACATCATCTACGACAGTAATTTTAAAACCGATTATGTCAATTGTGACATCACTGATGATGTCACAATTGATTTCGACATCTTTTCAAAACTGTGAAATTGATGCTTCTGAACTCACGAATGGCACAGACATCATCTACGACAGTAATTTTAAAACCGATAATGTCAATTGTGACATCACTGATGATGTCATAATTGATTTTAACCATCTTTTCAAAACTGTAAAATTGACGCTTCTGAACTCACGGATGGCACGGACATCATCTACGACAGTAATTTTAAAACCGATAATGTCAATTGTGACATCACTGATGATGTCATAATTGATTTTAACCATCTTTTCAAAACTGTAAATTTGACGATTCTGAACTCACGGATGGCACGGACATCATCTACGACAGTAATTTTAAAACCGATTATGTCAATTGTGACATCACTGATGATGTCATAATTGATTTTGACCATCTTTTCAAAACTGTAAAATTGATGCTTCTGAACTCACGGATGTCACAGACATCATCTACGACAGTAATTTTAAAACCGATTATGTCAATTGTGACATCACTGATGATGTCATAATTGATTTTGACCAACTTTTCAAAACTGTAAAATTGACGCTTCTGAACTCACGGATGGCACAGACATCATCTACGACAGTAATTTTAAAACCGATTATGTCAATTGTGACATCACTGATGATGTCATAATTGATTTTGACAATCTTTTCAAAACTGTAAAATTGACGCTTCTGAACTCACGGATGGCAGAGACATCATCTACGACAGTAATTTTAAAACCGATTATGTCAATTGTGACATCACTGATGATGTCATAATGGATTTTGACCATCTTTTCAAAACTGTAAAATTGACGCTTCTGAACTCACGGATGGCACAGACATCATCTACGACAGTAATTTTAAAACCGATTATGTCAATTGTGACATCACTGATGATGTCATAATTGATTTTGACCATCTTTTCAAAACTGTGAAATTGATGCTTCTGAACTCACGAATGGCACGGACATCATCTACGACAGTAATTTTAAAACCGATAATGTCAATTGTGACATCACTGATGATGTCATAATTGATTTTAACCATCTTTTCAAAACTGTAAAATTGACGCTTCTGAACTCACGGATGGCACGGACATCATCTACGACAGTAATTTTAAAACCGATAATGTCAATTGTGACATCACTGATGATGTCATAATTGATTTTGACCATCTTTTCAAAACTGTAAATTTGACGATTCTGAACTCACGGATGGCACGGACATCATCTACGACAGTAATTTTAAAACCGATTATGTCAATTGTGACATCACTGATGATGTCATAATTGATTTTGACCATCTTTTCAAAACTGTAAAATTGACGCTTCTGAACTCACGGATGGCACGGACATCATCTACGACAGTAATTTTAAAACCGATAATGTCAATTGTGACATCACTGATGATGTCATAATTGATTTTAACCATCTTTTCAAAACTGTAAATTTGACGATTCTGAACTCACGGATGGCACGGACATCATCTACGACAGTAATTTTAATACCGATTATGTCAATTGTGACATCACTGATGATGTCATAATTGATTTTGACCATCTTTTCAAAACTGTAAAATTGACACTTCTGAACTCACTGATGGCACGGACTTCATCTACGACAGTAATTTTAAAACCGATTATGTCAATTGTGACATCACTGATGATGTCATAATTGATTTCGACATCTTTTCAAAACTGTGAAATTGATGCTTCTGAACTCACGAATGGCACAGACATCATCTACGACAGTAATTTTAAAACCGATAATGTCAATTGTGACATCACTGATGATGTCATAATTGATTTTAACCATCTTTTCAAAACTGTAAATTTGACGATTCTGAACTCACGGATGGCACGGACATCATCTACGTCAGTAATTTTAAAACCGATTATGTCAATTGTGACATCACTGATGATGTCATAATTGATTTTGACCATCTTTTCAAAACTGTAAAATTGACGCTTCTGAACTCACGGATGGCACAGACATCATCTACGACAGTAATTTTAAAACCGATTATGTCAAATGTGACATCACTGATGATGTCATAAATGATTTTAAGCATCTTTTCAAAACTGTAAATTTGACGATTCTGAACTCACGGATGGCACGGACATCATCTACGACAGTAATTTTAAAACCGATTATGTCAATTGTGACATCAATGATGATGTCATAATTGATTTTAACCATCTTTTCAAAACTGTAAAATTGACGCTTCTGAACTCACGGATGGCACGGACATCATCTACGACAGTAATTTTAAAACCGATTATGGCAATTGTGACATCACTGATGATGTCATAATTGATTTTGACCATTTTTTCAAAACTGTAAAATTGACGCTTCTGAACTCACGGATGGCACAGACATCATCTAAGACAGTAATTTTTAAACAGATTATGTCAATTGTGACATCACTGATGATGTCATAATTGATTTTAACCATCTTTTCAAAACTGTAAAATTGACGCTTCTGAACTCACGGATGGCACGGACATCATCTACGACAGTAATTTTAAAACCGATTATGTCAATTGTGACATCACTGATGATGTCATAATTGATTTTGACCAACTTTTCAAAACTGTAAAATTGACGCTTCTGAACTCACGGATGGCACAGACATCATCTACGACAGTAATTTTAAAACCGATTATGTCAATTGTGACATCACTGATGATGTCATAATTGATTTTGACCATCTTTTCAAAACTGTGAAATTGATGCTTCTGAACTCACGAATGGCACGGACATCATCTACGACAGTAATTTTAAAACCGATAATGTCAATTGTGACATCACTGATGATGTCATAATTGATTTTAACCATCTTTTCAAAACTGTAAATTTGACGATTCTGAACTCACGGATGGCACGGACATCATCTACGTCAGTAATTTTAAAACCGATTATGTCAATTGTGACATCACTGATGATGTCATAATTGATTTTGACCATCTTTTCAAAACTGTAAAATTGACGCTTCTGAACTCACGGATGGCACAGACATCATCTACGACAGTAATTTTAAAACCGATTATGTCAAATGTGACATCACTGATGATGTCATAATTGATTTTGACCATCTTTTCAAAACTGTAAATTTGACGCTTCTGAACTCACGGATGGCACGGACATCATCTACGACAGTAATTTTAAAACCGATAATGTCAATTGTGACATCACTGATGATGTCATAATTGATTTTGACCATCTTTTCAAAACTGTAAATTTGACGATTCTGAACTCACGGATGGCACGGACATCATCTACGACAGTAATTTTAAAACCGATTATGTCAATTGTGACATCACTGATGATGTCATAATTGATTTTGACCATCTTTTCAAAACTGTAAAATTGACGCTTCTGAACTCACGGATGGCACGGACATCATCTACGACAGTAATTTTAAAACCGATAATGTCAATTGTGACATCACTGATGATGTCATAATTGATTTTAACCATCTTTTCAAAACTGTAAATTTGACGATTCTGAACTCACGGATGGCACGGACATCATCTACGACAGTAATTTTAATACCGATTATGTCAATTGTGACATCACTGATGATGTCATAATTGATTTTGACCATCTTTTCAAAACTGTAAAATTGACACTTCTGAACTCACTGATGGCACGGACTTCATCTACGACAGTAATTTTAAAACCGATTATGTCAATTGTGACATCACTGATGATGTCATAATTGATTTCGACATCTTTTCAAAACTGTGAAATTGATGCTTCTGAACTCACGAATGGCACAGACATCATCTACGACAGTAATTTTAAAACCGATAATGTCAATTGTGACATCACTGATGATGTCATAATTGATTTTAACCATCTTTTCAAAACTGTAAAATTGACGCTTCTGAACTCACGGATGGCACGGACATCATCTACGACAGTAATTTTAAAACCGATAATGTCAATTGTGACATCACTGATGATGTCATAATTGATTTTAACCATCTTTTCAAAACTGTAAATTTGACGATTCTGAACTCACGGATGGCACGGACATCATCTACGACAGTAATTTTAAAACCGATTATGTCAATTGTGACATCACTGATGATGTCATAATTGATTTTGACCAACTTTTCAAAACTGTAAAATTTACGCTTCTGAACTCACGGATGGCACAGACATCATCTACGACAGTAATTTTAAAACCGATTATGTCAATTGTGACATCACTGATGATGTCATAATTGATTTTGACCATCTTTTCAAAACTGTGAAATTGATGCTTCTGAACTCACGAATGGCACGGACATCATCTACGACAGTAATTTTAAAACCGATAATGTCAATTGTGACATCACTGATGATGTCATAATTGATTTTAACCATCTTTTCAAAACTGTAAATTTGACGATTCTGAACTCACGGATGGCACGGACATCATCTACGTCAGTAATTTTAAAACCGATTATGTCAATTGTGACATCACTGATGATGTCATAATTGATTTTGACCATCTTTTCAAAACTGTAAAATTGACGCTTCTGAACTCACGGATGGCACAGACATCATCTACGACAGTAATTTTAAAACCGATTATGTCAAATGTGACATCACTGATGATGTCATAAATGATTTTAAGCATCTTTTCAAAACTGTAAATTTGACGATTCTGAACTCACGGATGGCACGGACATCATCTACGACAGTAATTTTAAAACCGATTATGTCAATTGTGACATCAATGATGATGTCATAATTGATTTTAACCATCTTTTCAAAACTGTAAAATTGACGCTTCTGAACTCACGGATGGCACGGACATCATCTACGACAGTAATTTTAAAACCGATTATGGCAATTGTGACATCACTGATGATGTCATAATTGATTTTGACCATTTTTTCAAAACTGTAAAATTGACGCTTCTGAACTCACGGATGGCACAGACATCATCTAAGACAGTAATTTTTAAACAGATTATGTCAATTGTGACATCACTGATGATGTCATAATTGATTTTAACCATCTTTTCAAAACTGTAAAATTGACGCTTCTAAACTCACGGATGGCACGGACATCATCTACGACAGTAATTTTAAAACCGATTATGTCAATTGTGACATCACTGATGATGTCATAATTGATTTTGACCAACTTTTCAAAACTGTAAAATTGACGCTTCTGAACTCACGGATGGCACAGACATCATCTACGACAGTAATTTTAAAACCGATTATGTCAATTGTGACATCACTGATGATGTCATAATTGATTTTGACCATCTTTTCAAAACTGTAAAATTGATGCTTCTGAACTCACGGATGTCACAGACATCATCTACGACAGTAATTTTAAAACCGATTATGTCAATTGTGACATCACTGATGATGTCATAATTGATTTTGACCAACTTTTCAAAACTGTAAAATTGACGCTTCTGAACTCACGGATGGCACAGACATCATCTACGACAGTAATTTTAAAACCGATTATGTCAATTGTGACATCACTGATGATGTCATAATTGATTTTGACAATCTTTTCAAAACTGTAAAATTGACGCTTCTGAACTCACGGATGGCAGAGACATCATCTACGACAGTAATTTTAAAACCGATTATGTCAATTGTGACATCACTGATGATGTCATAATGGATTTTGACCATCTTTTCAAAACTGTAAAATTGACGCTTCTGAACTCACGGATGGCACAGACATCATCTACGACAGTAATTTTAAAACCGATTATGTCAATTGTGACATCACTGATGATGTCATAATTGATTTTGACCATCTTTTCAAAACTGTGAAATTGATGCTTCTGAACTCACGAATGGCACGGACATCATCTACGACAGTAATTTTAAAACCGATAATGTCAATTGTGACATCACTGATGATGTCATAATTGATTTTAACCATCTTTTCAAAACTGTAAAATTGACGCTTCTGAACTCACGGATGGCACGGACATCATCTACGACAGTAATTTTAAAACCGATAATGTCAATTGTGACATCACTGATGATGTCATAATTGATTTTGACCATCTTTTCAAAACTGTAAATTTGACGATTCTGAACTCACGGATGGCACGGACATCATCTACGACAGTAATTTTAAAACCGATTATGTCAATTGTGACATCACTGATGATGTCATAATTGATTTTGACCATCTTTTCAAAACTGTAAAATTGACGCTTCTGAACTCACGGATGGCACGGACATCATCTACGACAGTAATTTTAAAACCGATAATGTCAATTGTGACATCACTGATGATGTCATAATTGATTTTAACCATCTTTTCAAAACTGTAAATTTGACGATTCTGAACTCACGGATGGCACGGACATCATCTACGACAGTAATTTTAATACCGATTATGTCAATTGTGACATCACTGATGATGTCATAATTGATTTTGACCATCTTTTCAAAACTGTAAAATTGACACTTCTGAACTCACTGATGGCACGGACTTCATCTACGACAGTAATTTTAAAACCGATTATGTCAATTGTGACATCACTGATGATGTCATAATTGATTTCGACATCTTTTCAAAACTGTGAAATTGATGCTTCTGAACTCACGAATGGCACAGACATCATCTACGACAGTAATTTTAAAACCGATAATGTCAATTGTGACATCACTGATGATGTCATAATTGATTTTAACCATCTTTTCAAAACTGTAAATTTGACGATTCTGAACTCACGGATGGCACGGACATCATCTACGTCAGTAATTTTAAAACCGATTATGTCAATTGTGACATCACTGATGATGTCATAATTGATTTTGACCATCTTTTCAAAACTGTAAAATTGACGCTTCTGAACTCACGGATGGCACAGACATCATCTACGACAGTAATTTTAAAACCGATTATGTCAAATGTGACATCACTGATGATGTCATAAATGATTTTAAGCATCTTTTCAAAACTGTAAATTTGACGATTCTGAACTCACGGATGGCACGGACATCATCTACGACAGTAATTTTAAAACCGATTATGTCAATTGTGACATCAATGATGATGTCATAATTGATTTTAACCATCTTTTCAAAACTGTAAAATTGACGCTTCTGAACTCACGGATGGCACGGACATCATCTACGACAGTAATTTTAAAACCGATTATGGCAATTGTGACATCACTGATGATGTCATAATTGATTTTGACCATTTTTTCAAAACTGTAAAATTGACGCTTCTGAACTCACGGATGGCACAGACATCATCTAAGACAGTAATTTTTAAACAGATTATGTCAATTGTGACATCACTGATGATGTCATAATTGATTTTAACCATCTTTTCAAAACTGTAAAATTGACGCTTCTGAACTCACGGATGGCACGGACATCATCTACGACAGTAATTTTAAAACCGATTATGTCAATTGTGACATCACTGATGATGTCATAATTGATTTTGACCAACTTTTCAAAACTGTAAAATTGACGCTTCTGAACTCACGGATGGCACAGACATCATCTACGACAGTAATTTTAAAACCGATTATGTCAATTGTGACATCACTGATGATGTCATAATTGATTTTGACCATCTTTTCAAAACTGTGAAATTGATGCTTCTGAACTCACGAATGGCACGGACATCATCTACGACAGTAATTTTAAAACCGATAATGTCAATTGTGACATCACTGATGATGTCATAATTGATTTTAACCATCTTTTCAAAACTGTAAATTTGACGATTCTGAACTCACGGATGGCACGGACATCATCTACGTCAGTAATTTTAAAACCGATTATGTCAATTGTGACATCACTGATGATGTCATAATTGATTTTGACCATCTTTTCAAAACTGTAAAATTGACGCTTCTGAACTCACGGATGGCACAGACATCATCTACGACAGTAATTTTAAAACCGATTATGTCAAATGTGACATCACTGATGATGTCATAATTGATTTTGACCATCTTTTCAAAACTGTAAATTTGACGCTTCTGAACTCACGGATGGCACGGACATCATCTACGACAGTAATTTTAAAACCGATAATGTCAATTGTGACATCACTGATGATGTCATAATTGATTTTGACCATCTTTTCAAAACTGTAAATTTGACGATTCTGAACTCACGGATGGCACGGACATCATCTACGACAGTAATTTTAAAACCGATTATGTCAATTGTGACATCACTGATGATGTCATAATTGATTTTGACCATCTTTTCAAAACTGTAAAATTGACGCTTCTGAACTCACGGATGGCACGGACATCATCTACGACAGTAATTTTAAAACCGATAATGTCAATTGTGACATCACTGATGATGTCATAATTGATTTTAACCATCTTTTCAAAACTGTAAATTTGACGATTCTGAACTCACGGATGGCACGGACATCATCTACGACAGTAATTTTAATACCGATTATGTCAATTGTGACATCACTGATGATGTCATAATTGATTTTGACCATCTTTTCAAAACTGTAAAATTGACACTTCTGAACTCACTGATGGCACGGACTTCATCTACGACAGTAATTTTAAAACCGATTATGTCAATTGTGACATCACTGATGATGTCATAATTGATTTCGACATCTTTTCAAAACTGTGAAATTGATGCTTCTGAACTCACGAATGGCACAGACATCATCTACGACAGTAATTTTAAAACCGATAATGTCAATTGTGACATCACTGATGATGTCATAATTGATTTTAACCATCTTTTCAAAACTGTAAAATTGACGCTTCTGAACTCACGGATGGCACGGACATCATCTACGACAGTAATTTTAAAACCGATAATGTCAATTGTGACATCACTGATGATGTCATAATTGATTTTAACCATCTTTTCAAAACTGTAAATTTGACGATTCTGAACTCACGGATGGCACGGACATCATCTACGACAGTAATTTTAAAACCGATTATGTCAATTGTGACATCACTGATGATGTCATAATTGATTTTGACCAACTTTTCAAAACTGTAAAATTTACGCTTCTGAACTCACGGATGGCACAGACATCATCTACGACAGTAATTTTAAAACCGATTATGTCAATTGTGACATCACTGATGATGTCATAATTGATTTTGACCATCTTTTCAAAACTGTGAAATTGATGCTTCTGAACTCACGAATGGCACGGACATCATCTACGACAGTAATTTTAAAACCGATAATGTCAATTGTGACATCACTGATGATGTCATAATTGATTTTAACCATCTTTTCAAAACTGTAAATTTGACGATTCTGAACTCACGGATGGCACGGACATCATCTACGTCAGTAATTTTAAAACCGATTATGTCAATTGTGACATCACTGATGATGTCATAATTGATTTTGACCATCTTTTCAAAACTGTAAAATTGACGCTTCTGAACTCACGGATGGCACAGACATCATCTACGACAGTAATTTTAAAACCGATTATGTCAAATGTGACATCACTGATGATGTCATAAATGATTTTAAGCATCTTTTCAAAACTGTAAATTTGACGATTCTGAACTCACGGATGGCACGGACATCATCTACGACAGTAATTTTAAAACCGATTATGTCAATTGTGACATCAATGATGATGTCATAATTGATTTTAACCATCTTTTCAAAACTGTAAAATTGACGCTTCTGAACTCACGGATGGCACGGACATCATCTACGACAGTAATTTTAAAACCGATTATGGCAATTGTGACATCACTGATGATGTCATAATTGATTTTGACCATTTTTTCAAAACTGTAAAATTGACGCTTCTGAACTCACGGATGGCACAGACATCATCTAAGACAGTAATTTTTAAACAGATTATGTCAATTGTGACATCACTGATGATGTCATAATTGATTTTAACCATCTTTTCAAAACTGTAAAATTGACGCTTCTAAACTCACGGATGGCACGGACATCATCTACGACAGTAATTTTAAAACCGATTATGTCAATTGTGACATCACTGATGATGTCATAATTGATTTTGACCAACTTTTCAAAACTGTAAAATTGACGCTTCTGAACTCACGGATGGCACAGACATCATCTACGACAGTAATTTTAAAACCGATTATGTCAATTGTGACATCACTGATGATGTCATAATTGATTTTGACCATCTTTTCAAAACTGTGAAATTGATGCTTCTGAACTCACGAATGGCACGGACATCATCTACGACAGTAATTTTAAAACCGATAATGTCAATTGTGACATCACTGATGATGTCATAATTGATTTTAACCATCTTTTCAAAACTGTAAATTTGACGATTCTGAACTCACGGATGGCACGGACATCATCTACGTCAGTAATTTTAAAACCGATTATGTCAATTGTGACATCACTGATGATGTCATAATTGATTTTGACCATCTTTTCAAAACTGTAAAATTGACGCTTCTGAACTCACGGATGGCACAGACATCATCTACGACAGTAATTTTAAAACCGATTATGTCAAATGTGACATCACTGATGATGTCATAAATGATTTTAAGCATCTTTTCAAAACTGTAAATTTGACGATTCTGAACTCACGGATGGCACGGACATCATCTACGACAGTAATTTTAAAACCGATTATGTCAATTGTGACATCAATGATGATGTCATAATTGATTTTAACCATCTTTTCAAAACTGTAAAATTGACGCTTCTGAACTCACGGATGGCACGGACATCATCTACGACAGTAATTTTAAAACCGATTATGGCAATTGTGACATCACTGATGATGTCATAATTGATTTTAACCATCTTTTCAAAACTGTAAAATTGACGCTTCTGAACTCACGGATGGCACGGACATCATCTACGACAGTAATTTTAAAACCGATAATGTCAATTGTGACATCACTGATGATGTCATAATTGATTTTGACCATCTTTTCAAAACTGTAAAATTGACGCTTCTGAACTCACGGAGGGCACGGACTTCATCTACGACAGTAATTTTAAAACCGATTATGGCAATTGTGACATCAATGATGATGTCATAATTGATTTTAACCATCTTTTCAAAACTGTAAAATTGACGCTTCTGAACTCACGGATGGCACGGACATCATCTACGACAGTAATTTTAAAACCGATAATGTCAATTGTGACATCACTGATGATGTCATAATTGATTTTGACCATCTTTTCAAAACTGTAAAATTGACGCTTCTGAACTCACGGAGGGCACGGACTTCATCTACGACAGTAATTTTAAAACCGATTATGTCAATTGTGACATCACTGATGATGTCATAATTGATTTTAACCATCTTTTCAAAACTGTAAAATTGACGCTTCTGAACTCACGGATGGCACGGACATCATCTACGACAGTAATTTTAAAACCGATTATGTCAATTGTGACATCACTGATGATGTCATAATTGATTTTGACCATCTTTTCAAAACTGTAAAATTGACGCTTCTGAACTCACGGATGGCACAGACATCATCTACGACAGTAATTTTAAAACCGATTATGTCAATTGTGACATCACTGATGATGTAATAATTGATTTCGACATCTTTTCAAAACTGTGAAATTGATGCTTCTGAACTCACGAATGGCACAGACATCATCTACGACAGTAATTTTAAAACCGATAATGTCAATTGTGACATCACTGATGATGTCATAATTGATTTTAACCATCTTTTCAAAACTATAAAATTGACGCTTCTGAACTCACGGATGGCACGGACAGCATCTACGACAGTAATTTTAAAACCGATTATGTCAATTGTGACATCACTGATGATGTCATAATTGATTTTGACCATCTTTTCAAAACTGTAAAATTGACGCTTCTGAACTCACGGATGGCACAGACATCATCTACGACAGTAATTTTAAAACCGATTATGTCAATTGTGACATCACAGATGATGTAATAATTGATTTCGACATCTTTTCAAAACTGTGAAATTGATGCTTCTGAACTCACGGATGGCACAGACATCATCTACGACAGTAATTTTAAAACCGAGAATGTCAATTGTGACATCACTGATGATGTCATAATTGATTTTAACCATCTTTTCAAAACTGTAAAATTGACGCTTCTGAACTCACGGATGGCACGGACATCATCTACGACAGTAATTTTAAAACCGATTATGTCAATTGTGACATCACTGATGATGTCATAATTGATTTTGACCATCTTTTCAAAACTGTAAATTTGACGATTCTGAACTCACGGATGGCACAGACATCATCTACGACAGTAATTTTAAAACCGATTATGTCAATTGTGACATCACTGATGATGTCACAATTGATTTCGACATCTTTTCAAAACTGTGAAATTGATGCTTCTGAACTCACGAATGGCACAGACATCATCTACGACAGTAATTTTAAAACCGATAATGTCAATTGTGACATCACTGATGATGTCATAATTGATTTTAACCATCTTTTCAAAACTGTAAAATTGACGCTTCTGAACTCACGGATGGCACGGACATCATCTACGACAGTAATTTTAAAACCGATAATGTCAATTGTGACATCACTGATGATGTCATAATTGATTTTAACCATCTTTTCAAAACTGTAAATTTGACGATTCTGAACTCACGGATGGCACGGACATCATCTACGACAGTAATTTTAAAACCGATTATGTCAATTGTGACATCACTGATGATGTCATAATTGATTTTGACCATCTTTTCAAAACTGTAAAATTGATGCTTCTGAACTCACGGATGTCACAGACATCATCTACGACAGTAATTTTAAAACCGATTATGTCAATTGTGACATCACTGATGATGTCATAATTGATTTTGACCAACTTTTCAAAACTGTAAAATTGACGCTTCTGAACTCACGGATGGCACAGACATCATCTACGACAGTAATTTTAAAACCGATTATGTCAATTGTGACATCACTGATGATGTCATAATTGATTTTGACAATCTTTTCAAAACTGTAAAATTGACGCTTCTGAACTCACGGATGGCAGAGACATCATCTACGACAGTAATTTTAAAACCGATTATGTCAATTGTGACATCACTGATGATGTCATAATGGATTTTGACCATCTTTTCAAAACTGTAAAATTGACGCTTCTGAACTCACGGATGGCACAGACATCATCTACGACAGTAATTTTAAAACCGATTATGTCAATTGTGACATCACTGATGATGTCATAATTGATTTTGACCATCTTTTCAAAACTGTGAAATTGATGCTTCTGAACTCACGAATGGCACGGACATCATCTACGACAGTAATTTTAAAACCGATAATGTCAATTGTGACATCACTGATGATGTCATAATTGATTTTAACCATCTTTTCAAAACTGTAAAATTGACGCTTCTGAACTCACGGATGGCACGGACATCATCTACGACAGTAATTTTAAAACCGATAATGTCAATTGTGACATCACTGATGATGTCATAATTGATTTTGACCATCTTTTCAAAACTGTAAATTTGACGATTCTGAACTCACGGATGGCACGGACATCATCTACGACAGTAATTTTAAAACCGATTATGTCAATTGTGACATCACTGATGATGTCATAATTGATTTTGACCATCTTTTCAAAACTGTAAAATTGACGCTTCTGAACTCACGGATGGCACGGACATCATCTACGACAGTAATTTTAAAACCGATAATGTCAATTGTGACATCACTGATGATGTCATAATTGATTTTAACCATCTTTTCAAAACTGTAAATTTGACGATTCTGAACTCACGGATGGCACGGACATCATCTACGACAGTAATTTTAATACCGATTATGTCAATTGTGACATCACTGATGATGTCATAATTGATTTTGACCATCTTTTCAAAACTGTAAAATTGACACTTCTGAACTCACTGATGGCACGGACTTCATCTACGACAGTAATTTTAAAACCGATTATGTCAATTGTGACATCACTGATGATGTCATAATTGATTTCGACATCTTTTCAAAACTGTGAAATTGATGCTTCTGAACTCACGAATGGCACAGACATCATCTACGACAGTAATTTTAAAACCGATAATGTCAATTGTGACATCACTGATGATGTCATAATTGATTTTAACCATCTTTTCAAAACTGTAAATTTGACGATTCTGAACTCACGGATGGCACGGACATCATCTACGTCAGTAATTTTAAAACCGATTATGTCAATTGTGACATCACTGATGATGTCATAATTGATTTTGACCATCTTTTCAAAACTGTAAAATTGACGCTTCTGAACTCACGGATGGCACAGACATCATCTACGACAGTAATTTTAAAACCGATTATGTCAAATGTGACATCACTGATGATGTCATAAATGATTTTAAGCATCTTTTCAAAACTGTAAATTTGACGATTCTGAACTCACGGATGGCACGGACATCATCTACGACAGTAATTTTAAAACCGATTATGTCAATTGTGACATCAATGATGATGTCATAATTGATTTTAACCATCTTTTCAAAACTGTAAAATTGACGCTTCTGAACTCACGGATGGCACGGACATCATCTACGACAGTAATTTTAAAACCGATTATGGCAATTGTGACATCACTGATGATGTCATAATTGATTTTGACCATTTTTTCAAAACTGTAAAATTGACGCTTCTGAACTCACGGATGGCACAGACATCATCTAAGACAGTAATTTTTAAACAGATTATGTCAATTGTGACATCACTGATGATGTCATAATTGATTTTAACCATCTTTTCAAAACTGTAAAATTGACGCTTCTGAACTCACGGATGGCACGGACATCATCTACGACAGTAATTTTAAAACCGATTATGTCAATTGTGACATCACTGATGATGTCATAATTGATTTTGACCAACTTTTCAAAACTGTAAAATTGACGCTTCTGAACTCACGGATGGCACAGACATCATCTACGACAGTAATTTTAAAACCGATTATGTCAATTGTGACATCACTGATGATGTCATAATTGATTTTGACCATCTTTTCAAAACTGTGAAATTGATGCTTCTGAACTCACGAATGGCACGGACATCATCTACGACAGTAATTTTAAAACCGATAATGTCAATTGTGACATCACTGATGATGTCATAATTGATTTTAACCATCTTTTCAAAACTGTAAATTTGACGATTCTGAACTCACGGATGGCACGGACATCATCTACGTCAGTAATTTTAAAACCGATTATGTCAATTGTGACATCACTGATGATGTCATAATTGATTTTGACCATCTTTTCAAAACTGTAAAATTGACGCTTCTGAACTCACGGATGGCACAGACATCATCTACGACAGTAATTTTAAAACCGATTATGTCAAATGTGACATCACTGATGATGTCATAATTGATTTTGACCATCTTTTCAAAACTGTAAATTTGACGCTTCTAAACTCACGGATGGCACGGACATCATCTACGACAGTAATTTTAAAACCGATAATGTCAATTGTGACATCACTGATGATGTCATAATTGATTTTGACCATCTTTTCAAAACTGTAAATTTGACGATTCTGAACTCACGGATGGCACGGACATCATCTACGACAGTAATTTTAAAACCGATTATGTCAATTGTGACATCACTGATGATGTCATAATTGATTTTGACCATCTTTTCAAAACTGTAAAATTGACGCTTCTGAACTCACGGATGGCACGGACATCATCTACGACAGTAATTTTAAAACCGATAATGTCAATTGTGACATCACTGATGATGTCATAATTGATTTTAACCATCTTTTCAAAACTGTAAATTTGACGATTCTGAACTCACGGATGGCACGGACATCATCTACGACAGTAATTTTAATACCGATTATGTCAATTGTGACATCACTGATGATGTCATAATTGATTTTGACCATCTTTTCAAAACTGTAAAATTGACACTTCTGAACTCACTGATGGCACGGACTTCATCTACGACAGTAATTTTAAAACCGATTATGTCAATTGTGACATCACTGATGATGTCATAATTGATTTCGACATCTTTTCAAAACTGTGAAATTGATGCTTCTGAACTCACGAATGGCACAGACATCATCTACGACAGTAATTTTAAAACCGATAATGTCAATTGTGACATCACTGATGATGTCATAATTGATTTTAACCATCTTTTCAAAACTGTAAAATTGACGCTTCTGAACTCACGGATGGCACGGACATCATCTACGACAGTAATTTTAAAACCGATAATGTCAATTGTGACATCACTGATGATGTCATAATTGATTTTAACCATCTTTTCAAAACTGTAAATTTGACGATTCTGAACTCACGGATGGCACGGACATCATCTACGACAGTAATTTTAAAACCGATTATGTCAATTGTGACATCAATGATGATGTCATAATTGATTTTAACCATCTTTTCAAAACTGTAAAATTGACGCTTCTGAACTCACGGATGGCACGGACATCATCTACGACAGTAATTTTAAAACCGATTATGGCAATTGTGACATCACTGATGATGTCATAATTGATTTTGACCATTTTTTCAAAACTGTAAAATTGACGCTTCTGAACTCACGGATGGCACAGACATCATCTAAGACAGTAATTTTTAAACAGATTATGTCAATTGTGACATCACTGATGATGTCATAATTGATTTTAACCATCTTTTCAAAACTGTAAAATTGACGCTTCTAAACTCACGGATGGCACGGACATCATCTACGACAGTAATTTTAAAACCGATTATGTCAATTGTGACATCACTGATGATGTCATAATTGATTTTGACCAACTTTTCAAAACTGTAAAATTGACGCTTCTGAACTCACGGATGGCACAGACATCATCTACGACAGTAATTTTAAAACCGATTATGTCAATTGTGACATCACTGATGATGTCATAATTGATTTTGACCATCTTTTCAAAACTGTGAAATTGATGCTTCTGAACTCACGAATGGCACGGACATCATCTACGACAGTAATTTTAAAACCGATAATGTCAATTGTGACATCACTGATGATGTCATAATTGATTTTAACCATCTTTTCAAAACTGTAAATTTGACGATTCTGAACTCACGGATGGCACGGACATCATCTACGTCAGTAATTTTAAAACCGATTATGTCAATTGTGACATCACTGATGATGTCATAATTGATTTTGACCATCTTTTCAAAACTGTAAAATTGACGCTTCTGAACTCACGGATGGCACAGACATCATCTACGACAGTAATTTTAAAACCGATTATGTCAAATGTGACATCACTGATGATGTCATAAATGATTTTAAGCATCTTTTCAAAACTGTAAATTTGACGATTCTGAACTCACGGATGGCACGGACATCATCTACGACAGTAATTTTAAAACCGATTATGTCAATTGTGACATCAATGATGATGTCATAATTGATTTTAACCATCTTTTCAAAACTGTAAAATTGACGCTTCTGAACTCACGGATGGCACGGACATCATCTACGACAGTAATTTTAAAACCGATTATGGCAATTGTGACATCACTGATGATGTCATAATTGATTTTAACCATCTTTTCAAAACTGTAAAATTGACGCTTCTGAACTCACGGATGGCACGGACATCATCTACGACAGTAATTTTAAAACCGATAATGTCAATTGTGACATCACTGATGATGTCATAATTGATTTTGACCATCTTTTCAAAACTGTAAAATTGACGCTTCTGAACTCACGGAGGGCACGGACTTCATCTACGACAGTAATTTTAAAACCGATTATGGCAATTGTGACATCAATGATGATGTCATAATTGATTTTAACCATCTTTTCAAAACTGTAAAATTGACGCTTCTGAACTCACGGATGGCACGGACATCATCTACGACAGTAATTTTAAAACCGATAATGTCAATTGTGACATCACTGATGATGTCATAATTGATTTTGACCATCTTTTCAAAACTGTAAAATTGACGCTTCTGAACTCACGGAGGGCACGGACTTCATCTACGACAGTAATTTTAAAACCGATTATGTCAATTGTGACATCACTGATGATGTCATAATTGATTTTAACCATCTTTTCAAAACTGTAAATTTGACGATTCTGAACTCACGGATGGCACGGACATCATCTACGACAGTAATTTTAAAACCGATTATGTCAATTGTGACATCACTGATGATGTCATAATTGATTTTGACCATCTTTTCAAAACTGTAAAATTGACGCTTCTGAACTCACGGATGGCACGGACATCATCTACGACAGTAATTTTAAAACCGATAATGTCAATTGTGACATCACTGATGATGTCATAATTGATTTTAACCATCTTTTCAAAACTGTAAATTTGACGATTCTGAACTCACGGATGGCACGGACATCATCTACGACAGTAATTTTAATACCGATTATGTCAATTGTGACATCACTGATGATGTCATAATTGATTTTGACCATCTTTTCAAAACTGTAAAATTGACACTTCTGAACTCACTGATGGCACGGACTTCATCTACGACAGTAATTTTAAAACCGATTATGTCAATTGTGACATCACTGATGATGTCATAATTGATTTCGACATCTTTTCAAAACTGTGAAATTGATGCTTCTGAACTCACGAATGGCACAGACATCATCTACGACAGTAATTTTAAAACCGATAATGTCAATTGTGACATCACTGATGATGTCATAATTGATTTTAACCATCTTTTCAAAACTGTAAAATTGACGCTTCTGAACTCACGGATGGCACGGACATCATCTACGACAGTAATTTTAAAACCGATAATGTCAATTGTGACATCACTGATGATGTCATAATTGATTTTAACCATCTTTTCAAAACTGTAAATTTGACGATTCTGAACTCACGGATGGCACGGACATCATCTACGACAGTAATTTTAAAACCGATTATGTCAATTGTGACATCAATGATGATGTCATAATTGATTTTAACCATCTTTTCAAAACTGTAAAATTGACGCTTCTGAACTCACGGATGGCACGGACATCATCTACGACAGTAATTTTAAAACCGATTATGGCAATTGTGACATCACTGATGATGTCATAATTGATTTTGACCATTTTTTCAAAACTGTAAAATTGACGCTTCTGAACTCACGGATGGCACAGACATCATCTAAGACAGTAATTTTTAAACAGATTATGTCAATTGTGACATCACTGATGATGTCATAATTGATTTTAACCATCTTTTCAAAACTGTAAAATTGACGCTTCTAAACTCACGGATGGCACGGACATCATCTACGACAGTAATTTTAAAACCGATTATGTCAATTGTGACATCACTGATGATGTCATAATTGATTTTGACCAACTTTTCAAAACTGTAAAATTGACGCTTCTGAACTCACGGATGGCACAGACATCATCTACGACAGTAATTTTAAAACCGATTATGTCAATTGTGACATCACTGATGATGTCATAATTGATTTTGACCATCTTTTCAAAACTGTGAAATTGATGCTTCTGAACTCACGAATGGCACGGACATCATCTACGACAGTAATTTTAAAACCGATAATGTCAATTGTGACATCACTGATGATGTCATAATTGATTTTAACCATCTTTTCAAAACTGTAAATTTGACGATTCTGAACTCACGGATGGCACGGACATCATCTACGTCAGTAATTTTAAAACCGATTATGTCAATTGTGACATCACTGATGATGTCATAATTGATTTTGACCATCTTTTCAAAACTGTAAAATTGACGCTTCTGAACTCACGGATGGCACAGACATCATCTACGACAGTAATTTTAAAACCGATTATGTCAAATGTGACATCACTGATGATGTCATAAATGATTTTAAGCATCTTTTCAAAACTGTAAATTTGACGATTCTGAACTCACGGATGGCACGGACATCATCTACGACAGTAATTTTAAAACCGATTATGTCAATTGTGACATCAATGATGATGTCATAATTGATTTTAACCATCTTTTCAAAACTGTAAAATTGACGCTTCTGAACTCACGGATGGCACGGACATCATCTACGACAGTAATTTTAAAACCGATTATGGCAATTGTGACATCACTGATGATGTCATAATTGATTTTAACCATCTTTTCAAAACTGTAAAATTGACGCTTCTGAACTCACGGATGGCACGGACATCATCTACGACAGTAATTTTAAAACCGATAATGTCAATTGTGACATCACTGATGATGTCATAATTGATTTTGACCATCTTTTCAAAACTGTAAAATTGACGCTTCTGAACTCACGGAGGGCACGGACTTCATCTACGACAGTAATTTTAAAACCGATTATGGCAATTGTGACATCAATGATGATGTCATAATTGATTTTAACCATCTTTTCAAAACTGTAAAATTGACGCTTCTGAACTCACGGATGGCACGGACATCATCTACGACAGTAATTTTAAAACCGATAATGTCAATTGTGACATCACTGATGATGTCATAATTGATTTTGACCATCTTTTCAAAACTGTAAAATTGACGCTTCTGAACTCACGGAGGGCACGGACTTCATCTACGACAGTAATTTTAAAACCGATTATGTCAATTGTGACATCACTGATGATGTCATAATTGATTTTAACCATCTTTTCAAAACTGTAAAATTGACGCTTCTGAACTCACGGATGGCACGGACATCATCTACGACAGTAATTTTAAAACCGATTATGTCAATTGTGACATCACTGATGATGTCATAATTGATTTTGACCATCTTTTCAAAACTGTAAAATTGACGCTTCTGAACTCACGGATGGCACAGACATCATCTACGACAGTAATTTTAAAACCGATTATGTCAATTGTGACATCACTGATGATGTAATAATTGATTTCGACATCTTTTCAAAACTGTGAAATTGATGCTTCTGAACTCACGAATGGCACAGACATCATCTACGACAGTAATTTTAAAACCGATAATGTCAATTGTGACATCACTGATGATGTCATAATTGATTTTAACCATCTTTTCAAAACTATAAAATTGACGCTTCTGAACTCACGGATGGCACGGACAGCATCTACGACAGTAATTTTAAAACCGATTATGTCAATTGTGACATCACTGATGATGTCATAATTGATTTTGACCATCTTTTCAAAACTGTAAAATTGACGCTTCTGAACTCACGGATGGCACAGACATCATCTACGACAGTAATTTTAAAACCGATTATGTCAATTGTGACATCACAGATGATGTAATAATTGATTTCGACATCTTTTCAAAACTGTGAAATTGATGCTTCTGAACTCACGGATGGCACAGACATCATCTACGACAGTAATTTTAAAACCGAGAATGTCAATTGTGACATCACTGATGATGTCATAATTGATTTTAACCATCTTTTCAAAACTGTAAAATTGACGCTTCTGAACTCACGGATGGCACGGACATCATCTACGACAGTAATTTTAAAACCGATTATGTCAATTGTGACATCACTGATGATGTCATAATTGATTTTGACCATCTTTTCAAAACTGTAAAATTGACGCTTCTGAACTCACGGATGGCACAGACATCATCTACGACAGTAATTTTAAAACCGATTATGTCAATTGTGACATCACTGATGATGTCATAATTGATTTTAACCATCTTTTTAAAACTGTAAATTTGACGATTCTGAACTCACGGATGGCACGGACATCATCTACGACAGTAATTTTAAAACCGATTATGTCAATTGTGACATCACAGATGATGTAATAATTGATTTCGACATCTTTTCAAAACTGTGAAATTGATGCTTCTGAACTCACGGATGGCACAGACATCATCTACGACAGTAATTTTAAAACCGAGAATGTCAATTGTGACATCACTGATGATGTCATAATTGATTTTGACCATCTTTTCAAATCTATAAATTTGACGATTCTGAACTCACGGATGGCACGGACATCATCTACGACAGTAATTTTAAAACCGATTATGGCAATTGTGACATCACTGATGATGTCATAATTGATTTCGACCATCTTTTCAAAACTGTAAATTTGACGATTCTGAACTCACGGACGGCACGGACATCATCTACGACAGTAATTTTAAAACCGATTATGTCAATTGTGACATCACTGATGATGTCATAATTGATTTTGACCAACTTTTCAAAACTGTAAAATTGACGCTTCTGAACTCACGGATGGCACAGACATCATCTACGACAGTAATTTTAAAACCGATTTTGTCAATTGTGACATCACTGATGATGTCATAATTGATTTTGACCATCTTTTCAAAACTGTAAAATTGACGCTTCTGAACTCACGGATGGCACAGACATCATCTACGACAGTAATTTTAAAACCGATTTTGTCAATTGTGACATCACTGATGATGTCATAATTGATTTTGACCATCTTTTCAAAACTGTGAAATTGATGCTTCTGAACTCACGAATGGCACAGACATCATCTACAACAGTAATTTTAAAACCGATAATGTCAATTGTGACATCACTGATGATGTCATAATTGATTTTGACCATCTTTTCAAAACTGTAAAATTGACGCTTCTGAACTCACGGATGGCACAGACATCATCTACGACAGTAATTTTAAAACCGATTTTGTCAATTGTGACATCACAGATGATGTAATAATTGATTTCGACATCTTTTCAAAACTGTGAAATTGATGCTTCTGAACTCACGGATGGCACAGACATCATCTACGACAGTAATTTTAAAACCGAGAATGTCAATTGTGACATCACTGATGATGTCATAATTGATTTTGACCATCTTTTCAAAACTGTAAAATTGACGCTTCTGAACTCACGGATGGCACGGACATCATCTACGACAGTAATTTTAAAACCGATAATGTCAATTGTGACATCACTGATGATGTCATAATTGATTTTGACCATCTTTTCAAAACTGTAAAATTGACGCTTCTGAACTCACGGAGGGCACGGACTTCATCTACGACAGTAATTTTAAAACCGATTATGTCAATTGTGACATCACTGATGATGTCATAATTGATTTTAACCATCTTTTCAAAACTGTAAAATTGACGCTTCTGAACTCACGGATGGCACGGACATCATCTACGACAGTAATTTTAAAACCGATTATGTCAATTGTGACATCACTGATGATGTCATAATTGATTTTGACCATCTTTTCAAAACTGTAAAATTGACGCTTCTGAACTCACGGATGGCACAGACATCATCTACGACAGTAATTTTAAAACCGATTATGTCAATTGTGACATCACTGATGATGTAATAATTGATTTCGACATCTTTTCAAAACTGTGAAATTGATGCTTCTGAACTCACGAATGGCACAGACATCATCTACGACAGTAATTTTAAAACCGATAATGTCAATTGTGACATCACTGATGATGTCATAATTGATTTTAACCATCTTTTCAAAACTATAAAATTGACGCTTCTGAACTCACGGATGGCACGGACAGCATCTACGACAGTAATTTTAAAACCGATTATGTCAATTGTGACATCACTGATGATGTCATAATTGATTTTGACCATCTTTTCAAAACTGTAAAATTGACGCTTCTGAACTCACGGATGGCACAGACATCATCTACGACAGTAATTTTAAAACCGATTATGTCAATTGTGACATCACTGATGATGTCATAATTGATTTCGACATCTTTTCAAAACTGTGAAATTGATGCTTCTGAACTCACGGATGGCACAGACATCATCTACGACAGTAATTTTAAAACCGAGAATGTCAATTGTGACATCACTGATGATGTCATAATTGATTTTAACCATCTTTTCAAAACTGTAAAATTGACGCTTCTGAACTCACGGATGGCACGGACATCATCTACGACAGTAATTTTAAAACCGATTATGTCAATTGTGACATCACTGATGATGTCATAATTGATTTTGACCATCTTTTCAAAACTGTAAAATTGACGCTTCTGAACTCACGGATGGCACAGACATCATCTACGACAGTAATTTTAAAACCGATTATGTCAATTGTGACATCACTGATGATGTCATAATTGATTTTGACCATCTTTTCAAAACTGTGAAATTGATGCTTCTGAACTCACGAATGGCACGGACATCATCTACGACAGTAATTTTAAAACCGATAATGTCAATTGTGACATCACTGATGATGTCATAATTGATTTTAACCATCTTTTCAAAACTGTAAAATTGACGCTTCTGAACTCACGGATGGCACGGACATAATCTACGACAGTAATTTTAAAACCGATAATGTCAATTGTGACATCACTGATGATGTCATAATTGATTTTAACCATCTTTTTAAAACTGTAAATTTGACGATTCTGAACTCACGGATGGCACGGACATCATCTACGACAGTAATTTTAAAACCGATTATGTCAATTGTGACATCACAGATGATGTAATAATTGATTTCGACATCTTTTCAAAACTGTGAAATTGATGCTTCTGAACTCACGGATGGCACAGACATCATCTACGACAGTAATTTTAAAACCGAGAATGTCAATTGTGACATCACTGATGATGTCATAATTGATTTTGACCATCTTTTCAAATCTATAAATTTGACGATTCTGAACTCACGGATGGCACGGACATCATCTACGACAGTAATTTTAAAACCGATTATGGCAATTGTGACATCACTGATGATGTCATAATTGATTTCGACCATCTTTTCAAAACTGTAAATTTGACGATTCTGAACTCACGGACGGCACGGACATCATCTACGACAGTAATTTTAAAACCGATTATGTCAATTGTGACATCACTGATGATGTCATAATTGATTTTGACCAACTTTTCAAAACTGTAAAATTGACGCTTCTGAACTCACGGATGGCACAGACATCATCTACGACAGTAATTTTAAAACCGATTTTGTCAATTGTGACATCACTGATGATGTCATAATTGATTTTGACCATCTTTTCAAAACTGTAAAATTGACGCTTCTGAACTCACGGATGGCACAGACATCATCTACGACAGTAATTTTAAAACCGATTTTGTCAATTGTGACATCACTGATGATGTCATAATTGATTTTGACCATCTTTTCAAAACTGTGAAATTGATGCTTCTGAACTCACGAATGGCACAGACATCATCTACAACAGTAATTTTAAAACCGATAATGTCAATTGTGACATCACTGATGATGTCATAATTGATTTTGACCATCTTTTCAAAACTGTAAAATTGACGCTTCTGAACTCACGGATGGCACAGACATCATCTACGACAGTAATTTTAAAACCGATTATGTCAATTGTGACATCACAGATGATGTAATAATTGATTTCGACATCTTTTCAAAACTGTGAAATTGATGCTTCTGAACTCACGGATGGCACAGACATCATCTACGACAGTAATTTTAAAACCGAGAATGTCAATTGTGACATCACTGATGATGTCATAATTGATTTTAACCATCTTTTCAAAACTGTAAAATTGACGCTTCTGAACTCACGGATGGCACGGACATCATCTACGACAGTAATTTTAAAACCGATTATGTCAATTGTGACATCACTGATGATGTCATAATTGATTTTGACCATCTTTTCAAAACTGTAAAATTGACGCTTCTGAACTCACGGATGGCACAGACATCATCTACGACAGTAATTTTAAAACCGATTATGTCAATTGTGACATCACTGATGATGTCATAATTGATTTTGACCATCTTTTCAAAACTGTGAAATTGATGCTTCTGAACTCACGAATGGCACGGACATCATCTACGACAGTAATTTTAAAACCGATAATGTCAATTGTGACATCACTGATGATGTCATAATTGATTTTAACCATCTTTTCAAAACTGTAAAATTGACGCTTCTGAACTCACGGATGGCACGGACATAATCTACGACAGTAATTTTAAAACCGATAATGTCAATTGTGACATCACTGATGATGTCATAATTGATTTTAACCATATTTTTAAAACTGTAAATTTGACGATTCTGAACTCACGGATGGCACGGACATCATCTACGACAGTAATTTTAAAACCGATTATGTCAATTGTGACATCACAGATGATGTAATAATTGATTTCGACATCTTTTCAAAACTGTGAAATTGATGCTTCTGAACTCACGGATGGCACAGACATCATCTACGACAGTAATTTTAAAACCGAGAATGTCAATTGTGACATCACTGATGATGTCATAATTGATTTTGACCATCTTTTCAAATCTATAAATTTGACGATTCTGAACTCACGGATGGCACGGACATCATCTACGACAGTAATTTTAAAACCGATTATGGCAATTGTGACATCACTGATGATGTCATAATTGATTTCGACCATCTTTTCAAAACTGTAAATTTGACGATTCTGAACTCACGGACGGCACGGACATCATCTACGACAGTAATTTTAAAACCGATTATGTCAATTGTGACATCACTGATGATGTCATAATTGATTTTGACCAACTTTTCAAAACTGTAAAATTGACGCTTCTGAACTCACGGATGGCACAGACATCATCTACGACAGTAATTTTAAAACCGATTTTGTCAATTGTGACATCACTGATGATGTCATAATTGATTTTGACCATCTTTTCAAAACTGTAAAATTGACGCTTCTGAACTCACGGATGGCACAGACATCATCTACGACAGTAATTTTAAAACCGATTTTGTCAATTGTGACATCACTGATGATGTCATAATTGATTTTGACCATCTTTTCAAAACTGTGAAATTGATGCTTCTGAACTCACGAATGGCACAGACATCATCTACAACAGTAATTTTAAAACCGATAATGTCAATTGTGACATCACTGATGATGTCATAATTGATTTTGACCATTTTTTCAAAACTGTAAAATTGACGCTTCTGAACTCACGGATGGCACAGACATCATCTAAGACAGTAATTTTTAAACAGATTATGTCAATTGTGACATCACTGATGATGTCATAATTGATTTTGACCATCTTTTCAAAACTGTAAAATTGACGCTTCTGAACTCACGGATGGCACAGAATCATCTACGACAGTAATTTTAAAACCGATAATGTCAATTGTGACATCACTGATGATGTCATAATTGATTTTGACCATCTTTTCAAAACTGTAAAATTGACGCTTCTGAACTCACGGAGGGCACGGACTTCATCTACGACAGTAATTTTAAAACCGATTATGTCAATTGTGACATCACTGATGATGTCATAATTGATTTTGACAATCTTTTCAAAACTGTAAAATTGACACTTCTGAACTCACGGATGGCAGAGACATCATCTATGACAGTAATTTTAAAACCGATTATGTCAATTGTGACATCACTGATGATGTCATAATTTATTTTGACCATCTTTTCAAAACTGTGAAATTGATGCTTCTGAACTCACGAATGGCACGGACATCATCTACGACAGTAATTTTAAAACCGATAATGTCAATTGTGACATCACTGATGATGTCATAATTGATTTTAACCATCTTTTCAAAACTGTAAAATTGACGCTTCTGAACTCACGGATGGCACGGACATCATCTACGACAGTAATTTTAAAACCGATAATGTCAATTGTGACATCACTGATGATGTCATAATTGATTTTACCATCTTTTCAAAACTGTAAATTTGACGATTCTGAACTCACGGATGGCACGGACATCATCTACGACAGTAATTTTAAAACCGATTATGTCAATTGTGACATCACTGATGATGTCATAATTGATTTTGACCATCTTTTCAAAACTGTAAAATTGACGCTTCTGAACTCACTGATGGCACGGACTTCATCTACGACAGTAATTTTAAAACCGATTATGTCAATTGTGACATCACTGATGATGTCATAATTGATTTCGACATCTTTTCAAAACTGTGAAATTGATGCTTCTGAACTCACGAATGGCACAGACATCATCTACGACAGTAATTTTAAAACCGATAATGTCAATTGTGACATCACTGATGATGTCATAATTGATTTTAACCATCTTTTCAAAACTGTAAAATTGACGCTTCTGAACTCACGGATGGCACTAACATCATCTACGACAGTAATTTTAAAACCGATAATGTCAATTGTGACATCACTGATGATGTCATAATTGATTTTGACCATTTTTTTCAAAACTGTAAAATTGACGCTTCTGAACTCACGGATGGCACAGACATCATCTAAGACAGTAATTTTTAAACAGATTATGTCAATTGTGACATCACTGATGATGTCATAATTGATTTTGACCATCTTTTCAAAACTGTAAAATTGACGCTTCTGAACTCACGGATGGCACGGACATCATCTAAGACAGTAATTTTAAAACCGATAATGTCAATTGTGACATCACTGATGATGTCATAATTGATTTTACCATCTTTTCAAAACTGTAAATTTGACGATTCTGAACTCACGGATGGCACGGACATCATCTACGACAGTAATTTTAAAACCGATTATGTCAATTGTGACATCACTGATGATGTCATAATTGATTTTGACCATCTTTTCAAAACTGTAAAATTGACGCTTCTGAACTCACTGATGGCACGGACTTCATCTACGACAGTAATTTTAAAACCGATTATGTCAATTGTGACATCACTGATGATGTCATAATTGATTTCGACATCTTTTCAAAACTGTGAAATTGATGCTTCTGAACTCACGAATGGCACAGACATCATCTACGACAGTAATTTTAAAACCGATAATGTCAATTGTGACATCACTGATGATGTCATAATTGATTTTAACCATCTTTTCAAAACTGTAAAATTGACGCTTCTGAACTCACGGATGGCACTAACATCATCTACGACAGTAATTTTAAAACCGATAATGTCAATTGTGACATCACTGATGATGTCATAATTGATTTTAACCATCTTTTCAAAACTGTAAAATTGACGCTTCTGAACTCACGGATGGCACGGACATAATCTACGACAGTAATTTTAAAACCGATAATGTCAATTGTGACATCACTGATGATGTCATAATTGATTTTAACCATCTTTTCAAAACTGTAAATTTGACGATTCTGAACTCACGGATGGCACGGACATCATCTATGACAGTAATTTTAAAACCGATTATGTCAATTGTGACATCACTGATGATGTCATAATTGATTTTGACCATCTTTTCAAAACTGTAAAATTGATGCTTCTGAACTCACGGATGTCACAGACATCATCTACGACAGTAATTTTAAAACCGATTATGTCAATTGTGACATCACTGATGATGTCATAATTGATTTTGACCAACTTTTCAAAACTGTAAAATTGACGCTTCTGAACTCACGGATGGCACAGACATCATCTACGACAGTAATTTTAAAACCGAGAATGTCAATTGTGACATCACTGATGATGTCATAATTGATTTTAACCATCTTTTCAAAACTGTAAAATTGACGCTTCTGAACTCACGGATGGCACGGACATCATCTACGACAGTAATTTTAAAACCGATTATGTCAATTGTGACATCACTGATGATGTCATAATTGATTTTGACCATCTTTTCAAAACTGTGAAATTGATGCTTCTGAACTCACGAATGGCACGGACATCATCTACGACAGTAATTTTAAAACCGATAATGTCAATTGTGACATCACTGATGATGTCATAATTGATTTTGACCATCTTTTCAAAACTGTAAAATTGACGCTTCTGAACTCACGGATGGCACAGACATCATCTACGACAGTAATTTTAAAACCGATTATGTCAATTGTGACATCACTGATGATGTCATAATTGATTTTGACCATCTTTTCAAAACTGTGAAATTGATGCTTCTGAACTCACGAATGGCACGGACATCATCTACGACAGTAATTTTAAAACCGATAATGTCAATTGTGACATCACTGATGATGTCATAATTGATTTTAACCATCTTTTCAAAACTGTAAAATTGACGCTTCTGAACTCACGGATGGCACGGACATAATCTACGACAGTAATTTTAAAACCGATAATGTCAATTGTGACATCACTGATGATGTCATAATTGATTTTAACCATCTTTTTAAAACTGTAAATTTGACGATTCTGAACTCACGGATGGCACGGACATTATCTACGACAGTAATTTTAAAACCGATAATGTCAATTGTGACATCACTGATGATGTCATAATTGATTTTGACCATCTTTTCAAAACTGTAAAATTGACGCTTCTGAACTCACGGATGGCACAGACATCATCTACGACAGTAATTTTAAAACCGATTATGTCAATTGTGACATCACAGATGATGTAATAATTGATTTCGACATCTTTTCAAAACTGTGAAATTGATGCTTCTGAACTCACGGATGGCACAGACATCATCTACGACAGTAATTTTAAAACCGAGAATGTCAATTGTGACATCACTGATGATGTCATAATTGATTTTGACCATCTTTTCAAATCTATAAATTTGACGATTCTGAACTCACGGATGGCACGGACATCATCTACGACAGTAATTTTAAAACCGATTATGGCAATTGTGACATCACTGATGATGTCATAATTGATTTCGACCATCTTTTCAAAACTGTAAATTTGACGATTCTGAACTCACGGACGGCACGGACATCATCTACGACAGTAATTTTAAAACCGATTATGTCAATTGTGACATCACTGATGATGTCATAATTGATTTTGACCAACTTTTCAAAACTGTAAAATTGACGCTTCTGAACTCACGGATGGCACAGACATCATCTACGACAGTAATTTTAAAACCGATTTTGTCAATAGTGACATCACTGATGATGTCATAATTGATTTTGACCATCTTTTCAAAACTGTGAAATTGATGCTTCTGAACTCACGAATGGCACAGACATCATCTACAACAGTAATTTTAAAACCGATAATGTCAATTGTGACATCACTGATGATGTCATAATTGATTTTGACCATTTTTTCAAAACTGTAAAATTGACGCTTCTGAACTCACGGATGGCACAGACATCATCTAAGACAGTAATTTTTAAACAGATTATGTCAATTGTGACATCACTGATGATGTCATAATTGATTTTGACCATCTTTTCAAAACTGTAAAATTGACGCTTCTGAACTCACGGATGGCACAGAATCATCTACGACAGTAATTTTAAAACCGATAATGTCAATTGTGACATCACTGATGATGTCATAATTGATTTTGACAATCTTTTCAAAACTGTAAAATTGACACTTCTGAACTCACGGATGGCAGAGACATCATCTACGACAGTAATTTTAAAACCGATTATGTCAATTGTGACATCACTGATGATGTCATAATTGATTTTGACCATCTTTTCAAAACTGTAAAATTGACGCTTCTGAACTCACGGATGGCACAGACATCATCTACGACAGTAATTTTAAAACCGATTATGTCAATTGTGACATCACTGATGATGTCATAATTGATTTTGACCATCTTTTCAAAACTGTGAAATTGATGCTTCTGAACTCACGAATGGCACGGACATCATCTACGACAGTAATTTTAAAACCGATAATGTCAATTGTGACATCACTGATGATGTCATAATTGATTTTAACCATCTTTTCAAAACTGTAAAATTGACGCTTCTGAACTCACGGATGGCACGGACATCATCTACGACAGTAATTTTAAAACCGATAATGTCAATTGTGACATCACTGATGATGTCATAATTGATTTTACCATCTTTTCAAAACTGTAAATTTGACGATTCTGAACTCACGGATGGCACGGACATCATCTACGACAGTAATTTTAAAACCGATTATGTCAATTGTGACATCACTGATGATGTCATAATTGATTTTGACCATCTTTTCAAAACTGTAAAATTGACGCTTCTGAACTCACTGATGGCACGGACTTCATCTACGACAGTAATTTTAAAACCGATTATGTCAATTGTGACATCACTGATGATGTCATAATTGATTTCGACATCTTTTCAAAACTGTGAAATTGATGCTTCTGAACTCACGAATGGCACAGACATAATCTACGACAGTAATTTTAAAACCGATAATGTAAATTGTGACATCACTGATGATGTCATAATTGATTTTAACCATCTTTTCAAAACTGTAAAATTGACGCTTCTGAACTCACGGATGGCACTAACATCATCTACGACAGTAATTTTAAAACCGATAATGTCAATTGTGACATCACTGATGATGTCATAATTGATTTTGACCATTTTTTCAAAACTGTAAAATTGACGCTTCTGAACTCACGGATGGCACAGACATCATCTAAGACAGTAATTTTTAAACAGATTATGTCAATTGTGACATCACTGATGATGTCATAATTGATTTTGACCATCTTTTCAAAACTGTAAAATTGACGCTTCTGAACTCACGGATGGCACGGACATCATCTAAGACAGTAATTTTAAAACCGATAATGTCAATTGTGACATCACTGATGATGTCATAATTGATTTTACCATCTTTTCAAAACTGTAAATTTGACGATTCTGAACTCACGGATGGCACGGACATCATCTACGACAGTAATTTTAAAACCGATTATGTCAATTGTGACATCACTGATGATGTCATAATTGATTTTGACCATCTTTTCAAAACTGTAAAATTGACGCTTCTGAACTCACTGATGGCACGGACTTCATCTACGACAGTAATTTTAAAACCGATTATGTCAATTGTGACATCACTGATGATGTCATAATTGATTTCGACATCTTTTCAAAACTGTGAAATTGATGCTTCTGAACTCACGAATGGCACAGACATCATCTACGACAGTAATTTTAAAACCGATAATGTCAATTGTGACATCACTGATGATGTCATAATTGATTTTAACCATCTTTTCAAAACTGTAAAATTGACGCTTCTGAACTCACGGATGGCACTAACATCATCTACGACAGTAATTTTAAAACCGATAATGTCAATTGTGACATCACTGATGATGTCATAATTGATTTTAACCATCTTTTCAAAACTGTAAAATTGACGCTTCTGAACTCACGGATGGCACAGACATCATCTACGACAGTAATTTTAAAACCGATTTTGTCAATTGTGACATCACTGATGATGTCATAATTGATTTTGACCATCTTTTCAAAACTGTGAAATTGATGCTTCTGAACTCACGAATGGCACAGACATCATCTACAACAGTAATTTTAAAACCGATAATGTCAATTGTGACATCACTGATGATGTCATAATTGATTTTGACCATTTTTTCAAAACTGTAAAATTGACGCTTCTGAACTCACGGATGGCACAGACATCATCTAAAACAGTAATTTTTAAACAGATTATGTCAATTGTGACATCACTGATGATGTCATAATTGATTTTGACCATCTTTTCAAAACTGTAAAATTGACGCTTCTGAACTCACGGAAGGCACAGAATCATCTACGACAGTAATTTTAAAACCGATAATGTCAATTGTGACATCACTGATGATGTCATAATTGATTTTGACCATCTTTTCAAAACTGTAAAATTGACACTTCTGAACTCACGGATGGCAGAGACATCATCTACGACAGTAATTTTAAAACCGATTATGTCAATTGTGACATCACTGATGATGTCATAATTGATTTTGACCATCTTTTCAAAACTGTAAAATTGACGCTTCTGAACTCACGGATGGCACAGACATCATCTACGACAGTAATTTTAAAACCGATTATGTCAATTGTGACATCACTGATGATGTCATAATTGATTTTGACCATCTTTTCAAAACTGTGAAATTGATGCTTCTGAACTCACGAATGGCACGGACATCATCTATGACAGTAATTTTAAAACCGATAATGTCAATTGTGACATCACTGATGATGTCATAATTGATTTTAACCATCTTTTCAAAACTGTAAAATTGACGCTTCTGAACTCACGGATGGCACGGACATCATCTACGACAGTAATTTTAAAACCGATAATGTCAATTGTGACATCACTGATGATGTCATAATTGATTTTACCATCTTTTCAAAACTGTAAATTTGACGATTCTGAACTCACGGATGGCACGGACATCATCTACGACAGTAATTTTAAAACCGATTATGTCAATTGTGACATCACTGATGATGTCATAATTGATTTTGACCATCTTTTCAAAACTGTAAAATTGACGCTTCTGAACTCACTGATGGCACGGACTTCATCTACGACAGTAATTTTAAAACCGATTATGTCAATTGTGACATCACTGATGATGTCATAATTGATTTCGACATCTTTTCAAAACTGTGAAATTGATGCTTCTGAACTCACGAATGGCACAGACATCATCTACGACAGTAATTTTAAAACCGATAATGTCAATTGTGACATCACTGATGATGTCATAATTGATTTTAACCATCTTTTCAAAACTGTAAAATTGACGCTTCTGAACTCACGGATGGCACTAACATCATCTACGACAGTAATTTTAAAACCGATAATGTCAATTGTGACATCACTGATGATGTCATAATTGATTTTGACCATTTTTTCAAAACTGTAAAATTGACGCTTCTGAACTCACGGATGGCACGGACATCATCTAAGACAGTAATTTTAAAACCGATAATGTCAATTGTGACATCACTGATGATGTCATAATTGATTTTACCATCTTTTCAAAACTGTAAATTTGACGATTCTGAACTCACGGATGGCACGGACATCATCTACGACAGTAATTTTAAAACCGATTATGTCAATTGTGACATCACTGATGATGTCATAATTGATTTTGACCATCTTTTCAAAACTGTAAAATTGACGCTTCTGAACTCACTGATGGCACGGACTTCATCTACGACAGTAATTTTAAAACCGATTATGTCAATTGTGACATCACTGATGATGTCATAATTGATTTCGACATCTTTTCAAAACTGTGAAATTGATGCTTCTGAACTCACGAATGGCACAGACATCATCTACGACAGTAATTTTAAAACCGATAATGTCAATTGTGACATCACTGATGATGTCATAATTGATTTTAACCATCTTTTCAAAACTGTAAAATTGACGCTTCTGAACTCACGGATGGCACTAACATCATCTACGACAGTAATTTTAAAACCGATAATGTCAATTGTGACATCACTGATGATGTCATAATTGATTTTAACCATCTTTTCAAAACTGTAAAATTGACGCTTCTGAACTCACGGATGGCACGGACATAATCTACGACAGTAATTTTAAAACCGATAATGTCAATTGTGACATCACTGATGATGTCATAATTGATTTTGACCAACTTTTCAAAACTGTAAAATTGACGCTTCTGAACTCACGGATGGCACAGACATCATCTACGACAGTAATTTTAAAACCGATTTTGTCAATTGTGACATCACTGATGATGTCATAATTGATTTTGACCATCTTTTCAAAACTGTAAAATTGACGCTTCTGAACTCACGGATGTCACGGACATCATCTACGACAGTAATTTTAAAACCGATAATGTCAATTGTGACATCACTGATGATGTCATAATTGATTTTAACCATCTTTTCAAAACTGTAAATTTGACGATTCTGAACTCACGGATGGCACGGACATCATCTACGACAGTAATTTTAAAACCGATTATGTCAATTGTGACATCACTGATGATGTCATAATTGATTTTGACCATCTTTTCAAAACTGTAAAATTGACGCTTCTGAACTCACTGATGGCACGGACTTCATCTACGACAGTAATTTTAAAACCGATTATGTCAATTGTGACATCACTGATGATGTCATAATTGATTTCGACATCTTTTCAAAACTGTGAAATTGATGCTTCTGAACTCACGAATGGCACAGACATCATCTACGACAGTAATTTTAAAACCGATAATGTCAATTGTGACATCACTGATGATGTCATAATTGATTTTAACCATCTTTTCAAAACTGTAAAATTGACGCTTCTGAACTCACGGATCGCACGGACATCATCTACGACAGTAATTTTAAAACCGATAATGTCAATTGTGACATCACTGATGATGTCATAATTGATTTTAACCATCTTTTCAAAACTGTAAATTTGACGATTCTGAACTCACGGATGGCACGGACATCATCTACGACAGTAATTTTAAAACCGATTATGTCAATTGTGACATCACTGATGATGTCACAATTGATTTTGACCATCTTTTCAAAACTGTAAAATTGACGCTTCTGAACTCACGGATGGCACGGACATCATCTACGACAGTAATTTTAAAACCGATAATGTCAATTGTGACATCACTGATGATGTCATAATTGATTTTAACCATCTTTTCAAAACTGTAAATTTGACGATTCTGAACTCACGGATGGCACGGACATCATCTACGACAGTAATTTTAAAACCGATTATGTCAATTGTGACATCACTGATGATGTCATAATTGATTTTGACCATCTTTTCAAAACTGTAAAATTGACGCTTCTGAACTCACTGATGGCACGGACTTCATCTACGACAGTAATTTTAAAACCGATTATGTCAATTGTGACATCACTGATGATGTCATAATTGATTTCGACATCTTTTCAAAACTGTGAAATTGATGCTTCTGAACTCACGAATGGCACAGACATCATCTACGACAGTAATTTTAAAACCGATAATGTCAATTGTGACATCACTGATGATGTCATAATTGATTTTAACCATCTTTTCAAAACTGTAAAATTGACGCTTCTGAACTCACGGATCGCACGGACATCATCTACGACAGTAATTTTAAAACCGATAATGTCAATTGTGACATCACTGATGATGTCATAATTGATTTTAACCATCTTTTCAAAACTGTAAATTTGACGATTCTGAACTCACGGATGGCACGGACATCATCTACGACAGTAATTTTAAAACCGATTATGTCAATTGTGACATCACTGATGATGTCATAATTGATTTTGACCAACTTTTCAAAACTGTAAAATGGACGCTTCTGAACTCTCGGAGGGCACAGACATCATCTACGACAGTAATTTTAAAACCGATTATGTCAATTGTGACATCACTGATGATGTCATAATTGATTTTGACCATCTTTTCAAAACTGTGAAATTGATGCTTCTGAACTCACGAATGGCACGGACATCATCTACGACAGTAATTTTAAAACCGATAATGTCAATTGTGACATCACTGATGATGTCATAATTGATTTTAACCATCTTTTCAAAACTGTAAAATTGACGCTTCTGAACTCACGGATGGCACGGACATCATCTACGACAGTAATTTTAAAACCGATAATGTCAATTGTGACAGCACTGATGATGTCATAATTGATTTCGACATCTTTTCAAAACTGTGAAATTGATGCTTCTGAACTCACGAATGGCACAGACATCATCTACGACAGTAATTTTAAAACCGATAATGTCAATTGTGACATCACTGATGATGTCATAATTGATTTTGACCATTTTTTCAAAACTGTAAAATTGACGCTTCTGAACTCACGGATGGCACAGACATCATCTAAGACAGTAATTTTTAAACAGATTATGTCAATTGTGACATCACTGATGATGTCATAATTGATTTTGACCATCTTTTCAAAACTGTAAAATTGACGCTTCTGAACTCACGGATGGCACAGACATCATCTACGACAGTAATTTTAAAACCGATAATGTCAATTGTGACATCACTGATGATGTCATAATTGATTTTGACCATCTTTTCAAAACTATCAAATTGACGCTTCTGAACTCATGGAGGGCACGGACTTCATCTACGACAGTAATTTTAAAACCGATTATGTCAATTGTGACATCATTGATGATGTCATAATTGATTTTGACCATCTTTTCAAATCTGTAAATTTGACGATTCTGAACTCACGGATGGCACAGACATCATCTACGACAGTAATTTTAAAACCGATTATGTCAATTGTGACATCACTGATGATGTCATAATTGATTTTGACCATCTTTTCAAATCTGTAAATTTGACGATTCTGAACTCACGGATGGCACGGACAACATCTACGACAGTAATTTTAAAACCGATTATGGCAATTGTGACATCACTGATGATGTCATAATTGATTTCGACCATCTTTTCAAAACTGTAAAATTGACGCTTCTGAACTCACGGATGGCACGGACATCATCTACGACAGTAATTTTAAAACCGATTATGTCAATTGTGACATCACTGATGATGTCATAATTGATTTTGACCATCTTTTCAAAACTGTAAATTTGACGATTCTGAACTCACGGATGGCACGGACATCATCTACGACAGTAATTTTAAAACCGATTATGGCAATTGTGACATCACTGATGATGTCATAATTGATTTCGACCATCTTTTCAAAACTGTAAAATTGACGCTTCTGAACTCACGGATGGCACGGACATCATCTACGACAGTAATTTTAAAACCGATAATGTCTATTGTGACATCACTGATGATGTCATAATTGATTTTAACCATCTTTTCAAAACTGTAAATTTGACGATTCTGAACTCACGGATGGCACGGACATCATCTACGACAGTAATTTTAAAACCGATTATGTCAATTGTGACATCACTGATGATGTCATAATTGATTTTGACCATCTTTTCAAAACTGTAAATTTGACGATTCTGAACTCACGGATGGCACGGACATCATCTACGACAGTAATTTTAAAACCGATTATGGCAATTGTGACATCACTGATGATGTCATAATTGATTTCGACCATCTTTTCAAAACTGTAAAATTGACGCTTCTGAACTCACGGATGGCACGGACATCATCTACGACAGTAATTTTAAAACCGATAATGTCTACTGTGACATCACTGATGATGTCATAATTGATTTTAACCATCTTTTCAAAACTGTAAATTTGACGATTCTGAACTCACGGATGGCACGGACATCATCTACGACAGTAATTTTAAAACCGATTATGTCAATTGTGACATCACTGATGATGTCATAATTGATTTTGACCATCTTTTCAAAACTGTAAAATTGACGCTTCTGAACTCACTGATGGCACGGACTTCATCTACGACAGTAATTTTAAAACCGATTATGTCAATTGTGACATCACTGATGATGTCATAATTGATTTCGACATCTTTTCAAAACTGTGAAATTGATGCTTCTGAACTCACGAATGGCACAGACATCATCTACGACAGTAATTTTAAAACCAATAATGTCAATTGTGACATCACTGATGATGTCATAATTGATTTTAACCATCTTTTCAAAACTGTAAAATTGACGCTTCTGAACTCACGGATGTCACGGACATCATCTACGACAGTAATTTTAAAACCGATAATGTCAATTGTGACATCACTGATGATGTCATAATTGATTTTAACCATCTTTTCAAAACTGTAAATTTGACGATTCTGAACTCACGGATGGCACGGACATCATCTACGACAGTAATTTTAAAACCGATTATGTCAATTGTGACATCACTGATGATGTCATAATTGATTTTGACCATCTTTTCAAAACTGTAAAATTGACGCTTCTGAACTCACTGATGGCACGGACTTCATCTACGACAGTAATTTTAAAACCGATTATGTCAATTGTGACATCACTGATGATGTCATAATTGATTTCGACATCTTTTCAAAACTGTGAAATTGATGCTTCTGAACTCACGAATGGCACAGACATCATCTACGACAGTAATTTTAAAACCGATAATGTCAATTGTGACATCACTGATGATGTCATAATTGATTTTAACCATCTTTTCAAAACTGTAAAATTGACGCTTCTGAACTCACGGATCGCACGGACATCATCTACGACAGTAATTTTAAAACCGATAATGTCAATTGTGACATCACTGATGATGTCATAATTGATTTTAACCATCTTTTCAAAACTGTAAATTTGACGATTCTGAACTCACGGATGGCACGGACATCATCTACGACAGTAATTTTAAAACCGATTATGTCAATTGTGACATCACTGATGATGTCACAATTGATTTTGACCATCTTTTCAAAACTGTAAAATTGACGCTTCTGAACTCACGGATGGCACGGACATCATCTACGACAGTAATTTTAAAACCGATAATGTCAATTGTGACATCACTGATGATGTCATAATTGATTTTAACCATCTTTTCAAAACTGTAAATTTGACGATTCTGAACTCACGGATGGCACGGACATCATCTACGACAGTAATTTTAAAACCGATTATGTCAATTGTGACATCACTGATGATGTCATAATTGATTTTGACCATCTTTTCAAAACTGTAAAATTGACGCTTCTGAACTCACTGATGGCACGGACTTCATCTACGACAGTAATTTTAAAACCGATTATGTCAATTGTGACATCACTGATGATGTCATAATTGATTTCGACATCTTTTCAAAACTGTGAAATTGATGCTTCTGAACTCACGAATGGCACAGACATCATCTACGACAGTAATTTTAAAACCGATAATGTCAATTGTGACATCACTGATGATGTCATAATTGATTTTAACCATCTTTTCAAAACTGTAAAATTGACGCTTCTGAACTCACGGATCGCACGGACATCATCTACGACAGTAATTTTAAAACCGATAATGTCAATTGTGACATCACTGATGATGTCATAATTGATTTTAACCATCTTTTCAAAACTGTAAATTTGACGATTCTGAACTCACGGATGGCACGGACATCATCTACGACAGTAATTTTAAAACCGATTATGTCAATTGTGACATCACTGATGATGTCATAATTGATTTTGACCAACTTTTCAAAACTGTAAAATGGACGCTTCTGAACTCTCGGAGGGCACAGACATCATCTACGACAGTAATTTTAAAACCGATTATGTCAATTGTGACATCACTGATGATGTCATAATTGATTTTGACCATCTTTTCAAAACTGTGAAATTGATGCTTCTGAACTCACGAATGGCACGGACATCATCTACGACAGTAATTTTAAAACCGATAATGTCAATTGTGACATCACTGATGATGTCATAATTGATTTTAACCATCTTTTCAAAACTGTAAAATTGACGCTTCTGAACTCACGGATGGCACGGACATCATCTACGACAGTAATTTTAAAACCGATAATGTCAATTGTGACATCACTGATGATGTCATAATTGATTTCGACATCTTTTCAAAACTGTGAAATTGATGCTTCTGAACTCACGAATGGCACAGACATCATCTACGACAGTAATTTTAAAACCGATAATGTCAATTGTGACATCACTGATGATGTCATAATTGATTTTGACCATTTTTTCAAAACTGTAAAATTGACGCTTCTGAACTCACGGATGGCACAGACATCATCTAAGACAGTAATTTTTAAACAGATTATGTCAATTGTGACATCACTGATGATGTCATAATTGATTTTGACCATCTTTTCAAAACTGTAAAATTGACGCTTCTGAACTCACGGATGGCACAGACATCATCTACGACAGTAATTTTAAAACCGATAATGTCAATTGTGACATCACTGATGATGTCATAATTGATTTTGACCATCTTTTCAAAACTATCAAATTGACGCTTCTGAACTCACGGAGGGCACGGACTTCATCTACGACAGTAATTTTAAAACCGATTATGTCAATTGTGACATCATTGATGATGTCATAATTGATTTTGACCATCTTTTCAAATCTGTAAATTTGACGATTCTGAACTCACGGATGGCACAGACATCATCTACGACAGTAATTTTAAAACCGATTATGTCAATTGTGACATCACTGATGATGTCATAATTGATTTTGACCATCTTTTCAAATCTGTAAATTTGACGATTCTGAACTCACGGATGGCACGGACAACATCTACGACAGTAATTTTAAAACCGATTATGGCAATTGTGACATCACTGATGATGTCATAATTGATTTCGACCATCTTTTCAAAACTGTAAAATTGACGCTTCTGAACTCACGGATGGCACGGACATCATCTACGACAGTAATTTTAAAACCGATTATGTCAATTGTGACATCACTGATGATGTCATAATTGATTTTGACCATCTTTTCAAAACTGTAAATTTGACGATTCTGAACTCACGGATGGCACGGACATCATCTACGACAGTAATTTTAAAACCGATTATGGCAATTGTGACATCACTGATGATGTCATAATTGATTTCGACCATCTTTTCAAAACTGTAAAATTGACGCTTCTGAACTCACGGATGGCACGGACATCATCTACGACAGTAATTTTAAAACCGATAATGTCTATTGTGACATCACTGATGATGTCATAATTGATTTTAACCATCTTTTCAAAACTGTAAATTTGACGATTCTGAACTCACGGATGGCACGGACATCATCTACGACAGTAATTTTAAAACCGATTATGTCAATTGTGACATCACTGATGATGTCATAATTGATTTTGACCATCTTTTCAAAACTGTAAATTTGACGATTCTGAACTCACGGATGGCACGGACATCATCTACGACAGTAATTTTAAAACCGATTATGGCAATTGTGACATCACTGATGATGTCATAATTGATTTCGACCATCTTTTCAAAACTGTAAAATTGACGCTTCTGAACTCACGGATGGCACGGACATCATCTACGACAGTAATTTTAAAACCGATAATGTCTATTGTGACATCACTGATGATGTCATAATTGATTTTAACCATCTTTTCAAAACTGTAAATTTGACGATTCTGAACTCACGGATGGCACGGACATCATCTACGACAGTAATTTTAAAACCGATTATGTCAATTGTGACATCACTGATGATGTCATAATTGATTTTGACCATCTTTTCAAAACTGTAAAATTGACGCTTCTGAACTCACTGATGGCACGGACTTCATCTACGACAGTAATTTTAAAACCGATTATGTCAATTGTGACATCACTGATGATGTCATAATTGATTTCGACATCTTTTCAAAACTGTGAAATTGATGCTTCTGAACTCACGAATGGCACAGACATCATCTACGACAGTAATTTTAAAACCAATAATGTCAATTGTGACATCACTGATGATGTCATAATTGATTTTAACCATCTTTTCAAAACTGTAAAATTGACGCTTCTGAACTCACGGATGGCACGGACATCATCTACGACAGTAATTTTAAAACCGATAATGTCAATTGTGACATCACTGATGATGTCATAATTGATTTTACCATCTTTTCAAAACTGTAAATTTGACGATTCTGAACTCACGGATGGCACGGACATCATCTACGACAGTAATTTTAAAACCGATTATGTCAATTGTGACATCACTGATGATGTCATAATTGATTTTGACCATCTTTTCAAAACTGTAAAATTGACGCTTCTGAACTCACTGATGGCACGGACTTCATCTACGACAGTAATTTTAAAACCGATTATGTCAATTGTGACATCACTGATGATGTCATAATTGATTTCGACATCTTTTCAAAACTGTGAAATTGATGCTTCTGAACTCACGAATGGCACAGACATCATCTACGACAGTAATTTTAAAACCGATAATGTAAATTGTGACATCACTGATGATGTCATAATTGATTTTAACCATCTTTTCAAAACTGTAAAATTGACGCTTCTGAACTCACGGATGGCACTAACATCATCTACGACAGTAATTTTAAAACCGATAATGTCAATTGTGACATCACTGATGATGTCATAATTGATTTTGACTATTTTTTCAAAACTGTAAAATTGACGCTTCTGAACTCACGGATGGCACAGACATCATCTAAGACAGTAATTTTTAAACAGATTATGTCAATTGTGACATCACTGATGATGTCATAATTGATTTTGACCATCTTTTCAAAACTGTAAAATTGACGCTTCTGAACTCACGGATGGCACGGACATCATCTAAGACAGTAATTTTAAAACCGATAATGTCAATTGTGACATCACTGATGATGTCATAATTGATTTTACCATCTTTTCAAAACTGTAAATTTGACGATTCTGAACTCACGGATGGCACGGACATCATCTACGACAGTAATTTTAAAACCGATTATGTCAATTGTGACATCACTGATGATGTCATAATTGATTTTGACCATCTTTTCAAAACTGTAAAATTGACGCTTCTGAACTCACTGATGGCACGGACTTCATCTACGACAGTAATTTTAAAACCGATTATGTCAATTGTGACATCACTGATGATGTCATAATTGATTTCGACATCTTTTCAAAACTGTGAAATTGATGCTTCTGAACTCACGAATGGCACAGACATCATCTACGACAGTAATTTTAAAACCGATAATGTCAATTGTGACATCACTGATGATGTCATAATTGATTTTAACCATCTTTTCAAAACTGTAAAATTGACGCTTCTGAACTCACGGATGGCACTAACATCATCTACGACAGTAATTTTAAAACCGATAATGTCAATTGTGACATCTCTGATGATGTCATAATTGATTTTAACCATCTTTTCAAAACTGTAAAATTGACGCTTCTGAACTCACGGATGGCACAGACATCATCTACGACAGTAATTTTAAAACCGATTTTGTCAATTGTGACATCACTGATGATGTCATAATTGATTTTGACCATCTTTTCAAAACTGTGAAATTGATGCTTCTGAACTCACGAATGGCACAGACATCATCTACAACAGTAATTTTAAAACCGATAATGTCAATTGTGACATCACTGATGATGTCATAATTGATTTTGACCATTTTTTCAAAACTGTAAAATTGACGCTTCTGAACTCACGGATGGCACAGACATCATCTAAAACAGTAATTTTTAAACAGATTATGTCAATTGTGACATCACTGATGATGTCATAATTGATTTTGACCATCTTTTCAAAACTGTAAAATTGACGCTTCTGAACTCACGGATGGCACAGAATCATCTACGACAGTAATTTTAAAACCGATAATGTCAATTGTGACATCACTGATGATGTCATAATTGATTTTGACCATCTTTTCAAAACTGTAAAATTGACGCTTCTGAACTCACGGAGGGCACGGACTTCATCTACGACAGTAATTTTAAAACCGATTATGTCAATTGTGACATCACTGATGATGTCATAATTGATTTTGACAATCTTTTCAAAACTGTAAAATTGACACTTCTGAACTCACGGATGGCAGAGACATCATCTACGACAGTAATTTTAAAACCGATTATGTCAATTGTGACATCACTGATGATGTCATAATTGATTTTGACCATCTTTTCAAAACTGTAAAATTGACGCTTCTGAACTCACGGATGGCACAGACATCATCTACGACAGTAATTTTAAAACCGATTATGTCAATTGTGACATCACTGATGATGTCATAATTGATTTTGACCATCTTTTCAAAACTGTGAAATTGATGCTTCTGAACTCACGAATGGCACGGACATCATCTATGACAGTAATTTTAAAACCGATTATGTCAATTGTGACATCACTGATGATGTCATAATTGATTTTAACCATCTTTTCAAAACTGTAAAATTGACGCTTCTGAACTCACGGATCGCACGGACATCATCTACGACAGTAATTTTAAAACCGATAATGTCAATTGTGACATCACTGATGATGTCATAATTGATTTTAACCATCTTTTCAAAACTGTAAATTTGACGATTCTGAACTCACGGATGGCACGGACATCATCTACGACAGTAATTTTAAAACCGATTATGTCAATTGTGACATCACTGATGATGTCATAATTGATTTTGACCAACTTTTCAAAACTGTAAAATGGACGCTTCTGAACTCTCGGAGGGCACAGACATCATCTACGACAGTAATTTTAAAACCGATTATGTCAATTGTGACATCACTTATGATGTCATAATTGATTTTGACCATCTTTTCAAAACTGTGAAATTGATGCTTCTGAACTCACGAATGGCACGGACATCATCTACGACAGTAATTTTAAAACCGATAATGTCAATTGTGACATCACTGATGATGTCATAATTGATTTTAACCATCTTTTCAAAACTGTAAAATTGACGCTTCTGAACTCACGGATGGCACGGACATCATCTACGACAGTAATTTTAAAACCGATAATGTCAATTGTGACATCACTGATGATGTCATAATTGATTTCGACATCTTTTCAAAACTGTGAAATTGATGCTTCTGAACTCACGAATGGCACAGACATCATCTACGACAGTAATTTTAAAACCGATAATGTCAATTGTGACATCACTGATGATGTCATAATTGATTTTAACCATCTTTTCAAAACTGTAAAATTGACGCTTCTGAACTCACGGATGGCACTAACATCATCTACGACAGTAATTTTAAAACCGATAATGTCAATTGTGACATCACTGATGATGTCATAATTGATTTTGACCATTTTTTCAAAACTGTAAAATTGACGCTTCTGAACTCACGGATGGCACAGACATTATCTAAGACAGTAATTTTTAAACAGATTATGTCAATTGTGACATCACTGATGATGTCATAATTGATTTTGACCATCTTTTCAAAACTATCAAATTGACGCTTCTGAACTCACGGAGGGCACGGACTTCATCTACGACAGTAATTTTAAAACCGATTATGTCAATTGTGACATCATTTAAGATGTCATAATTGATTTTGACCATCTTTTCAAATCTGTAAATTTGACGATTCTGAACTCACGGATGGCACAGACATCATCTACGACAGTAATTTTAAAACCGATTATGTCAATTGTGACATCACTGATGATGTCATAATTGATTTTGACCATCTTTTCAAATCTGTAAATTTGACGATTCTGAACTCACGGATGGCACGGACAACATCTACGACAGTAATTTTAAAACCGATTATGGCAATTGTGACATCACTGATGATGTCATAATTGATTTTGACCATCTTTTCAAAACTGTAAAATTGACGCTTCTGAACTCACGGATGGCACGGACATCATCTACGACAGTAATTTTAAAACCGATTATGTCAATTGTGACATCACTGATGATGTCATAATTGATTTTGACCATCTTTTCAAAACTGTAAATTTGACGATTCTGAACTCACGGATGGCACGGACATCATCTACGACAGTAATTTTAAAACCGATTATGGCAATTGTGACATCACTGATGATGTCATAATTGATTTCGACCATCTTTTCAAAACTGTAAAATTGACGCTTCTGAACTCACGGATGGCACGGACATCATCTACGACAGTAATTTTAAAACCGATAATGTCTATTGTGACATCACTGATGATGTCATAATTGATTTTAACCATCTTTTCAAAACTGTAAATTTGACGATTCTGAACTCACGGATGGCACGGACATCATCTACGACAGTAATTTTAAAACCGATTATGTCAATTGTGACATCACTGATGATGTCATAATTGATTTTGACCATCTTTTCAAAACTGTAAATTTGACGATTCTGAACTCACGGATGGCACGGACATCATCTACGACAGTAATTTTAAAACCGATTATGGCAATTGTGACATCACTGATGATGTCATAATTGATTTCGACCATCTTTTCAAAACTGTAAAATTGACGCTTCTGAACTCACGGATGGCACGGACATCATCTACGACAGTAATTTTAAAACCGATAATGTCTATTGTGACATCACTGATGATGTCATAATTGATTTTAACCATCTTTTCAAAACTGTAAATTTGACGATTCTGAACTCACGGATGGCACGGACATCATCTACGACAGTAATTTTAAAACCGATTATGTCAATTGTGACATCACTGATGATGTCATAATTGATTTTGACCATCTTTTCAAAACTGTAAAATTGACGCTTCTGAACTCACTGATGGCACGGACTTCATCTACGACAGTAATTTTAAAACCGATTATGTCAATTGTGACATCACTGATGATGTCATAATTGATTTCGACATCTTTTCAAAACTGTGAAATTGATGCTTCTGAACTCACGAATGGCACAGACATCATCTACGACAGTAATTTTAAAACCGATAATGTCAATTGTGACATCACTGATGATGTCATAATTGATTTTAACCATCTTTTCAAAACTGTAAAATTGACGCTTCTGAACTCACGGATGGCACTAACATCATCTACGACAGTAATTTTAAAACCGATAATGTCAATTGTGACATCACTGATGATGTCATAATTGATTTTAACCATCTTTTCAAAACTGTAAAATTGACGCTTCTGAACTCACGGATGGCACAGACATCATCTACGACAGTAATTTTAAAACCGATTTTGTCAATTGTGACATCACTGATGATGTCATAATTGATTTTGACCATCTTTTCAAAACTGTGAAATTGATGCTTCTGAACTCACGAATGGCACAGACATCATCTACAACAGTAATTTTAAAACCGATAATGTCAATTGTGACATCACTGATGATGTCATAATTGAGTTTGACCATTTTTTCAAAACTGTAAAATTGACGCTTCTGAACTCACGGATGGCACAGACATCATCTAAAACAGTAATTTTTAAACAGATTATGTCAATTGTGACATCACTGATGATGTCATAATTGATTTTGACCATCTTTTCAAAACTGTAAAATTGACGCTTCTGAACTCACGGATGGCACAGAATCATCTACGACAGTAATTTTAAAACCGATAATGTCAATTGTGACATCACTGATGATGTCATAATTGATTTTGACCATCTTTTCAAAACTGTAAAATTGACGCTTCTGAACTCACGGAGGGCACGGACTTCATCTACGACAGTAATTTTAAAACCGATTATGTCAATTGTGACATCACTGATGATGTCATAATTGATTTTGACAATCTTTTCAAAACTGTAAAATTGACACTTCTGAACTCACGGATGGCAGAGACATCATCTACGACAGTAATTTTAAAACCGATTATGTCAATTGTGACATCACTGATGATGTCATAATTGATTTTGACCATCTTTTCAAAACTGTAAAATTGACGCTTCTGAACTCACGGATGGCACAGACATCATCTACGACAGTAATTTTAAAACCGATTATGTCAATTGTGACATCACTGATGATGTCATAATTGATTTTGACCATCTTTTCAAAACTGTGAAATTGATGCTTCTGAACTCACGAATGGCACGGACATCATCTATGACAGTAATTTTAAAACCGATAATGTCAATTGTGACATCACTGATGATGTCATAATTGATTTTAACCATCTTTTCAAAACTGTAAAATTGACGCTTCTGAACTCACGGATGGCACGGACATCATCTACGACAGTAATTTTAAAACCGATAATGTCAATTGTGACATCACTGATGATGTCATAATTGATTTTACCATCTTTTCAAAACTGTAAATTTGACGATTCTGAACTCACGGATGGCACGGACATCATCTACGACAGTAATTTTAAAACCGATTATGTCAATTGTGACATCACTGATGATGTCATAATTGATTTTGACCATCTTTTCAAAACTGTAAAATTGACGCTTCTGAACTCACTGATGGCACGGACTTCATCTACGACAGTAATTTTAAAACCGATTATGTCAATTGTGACATCACTGATGATGTCATAATTGATTTCGACATCTTTTCAAAACTGTGAAATTGATGCTTCTGAACTCACAAATGGCACAGACATCATCTACGACAGTAATTTTAAAACCGATAATGTCAATTGTGACATCACTGATGATGTCATAATTGATTTTAACCATCTTTTCAAAACTGTAAAATTGACGCTTCTGAACTCACGGATGGCACTAACATCATCTACGACAGTAATTTTAAAACCGATAATGTCAATTGTGACATCACTGATGATGTCATAATTGATTTTGACCATTTTTTCAAAACTGTAAAATTGACGCTTCTGAACTCACGGATGGCACAGACATCATCTAATACAGTAATTTTTAAACAGATTATGTCAATTGTGACATCACTGATGATGTCATAATTGATTTTGACCATCTTTTCAAAACTGTAAAATTGACGCTTCTGAACTCACGGATGGCACGGACATCATCTAAGACAGTAATTTTAAAACCGATAATGTCAATTGTGACATCACTGATGATGTCATAATTGATTTTACCATCTTTTCAAAACTGTAAATTTGACGATTCTGAACTCACGGATGGCACGGACATCATCTACGACAGTAATTTTAAAACCGATTATGTCAATTGTGACATCACTGATGATGTCATAATTGATTTTGACCATCTTTTCAAAACTGTAAAATTGACGCTTCTGAACTCACTGATGGCACGGACTTCATCTACGACAGTAATTTTAAAACCGATTATGTCAATTGTGACATCACTGATGATGTCATAATTGATTTCGACATATTTTCAAAACTGTGAAATTGATGCTTCTGAACTCACGAATGGCACAGACATCATCTACGACAGTAATTTTAAAACCGATAATGTCAATTGTGACATCACTGATGATGTCATAATTGATTTTAACCATCTTTTCAAAACTGTAAAATTGACGCTTCTGAACTCACGGATGGCACTAACATCATCTACGACAGTAATTTTAAAACCGATAATGTCAATTGTGACATCACTGATGATGTCATAATTGATTTTAACCATCTTTTCAAAACTGTAAAATTGACGCTTCTGAACTCACGGATGGCACGGACATAATCTACGACAGTAATTTTAAAACCGATAATGTCAATTGTGACATCACTGATGATGTCATAATTGATTTTGACCAACTTTTCAAAACTGTAAAATTGACGCTTCTGAACTCACGGATGGCACAGACATCATCTACGACAGTAATTTTAAAACCGATTTTGTCAATTGTGACTTCACTGATGATGTCATAATTGATTTTGACCATCTTTTCAAAACTGTAAAATTGACGCTTCTGAACTCACGGATGGCACAGACATCATCTACGACAGTAATTTTAAAACCGATTATGTCAATTGTGACATCACTGATGATGTCATAATTGATTTTGACAATCTTTTCAAAACTGTAAAATTGACACTTCTGAACTCACGGATGGCAGAGACATCATCTACGACAGTAATTTTAAAACCGATTATGTCAATTGTGACATCACTGATGATGTCATAATTGATTTTGACCATCTTTTCAAAACTGTAAAATTGACGCTTCTGAACTCACGGATGGCACAGACATCATCTACGACAGGAATTTTAAAACCGATTATGTCAATTGTGACATCACTGATGATGTCATAATTGATTTTGACCATCTTTTCAAAACTGTGAAATTGATGCTTCTGAACTCACGAATGGCACGGACATCATCTACGACAGTAATTTTAAAACCGATAATGTCAATTGTGACATCACTGATGATGTCATAATTGATTTTAACCATCTCTTCAAAACTGTAAAATTGACGCTTCTGAACTCACGGATGGCACGGACATAATCTACGACAGTAATTTTAAAACCGATAATGTCAATTGTGACATCACTGATGATGTCATAATTGATTTTAACCATCTTTTCAAAACTGTAAATTTGACGATTCTGAACTCACGGATGGCACGGACATCATCTACGACAGTAATTTTAAAACCGATTATGTCAATTGTGACATCACTGATGATGTCATAATTGATTTTGACCATCTTTTCAAAACTGTAAAATTGACGCTTCTGAACTCACGGATGTCACGGACATCATCTACGACAGTAATTTTAAAACCGATAATGTCAATTGTGACATCACTGATGATGTCATAATTGATTTTAACCATCTTTTCAAAACTGTAAATTTGACGATTCTGAACTCACGGATGGCACGGACATCATCTACGACAGTAATTTTAAAACCGATTATGTCAATTGTGACATCACTGATGATGTCATAATTGATTTTGACCATCTTTTCAAAACTGTAAAATTGACGCTTCTGAACTCACTGATGGCACGGACTTCATCTACGACAGTAATTTTAAAACCGATTATGTCAATTGTGACATCACTGATGATGTCATAATTGATTTCGACATCTTTTCAAAACTGTGAAATTGATGCTTCTGAACTCACGAATGGCACAGACATCATCTACGACAGTAATTTTAAAACCGATAATGTCAATTGTGACATCACTGATGATGTCATAATTGATTTTAACCATCTTTTCAAAACTGTAAAATTGACGCTTCTGAACTCACGGATCGCACGGACATCATCTACGACAGTAATTTTAAAACCGATAATGTCAATTGTGACATCACTGATGATGTCATAATTGATTTTAACCATCTTTTCAAAACTGTAAATTTGACGATTCTGAACTCACGGATGGCACGGACATCATCTACGACAGTAATTTTAAAACCGATTATGTCAATTGTGACATCACTGATGATGTCATAATTGATTTTGACCATCTTTTCAAAACTGTAAAATTGACGCTTCTGAACTCACGGATGGCACGGACATCATCTACGACAGTAATTTTAAAACCGATAATGTCAATTGTGACATCACTGATGATGTCATAATTGATTTTAACCATCTTTTCAAAACTGTAAATTTGACGATTCTGAACTCACGGATGGCACGGACATCATCTACGACAGTAATTTTAAAACCGATTATGTCAATTGTGACATCACTGATGATGTCATAATTGATTTTGACCATCTTTTCAAAACTGTAAAATTGACGCTTCTGAACTCACTGATGGCACGGACTTCATCTACGACAGTAATTTTAAAACCGATTATGTCAATTGTGACATCACTGATGATGTCATAATTGATTTCGACATCTTTTCAAAACTGTGAAATTGATGCTTCTGAACTCACGAATGGCACAGACATCATCTACGACAGTAATTTTAAAACCGATAATGTCAATTGTGACATCACTGATGATGTCATAATTGATTTTAACCATCTTTTCAAAACTGTAATATTGACGCTTCTGAACTCACGGATCGCACGGACATCATCTACGACAGTAATTTTAAAACCGATAATGTCAATTGTGACATCACTGATGATGTCATAATTGATTTTAACCATCTTTTCAAAACTGTAAATTTGACGATTCTGAACTCACGGATGGCACGGACATCATCTACGACAGTAATTTTAAAACCGATTATGTCAATTGTGACATCACTGATGATGTCATAATTGATTTTGACCAACTTTTCAAAACTGTAAAATGGACGCTTCTGAACTCTCGGAGGGCACAGACATCATCTACGACAGTAATTTTAAAACCGATTATGTCAATTGTGACATCACTGATGATGTCATAATTGATTTTGACCATCTTTTCAAAACTGTGAAATTGATGCTTCTGAACTCACGAATGGCACGGACATCATCTACGACAGTAATTTTAAAACCGATAATGTCAATTGTGACATCACTGATGATGTCATAATTGATTTTAACCATCTTTTCAAAACTGTAAAATTGACGCTTCTGAACTCACGGATGGCACGGACATCATCTACGACAGTAATTTTAAAACCGATAATGTCAATTGTGACATCACTGATGATGTCATAATTGATTTCGACATCTTTTCAAAACTGTGAAATTGATGCTTCTGAACTCACGAATGGCACAGACATCATCTACGACAGTAATTTTAAAACCGATAATGTCAATTGTGACATCACTGATGATGTCATAATTGATTTTAACCATCTTTTCAAAACTGTAAAATTGACGCTTCTGAACTCACGGATGGCACTAACATCATCTACGACAGTAATTTTAAAACCGATAATGTCAATTGTGACATCACTGATGATGTCATAATTGATTTTGACCATTTTTTCAAAACTGTAAAATTGACGCTTCTGAACTCACGGATGGCACAGACATCATCTAAGACAGTAATTTTTAAACAGATTATGTCAATTGTGACATCACTGATGATGTCATAATTGATTTTGACCATCTTTTCAAAACTGTAAAATTGACGCTTCTGAACTCACGGATGGCACAGACATCATCTACGACAGTAATTTTAAAACCGATAATGTCAATTGTGACATCACTGATGATGTCATAATTGATTTTGACCATCTTTTCAAAACTATCAAATTGACGCTTCTGAACTCACGGAGGGCACGGACTTCATCTACGACAGTAATTTTAAAACCGATTATGTCAATTGTGACATCATTGATGATGTCATAATTGATTTTGACCATCTTTTCAAATCTGTAAATTTGACGATTCTGAACTCACGGATGGCACAGACATCATCTACGACAGTAATTTTAAAACCGATTATGTCAATTGTGACATCACTGATGATGTCATAATTGATTTTGACCATCTTTTCAAATCTGTAAATTTGACGATTCTGAACTCACGGATGGCACGGACAACATCTACGACAGTAATTTTAAAACCGATTATGGCAATTGTGACATCACTGATGATGTCATAATTGATTTCGACCATCTTTTCAAAACTGTAAAATTGACGCTTCTGAACTCACGGATGGCACGGACATCATCTATGACAGTAATTTTAAAACCGATTATGTCAATTGTGACATCACTGATGATGTCATAATTGATTTTGACCATCTTTTCAAAACTGTAAATTTGACGATTCTGAACTCACGGATGGCACGGACATCATCTACGACAGTAATTTTAAAACCGATTATGGCAATTGTGACATCACTGATGATGTCATAATTGATTTCGACCATCTTTTCAAAACTGTAAAATTGACGCTTCTGAACTCACGGATGGCACGGACATCATCTACGACAGTAATTTTAAAACCGATAATGTCTATTGTGACATCACTGATGATGTCATAATTGATTTTAACCATATTTTCAAAACTGTAAATTTGACGATTCTGAACTCACGGATGGCACGGACATCATCTACGACAGTAATTTTAAAACCGATTATGTCAATTGTGACATCACTGATGATGTCATAATTGATTTTGACCATCTTTTCAAAACTGTAAATTTGACGATTCTGAACTCACGGATGGCACGGACATCATCTACGACAGTAATTTTAAAACCGATTATGGCAATTGTGACATCACTGATGATGTCATAATTGATTTCGACCATCTTTTCAAAACTGTAAAATTGACGCTTCTGAACTCACGGATGGCACGGACATCATCTACGACAGTAATTTTAAAACCGATAATGTCTATTGTGACATCACTGATGATGTCATAATTGATTTTAACCATCTTTTCAAAACTGTAAATTTGACGATTCTGAACTCACGGATGGCACGGACATCATCTACGACAGTAATTTTAAAACCGATTATGTCAATTGTGACATCACTGATGATGTCATAATTGATTTTGACCATCTTTTCAAAACTGTAAAATTGACGCTTCTGAACTCACTGATGGCACGGACTTCATCTACGACAGTAATTTTAAAACCGATTATGTCAATTGTGACATCACTGATGATGTCATAATTGATTTCGACATCTTTTCAAAACTGTGAAATTGATGCTTCTGAACTCACGAATGGCACAGACATCATCTACGACAGTAATTTTAAAACCAATAATGTCAATTGTGACATCACTGATGATGTCATAATTGATTTTAACCATCTTTTCAAAACTGTAAATTTGACGATTCTGAACTCACGGATGGCACGGACATCATCTACGACAGTAATTTTAAAACCGATTATGTCAATTGTGACATCACTGATGATGTCATAATTGATTTTGACCAACTTTTCAAAACTGTAAAATTGACGCTTCTGAACTCACGGATGGCACAGACATCATCTACGACAGTCATTTTAAAACCGATTATGTCAATTGTGACATCACTGATGATGTAATAATTGATTTCGACATCTTTTCAAAACTGTGAAATTGATGCTTCTGAACTCACGAATGGCACAGACATCATCTACGACAGTAATTTTAAAACCGATAATGTCAATTGTGACATCACTGATGATGTCATAATTGATTTTAACCATCTTTTCAAAACTGTAAAATTGACGCTTCTGAACTCACGGATGGCACGGACATCATCTACGACAGTAATTTTAAAACCGATAATGTCAATTGTGACATCACTGATGATGTCATAATTGATTTTAACCATCTTTTCAAAACTGTAAATTTGACGATTCTGAACTCACGGATGGCACGGACATCATCTACGACAGTAATTTTAAAACCGATTATGTCAATTGTGACATCACTGATGATGTAATAATTGATTTCGACATCTTTTCAAAACTGTGAAATTGATGCTTCTGAACTCACGAATGGCACAGACATCATCTACGACAGTAATTTTAAAACCGATAATGTCAATTGTGACATCACTGATGATGTAATAATTGATTTCGACATCTTTTCAAAACTGTGAAATTGATGCTTCTGAACTCACGAATGGCACAGACATCATCTACGACAGTAATTTTAAAACCGATTATGTCAATTGTGACATCACTGATGATGTCATAATTGATTTTGACCAACTTTTCAAAACTGTAAAATGGACGCTTCTGAACTCTCGGAGGGCACAGACATCATCTACGACAGTAATTTTAAAACCGATTATGTCAATTGTGACATCACTGATGATGTCATAATTGATTTTGACCATCTTTTCAAAACTGTGAAATTGATGCTTCTGAACTCACGAATGGCACGGACATCATCTAAGACAGTAATTTTTAAACAGATTATGTCAATTGTGACATCACTGATGATGTCATAATTGATTTTGACCATCTTTTCAAAACTGTAAAATTGACGCTTCTGAACTCACGGATGGCACTAACATCATCTACGACAGTAATTTTAAAACCGATAATGTCAATTGTGACATCACTGATGATGTCATAATTGATTTTGACCATTTTTTCAAAACTGTGAAATTGATGCTTCTGAACTCACGAATGGCACAGACATCATCTACGACAGTAATTTTAAAACCGATTATGTCAATTGTGACATCACTGATGATGTCATAATTGATTTTGACCAACTTTTCAAAACTGTAAAATGGACGCTTCTGAACTCTCGGAGGGCACAGACATCATCTACGACAGTAATTTTAAAACCGATTATGTCAATTGTGACATCACTGATGATGTCATAATTGATTTTGACCATCTTTTCAAAACTGTGAAATTGATGCTTCTGAACTCACGAATGGCACGGACATCATCTACGACAGTAATTTTAAAACCGATAATGTCAATTGTGACATCACTGATGATGTCATAATTGATTTTAACCATCTTTTCAAAACTGTAAAATTGACGCTTCTGAACTCACGGATGGCACGGACATCATCTACGACAGTAATTTTAAAACCGATAATGTCAATTGTGACATCACTGATGATGTCATAATTGATTTCGACATCTTTTCAAAACTGTGAAATTGATGCTTCTGAACTCACGAATGGCACAGACATCATCTACGACAGTAATTTTAAAACCGATAATGTCAATTGTGACATCACTGATGATGTCATAATTGATTTTAACCATCTTTTCAAAACTGTAAAATTGACGCTTCTGAACTCACGGATGGCACTAACATCATCTACGACAGTAATTTTAAAACCGATAATGTCAATTGTGACATCACTGATGATGTCATAATTGATTTTGACCATTTTTTCAAAACTGTAAAATTGACGCTTCTGAACTCACGGATGGCACAGACATCATCTAAGACAGTAATTTTTAAACAGATTATGTCAATTGTGACATCACTGATGATGTCATAATTGATTTTGACCATCTTTTCAAAACTGTAAAATTGACGCTTCTGAACTCACGGATGGCACAGACATCATCTACGACAGTAATTTTAAAACCGATAATGTCAATTGTGACATCACTGATGATGTCATAATTGATTTTGACCATCTTTTCAAAACTATCAAATTGACGCTTCTGAACTCACGGAGGGCACGGACTTCATCTACGACAGTAATTTTAAAACCGATTATGTCAATTGTGACATCATTGATGATGTCATAATTGATTTTGACCATCTTTTCAAATCTGTAAATTTGACGATTCTGAACTCACGGATGGCACAGACATCATCTACGACAGTAATTTTAAAACCGATTATGTCAATTGTGACATCACTGATGATGTCATAATTGATTTTGACCATCTTTTCAAATCTGTAAATTTGACGATTCTGAACTCACGGATGGCACGGACAACATCTACGACAGTAATTTTAAAACCGATTATGGCAATTGTGACATCACTGATGATGTCATAATTGATTTCGACCATCTTTTCAAAACTGTAAAATTGACGCTTCTGAACTCACGGATGGCACGGACATCATCTATGACAGTAATTTTAAAACCGATTATGTCAATTGTGACATCACTGATGATGTCATAATTGATTTTGACCATCTTTTCAAAACTGTAAATTTGACGATTCTGAACTCACGGATGGCACGGACATCATCTACGACAGTAATTTTAAAACCGATTATGGCAATTGTGACATCACTGATGATGTCATAATTGATTTCGACCATCTTTTCAAAACTGTAAAATTGACGCTTCTGAACTCACGGATGGCACGGACATCATCTACGACAGTAATTTTAAAACCGATAATGTCTATTGTGACATCACTGATGATGTCATAATTGATTTTAACCATATTTTCAAAACTGTAAATTTGACGATTCTGAACTCACGGATGGCACGGACATCATCTACGACAGTAATTTTAAAACCGATTATGTCAATTGTGACATCACTGATGATGTCATAATTGATTTTGACCATCTTTTCAAAACTGTAAATTTGACGATTCTGAACTCACGGATGGCACGGACATCATCTACGACAGTAATTTTAAAACCGATTATGGCAATTGTGACATCACTGATGATGTCATAATTGATTTCGACCATCTTTTCAAAACTGTAAAATTGACGCTTCTGAACTCACGGATGGCACGGACATCATCTACGACAGTAATTTTAAAACCGATAATGTCTATTGTGACATCACTGATGATGTCATAATTGATTTTAACCATCTTTTCAAAACTGTAAATTTGACGATTCTGAACTCACGGATGGCACGGACATCATCTACGACAGTAATTTTAAAACCGATTATGTCAATTGTGACATCACTGATGATGTCATAATTGATTTTGACCATCTTTTCAAAACTGTAAAATTGACGCTTCTGAACTCACTGATGGCACGGACTTCATCTACGACAGTAATTTTAAAACCGATTATGTCAATTGTGACATCACTGATGATGTCATAATTGATTTCGACATCTTTTCAAAACTGTGAAATTGATGCTTCTGAACTCACGAATGGCACAGACATCATCTACGACAGTAATTTTAAAACCAATAATGTCAATTGTGACATCACTGATGATGTCATAATTGATTTTAACCATCTTTTCAAAACTGTAAATTTGACGATTCTGAACTCACGGATGGCACGGACATCATCTACGACAGTAATTTTAAAACCGATTATGTCAATTGTGACATCACTGATGATGTCATAATTGATTTTGACCAACTTTTCAAAACTGTAAAATTGACGCTTCTGAACTCACGGATGGCACAGACATCATCTACGACAGTCATTTTAAAACCGATTATGTCAATTGTGACATCACTGATGATGTAATAATTGATTTCGACATCTTTTCAAAACTGTGAAATTGATGCTTCTGAACTCACGAATGGCACAGACATCATCTACGACAGTAATTTTAAAACCGATAATGTCAATTGTGACATCACTGATGATGTCATAATTGATTTTAACCATCTTTTCAAAACTGTAAAATTGACGCTTCTGAACTCACGGATGGCACGGACATCATCTACGACAGTAATTTTAAAACCGATAATGTCAATTGTGACATCACTGATGATGTCATAATTGATTTTAACCATCTTTTCAAAACTGTAAATTTGACGATTCTGAACTCACGGATGGCACGGACATCATCTACGACAGTAATTTTAAAACCGATTATGTCAATTGTGACATCACTGATGATGTAATAATTGATTTCGACATCTTTTCAAAACTGTGAAATTGATGCTTCTGAACTCACGAATGGCACAGACATCATCTACGACAGTAATTTTAAAACCGATAATGTCAATTGTGACATCACTGATGATGTCATAATTGATTTTAACCATCTTTTCAAAACTGTAAAATTGACGCTTCTGAACTCACGGATGGCACGGACATCATCTACGACAGTAATTTTAAAACCGATTATGTCAATTGTGACATCACTGATGATGTCATAATTGATTTTAACCATCTTTTCAAAACTGTAAATTTGACGATTCTGAACTCACGGATGGCACGGACATCATCTACGACAGTAATTTTAAAACCGATTATGTCAATTGTGACATCACTGATGATGTCATAATTGATTTTGACCATCTTTTCAAAACTGTAAAATTGACGCTTCTGAACTCACGGATGGCACGGACATCATCTACGACAGTAATTTTAAAACCGATAATGTCAATTGTGACATCACTGATGATGTCATAATTGATTTTAACCATCTTTTCAAAACTGTAAATTTGACGATTCTGAACTCACGGATGGCACGGACATCATCTACGACAGTAATTTTAAAACCGATTATGTCAATTGTGACATCACTGATGATGTCATAATTGATTTTGACCATCTTTTCAAAACTGTAAAATTGACGCTTCTGAACTCACTGATGGCACGGACTTCATCTACGACAGTAATTTTAAAACCGATTATGTCAATTGTGACATCACTGATGATGTCATAATTGATTTCGACATCTTTTCAAAACTGTGAAATTGATGCTTCTGAACTCACGAATGGCACAGACATCATCTACGACAGTAATTTTAAAACCGATAATGTCAATTGTGACATCACTGATGATGTCATAATTGATTTTAACCATCTTTTCAAAACTGTAAAATTGACGCTTCTGAACTCACGGATGGCACGGACATCATCTACGACAGTAATTTTAAAACCGATAATGTCAATTGTGACATCACTGATGATGTCATAATTGATTTTAACCATCTTTTCAAAACTGTAAATTTGACGATTCTGAACTCACGGATGGCACGAACATCATCTACGACAGTAATTTTAAAACCGATTATGTCAATTGTGACATCACTGATGATGTCATAATTGATTTTGACCAACTTTTCAAAACTGTAAAATTGACGCTTCTGAACTCACGGATGGCACAGACATCATCTACGACAGTAATTTTAAAACCGATTATGTCAATTGTGACATCACTGATGATGTCATAATTGATTTTGACCATCTTTTCAAAACTGTGAAATTGATGCTTCTGAACTCACGAATGGCACGGACATCATCTACGACAGTAATTTTAAAACCGATAATGTCAATTGTGACATCACTGATGATGTCATAATTGATTTTAACCATCTTTTCAAAACTGTAAATTTGACGATTCTGAACTCACGGATGGCACGGACATCATCTACGTCAGTAATTTTAAAACCGATTATGTCAATTGTGACATCACTGATGATGTCATAATTGATTTTGACCATATTTTCAAAAATGTAAAATTGACGCTTCTGAACTCACCGATGGCACAGACATCATCTACGACAGTAATTTTAAAACCGATTATGGCAATTGTGACATCACTGATGATGTCATAATTGATTTTGACCATTTTTTCAAAACTGTAAAATTGACGCTTCTGAACTCACGGATGGCACAGACATCATCTAAGACAGTAATTTTTAAACAGATAATGTCAATTGTGACATCACTGATGATGTCATAATTGATTTTGACCATCTTTTCAAAACTGTAAAATTGACGCTTCTGAACTCACGGATGGCAGAGAATCATCTACGACAGTAATTTTAAAACCGATAATGTCAATTGTGACATCACTGATGATGTCATAATTGATTTTGACCATCTTTTCAAAACTGTAAAATTGACGCTTCTGAACTCACGGAGGGCACGGACTTCATCTACGACAGTAATTTTAAAACCGATTATGTCAATTGTGACATCACTGATGATGTCATAATTGATTTTGACCATCTTTTCAAATCTGTAAATTTGACGATTCTGAACTCACGGATGGCACGGACATCATCTACGACAGTAATTTTAAAACCGATTATGGCAATTGTGACATCACTGATGATGTCATAATTGATTTCGACCATCTTTTCAAAACTGTAAAATTGATGCTTCTGAACTCACGAATGGCACGGACATCATCTATGACAGTAATTTTAAAACCGATAATGTCAATTGTGACATCACTGATGATGTCATAATTGATTTTAACCATCTTTTCAAAACTGTAAAATTGACGCTTCTGAACTCACGGATGGCACGGACATCATCTACGACAGTAATTTTAAAACCGATTATGTCAATTTTGACATCACTGATGATGTCATAATTGATTTTGACCATCTTTTCAAAACTGTAAAATTGACGCTTCTGAACTCACGGATGGCACAGACATCATCTACGACAGTAATTTTAAAACCGATTATGTCAATTGTGACATCACTGATGATGTAATAATTGATTTCGACATCTTTTCAAAACTGTGAAATTGATGCTTCTGAACTCACGAATGGCACAGACATCATCTACGACAGTAATTTTAAAACCGATAATGTCAATTGTGACATCACTGATGATGTCATAATTGATTTTAACCATCTTTTCAAAACTGTAAAATTGACGCTTCTGAACTCACGGATGGCACGGACAGCATCTACGACAGTAATTTTAAAACCGATTATGTCAATTGTGACATCACTGATGATGTCATAATTGATTTTGACCATCTTTTCAAAACTGTAAAATTGACGCTTCTGAACTCACAGATGGCACAGACATCATCTACGACAGTAATTTTAAAACCGATTATGTCAATTGTGACATCACTGATGATGTAATAATTGATTTCGACATCTTTTCAAAACTGTGAAATTGATGCTTCTGAACTCACGGATGGCACAGACATCATCTACGACAGTAATTTTAAAACCGAGAATGTCAATTGTGACATCACTGATGATGTCATAATTGATTTTAACCATCTTTTCAAAACTGTCAAATTGACGCTTCTGAACTCACGGATGGCACGGACATCATCTACGACAGTAATTTTAAAACCGATAATGTCAATTGTGACATCACTGATGATGTCATAATTGATTTTAACCATCTTTTCAAAACTGTAAATTTGACGATTCTGAACTCACGGACGGCACGGACATCATCTACGACAGTAATTTTAAAACCGATTATGTCAATTGTGACATCACTGATGATGTCATAATTGATTTTGACCATCTTTTCAAAACTGTAAAATTGACGCTTCTGAACTCACAGATGGCACAGACATCATCTACGACAGTAATTTTAAAACCGATTATGTCAATTGTGACATCACTGATGATGTAATAATTGATTTCGACATCTTTTCAAAACTGTGAAATTGATGCTTCTGAACTCACGGATGGCACAGACATCATCTACGACAGTAATTTTAAAACCGAGAATGTCAATTGTGACATCACTGATGATGTCATAATTGATTTTAACCATCTTTTCAAAACTGTCAAATTGACGCTTCTGAACTCACGGATGGCACGGACATCATCTACGACAGTAATTTTAAAACCGATAATGTCAATTGTGACATCACTGATGATGTCATAATTGATTTTAACCATCTTTTCAAAACTGTAAATTTGACGCTTCTGAACTCACGGATGGCACGGACATCATCTACGACATTAATTTTAAAACCGATAATGTCAATTGTGACATCACTGATGATGTCATAATTGATTTTAACCATCTTTTCAAAACTGTAAATTTGACGATTCTGAACTCACGGATGGCACGGACATCATCTACGACAGTAATTTTAAAACCGATTATGTCAATTGTGACATCACTGATGATGTCATAATTGATTTTGACCATCTTTTCAAAACTGTAAAATTGACGCTTCTGAACTCACGGATGGCACGGACATCATCTACGACAGTAATTTTAAAACCGATTATGTCAATTGTGACATCACTGATGATGTCATAAATGATTTTAAGCATCTTTTCAAAACTGTAAATTTGACGATTCTGAACTCACGGATGGCACGGACATCATCTACGACAGTAATTTAAAAACCGATTATGTCAATTGTGACATCACTGATGATGTCATAATTGATTTTGACCATCTTTTCAAAACTGTAAAATTGACGCTTCTGAACTCACAGATGGCACAGACATCATCTACGACAGTAATTTTAAAACCGATTATGTCAATTGTGACATCACTGATGATGTAATAATTGATTTCGACATCTTTTCAAAACTGTGAAATTGATGCTTCTGAACTCACGGATGGCACAGACATCATCTACGACAGTAATTTTAAAACCGAGAATGTCAATTGTGACATCACTGATGATGTCATAATTGATTTTAACCATCTTTTCAAAACTGTCAAATTGACGCTTCTGAACTCACGGATGGCACGGACATCATCTACGACAGTAATTTTAAAACCGATAATGTCAATTGTGACATCACTGATGATGTCATAATTGATTTTAACCATCTTTTCAAAACTGTAAATTTGACGATTCTGAACTCACGGACGGCACGGACATCATCTACGACAGTAATTTTAAAACCGATTATGTCAATTGTGACATCACTGATGATGTCATAATTGATTTTGACCATCTTTTCAAAACTGTAAAATTGACGCTTCTGAACTCACGGATGGCACGGACATCATCTACGACAGTAATTTTAAAACCGATAATGTCAATTGTGACATCACTGATGATGTCATAATTGATTTTGACCATCTTTTCGAAACTGTGAAATTGATGCTTCTGAACTCACGAATGGCACGGACATCATCTACGACAGTAATTTTAAAACCGATAATGTCAATTGTGACATCACTGATGATGTCATAATTGATTTTAACCATCTTTTCAAAACTGTAAAATTGACGCTTCTGAACTCACGGATGGCACGGACATCATCTACGACATTAATTTTAAAACCGATAATGTCAATTGTGACATCACTGATGATGTCATAATTGATTTTAACCATCTTTTCAAAACTGTAAATTTGACGATTCTGAACTCACGGATGGCACGGACATCATCTACGACAGTAATTTTAAAACCGATTATGTCAATTGTGACATCACTGATGATGTCATAATTGATTTTGACCATCTTTTCAAAACTGTAAAATTGACGCTTCTGAACTCACGGATGGCACGGACATCATCTACGACAGTAATTTTAAAACCGATAATGTCAATTGTGACATCACTGATGATGTCATAATTGATTTTAACCATCTTTTCAAAACTGTAAATTTGACGATTCTGAACTCACGGACGGCACGGACATCATCTACGACAGTAATTTTAAAACCGATTATGTCAATTGTGACATCACTGATGATGTCATAATTGATTTTGACCATCTTTTCAAAACTGTAAAATTGACGCTTCTGAACTCACGGATGGCACGGACATCATCTACGACAGTAATTTTAAAACCGATAATGTCAATTGTGACATCACTGATGATGTCATAATTGATTTTGACCATCTTTTCGAAACTGTGAAATTGATGCTTCTGAACTCACGAATGGCACGGACATCATCTACGACAGTAATTTTAAAACCGATAATGTCAATTGTGACATCACTGATGATGTCATAATTGATTTTAACCATCTTTTCAAAACTGTAAAATTGACGCTTCTGAACTCACGGATGGCACGGACATCATCTACGACATTAATTTTAAAACCGATAATGTCAATTGTGACATCACTGATGATGTCATAATTGATTTTAACCATCTTTTCAAAACTGTAAATTTGACGATTCTGAACTCACGGATGGCACGGACATCATCTACGACAGTAATTTTAAAACCGATTATGTCAATTGTGACATCACTGATGATGTCATAATTGATTTTGACCATCTTTTCAAAACTGTAAAATTGACGCTTCTGAACTCACGGATGGCACGGACATCATCTACGACAGTAATTTTAAAACCGATTATGTCAATTGTGACATCACTGATGATGTCATAAATGATTTTAAGCATCTTTTCAAAACTGTAAATTTGACGATTCTGAACTCACGGATGGCACGGACATCATCTACGACAGTAATTTAAAAACCGATTATGTCAATTGTGACATCAATGATGATGTCATAATTGATTTTAACCATCTTTTCAAAACTGTAAAATTGACGCTTCTGAACTCACGGATGGCACGGACATCATCTACGACAGTAATTTTAAAACCGATAATGTCAATTGTGACATCACTGATGATGTCATAATTGATTTTGACCATTTTTTCAAAACTGTAAAATTGACGCTTCTGAACTCACGGATGGCACAGACATCATCTACGACAGTAATTTTAAAACCGATAATGTCAATTGTGACATCACTGATGATGTCATAATTGATTTTGACCATCTTTTCAAAACTGTAAAATTGACGCTTCTGAACTCACGGAGGGCACGGACTTCATCTACGACAGTAATTTTAAAACCGATTATGTCAATTGTGACATCACTGATGATGTCATAATTGATTTTGACCATCTTTTCAAATCTGCAAATTTGACGATTCTGAACTCACGGATGGCACAGACATCATCTACGACAGTAATTTTAAAACCGATTATGTCAATTGTGACATCACTGATGATGTCATAATTGATTTTGACCATCTTTTCAAATCTGTAAATTTGACGATTCTGAACTCACGGATGGCACGGACATCATCTACGACAGTAATTTTAAAACCGATTATGGCAATTGTGACATCACTGATGATGTCATAATTGATTTTGACCATCTTTTCAAAACTGTAAAATTGACGCTTCTGAACTCACGGATGGCACGGACATCATCTACGACAGTAATTTTAAAACCGATTATGGCAATTGTGACATCACTGATGATGTCATAATTGATTTCGACCATCTTTTCAAAACTGTAAAATTGATGCTTCTGAACTCACGAATGGCACGGACATCATATATGACAGTAATTTTAAAACCGATAATGTCAATTGTAACATCACTGATGATGTCATAATTGATTTTAACCGTCTTTTCAAAACTGAAAAATTGACGCTTCTGAACTCACGGATGGCACGGACAGCATCTACGACAGTAATTTTAAAACCGATTATGGCAATTGTGACATCACTGATGATGTAATAATTGATTTCGACATCTTTTCAAAACTGTGAAATTTATGCTTCTGAACTGACGAATGGCACAGACATCATCTACGACAGTAATTTTAAAACCAATAATGTCAATTGTGACATCACTGATGATGTCATAATTGATTTTAACCATCTTTTCAAAACTGAAAAATTGACGCTTCTGAACTCACGGATGGCACGGACAGCATCTACGACAGTAATTTTAAAACCGATTATGTCAATTGTGACATCACTGATGATGTCATAATTGATTTTGACCATCTTTTCAAAACTGTAAAATTGAGCTTCTGAACTCACGGATGGCACAGACATCATCTACGACAGTCATTTTAAAACCGATTATGTCAATTGTGACATCACTGATGATGTCATAAATGATTTTAAGCATCTTTTCAAAACTGTAAATTTGACGATTCTGAACTCACGGATGGCACGGACATCATCTACGACAGTAATTTTAAAACCGATTATGTCAATTGTGACATCAATGATGATGTCATAATTGATTTTAACCATCTTTTCAAAACTGTAAAATTGACGCTTCTGAACTCACGGATGGCACGGACATCATCTACGACAGTAATTTTAAAACCGATAATGTCAATTGTGACATCACTGATGATGTCATAATTGATTTTGACCATTTTTTCAAAACTGTAAAATTGACGCTTCTGAACTCACGGATGGCACAGACATCATCTAAGACAGTAATTTTTAAACAGATTATGTCAATTGTGACATCACTGATGATGTCATAATTGATTTTGACCATCTTTTCAAAACTGTAAAATTGACGCTTCTGAACTCACGGATGGCACAGACATCATCTACGACAGTAATTTTAAAACCGATAATGTCAATTGTGACATCACTGATGATGTCATAATTGATTTTGACCATCTTTTCAAAACTGTGAAATTGACGCTTCTGAACTCACGGAGGGCACGGACTTCATCTACGACAGTAATTTTAAAACCGATTATGTCAATTGTGACATCACTGATGATGTCATAATTGATTTTGACCATCTTTTCAAATCTGTAAATTTGACGATTCTGAACTCACGGATGGCACAGACATCATCTACGACAGTACTTTTAAAACCGATTATGTCAATTGTGACATCACTGATGATGTCATAATTGATTTTGACCATCTTTTCAAATCTGTAAATTTGACGATTCTGAACTCACGGATGGCACGGACATCATCTACGACAGTAATTTTAAAACCGATTATGGCAATTGTGACATCACTGATGATGTCATAATTGATTTCGACCATCTTTTCAAAACTGTAAAATTGATGCTTCTGAACTCACGAATGGCACGGACATCATATATGACAGTAATTTTAAAAACGATAATGTCAATTGTGACATCACTGATGATGTCATAATTGATTTTAACCATCTTTTCAAAACTGTAAAATTGACGCTTCTGAACTCACGGATGGCACGGACATCATCTACGACAGTAATTTTAAAACCGATTATGTCAATTGTGACATCACTGATGATGTCATAATTGATTTTGACCATCTTTTCAAAACTGTAAAATTGACTCTTCTGAACTCACGGATGGCACAGACATCATCTACGACAGTAATTTTAAAACCGATTATGTCAATTGTGACATCACTGATGATGTAATAATTGATTTCGACATCTTTTCAAAACTGTGAAATTTATGCTTCTGAACTCACGAATGGCACAGACATCATCTACGACAGTAATTTTAAAACCGATAATGTCAATTGTGACATCACTGATGATGTCATAATTGATTTTAACCATCTTTTCAAAACTGTAAAATTGACGCTTCTGAACTCACGGATGGCACGGACAGCATCTACGACAGTAATTTTAAAACCGATTATGTCAATTGTGACATCACTGATGATGTCATAATTGATTTTGACCATCTTTTCAAAACTGTAAAATTGACGCTTCTGAACTCACGGATGGCACAGACATCATCTACGACAGTCATTTTAAAACCGATTATGTCAATTGTGACATCACAGATGATGTAATAATTGATTTCGACATCTTTTCAAAACTGTGAAATTGATGCTTCTGAACTCACGGATGGCACAGACATCATCTACGACAGTAATTTTAAAACCGAGAATGTCAATTGTGACATCACTGATGATGTCATAATTGATTTTAACCATCTTTTCAAAACTGTAAAATTGACGCTTCTGAACTCACGGATGGCACGGACATCATCTACGACAGTAATTTTAAAACCGATAATGTCAATTGTGACATCACTGATGATGTCATAATTGATTTTAACCATCTTTTCAAAACTGTAAAATTGACGCTTCTGAACTCACGGATGGCACAGACATCATCTACGACAGTAATTTTAAAACCGATTTTGTCAATTGTGACATCACTGATGATGTCATAATTGATTTTGACCATCTTTTCAAAACTGTGAAATTGATGCTTCTGAACTCACGAATGGCACGGACATCATCTACGACAGTAATTTTAAAACCGATAATGTCAATTGTGACATCACTGATGATGTCATAATTGATTTTAACCATCTTTTCAAAACTGTAAAATTGACGCTTCTGAACTCACGGATGGCACGGACATCATCTACGACAGTAATTTTAAAACCGATAATGTCAATTGTGACATCACTGATGATGTCATAATTGATTTTAACCATCTTTTCAAAACTGTAAATTTGACGATTCTGAACTCACGGATGGCACGGACATCATCTACGACAGTAATTTTAAAACCGATTATGTCAATTGTGACATCACTGATGATGTCATAATTGATTTTGACCATCTTTTCAAAACTGTAAAATTGACGCTTCTGAACTCACGGATGGCACGGACATCATCTACGACAGTAATTTTAAAACCGATAATGTCAATTGTGACATCACTGATGATGTCATAATTGATTTTAACCATCTTTTCAAAACTGTAAATTTGACGATTCTGAACTCACGGATGGCACGGACATCATCTACGACAGTAATTTTAAAACCGATTATGTCAATTGTGACATCACTGATGATGTCATAATTGATTTTGACCAACTTTTCAAAACTGTAAAATTGACGCTTCTGAACTCACGGATGGCACAGACATCATCTACGACAGTCATTTTAAAACCGATTATGTCAATTGTGACATAACTGATGATGTAATAATTGATTTCGACATCTTTTCAAAACTGTGAAATTGATGCTTCTGAACTCACGAATGGCACAGACATCATCTACGACAGTAATTTTAAAACCGATAATGTCAATTGTGACATCACTGATGATGTCATAATTGATTTTAACCATCTTTTCAAAACTGTAAAATTGACGCTTCTGAACTCACGGATGGCACGGACATCATCTACGACAGTAATTTTAAAACCGATAATGTCAATTGTGACATCACTGATGATGTCATAATTGATTTTAACCATCTTTTCAAAACTGTAAATTTGACGATTCTGAACTCACGGATGGCACGGACATCATCTACGACAGTAATTTTAAAACCGATTATGTCAATTGTGACATCACTGATGATGTCATAATTGATTTTGACCATCTTTTCAAAACTGTAAAATTGATGCTTCTGAACTCACGGATGTCACAGACATCATCTACGACAGTAATTTTAAAACCGATTATGTCAATTGTGACATCACTGATGATGTCATAATTGATTTTGACCAACTTTTCAAAACTGTAAAATTGACGCTTCTGAACTCACGGATGGCACAGACATCATCTACGACAGTAATTTTAAAACCGATTTTGTCAATTGTGACATCACTGATGATGTCATAATTGATTTTGACCATCTTTTCAAAACTGTAAAATTGACGCTTCTGAACTCACGGATGGCACAGACATCATCTACGACAGTAATTTTAAAACCGATTATGTCAATTGTGACATCACTGATGATGTCATAATTGATTTTGACAATCTTTTTAAAACTGTAAAATTGACGCTTCTGAACTCACGGATGGCAGAGACATCATCTACGACAGTAATTTTAAAACCGATTATGTCAATTGTGACATCACTGATGATGTCATAATTGATTTTGACCATCTTTTCAAAACTGTAAAATTGACGCTTCTGAACTCACGGATGGCACAGACATCATCTACGACAGTAATTTTAAAACCGATTATGTCAATTGTGACATCACTGATGATGTCATAATTGATTTTGACCATCTTTTCAAAACTGTGAAATTGATGCTTCTGAACTCACGAATGGCACGGACATCATCTACGACAGTAATTTTAAAACCGATTATGTCAATTGTGACATCACTGATGATGTCATAATTTATTTTGACCATCTTTTCAAAACTGTGAAATTGATGCTTCTGAACTCACGAATGGCACGGACATCATCTACGACAGTAATTTTAAAACCGATAATGTCAATTGTGACATCACTGATGATGTCATAATTGATTTTAACCATCTTTTCAAAACTGTAAATTTGACGATTCTGAACTCACGGATGGCACGGACATCATCTACGACAGTAATTTTAAAACCGATTATGTCAATTGTGACATCACTGATGATGTCATAATTGATTTTGACCATCTTTTCAAAACTGTAAAATTGACGCTTCTGAACTCACGGATGGCACGGACATCATCTACGACAGTAATTTTAAAACCGATAATGTCAATTGTGACATCACTGATGATGTCATAATTGATTTTAACCATCTTTTCAAAACTGTAAATTTGACGATTCTGAACTCACGGATGGCACGGACATCATCTACGACAGTAATTTTAAAACCGATTATGTCAATTGTGACATCACTGATGATGTCATAATTGATTTTGACCATCTTTTCAAAACTATAAAATTGACGCTTCTGAACTCACTGATGGCACGGACTTCATCTACGACAGTAATTTTAAAACCGATTATGTCAATTGTGACATCACTGATGATGTCATAATTGATTTCGACATCTTTTCAAAACTGTGAAATTGATGCTTCTGAACTCACGAATGGCACAGACATCATCTACGACAGTAATTTTAAAACCGATAATGTCAATTGTGACATCACTGATGATGTCATAATTGATTTTAACCATCTTTTCAAAACTGTAAAATTGACGCTTCTGAACTCACGGATGGCACGGACATCATCTACGACAGTAATTTTAAAACCGATAATGTCAATTGTGACATCACTGATGATGTCATAATTGATTTTAACCATCTTTTCAAAACTGTAAATTTGACGATTCTGAACTCACGGATGGCACGGACATCATCTACGACAGTAATTTTAAAACCGATTATGTCAATTGTGACATCACTGATGATGTCATAATTGATTTTGACCATCTTTTCAAAACTGGGTACTTGTGAGTTATCTGGGCGTCCGATTTGGGTACTTACGATTTGCATGCGATTTGCATGCGATATCGCATACGATATCGCATGCGATATCGCATGCGATTTACGATTTGCATGCGATTTAGCATGCGATTTGCATAAGATTTGCTATTCATTTCATTACCCCACTATCCCCAAAGTGTGTCTATCAACGTGAACCCGAAGCGTGGCGAGCGCAGCGAGCCCGCGAGGGGCGGCGGTACGCGTCCTCCGACCTTTTCATGCCCTACTATCCACTAGGGCGTGGAGTGAGAATAGAATAGTGTGGCGAGCGCAGCGAGCCACCGAGCCCGAAGCGTGGCGAGCGCAGCGAGCCCCGCGAGGGGACGCGGACACCTGTGAAGCCCGCAAGGGCACGCGGATACCTGTGAAGGTGTCCGCGTCCCCTCGCGGGGCTCGCTGCGCTCGCCACGCTTCGGGCTCGGTGGCTCGCTGCGCTCGCCACACTATTCTATTCTCACTCCACGCCCTAGTGGATAGTAGGGCATGAAAAGGTCGGAGGACACGTACCGCCGCCCCTCGCGGGCTCGCTGCGCTCGCCACGCTTCGGGTTCACGTTGATAGACACACTTTGGGGATAGTGGGGTAATGAAATTAATAGCAAATCTTATTCAAATCGCATGCTAAATCGCAAATCGCATGCGATATCGCATGCAAATCGCAAATCGCATGCGATATCGCATGCGATATCGTATGCGATCTAGTACCAAAATCGGACGCCCAGATAACTCACAAGTACCCAAAACTGTAAAATTGACGCTTCTGAACTCACGGATGGCACAGACATCATCTACGACAGTAATTTTAAAACCGATTATGTCAATTGTGACATCACTGATGATGTCATAATTGATTTTGACCATCTTTTCAAAACTGTGAAATTGATGCTTCTGAACTCACGAATGGCACGGACATCATCTACGACAGTAATTTTAAAACCGATAATGTCAATTGTGACATCACTGATGATGTCATAATTGATTTTAACCATCTTTTCAAAACTGTAAATTTGACGATTCTGAACTCACGGATGGCACGGACATCATCTACGTCAGTAATTTTAAAACCGATTATGTCAATTGTGACATCACTGATGATGTCATAATTGATTTTGACCATCTTTTCAAAACTGTAAAATTGACGCTTCTGAACTCACGGATGGCACAGACATCATCTACGACAGTAATTTTAAAACCGATTATGTCAATTGTGACATCACTGATGATGTCATAAATGATTTTAAGCATCTTTTCAAAACTGTAAATTTGACGATTCTGAACTCACGGATGGCACGGACATCATCTACGACAGTAATTTTAAAACCGATTATGTCAATTGTGACATCAATGATGATGTCATAATTGATTTTAACCATCTTTTCAAAACTGTAAAATTGACGCTTCTGAACTCACGGATGGCACGGACATCATCTACGACAGTAATTTTAAAACCGATTATGGCAATTGTGACATCACTGATGATGTCATAATTGATTTTGACCATTTTTTCAAAACTGTAAAATTGACGCTTCTGAACTCACGGAGGGCACGGACATCATCTACGACAGTAATTTTAAAACCGATAATGTCAATTGTGACATCACTGATGATGTCATAATTGATTTTGACCATCTTTTCAAAACTGTAAAATTGACGCTTCTGAACTCACGGAGGGCACGGACTTCATCTACGACAGTAATTTTAAAACCGATTATGTCAATTGTGACATCACTGATGATGTCATAATTGATTTTGACCATCTTTTCAAATCTGTAAATTTGACGATTCTGAACTCACGGATGGCACAGACATCATCTACGACAGTAATTTTAAAACCGATTATGTCAATTGTGACATCACTGATGATGTCATAATTGATTTTGACCATCTTTTCAAATCTGTAAATTTGACGATTCTGAACTCACGGATGGCACGGACATCATCTACGACAGTAATTTTAAAACCGATAATGGCAATTGTGACATCACTGATGATGTCATAATTGATTTCGACCATCTTTTCAAAACTGTAAAATTGATGCTTCTGAACTCACGAATGGCACGGACATCATCTATGACAGTAATTTTAAAACCGATAATGTCAATTGTGACATCACTGATGATGTCATAATTGATTTTAACCATCTTTTCAAAACTGTAAAATTGACGCTTCTGAACTCACGGATGGCACGGACATCATCTACGACAGTAATTTTTAAACCGATTATGTCAATTGTGACATCACTGATGATGTCATAATTGATTTTGACCATCTTTTCAAAACTGTAAAATTGACGCTTCTGAACTCACGGATGGCACAGACATCATCTACGACAGTAATTTTAAAACCGATTATGTCAATTGTGACATCACTGATGATGTAATAATTGATTTCGACATCTTTTCAAAACTGTGAAATTGATGCTTCTGAACTCACGAATGGCACAGACATCATCTACGACAGTAATTTTAAAACCGATAATGTCAATTGTGACATCACTGATGATGTCATAATTGATTTTAACCATCTTTTCAAAACTGTAAAATTGACGCTTCTGAACTCACGGATGGCACGGACAGCATTTACGACAGTAATTTTAAAACCGATTATGTCAATTGTGACATCACTGATGATGTCATAATTGATTTTGACCATCTTTTCAAAACTGTAAAATTGACGCTTCTGAACTCACGGATGGCACAGACATCATCTACGACAGTAATTTTAAAACCGATTATGGTACTTGTTTCCTAGAACGGCCACAACGATTTAGATCGTTGTGGTCGGAAGATAAAAAATCGGTCGGTCGCATCGCATGCGATTTGGTCGCATGCGATGCGATCGACCGATTTTTCACCCGATTTTTTATTTTTTTTCACCCGATTTTTTGGAATTGCCCCCCAAATGTTAGTAAGTGGGCTAGACCCCACGATAGACGTGAACCCGAAGCGTGGCGAGCGCAGCGAGCCCGCGAGGGGCGGCGGTACGCGTCCTCCGACCTTTTCATTCCCCTACTATCCACTAGGGCGTGGAGTGAGAATATAATAGTGTGGCGAGCGCAGCGAGCCACCGAGCCCGAAGCGTGGCGAGCGCAGCGAGCCCCGCGAGGGGACGCGTATAACTTCACAGGTATACGCGTCCCCTCGCGGGGCTCGCTGCGCTCGCCACGCTTCGGGCTCGGTGGCTCGCTGCGCTCGCCACACTATTATATTCTCACTCCACGCCCTAGTGGATAGTAGGGGAATGAAAAGGTCGGAGGACGCGTACCGCCGCCCCTCGCGGGCTCGCTGCGCTCGCCACGCTTCGGGTTCACGTCTATCGTGGGGTCATGGCGGGCACATAAAAAATGTGAAATGGGTCATATTGACCCATTTCACCTTTTTTATCATTTTTCCCTATGTGAGATGGACTTAATCAAGTCCATCTCATCTTGTGCCATTATAATGGCACAAGACCGACCGATTTCAATGTTAAAAGATTTTTTAACATTGAAGTCTATGGAAAAATCGGGTGAATCGGTCGGTCGCATCGCGGCCGATTTTAATTGGTCGCGACCGACCGATTGACCCGATTTCTGTCAATCAAAGTGAAAAATTAGTAAAAAATCGGCCACATCGGGAGGATCGTGTCCCTTAATTAAGAGCCACGATCCCTCACGATTGTGGCCGTTCTAGGAAACAAGTACCCCGATTATGTCAATTGTGACATCACTGATGATGTAATAATTGATTTCGACATCTTTTCAAAACTGTGAAATTGATGCTTCTGAACTCACGGATGGCACAGACATCATCTACGACAGTAATTTTAAAACCGAGAATGTCAATTGTGACATCACTGATGATGTCATAATTGATTTTAACCATCTTTTCAAAACTGTCAAATTGACGCTTCTGAACTCACGGATGGCACGGACATCATCTACGACAGTAATTTTAAAACCGATAATGTCAATTGTGACATCACTGATGATGTCATAATTGATTTTAACCATCTTTTCAAAACTGTAAATTTGACGATTCTGAACTCACGGACGGCACGGACATCATCTACGACAGTAATTTTAAAACCGATTATGTCAATTGTGACATCACTGATGATGTCATAATTGATTTTGACCAACTTTTCAAAACTGTAAAATTGACGCTTCTGAACTCACGGATGGCACAGACATCATCTACGACAGTCATTTTAAAACCGATTTTGTCAATTGTGACATCACTGATGATGTCATAATTGATTTTGACCATCTTTTCAAAACTGTAAAATTGACGCTTCTGAACTCACGGATGGCACAGACATCATCTACGACAGTAATTTTAAAACCGATTTTGTCAATTGTGACATCACTGATGATGTCATAATTGATTTTGACCATCTTTTCAAAACTGTGAAATTGATGCTTCTGAACTCACGAATGGCACGGACATCATCTACGACAGTAATTTTAAAACCGATAATGTCAATTGTGACATCACTGATGATGTCATAATTGATTTTAACCATCTTTTCAAAACTGTAAAATTGACGCTTCTGAACTCACGGATGGCACGGACATCATCTACGACAGTAATTTTAAAACCGATAATGTCAATTGTGACATCACTGATGATGTCATAATTGATTTTAACCATCTTTTCAAAACTGTAAATTTGACGATTCTGAACTCACGGATGGCACGGACATCATCTACGACAGTAATTTTAAAACCGATTATGTCAATTGTGACATCACTGATGATGTCATAATTGATTTTGACCATCTTTTCAAAACTGTAAAATTGACGCTTCTGAACTCACTGATGGCACGGACTTCATCTACGACAGTAATTTTAAAACCGATTATGTCAATTGTGACATCACTGATGATGTCATAATTGATTTCGACATCTTTTCAAAACTGTGAAATTGATGCTTCTGAACTCACGAATGGCACAGACATCATCTACGACAGTAATTTTAAAACCGATAATGTCAATTGTGACATCACTGATGATGTCATAATTGATTTTAACCATCTTTTCAAAACTGTAAAATTGACGCTTCTGAACTCACGGATGGCACGGACATCATCTACGACAGTAATTTTAAAACCGATAATGTCAATTGTGACATCACTGATGATGTCATAATTGATTTTAACCATCTTTTCAAAACTGTAAATTTGACGATTCTGAACTCACGGACGGCACGGACATCATCTACGACAGTAATTTTAAAACCGATTATGTCAATTGTGACATCACTGATGATGTCATAATTGATTTTGACCAACTTTTCAAAACTGTAAAATTGACGCTTCTGAACTCACGGATGGCACAGACATCATCTACGACAGTCATTTTAAAACCGATTTTGTCAATTGTGACATCACTGATGATGTCATAATTGATTTTGACCATCTTTTCAAAACTGTAAAATTGACGCTTCTGAACTCACGGATGGCACAGACATCATCTACGACAGTAATTTTAAAACCGATTTTGTCAATTGTGACATCACTGATGATGTCATAATTGATTTTGACCATCTTTTCAAAACTGTGAAATTGATGCTTCTGAACTCACGAATGGCACGGACATCATCTACGACAGTAATTTTAAAACCGATAATGTCAATTGTGACATCACTGATGATGTCATAATTGATTTTAACCATCTTTTCAAATCTGTAAAATTGACGCTTCTGAACTCACGGATGGCACGGACATCATCTACGACAGTAATTTTAAAACCGATAATGTCAATTGTGACATCACTGATGATGTCATAATTGATTTTAACCATCTTTTCAAAACTGTAAATTTGACGATTCTGAACTCACGGATGGCACGGACATCATCTACGACAGTAATTTTAAAACCGATTATGTCAATTGTGACATCACTGATGATGTCATAATTGATTTTGACCATCTTTTCAAAACTGTAAAATTGACGCTTCTGAACTCACTGATGGCACGGACTTCATCTACGACAGTAATTTTAAAACCGATTATGTCAATTGTGACATCACTGATGATGTCATAATTGATTTCGACATCTTTTCAAAACTGTGAAATTGATGCTTCTGAACTCACGAATGGCACAGACATCATCTACGACAGTAATTTTAAAACCGATAATGTCAATTGTGACATCACTGATGATGTCATAATTGATTTTAACCATCTTTTCAAAACTGTAAATTTGACGATTCTGAACTCACGGATGGCACGGACATCATCTACGACAGTAATTTTAAAACCGATTATGTCAATTGTGACATTACTGATGATGTCATAATTGATTTTGACCAACTTTTCAAAACTGTAAAATTGACGCTTCTGAACTCACGGATGGCACAGACATCATCTACGACAGTAATTTTAAAACCGATTATGTCAATTGTGACATCACTGATGATGTCATAATTGATTTTGACCATCTTTTCGAAACTGTGAAATTGATGCTTCTGAACTCACGAATGGCACGGACATCATCTACGACAGTAATTTTAAAACCGATAATGTCAATTGTGACATCACTGATGATGTCATAATTGATTTTAACCATCTTTTCAAAACTGTAAAATTGACGCTTCTGAACTCACGGATGGCACGGACATCATCTACGACAGTAATTTTAAAACCGATAATGTCAATTGTGACATCACTGATGATTTCATAATTGATTTTAACCATCTTTTCAAAACTGTAAATTTGACGATTCTGAACTCACGGATGGCACAGACATCATCTAAGACAGTAATTTTTAAACAGATTATGTAAATTGTGACATCACTGATGATGTCATAATTGATTTTGACCAACTTTTCAAAACTGTAAAATTGACGCTTCTGAACTCACGGATGGCACAGACATCATCTACGACAGTAATTTTAAAACCGATTTTGTCAATTGTGACATCACTGATGATGTCATAATTGATTTTGACCATCTTTTCAAAACTGTAAAATTGACGCTTCTGAACTCACGGATGGCACAGACATCATCTACGACAGTAATTTTAAAACCGATTTTGTCAATTGTGACATCACTGATGATGTCATAATTGATTTTGACCATCTTTTCAAAACAGTGAAATTGATGCTTCTGAACTCACGAATGGCACGGACATCATCTACGACAGTAATTTTAAAACCGATAATGTCAATTGTGACATCACTGATGATGTCATAATTGATTTTAACCATCTTTTCAAAACTGTAAAATTGACGCTTCTGAACTCACGGAGGGCACGGACTTCATCTACGACTAATTTTAAAACCGATTATGGCAATTGTGACATCACTGATGATGTCATAATTGATTTTGACCATTTTTTCAAAACTGTAAAATTGACGCTTCTGAACTCACGGATGGCACAGACATCATCTAAGACAGTAATTTTTAAACAGATTATGTCAATTGTGACATCACTGATGATGTCATAATTGATTTTGACCATCTTTTCAAAACTGTAAAATTGACGCTTCTGAACTCACGGATGGCACAGAATCATCTACGACAGTAATTTTAAAACCGATAATGTCAATTGTGACATCACTGATGATGTCATAATTGATTTTGACCATCTTTTCAAAACTGTAAAATTGACGCTTCTGAACTCACGGAGGGCACGGACTTCATCTACGACAGTAATTTTAAAACCGATTATGTCAATTGTGACATCACTGATGATGTCATAATTGATTTTGACAATCTTTTCAAAACTGTAAAATTGACACTTCTGAACTCACGGATGGCAGAGACATCATCTACGACAGTAATTTTAAAACCGGTTATGTCAATTGTGACATCACTGATGATGTCATAATTGATTTTGACCATCTTTTCAAAACTGTAAAATTGACGCTTCTGAACTCACGGATGGCACAGACATCATCTACGACAGTAATTTTAAAACCGATTATGTCAATTGTGACATCACTGATGATGTCATAATTGATTTTGACCATCTTTTCAAAACTGTGAAATTGATGCTTCTGAACTCACGAATGGCACGGACATCATCTACGACAGTAATTTTAAAACCGATAATGTCAATTGTGACATCACTGATGATGTCATAATTGATTTTAACCATCTTTTCAAAACTGTAAAATTGACGCTTCTGAACTCACGGAGGGCACGGACTTCATCTACGACAGTAATTTTAAAACCGATTATGTCAATTGTGACATCACTGATGATGTCATAATTGATTTTGACCATCTTTTCAAAACTGTGAAATTGATGCTTCTGAACTCACGAATGGCACGGACATCATCTACGACAGTAATTTTAAAACCGATAATGTCAATTGTGACATCACTGATGATGTCATAATTGATTTTAACCATCTTTTCAAAACTGTAAAATTGACGCTTCTGAACTCACGGATGGCACGGACATCATCTACGACAGTAATTTTAAAACCGATAATGTCAATTGTGACATCACTGATGATGTCATAATTGATTTTACCATCTTTTCAAAACTGTAAATTTGATGATTCTGAACTCACGGATGGCACGGACATCATCTACGACAGTAATTTTAAAACCGATTATGTCAATTGTGACATCACTGATGATGTCATAATTGATTTTGACCATCTTTTCAAAACTGTAAAATTGACGCTTCTGAACTCACTGATGGCACGGACTTCATCTACGACAGTAATTTTAAAACCGATTATGTCAATTGTGACATCACTGATGATGTCATAATTGATTTCGACATCTTTTCAAAACTGTGAAATTGATGCTTCTGAACTCACGAATGGCACAGACATCATCTACGACAGTAATTTTAAAACCGATAATGTCAACTGTGACATCACTGATGATGTCATAATTGATTTTAACCATCTTTTCAAAACTGTAAAATTGACGCTTCTGAACTCACGGATGGCACTAACATCATCTACGACAGTAATTTTAAAACCGATAATGTCAATTGTGACATCACTGATGATGTCATAATTGATTTTAACCATCTTTTCAAAACTGTAAAATTGACGCTTCTGAACTCACGGATGGCACAGACATCATCTACGACAGTAATTTTAAAACCGATTTTGTCAATTGTGACATCACTGATGATGTCATAATTGATTTTGACCATCTTTTCAAAACTGTGAAATTGATGCTTCTGAACTCACGAATGGCACAGACATCATCTACAACAGTAATTTTAAAACCGATAATGTCAATTGTGACATCACTGATGATGTCATAATTGATTTTGACCATTTTTTCAAAACTGTAAAATTGACGCTTCTGAACTCACGGATGGCACAGACATCATCTAAGACAGTAATTTTTAAACAGATTATGTCAATTGTGACATCACTGATGATGTCATAATTGATTTTGACCATCTTTTCAAAACTGTGAAATTGATGCTTCTGAACTCACGAATGGCACGGACATCATCTACGACAGTAATTTTAAAACCGATAATGTCAATTGTGACATCACTGATGATGTCATAATTGATTTTAACCATCTTTTCAAAACTGTAAAATTGACGCTTCTGAACTCACGGAGGGCACGGACTTCATCTACGACAGTAATTTTAAAACCGATTATGTCAATTGTGACATCACTGATGATGTCATAATTGATTTTGACCATCTTTTCAAAACTGTGAAATTGATGCTTCTGAACTCACGAATGGCACGGACATCATCTACGACAGTAATTTTAAAACCGATAATGTCAATTGTGACATCACTGATGATGTCATAATTGATTTTAACCATCTTTTCAAAACTGTAAAATTGACGCTTCTGAACTCACGGATGGCACGGACATCATCTACGACAGTAATTTTAAAACCGATAATGTCAATTGTGACATCACTGATGATGTCATAATTGATTTTACCATCTTTTCAAAACTGTAAATTTGACGATTCTGAACTCACGGATGGCACGGACATCATCTACGACAGTAATTTTAAAACCGATTATGTCAATTGTGACATCACTGATGATGTCATAATTGATTTTGACCATCTTTTCAAAACTGTAAAATTGACGCTTCTGAACTCACTGATGGCACGGACTTCATCTACGACAGTAATTTTAAAACCGATTATGTCAATTGTGACATCACTGATGATGTCATAATTGATTTCGACATCTTTTCAAAACTGTGAAATTGATGCTTCTGAACTCACGAATGGCACAGACATCATCTACGACAGTAATTTTAAAACCGATAATGTCAATTGTGACATCACTGATGATGTCATAATTGATTTTAACCATCTTTTCAAAACTGTAAAATTGACGCTTCTGAACTCACGGATGGCACGGACATCATCTACGACAGTAATTTTAAAACCGATAATGTCAATTGTGACATCACTGATGATGTCATAATTGATTTTAACCATCTTTTCAAAACTGTAAAATTGACGCTTCTGAACTCACGGATGGCACTAACATCATCTACGACAGTAATTTTAAAACCGATAATGTCAATTGTGACATCACTGATGATGTCATAATTGATTTTGACCATTTTTTCAAAACTGTAAAATTGACGCTTCTGAACTCACGGATGGCACAGACATCATCTAAGACAGTAATTTTTAAACAGATTATGTCAATTGTGACATCACTGATGATGTCATAATTGATTTTAACCATCTTTTCAAAACTGTAAAATTGACGCTTCTGAACTCACGGATGGCACGGACATCATCTACGACAGTAATTTTAAAACCGATAATGTCAATTGTGACATCACTGATGATGTCATAATTGATTTTAACCATCTTTTCAAAACTGTAAAATTGACGCTTCTGAACTCACGGATGGCACTAACATCATCTACGACAGTAATTTTAAAACCGATAATGTCAATTGTGACATCACTGATGATGTCATAATTGATTTTGACCATTTTTTCAAAACTGTAAAATTGACGCTTCTGAACTCACGGATGGCACAGACATCATCTAAGACAGTAATTTTTAAACAGATTATGTCAATTGTGACATCACTGATGATGTCATAATTGATTTTGACCATCTTTTCAAAACTGTAAAATTGACGCTTCTGAACTCACGGATGGCACGGACATCATCTAAGACAGTAATTTTAAAACCGATAATGTCAATTGTGACATCACTGATGATGTCATAATTGATTTTACCATCTTTTCAAAACTGTAAATTTGACGATTCTGAACTCACGGATGGCACGGACATCATCTACGACAGTAATTTTAAAACCGATTATGTCAATTGTGACATCACTGATGATGTCATAATTGATTTTGACCATCTTTTCAAAACTGTAAAATTGACGCTTCTGAACTCACTGATGGCACGGACTTCATCTACGACAGTAATTTTAAAACCGATTATGTCAATTGTGACATCACTGATGATGTCATAATTAATTTCGACATCTTTTCAAAACTGTGAAATTGATGCTTCTGAACTCACGAATGGCACAGACATCATCTACGACAGTAATTTTAAAACCGATAATGTCAATTGTGACATCACTGATGATGTCATAATTGATTTTAACCATCTTTTCAAAACTGTAAAATTGACGCTTCTGAACTCACGGATGGCACTAACATCATCTACGACAGTAATTTTAAAACCGATAATGTCAATTGTGACATCACTGATGATGTCATAATTGATTTTAACCATCTTTTCAAAACTGTAAAATTGACGCTTCTGAACTCACGGATGGCACAGACATCATCTACGACAGTAATTTTAAAACCGATTTTGTCAATTGTGACATCACTGATGATGTCATAATTGATTTTGACCATCTTTTCAAAACTGTGAAATTGATGCTTCTGAACTCACGAATGGCACAGACATCATCTACAACAGTAATTTTAAAACCGATAATGTCAATTGTGACATCACTGATGATGTCATAATTGATTTTGACCATTTTTTCAAAACTGTAAAATTGACGCTTCTGAACTCACGGATGGCACAGACATCATCTAAGACAGTAATTTTTAAACAGATTATGTCAATTGTGACATCACTGATGATGTCATAATTGATTTTGACCATCTTTTCAAAACTGTAAAATTGACGCTTCTGAACTCACGGATGGCACAGAATCATCTACGACAGTAATTTTAAAACCGATAATGTCAATTGTGACATCACTGATGATGTCATAATTGATTTTGACCATCTTTTCAAAACTGTAAAATTGACGCTTCTGAACTCACGGAGGGCACGGACTTCATCTACGACAGTAATTTTAAAACCGATTATGTCAATTGTGACATCACTGATGATGTCATAATTGATTTTGACAATCTTTTCAAAACTGTAAAATTGACACTTCTGAACTCACGGATGGCAGAGACATCATCTACGACAGTAATTTTAAAACCGATTATGTCAATTGTGACATCACTGATGATATCATAATTGATTTTGACCATCTTTTCAAAACTGTAAAATTGACGCTTCTGAACTCACGGATGGCACAGACATCATCTACGACAGTAATTTTAAAACCGATTATGTCAATTGTGACATCACTGATGATGTCATAATTGATTTTGACCATCTTTTCAAAACTGTGAAATTGATGCTTCTGAACTCACGAATGGCACGGACATCATCTACGACAGTAATTTTAAAACCGATAATGTCAATTGTGACATCACTGATGATGTCATAATTGATTTTAACCATCTTTTCAAAACTGTAAAATTGACGCTTCTGAACTCACGGATGGCACGGACATCATCTACGACAGTAATTTTAAAACCGATAATGTCAATTGTGACATCACTGATGATGTCATAATTGATTTTACCATCTTTTCAAAACTGTAAATTTGACGATTCTGAACTCACGGATGGCACGGACATCATCTACGACAGTAATTTTAAAACCGATTATGTCAATTGTGACATCACTGATGATGTCATAATTGATTTTGACCATCTTTTCAAAACTGTAAAATTGACGCTTCTGAACTCACTGATGGCACGGACTTCATCTACGACAGTAATTTTAAAACCGATTATGTCAATTGTGACATCACTGATGATGTCATAATTGATTTCGACATCTTTTCAAAACTGTGAAATTGATGCTTCTGAACTCACGAATGGCACAGACATCATCTACGACAGTAATTTTAAAACCGATAATGTCAATTGTGACATCACTGATGATGTCATAATTGATTTTAACCATCTTTTCAAAACTGTAAAATTGACGCTTCTGAACTCACGGATGGCACTAACATCATCTACGACAGTAATTTTAAAACCGATAATGTCAATTGTGACATCACTGATGATGTAATAATTGATTTTGACCATTTTTTCAAAACTGTAAAATTGACGCTTCTAAACTCACGGATGGCACAGACATCATCTAAGACAGTAATTTTTAAACAGATTATGTCAATTGTGACATCACTGATGATGTCATAATTGATTTTGACCATCTTTTCAAAACTGTAAAATTGACGCTTCTGAACTCACGGATGGCACGGACATCATCTAAGACAGTAATTTTAAAACCGATAATGTCAATTGTGACATCACTGATGATGTCATAATTGATTTTACCATCTTTTCAAAACTGTAAATTTGACGATTCTGAACTCACGGATGGCACGGACATCATCTACGACAGTAATTTTAAAACCGATTATGTCAATTGTGACATCACTGATGATGTCATAATTGATTTTGACCATCTTTTCAAAACTGTAAAATTGACGCTTCTGAACTCACGGATGGCACGGACATCATCTAAGACAGTAATTTTAAAACCGATAATGTCAATTGTGACATCACTGATGATGTCATAATTGATTTTGACCATCTTTTCAAAACTGTAAAATTGACGCTTCTGAACTCACGGATGGCACGGACATCATCTAAGACAGTAATTTTAAAACCGATAATGTCAATTGTGACATCACTGATGATGTCATAATTGATTTTACCATCTTTTCAAAACTGTAAATTTGACGATTCTGAACTCACGGATGGCACGGACATCATCTACGACAGTAATTTTAAAACCGATTATGTCAATTGTGACATCACTGATGATGTCATAATTGATTTTGACCATCTTTTCAAAACTGTAAAATTGACGCTTCTGAACTCACTGATGGCACGGACTTCATCTACGACAGTAATTTTAAAACCGATTATGTCAATTGTGACATCACTGATGATGTCATAATTGATTTTGACCATCTTTTCAAAACTGTAAAATTGACGCTTCTGAACTCACGGAGGGCACGGACTTCATCTACGACAGTAATTTTAAAACCGATTATGTCAATTGTGACATCACTGATGATGTCATAATTGATTTTGACAATCTTTTCAAAACTGTAAAATTGACACTTCTGAACTCACGGATGGCAGAGACATCATCTACGACAGTAATTTTAAAACCGATTATGTCAATTGTGACATCATTGATGATATCATAATTGATTTTGACCATCTTTTCAAAACTGTAAAATTGACGCTTCTGAACTCACGGATGGCACAGACATCATCTACGACAGTAATTTTAAAACCGATTATGTCAATTGTGACATCACTGATGATGTCATAATTGATTTTGACCATCTTTTCAAAACTGTGAAATTGATGCTTCTGAACTCACGAATGGCACGGACATCATCTACGACAGTAATTTTAAAACCGATAATGTCAATTGTGACATCACTGATGATGTCATAATTGATTTTAACCATCTTTTCAAAACTGTAAAATTGACGCTTCTGAACTCACGGATGGCACGGACATCATCTACGACAGTAATTTTAAAACCGATAATGTCAATTGTGACATCACTGATGATGTCATAATTGATTTTACCATCTTTTCAAAACTGTAAATTTGACGATTCTGAACTCACGGATGGCACGGACATCATCTACGACAGTAATTTTAAAACCGATTATGTCAATTGTGACATCACTGATGATGTCATAATTGATTTCGACATCTTTTCAAAACTGTGAAATTGATGCTTCTGAACTCACGAATGGCACAGACATCATCTACGACAGTAATTTTAAAACCGATAATGTCAATTGTGACATCACTGATGATGTCATAATTGATTTTAACCATCTTTTCAAAACTGTAAAATTGACGCTTCTGAACTCACGGATGGCACTAACATCATCTACGACAGTAATTTTTAAACCGATAATGTCAATTGTGACATCACTGATGATGTCATAATTGATTTTGACCATTTTTTCAAAACTGTAAAATTGACGCTTCTGAACTCACGGATGGCACAGACATCATCTACGACAGTAATTTTAAAACCGATTATGTCAATTGTGACATCACTGATGATGTCATAATTGATTTTGACCATCTTTTCAAAACTGTAAAATTGACGCTTCTGAACTCACGGATGGCACAGACATCATCTACGACAGTAATTTTAAAACCGATTATGTCAATTGTGACATCACTGATGATGTCATAATTGATTTTGACCATCTTTTCAAAACTGTGAAATTGATGCTTCTGAACTCATGAATGGCACGGACATTATCTACGACAGTAATTTTAAAACCGATAATGTCAATTGTGACATCACTGATGATGTCATAATTGATTTTAACCATCTTTTCAAAACTGTAAAATTGACGCTTCTGAACTCACGGATGGCACTAACATCATCTACGACAGTAATTTTTAAACCGATAATGTCAATTGTGACATCACTGATGATGTCATAATTGATTTTGACCATTTTTTCAAAACTGTAAAATTGACGCTTCTGAACTCACGGATGGCACAGACATCATCTACGACAGTAATTTTAAAACCGATTATGTCAATTGTGACATCACTGATGATGTCATAATTGATTTTGACCATCTTTTCAAAACTGTAAAATTGACGCTTCTGAACTCACGGATGGCACAGACATCATCTACGACAGTAATTTTAAAACCGATTATGTCAATTGTGACATCACTGATGATGTCATAATTGATTTTGACCATCTTTTCAAAACTGTGAAATTGATGCTTCTGAACTCACGAATGGCACGGACATTATCTACGACAGTAATTTTAAAACCGATAATGTCAATTGTGACATCACTGATGATGTCATAATTGATTTTAACCATCTTTTCAAAACTGTAAAATTGACGCTTCTGAACTCACGGATGGCACGGACATAATCTACGACAGTAATTTTAAAACCGATAATGTCAATTGTGACATCACTGATGATGTCATAATTGATTTTAACCATCTTTTCAAAACTGTAAATTTGACGATTCTGAACTCACGGATGGCACGGACATCATCTACGACAGTAATTTTAAAACCGATTATGTCAATTGTGACATCACTGATGATGTCATAATTGATTTTGACCATCTTTTCAAAACTGTAAAATTGACGCTTCTGAACTCACGGATGTCACGGACATCATCTACGACAGTAATTTTAAAACCGATAATGTCAATTGTGACATCACTGATGATGTCATAATTGATTTTAACCATCTTTTCAAAACTGTAAATTTGACGATTCTGAACTCACGGATGGCACGGACATCATCTACGACAGTAATTTTAAAACCGATTATGTCAATTGTGACATCACTGATGATGTCATAATTGATTTTGACCATCTTTTCAAAACTGTAAAATTGACGCTTCTGAACTCACTGATGGCACGGACTTCATCTACGACAGTAATTTTAAAACCGATTATGTCAATTGTGACATCACTGATGATGTCATAATTGATTTCGACATCTTTTCAAAACTGTGAAATTGATGCTTCTGAACTCACGAATGGCACAGACATCATCTACGACAGTAATTTTAAAACCGATAATGTCAATTGTGACATCACTGATGATGTCATAATTGATTTTAACCATCTTTTCAAAACTGTAAAATTGACGCTTCTGAACTCACGGATCGCACGGACATCATCTACGACAGTAATTTTAAAACCGATAATGTCAATTGTGACATCACTGATGATGTCATAATTGATTTTAACCATCTTTTCAAAACTGTAAATTTGACGATTCTGAACTCACGGATGGCACGGACATCATCTACGACAGTAATTTTAAAACCGATTATGTCAATTGTGACATCACTGATGATGTCATAATTGATTTTGACCATCTTTTCAAAACTGTAAAATTGACGCTTCTGAACTCACGGATGGCACGGACATCATCTACGACAGTAATTTTAAAACCGATAATGTCAATTGTGACATCACTGATGATGTCATAATTGATTTTAACCATCTTTTCAAAACTGTAAATTTGACGATTCTGAACTCACGGATGGCACGGACATCATCTACGACAGTAATTTTAAAACCGATTATGTCAATTGTGACATCACTGATGATGTCATAATTGATTTTGACCATCTTTTCAAAACTGTAAAATTGACGCTTCTGAACTCACTGATGGCACGGACTTCATCTACGACAGTAATTTTAAAACCGATTATGTCAATTGTGACATCACTGATGATGTCATAATTGATTTCGACATCTTTTCAAAACTGTGAAATTGATGCTTCTGAACTCACGAATGGCACAGAAATCATCTACGACAGTAATTTTAAAACCGATAATGTCAATTGTGACATCACTGATGATGTCATAATTGATTTTAACCATCTTTTCAAAACTGTAAAATTGACGCTTCTGAACTCACGGATCGCACGACATCATCTACAACAGTAATTTTAAAACCGATAATGTCAATTGTGACATCACTGATGATGTCATAATTGATTTTAACCATCTTTTCAAAACTGTAAATTTGACGATTCTGAACTCACGGATGGCACGGACATCATCTACGACAGTAATTTTAAAACCGATTATGTCAATTGTGACATCACTGATGATGTCATAATTGATTTTGACCAACTTTTCAAAACTGTAAAATGGACGCTTCTGAACTCTCGGAGGGCACAGACATCATCTACGACAGTAATTTTAAAACCGATTATGTCAATTGTGACATCACTGATGATGTCATAATTGATTTTGACCATCTTTTCAAAACTGTGAAATTGATGCTTCTGAACTCACGAATGGCACGGACATCATCTACGACAGTAATTTTAAAACCGATAATGTCAATTGTGACATCACTGATGATGTCATAATTGATTTTGACCATTTTTTCAAAACTGTAAAATTGACGCTTCTGAACTCACGGATGGCACAGACATCATCTAAGACAGTAATTTTTAAACAGATTATGTCAATTGTGACATCACTGATGATGTCATAATTGATTTTGACCATCTTTTCAAAACTGTAAAATTGACGCTTCTGAACTCACGGATGGCACGGACATCATCTAAGACAGTAATTTTAAAACCGATAATGTCAATTGTGACATCACTGATGATGTCATAATTGATTTTACCATCTTTTCAAAACTGTAAATTTGACGATTCTGAACTCACGGATGGCACGGACATCATCTACGACAGTAATTTTAAAACCGATTATGTCAATTGTGACATCACTGATGATGTCATAATTGATTTTGACCATCTTTTCAAAACTGTAAAATTGACGCTCCTGAACTCACTGATGGCACGGACTTCATCTACGACAGTAATTTTAAAACCGATTATGTCAATTGTGACATCACTGATGATGTCATAATTAATTTCGACATCTTTTCAAAACTGTGAAATTGATGCTTCTGAACTCACGAATGGCACAGACATCATCTACGACAGTAATTTTAAAACCGATAATGTCAATTGTGACATCACTGATGATGTCATAATTGATTTTAACCATCTTTTCAAAACTGTAAAATTGACGCTTCTGAACTCACGGATGGCACTAACATCATCTACGACAGTAATTTTAAAACCGATAATGTCAATTGTGACATCACTGATGATGTCATAATTGATTTTAACCATCTTTTCAAAACTGTAAAATTGACGCTTCTGAACTCACGGATGGCACAGACATCATCTACGACAGTAATTTTAAAACCGATTTTGTCAATTGTGACATCACTGATGATGTCATAATTGATTTTGACCATCTTTTCAAAACTGTGAAATTGATGCTTCTGAACTCACGAATGGCACAGACATCATCTACAACAGTAATTTTAAAACCGATAATGTCAATTGTGACATCACTGATGATGTCATAATTGATTTTGACCATTTTTTCAAAACTGTAAAATTGACGCTTCTGAACTCACGGATGGCACAGACATCATCTAAGACAGTAATTTTTAAACAGATTATGTCAATTGTGACATCACTGATGATGTCATAATTGATTTTGACCATCTTTTCAAAACTGTAAAATTGACGCTTCTGAACTCACGGATGGCACAGAATCATCTACGACAGTAATTTTAAAACCGATAATGTCAATTGTGACATCACTGATGATGTCATAATTGATTTTGACCATCTTTTCAAAACTGTAAAATTGACGCTTCTGAACTCACGGAGGGCACGGACTTCATCTACGACAGTAATTTTAAAACCGATTATGTCAATTGTGACATCACTGATGATGTCATAATTGATTTTGACAATCTTTTCAAAACTGTAAAATTGACACTTCTGAACTCACGGATGGCAGAGACATCATCTACGACAGTAATTTTAAAACCGATTATGTCAATTGTGACATCACTGATGATATCATAATTGATTTTGACCATCTTTTCAAAACTGTAAAATTGACGCTTCTGAACTCACGGATGGCACAGACATCATCTACGACAGTAATTTTAAAACCGATTATGTCAATTGTGACATCACTGATGATGTCATAATTGATTTTGACCATCTTTTCAAAACTGTGAAATTGATGCTTCTGAACTCACGAATGGCACGGACATCATCTACGACAGTAATTTTAAAACCGATAATGTCAATTGTGACATCACTGATGATGTCATAATTGATTTTAACCATCTTTTCAAAACTGTTAAATTGACGCTTCTGAACTCACGGATGGCACGGACATCATCTACGACAGTAATTTTAAAACCGATAATGTCAATTGTGACATCACTGATGATGTCATAATTGATTTTACCATCTTTTCAAAACTGTAAATTTGACGATTCTGAACTCACGGATGGCACGGACATCATCTACGACAGTAATTTTAAAACCGATTATGTCAATTGTGACATCACTGATGATGTCATAATTGATTTTGACCATCTTTTCAAAACTGTAAAATTGACGCTTCTGAACTCACTGATGGCACGGACTTCATCTACGACAGTAATTTTAAAACCGATTATGTCAATTGTGACATCACTGATGATGTCATAATTGATTTCGACATCTTTTCAAAACTGTGAAATTGATGCTTCTGAACTCACGAATGGCACAGACATCATCTACGACAGTAATTTTAAAACCGATAATGTCAATTGTGACATCACTGATGATGTCATAATTGATTTTAACCATCTTTTCAAAACTGTAAAATTGACGCTTCTGAACTCACGGATGGCACTAACATCATCTACGACAGTAATTTTAAAACCGATAATGTCAATTGTGACATCACTGATGATGTCATAATTGATTTTGACCATTTTTTCAAAACTGTAAAATTGACGCTTCTAAACTCACGGATGGCACAGACATCATCTAAGACAGTAATTTTTAAACAGATTATGTCAATTGTGACATCACTGATGATGTCATAATTGATTTTGACCATCTTTTCAAAACTGTAAAATTGACGCTTCTGAACTCACGGATGGCACAGACATCATCTAAGACAGTAATTTTAAAACCGATAATGTCAATTGTGACATCACTGATGATGTCATAATTGATTTTACCATCTTTTCAAAACTGTAAATTTGACGATTCTGAACTCACGGATGGCACGGACATCATCTACGACAGTAATTTTAAAACCGATTATGTCAATTGTGACATCACTGATGATGTCATAATTGATTTTGACCATCTTTTCAAAACTGTAAAATTGACGCTTCTGAACTCACTGATGGCACGGACTTCATCTACGACAGTAATTTTAAAACCGATTATGTCAATTGTGACATCACTGATGATGTCATAATTGATTTCGACATCTTTTCAAAACTGTGAAATTGATGCTTCTGAACTCACGAATGGCACAGACATCATCTACAACAGTAATTTTAAAACCGATAATGTCAATTGTGACATCACTGATGATGTCATAATTGATTTTGACCATTTTTTCAAAACTGTAAAATTGACGCTTCTGAACTCACGGATGGCACAGACATCATCTAAGACAGTAATTTTTAAACAGATTATGTCAATTGTGACATCACTGATGATGTCATAATTGATTTTGACCATCTTTTCAAAACTGTAAAATTGACGCTTCTGAACTCACGGATGGCACAGAATCATCTACGACAGTAATTTTAAAACCGATAATGTCAATTGTGACATCACTGATGATGTCATAATTGATTTTGACCATCTTTTCAAAACTGTAAAATTGACGCTTCTGAACTCACGGAGGGCACGGACTTCATCTACGACAGTAATTTTAAAACCGATTATGTCAATTGTGACATCACTGATGATGTCATAATTGATTTTGACAATCTTTTCAAAACTGTAAAATTGACACTTCTGAACTCACGGATGGCAGAGACATCATCTACGACAGTAATTTTAAAACCGATTATGTCAATTGTGACATCACTGATGATATCATAATTGATTTTGACCATCTTTTCAAAACTGTAAAATTGACGCTTCTGAACTCACGGATGGCACAGACATCATCTACGACAGTAATTTTAAAACCGATTATGTCAATTGTGACATCACTGATGATGTCATAATTGATTTTGACCATCTTTTCAAAACTGTGAAATTGATGCTTCTGAACTCACGAATGGCACGGACATCATCTACGACAGTAATTTTAAAACCGATAATGTCAATTGTGACATCACTGATGATGTCATAATTGATTTTAACCATCTTTTCAAAACTGTAAAATTGACGCTTCTGAACTCACGGATGGCACGGACATCATCTACGACAGTAATTTTAAAACCGATAATGTCAATTGTGACATCACTGATGATGTCATAATTGATTTTACCATCTTTTCAAAACTGTAAATTTGACGATTCTGAACTCACGGATGGCACGGACATCATCTACGACAGTAATTTTAAAACCGATTATGTCAATTGTGACATCACTGATGATGTCATAATTGATTTTGACCATCTTTTCAAAACTGTAAAATTGACGCTTCTGAACTCACTGATGGCACGGACTTCATCTACGACAGTAATTTTAAAACCGATTATGTCAATTGTGACATCACTGATGATGTCATAATTGATTTCGACATCTTTTCAAAACTGTGAAATTGATGCTTCTGAACTCACGAATGGCACAGACATCATCTACGACAGTAATTTTAAAACCGATAATGTCAATTGTGACATCACTGATGATGTCATAATTGATTTTAACCATCTTTTCAAAACTGTAAAATTGACGCTTCTGAACTCACGGATGGCACTAACATCATCTACGACAGTAATTTTTAAACCGATAATGTCAATTGTGACATCACTGATGATGTCATAATTGATTTTGACCATTTTTTCAAAACTGTAAAATTGACGCTTCTAAACTCACGGATGGCACAGACATCATCTAAGACAGTAATTTTTAAACAGATTATGTCAATTGTGACATCACTGATGATGTCATAATTGATTTTGACCATCTTTTCAAAACTGTAAAATTGACGCTTCTGAACTCACGGATGGCACGGACATCATCTAAGACAGTAATTTTAAAACCGATAATGTCAATTGTGACATCACTGATGATGTCATAATTGATTTTACCATCTTTTCAAAACTGTAAATTTGACGATTCTGAACTCACGGATGGCACGGACATCATCTACGACAGTAATTTTAAAACCGATTATGTCAATTGTGACATCACTGATGATGTCATAATTGATTTTGACCATCTTTTCAAAACTGTAAAATTGACGCTTCTGAACTCACTGATGGCACGGACTTCATCTACGACAGTAATTTTAAAACCGATTATGTCAATTGTTACATCACTGATGATGTCATAATTGATTTCGACATCTTTTCAAAACTGTGAAATTGATGCTTCTGAACTCACGAATGGCACAGACATCATCTACGACAGTAATTTTAAAACCGATGTCAATTGTGACATCACTGATGATGTCATAATTGATTTTAAACATCTTTTCAAAACTGTAAAATTGACGCTTCTGAACTCACGGATGGCACTAACATCATCTACGACAGTAATTTTAAAACCGATAATGTCAATTGTGACATCACTGATGATGTCATAATTGATTTTAACCATCTTTTCAAAACTGTAAAATTGACGCTTCTGAACTCACGGATGGCACGGACATAATCTACGACAGTAATTTTAAAACCGATAATGTCAATTGTGACATCACTGATGATGTCATAATTGATTTTGACCATCTTTTCAAAACTGTAAAATTGATGCTTCTGAACTCACGGATGTCACAGACATCATCTACGACAGTAATTTTAAAACTGATTATGTCAATTGTGACATCACTGATGATGTCATAATTGATTTTGACCAACTTTTCAAAACTGTAAAATTGACGCTTCTGAACTCACGGATGGCACAGACATCATCTACGACAGTAATTTTAAAACCGATTTTGTCAATTGTGACATCACTGATGATGTCATAATTGATTTTGACCATCTTTTCAAAACTGTAAAATTGACGCTTCTGAACTCACGGATGGCACAGACATCATCTACGACAGTAATTTTAAAACCGATTATGTCAATTGTGACATCACTGATGATGTCATAATTGATTTTGACAATCTTTTCAAAACTATAAAATTGACACTTCTGAACTCACGGATGGCAGAGACATCATCTACGACAGTAATTTTAAAACCGATTATGTCAATTGTGACATCACTGATGATGTCATAATTGATTTTGACCATCTTTTCAAAACTGTAAAATTGACGCTTCTGAACTCACGGATGGCACAGACATCATCTACGACAGTAATTTTAAAACCGATTATGTCAATTGTGACATCACTGATGATGTCATAATTGATTTTGACCATCTTTTCAAAACTGTGAAATTGATGCTTCTGAACTCACGAATGGCACGGACATTATCTACGACAGTAATTTTAAAACCGATAATGTCAATTGTGACATCACTGATGATGTCATAATTGATTTTAACCATCTTTTCAAAACTGTAAAATTGACGCTTCTGAACTCACGGATGGCACGGACATAATCTACGACAGTAATTTTAAAACCGATAATGTCAATTGTGACATCACTGATGATGTCATAATTGATTTTAACCATCTTTTCAAAACTGTAAATTTGACGATTCTGAACTCACGGATGGCACGGACATCATCTACGACAGTAATTTTAAAACCGATTATGTCAATTGTGACATCACTGATGACTGATGATGTCATAATTGATTTTGACCATCTTTTCAAAACTGTAAAATTGACGCTTCTGAACTCACGGATGTCACGGACATCATCTACGACAGTAATTTTAAAACCGATAATGTCAATTGTGACATCACTGATGATGTCATAATTGATTTTAACCATCTTTTCAAAACTGTAAATTTGACGATTCTGAACTCACGGATGGCACGGACATCATCTACGACAGTAATTTTAAAACCGATTATGTCAATTGTGACATCACTGATGATGTCATAATTGATTTTGACCATCTTTTCAAAACTGTAAAATTGACGCTTCTGAACTCACTGATGGCACGGACTTCATCTACGACAGTAATTTTAAAACCGATTATGTCAATTGTGACATCACTGATGATGTCATAATTGATTTCGACATCTTTTCAAAACTGTGAAATTGATGCTTCTGAACTCACGAATGGCACAGACATCATCTACGACAGTAATTTTAAAACCGATAATGTCAATTGTGACATCACTGATGATGTCATAATTGATTTTAACCATCTTTTCAAAACTGTAAAATTGACGCTTCTGAACTCACGGATCGCACGGACATCATCTACGACAGTAATTTTAAAACCGATAATGTCAATTGTGACATCACTGATGATGTCATAATTGATTTTAACCATCTTTTCAAAACTGTAAATTTGACGATTCTGAACTCACGGATGGCACGGACATCATCTACGACAGTAATTTTAAAACCGATAATGTCAATTGTGACATCACTGATGATGTCATAATTGATTTTAACCATCTTTTCAAAACTGTAAATTTGACGATTCTGAACTCACGGATGGCACGGACATCATCTACGACAGTAATTTTAAAACCGATTATGTCAATTGTGACATCACTGATGATGTCATAATTGATTTTGACCATCTTTTCAAAACTGTAAAATTGACGCTTCTGAACTCACTGATGGCACGGACTTCATCTACGACAGTAATTTTAAAACCGATTATGTCAATTGTGACATCACTGATGATGTCATAATTGATTTCGACATCTTTTCAAAACTGTGAAATTGATGCTTCTGAACTCACGAATGGCACAGACATCATCTACGACAGTAATTTTAAAACCGATAATGTCAATTGTGACATCACTGATGATGTCATAATTGATTTTGACCATTTTTTCAAAACTGTAAAATTGACGCTTCTGAACTCACGGATGGCACAGACATCATCTAAGACAGTAATTTTTAAACAGATTATGTCAATTGTGACATCACTGATGATGTCATAATTGATTTTAACCATCTTTTCAAAACTGTAAAATTGACGCTTCTGAACTCACGGATGGCACGGACATCATCTACGACAGTAATTTTAAAACCGATAATGTCAATTGTGACATCACTGATGATGTCATAATTGATTTTAACCATCTTTTCAAAACTGTAAAATTGACGCTTCTGAACTCACGGATGGCACTAACATCATCTACGACAGTAATTTTAAAACCGATAATGTCAATTGTGACATCACTAATGATGTCATAATTGATTTTGACCATTTTTTCAAAACTGTAAAATTGACGCTTCTGAACTCACGGATGGCACAGACATCATCTAAGACAGTAATTTTTAAACAGATTATGTCAATTGTGACATCACTGATGATGTCATAATTGATTTTGACCATCTTTTCAAAACTGTAAAATTGACGCTTCTGAACTCACGGATGGCACGGACATCATCTAAGACAGTAATTTTAAAACCGATAATGTCAATTGTGACATCACTGATGATGTCATAATTGATTTTACCATCTTTTCAAAACTGTAAATTTGACGATTCTGAACTCACGGATGGCACGGACATCATCTACGACAGTAATTTTAAAACCGATTATGTCAATTGTGACATCACTGATGATGTCATAATTGATTTTGACCATCTTTTCAAAACTGTAAAATTGACGCTTCTGAACTCACTGATGGCACGGACTTCATCTACGACAGTAATTTTAAAACCGATTATGTCAATTGTGACATCACTGATGATGTCATAATTAATTTCGACATCTTTTCAAAACTGTGAAATTGATGCTTCTGAACTCACGAATGGCACAGACATCATCTACGACAGTAATTTTAAAACCGATAATGTCAATTGTGACATCACTGATGATGTCATAATTGATTTTAACCATCTTTTCAAAACTGTAAAATTGACGCTTCTGAACTCACGGATGGCACTAACATCATCTACGACAGTAATTTTAAAACCGATAATGTCAATTGTGACATCACTGATGATGTCATAATTGATTTTAACCATCTTTTCAAAACTGTAAAATTGACGCTTCTGAACTCACGGATGGCACAGACATCATCTACGACAGTAATTTTAAAACCGATTTTGTCAATTGTGACATCACTGATGATGTCATAATTGATTTTGACCATCTTTTCAAAACTGTGAAATTGATGCTTCTGAACTCACGAATGGCACAGACATCATCTACAACAGTAATTTTAAAACCGATAATGTCAATTGTGACATCACTGATGATGTCATAATTGATTTTGACCATTTTTTCAAAACTGTAAAATTGACGCTTCTGAACTCACGGATGGCACAGACATCATCTAAGACAGTAATTTTTAAACAGATCATGTCAATTGTGACATCACTGATGATGTCATAATTGATTTTGACCATCTTTTCAAAACTGTAAAATTGACGCTTCTGAACTCACGGATGGCACAGAATCATCTACGACAGTAATTTTAAAACCGATTTTGTCAATTGTGACATCACTGATGATGTCATAATTGATTTTGACCATCTTTTCAAAACTGTGAAATTGATGCTTCTGAACTCACGAATGGCACAGACATCATCTACAACAGTAATTTTAAAACCGATAATGTCAATTGTGACATCACTGATGATGTCATAATTGATTTTGACCATTTTTTCAAAACTGTAAAATTGACGCTTCTGAACTCACGGATGGCACAGACATCATCTAAGACAGTAATTTTTAAACAGATTATGTCAATTGTGACATCACTGATGATGTCATAATTGATTTTGACCATCTTTTCAAAACTGTAAAATTGACGCTTCTGAACTCACGGATGGCACAGAATCATCTACGACAGTAATTTTAAAACCGATAATGTCAATTGTGACATCACTGATGATGTCATAATTGATTTTGACCATCTTTTCAAAACTGTAAAATTGACGCTTCTGAACTCACGGAGGGCACGGACATCATCTACGACAGTAATTTTAAAACCGATTATGTCAATTGTGACATCACTGATGATGTCATAATTGATTTTGACCATCTTTTCAAAACTGTAAAATTGACGCTTCTGAACTCACGGATGGCACAGACATCATCTACGACAGTAATTTTAAAACCGATTATGTCAATTGTGACATCACTGATGATGTCATAATTGATTTTGACCATCTTTTCAAAACTGTGAAATTGATGCTTCTGAACTCACGAATGGCACGGACATTATCTACGACAGTAATTTTAAAACCGATAATGTCAATTGTGACATCACTGATGATGTCATAATTGATTTTAACCATCTTTTCAAAACTGTAAAATTGACGCTTCTGAACTCACGGATGGCACGGACATAATCTACGACAGTAATTTTAAAACCGATAATGTCAATTGTGACATCACTGATGATGTCATAATTGATTTTAACCATCTTTTCAAAACTGTAAATTTGACGATTCTGAACTCACGGATGGCACGGACATCATCTACGACAGTAATTTTAAAACCGATTATGTCAATTGTGACATCACTGATGACTGATGATGTCATAATTGATTTTGACCATCTTTTCAAAACTGTAAAATTGACGCTTCTGAACTCACGGATGTCACGGACATCATCTACGACAGTAATTTTAAAACCGATAATGTCAATTGTGACATCACTGATGATGTCATAATTGATTTTAACCATCTTTTCAAAACTGTAAATTTGACGATTCTGAACTCACGGATGGCACGGACATCATCTACGACAGTAATTTTAAAACCGATTATGTCAATTGTGACATCACTGATGATGTCATAATTGATTTTGACCATCTTTTCAAAACTGTAAAATTGACGCTTCTGAACTCACTGATGGCACGGACTTCATCTACGACAGTAATTTTAAAACCGATTATGTCAATTGTGACATCACTGATGATGTCATAATTGATTTCGACATCTTTTCAAAACTGTGAAATTGATGCTTCTGAACTCACGAATGGCACAGACATCATCTACGACAGTAATTTTAAAACCGATAATGTCAATTGTGACATCACTGATGATGTCATAATTGATTTTAACCATCTTTTCAAAACTGTAAAATTGACGCTTCTGAACTCACGGATCGCACGGACATCATCTACGACAGTAATTTTAAAACCGATAATGTCAATTGTGACATCACTGATGATGTCATAATTGATTTTAACCATCTTTTCAAAACTGTAAATTTGACGATTCTGAACTCACGGATGGCACGGACATCATCTACGACAGTAATTTTAAAACCGATTATGTCAATTGTGACATCACTGATGATGTCATAATTGATTTTGACCATCTTTTCAAAACTGTAAAATTGACGCTTCTGAACTCACGGATGGCACGGACATCATCTACGACAGTAATTTTAAAACCGATAATGTCAATTGTGACATCACTGATGATGTCATAATTGATTTTAACCATCTTTTCAAAACTGTAAATTTGACGATTCTGAACTCACGGATGGCACGGACATCATCTACGACAGTAATTTTAAAACCGATTATGTCAATTGTGACATCACTGATGATGTCATAATTGATTTTGACCATCTTTTCAAAACTGTAAAATTGACGCTTCTGAACTCACTGATGGCACGGACTTCATCTACGACAGTAATTTTAAAACCGATTATGTCAATTGTGACATCACTGATGATGTCATAATTGATTTCGACATCTTTTCAAAACTGTGAAATTGATGCTTCTGAACTCACGAATGGCACAGACATCATCTACGACAGTAATTTTAAAACCGATAATGTCAATTGTGACATCACTGATGATGTCATAATTGATTTTGACCATTTTTTCAAAACTGTAAAATTGACGCTTCTGAACTCACGGATGGCACAGACATCATCTAAGACAGTAATTTTTAAACAGATTATGTCAATTGTGACATCACTGATGATGTCATAATTGATTTTAACCATCTTTTCAAAACTGTAAAATTGACGCTTCTGAACTCACGGATGGCACGGACATCATCTACGACAGTAATTTTAAAACCGATAATGTCAATTGTGACATCACTGATGATGTCATAATTGATTTTAACCATCTTTTCAAAACTGTAAAATTGACGCTTCTGAACTCACGGATGGCACTAACATCATCTACGACAGTAATTTTAAAACCGATAATGTCAATTGTGACATCACTGATGATGTCATAATTGATTTTGACCATTTTTTCAAAACTGTAAAATTGACGCTTCTGAACTCACGGATGGCACAGACATCATCTAAGACAGTAATTTTTAAACAGATTATGTCAATTGTGACATCACTGATGATGTCATAATTGATTTTGACCATCTTTTCAAAACTGTAAAATTGACGCTTCTGAACTCACGGATGGCACGGACATCATCTAAGACAGTAATTTTAAAACCGATAATGTCAATTGTGACATCATTGATGATGTCATAATTGATTTTACCATCTTTTCAAAACTGTAAATTTGACGATTCTGAACTCACGGATGGCACGGACATCATCTACGACAGTAATTTTAAAACCGATTATGTCAATTGTGACATCACTGATGATGTCATAATTGATTTTGACCATCTTTTCAAAACTGTAAAATTGACGCTTCTGAACTCACTGATGGCACGGACTTCATCTACGACAGTAATTTTAAAACCGATTATGTCAATTGTGACATCACTGATGATGTCATAATTAATTTCGACATCTTTTCAAAACTGTGAAATTGATGCTTCTGAACTCACGAATGGCACAGACATCATCTACGACAGTAATTTTAAAACCGATAATGTCAATTGTGACATCACTGATGATGTCATAATTGATTTTAACCATCTTTTCAAAACTGTAAAATTGACGCTTCTGAACTCACGGATGGCACTAACATCATCTACGACAGTAATTTTAAAACCGATAATGTCAATTGTGACATCACTGATGATGTCATAATTGATTTTAACCATCTTTTCAAAACTGTAAAATTGACGCTTCTGAACTCACGGATGGCACAGACATCATCTACGACAGTAATTTTAAAACCGATTTTGTCAATTGTGACATCACTGATGATGTCATAATTGATTTTGACCATCTTTTCAAAACTGTGAAATTGATGCTTCTGAACTCACGAATGGCACAGACATCATCTACAACAGTAATTTTAAAACCGATAATGTCAATTGTGACATCACTGATGATGTCATAATTGATTTTGACCATTTTTTCAAAACTGTAAAATTGACGCTTCTGAACTCACGGATGGCACAGACATCATCTAAGACAGTAATTTTTAAACAGATTATGTCAATTGTGACATCACTGATGATGTCATAATTGATTTTGACCATCTTTTCAAAACTGTAAAATTGACGCTTCTGAACTCACGGATGGCACAGAATCATCTACGACAGTAATTTTAAAACCGATAATGTCAATTGTGACATCACTGATGATGTCATAATTGATTTTGACCATCTTTTCAAAACTGTAAAATTGACGCTTCTGAACTCACGGAGGGCACGGACTTCATCTACGACAGTAATTTTAAAACCGATTATGTCAATTGTGACATCACTGATGATGTCATAATTGATTTTGACAATCTTTTCAAAACTGTAAAATTGACACTTCTGAACTCACGGATGGCAGAGACATCATCTACGACAGTAATTTTAAAACCGATTATGTCAATTGTGACATCACTGATGATATCATAATTGATTTTGACCATCTTTTCAAAACTGTAAAATTGACGCTTCTGAACTCACGGATGGCACAGACATCATCTACGACAGTAATTTTAAAACCGATTATGTCAATTGTGACATCACTGATGATGTCATAATTGATTTTGACCATCTTTTCAAAACTGTGAAATTGATGCTTCTGAACTCACGAATGGCACGGACATCATCTACGACAGTAATTTTAAAACCGATAATGTCAATTGTGACATCACTGATGATGTCATAATTGATTTTAACCATCTTTTCAAAACTGTAAAATTGACGCTTCTGAACTCACGGATGGCACGGACATCATCTACGACAGTAATTTTAAAACCGATAATGTCAATTGTGACATCACTGATGATGTCATAATTGATTTTACCATCTTTTCAAAACTGTAAATTTGACGATTCTGAACTCACGGATGGCACGGACATCATCTACGACAGTAATTTTAAAACCGATTATGTCAATTGTGACATCACTGATGATGTCATAATTGATTTTGACCATCTTTTCAAAACTGTAAAATTGACGCTTCTGAACTCACTGATGGCACGGACTTCATCTACGACAGTAATTTTAAAACCGATTATGTCAATTGTGACATCACTGATGATGTCATAATTGATTTCGACATCTTTTCAAAACTGTGAAATTGATGCTTCTGAACTCACGAATGGCACAGACATCATCTACGACAGTAATTTTAAAACCGATAATGTCAATTGTGACATCACTGATGATGTCATAATTGATTTTGACCATTTTTTCAAAACTGTAAAATTGACGCTTCTAAACTCACGGATGGCACAGACATCATCTAAGACAGTAATTTTTAAACAGATTATGTCAATTGTGACATCACTGATGATGTCATAATTGATTTTGACCATCTTTTCAAAACTGTAAAATTGACGCTTCTGAACTCACGGATGGCACGGACATCATCTAAGACAGTAATTTTAAAACCGATAATGTCAATTGTGACATCACTGATGATGTCATAATTGATTTTACCATCTTTTCAAAACTGTAAATTTGACGATTCTGAACTCACGGATGGCACGGACATCATCTACGACAGTAATTTTAAAACCGATTATGTCAATTGTGACATCACTGATGATGTCATAATTGATTTTAACCATCTTTTCAAAACTGTAAAATTGACGCTTCTGAACTCACGGATGGCACTAACATCATCTACGACAGTAATTTTAAAACCGATAATGTCAATTGTGACATCACTGATGATGTCATAATTGATTTTGACCATTTTTTCAAAACTGTAAAATTGACGCTTCTAAACTCACGGATGGCACAGACATCATCTAAGACAGTAATTTTTAAACAGATTATGTCAATTGTGACATCACTGATGATGTCATAATTGATTTTGACCATCTTTTCAAAACTGTAAAATTGACGCTTCTGAACTCACGGATGGCACGGACATCATCTAAGACAGTAATTTTAAAACCGATAATGTCAATTGTGACATCACTGATGATGTCATAATTGATTTTACCATCTTTTCAAAACTGTAAATTTGACGATTCTGAACTCACGGATGGCACGGACATCATCTACGACAGTAATTTTAAAACCGATTATGTCAATTGTGACATCACTGATGATGTCATAATTGATTTTGACCATCTTTTCAAAACTGTAAAATTGACGCTTCTGAACTCACTGATGGCACTGACTTCATCTACGACAGTAATTTTAAAACCGATTATGTCAATTGTGACATCACTGATGATGTCATAATTGATTTCGACATCTTTTCAAAACTGTGAAATTGATGCTTCTGAACTCACGAATGGCACAGACATCATCTACAACAGTAATTTTAAAACCGATAATGTCAATTGTGACATCACTGATGATGTCATAATTGATTTTGACCATTTTTTCAAAACTGTAAAATTGACGCTTCTGAACTCACGGATGGCACAGACATCATCTAAGACAGTAATTTTTAAACAGATTATGTCAATTGTGACATCACTGATGATGTCATAATTGATTTTGACCATCTTTTCAAAACTGTAAAATTGACGCTTCTGAACTCACGGATGGCACAGAATCATCTACGACAGTAATTTTAAAACCGATAATGTCAATTGTGACATCACTGATGATGTCATAATTGATTTTGACCATCTTTTCAAAACTGTAAAATTGACGCTTCTGAACTCACGGAGGGCACGGACTTCATCTACGACAGTAATTTTAAAACCGATTATGTCAATTGTGACATCACTGATGATGTCATAATTGATTTTGACAATCTTTTCAAAACTGTAAAATTGACACTTCTGAACTCACGGATGGCAGAGACATCATCTACGACAGTAATTTTAAAACCGATTATGTCAATTGTGACATCACTGATGATATCATAATTGATTTTGACCATCTTTTCAAAACTGTAAAATTGACGCTTCTGAACTCACGGATGGCACAGACATCATCTACGACAGTAATTTTAAAACCGATTATGTCAATTGTGACATCACTGATGATGTCATAATTGATTTTGACCATCTTTTCAAAACTGTGAAATTGATGCTTCTGAACTCACGAATGGCACGGACATCATCTACGACAGTAATTTTAAAACCGATAATGTCAATTGTGACATCACTGATGATGTCATAATTGATTTTAACCATCTTTTCAAAACTGTAAAATTGACGCTTCTGAACTCACGGATGGCACGGACATCATCTACGACAGTAATTTTAAAACCGATAATGTCAATTGTGACATCACTGATGATGTCATAATTGATTTTACCATCTTTTCAAAACTGTAAATTTGACGATTCTGAACTCACGGATGGCACGGACATCATCTACGACAGTAATTTTAAAACCGATTATGTCAATTGTGACATCACTGATGATGTCATAATTGATTTTGACCATCTTTTCAAAACTGTAAAATTGACGCTTCTGAACTCACTGATGGCACGGACTTCATCTACGACAGTAATTTTAAAACCGATTATGTCAATTGTGACATCACTGATGATGTCATAATTGATTTCGACATCTTTTCAAAACTGTGAAATTGATGCTTCTGAACTCACGAATGGCACAGACATCATCTACGACAGTAATTTTAAAACCGATAATGTCAATTGTGACATCACTGATGATGTCATAATTGATTTTAACCATCTTTTCAAAACTGTAAAATTGACGCTTCTGAACTCACGGATGGCACTAACATCATCTACGACAGTAATTTTTAAACCGATAATGTCAATTGTGACATCACTGATGATGTCATAATTGATTTTGACCATTTTTTCAAAACTGTAAAATTGACGCTTCTGAACTCACGGATGGCACAGACATCATCTACGACAGTAATTTTAAAACCGATTATGTCAATTGTGACATCACTGATGATGTCATAATTGATTTTGACCATCTTTTCAAAACTGTAAAATTGACGCTTCTGAACTCACGGATGGCACAGACATCATCTACGACAGTAATTTTAAAACCGATTATGTCAATTGTGACATCACTGATGATGTCATAATTGATTTTGACCATCTTTTCAAAACTGTGAAATTGATGCTTCTGAACTCACGAATGGCACGGACATTATCTACGACAGTAATTTTAAAACCGATAATGTCAATTGTGACATCACTGATGATGTCATAATTGATTTTAACCATCTTTTCAAAACTGTAAAATTGACGCTTCTGAACTCACGGATGGCACTAACATCATCTACGACAGTAATTTTTAAACCGATAATGTCAATTGTGACATCACTGATGATGTCATAATTGATTTTGACCATTTTTTCAAAACTGTAAAATTGACGCTTCTGAACTCACGGATGGCACAGACATCATCTACGACAGTAATTTTAAAACCGATTATGTCAATTGTGACATCACTGATGATGTCATAATTGATTTTGACCATCTTTTCAAAACTGTAAAATTGACGCTTCTAAACTCACGGATGGCACAGACATCATCTACGACAGTAATTTTAAAACCGATTATGTCAATTGTGACATCACTGATGATGTCATAATTGATTTTGACCATCTTTTCAAAACTGTGAAATTGATGCTTCTGAACTCACGAATGGCACGGACATTATCTACGACAGTAATTTTAAAACCGATTATGTCAATTGTGACATCACTGATGATGTCATAATTGATTTTACCATCTTTTCAAAACTGTAAATTTGACGATTCTGAACTCACGGATGGCACGGACATCATCTACGACAGTAATTTTAAAACCGATTATGTCAATTGTGACATCACTGATGATGTCATAATTGATTTTGACCATCTTTTCAAAACTGTAAAATTGACGCTTCTGAACTCACTGATGGCACGGACTTCATCTACGACAGTAATTTTAAAACCGATTATGTCAATTGTGACATCACTGATGATGTCATAATTGATTTCGACATCTTTTCAAAACTGTGAAATTGATGCTTCTGAACTCACGAATGGCACAGACATCATCTACAACAGTAATTTTAAAACCGATAATGTCAATTGTGACATCACTGATGATGTCATAATTGATTTTGACCATTTTTTCAAAACTGTAAAATTGACGCTTCTGAACTCACGGATGGCACAGACATCATCTAAGACAGTAATTTTTAAACAGATTATGTCAATTGTGACATCACTGATGATGTCATAATTGATTTTGACCATCTTTTCAAAACTGTAAAATTGACGCTTCTGAACTCACGGATGGCACAGAATCATCTACGACAGTAATTTTAAAACCGATAATGTCAATTGTGACATCACTGATGATGTCATAATTGATTTTGACCATCTTTTCAAAACTGTAAAATTGACGCTTCTGAACTCACGGAGGGCACGGACTTCATCTACGACAGTAATTTTAAAACCGATTATGTCAATTGTGACATCACTGATGATGTCATAATTGATTTTGACAATCTTTTCAAAACTGTAAAATTGACACTTCTGAACTCACGGATGGCAGAGACATCATCTACGACAGTAATTTTAAAACCGATTATGTCAATTGTGACATCACTGATGATATCATAATTGATTTTGACCATCTTTTCAAAACTGTAAAATTGACGCTTCTGAACTCACGGATGGCACAGACATCATCTACGACAGTAATTTTAAAACTGATTATGTCAATTGTGACATCACTGATGATGTCATAATTGATTTTGACCATCTTTTCAAAACTGTGAAATTGATGCTTCTGAACTCACGAATGGCACGGACATCATCTACGACAGTAATTTTAAAACCGATAATGTCAATTGTGACATCACTGATGATGTCATAATTGATTTTAACCATCTTTTCAAAACTGTAAAATTGACGCTTCTGAACTCACGGATGGCACGGACATCATCTACGACAGTAATTTTAAAACCGATAATGTCAATTGTGACATCACTGATGATGTCATAATTGATTTTACCATCTTTTCAAAACTGTAAATTTGACGATTCTGAACTCACGGATGGCACGGACATCATCTACGACAGTAATTTTAAAACCGATTATGTCAATTGTGACATCACTGATGATGTCATAATTGATTTTGACCATCTTTTCAAAACTGTAAAATTGACGCTTCTGAACTCACTGATGGCACGGACTTCATCTACGACAGTAATTTTAAAACCGATTATGTCAATTGTGACATCACTGATGATGTCATAATTGATTTCGACATCTTTTCAAAACTGTGAAATTGATGCTTCTGAACTCACGAATGGCACAGACATCATCTACGACAGTAATTTTAAAACCGATAATGTCAATTGTGACATCACTGATGATGTCATAATTGATTTTAACCATCTTTTCAAAACTGTGAAATTGATGCTTCTGAACTCACGAATGGCACGGACATTATCTACGACAGTAATTTTAAAACCGATAATGTCAATTGTGACATCACTGATGATGTCATAATTGATTTTAACCATCTTTTCAAAACTGTAAAATTGACGCTTCTGAACTCACGGATGGCACAGACATCATCTACGACAGTAATTTTAAAACCGATTATGTCAATTGTGACATCACTGATGATGTCATAATTGATTTTGACCATCTTTTCAAAACTGTAAAATTGACGCTTCTGAACTCACGGATGGCACAGACATCATCTACGACAGTAATTTTAAAACCGATTATGTCAATTGTGACATCACTGATGATGTCATAATTGATTTTGACCATCTTTTCAAAACTGTGAAATTGATGCTTCTGAACTCACGAATGGCACGGACATTATCTACGACAGTAATTTTAAAACCGATAATGTCAATTGTGACATCACTGATGATGTCATAATTGATTTTAACCATCTTTTCAAAACTGTAAAATTGACGCTTCTGAACTCACGGATGGCACTAACATCATCTACGACAGTAATTTTTAAACCGATAATGTCAATTGTGACATCACTGATGATGTCATAATTGATTTTGACCATTTTTTCAAAACTGTAAAATTGACGCTTCTGAACTCACGGATGGCACAGACATCATCTACGACAGTAATTTTAAAACCGATTATGTCAATTGTGACATCACTGATGATGTCATAATTGATTTTGACCATCTTTTCAAAACTGTAAAATTGACGCTTCTGAACTCACGGATGGCACAGACATCATCTACGACAGTAATTTTAAAACCGATTATGTCAATTGTGACATCACTGATGATGTCATAATTGATTTTGACCATCTTTTCAAAACTGTGAAATTGATGCTTCTGAACTCACGAATGGCACGGACATTATCTACGACAGTAATTTTAAAACCGATAATGTCAATTGTGACATCACTGATGATGTCATAATTGATTTTAACCATCTTTTCAAAACTGTAAAATTGACGCTTCTGAACTCACGGATGGCACGGACATAATCTACGACAGTAATTTTAAAACCGATAATGTCAATTGTGACATCACTGATGATGTCATAATTGATTTTAACCATCTTTTCAAAACTGTAAATTTGACGATTCTGAACTCACGGATGGCACGGACATCATCTACGACAGTAATTTTAAAACCGATTATGTCAATTGTGACATCACTGATGATGTCATAATTGATTTTGACCATCTTTTCAAAACTGTAAAATTGACGCTTCTGAACTCACGGATGTCACGGACATCATCTACGACAGTAATTTTAAAACCGATAATGTCAATTGTGACATCACTGATGATGTCATAATTGATTTTAACCATCTTTTCAAAACTGTAAATTTGACGATTCTGAACTCACGGATGGCACGGACATCATCTACGACAGTAATTTTAAAACCGATTATGTCAATTGTGACATCACTGATGATGTCATAATTGATTTTGACCATCTTTTCAAAACTGTAAAATTGACGCTTCTGAACTCACTGATGGCACGGACTTCATCTACGACAGTAATTTTAAAACCGATTATGTCAATTGTGACATCACTGATGATGTCATAATTGATTTCGACATCTTTTCAAAACTGTGAAATTGATGCTTCTGAACTCACGAATGGCACAGACATCATCTACGACAGTAATTTTAAAACCGATAATGTCAATTGTGACATCACTGATGATGTCATAATTGATTTTAACCATCTTTTCAAAACTGTAAAATTGACGCTTCTGAACTCACGGATCGCACGGACATCATCTACGACAGTAATTTTAAAACCGATAATGTCAATTGTGACATCACTGATGATGTCATAATTGATTTTAACCATCTTTTCAAAACTGTAAAATTGACGCTTCTGAACTCACGGATGGCACAGAATCATCTACGACAGTAATTTTAAAACCGATAATGTCAATTGTGACATCACTGATGATGTCATAATTGATTTTGACCATCTTTTCAAAACTGTAAAATTGACGCTTCTGAACTCACGGAGGGCACGGACTTCATCTACGACAGTAATTTTAAAACCGATTATGTCAATTGTGACATCACTGATGATGTCATAATTGATTTTGACAATCTTTTCAAAACTGTAAAATTGACACTTCTGAACTCACGGATGGCAGAGACATCATCTACGACAGTAATTTTAAAACCGATTATGTCAATTGTGACATCACTGATGATATCATAATTGATTTTGACCATCTTTTCAAAACTGTAAAATTGACGCTTCTGAACTCACGGATGGCACAGACATCATCTACGACAGTAATTTTAAAACCGATTATGTCAATTGTGACATCACTGATGATGTCATAATTGATTTTGACCATCTTTTCAAAACTGTGAAATTGATGCTTCTGAACTCACGAATGGCACGGACATCATCTACGACAGTAATTTTAAAACCGATAATGTCAATTGTGACATCACTGATGATGTCATAATTGATTTTAACCATCTTTTCAAAACTGTAAAATTGACGCTTCTGAACTCACGGATGGCACGGACATCATCTACGACAGTAATTTTAAAACCGATAATGTCAATTGTGACATCACTGATGATGTCATAATTGATTTTACCATCTTTTCAAAACTGTAAATTTGACGATTCTGAACTCACGGATGGCACGGACATCATCTACGACAGTAATTTTAAAACCGATTATGTCAATTGTGACATCACTGATGATGTCATAATTGATTTTGACCATCTTTTCAAAACTGTAAAATTGACGCTTCTGAACTCACTGATGGCACGGACTTCATCTACGACAGTAATTTTAAAACCGATTATGTCAATTGTGACATCACTGATGATGTCATAATTGATTTCGACATCTTTTCAAAACTGTGAAATTGATGCTTCTGAACTCACGAATGGCACAGACATCATCTACGACAGTAATTTTAAAACCGATAATGTCAATTGTGACATCACTGATGATGTCATAATTGATTTTAACCATCTTTTCAAAACTGTAAAATTGACGCTTCTGAACTCACGGATGGCACTAACATCATCTACGACAGTAATTTTAAAACCGATAATGTCAATTGTGACATCACTGATGATGTCATAATTGATTTTGACCATTTTTTCAAAACTGTAAAATTGACGCTTCTAAACTCACGGATGGCACAGACATCATCTAAGACAGTAATTTTTAAACAGATTATGTCAATTGTGACATCACTGATGATGTCATAATTGATTTTGACCATCTTTTCAAAACTGTAAAATTGACGCTTCTGAACTCACGGATGGCACGGACATCATCTAAGACAGTAATTTTAAAACCGATAATGTCAATTGTGACATCACTGATGATGTCATAATTGATTTTACCATCTTTTCAAAACTGTAAATTTGACGATTCTGAACTCACGGATGGCACGGACATCATCTACGACAGTAATTTTAAAACCGATTATGTCAATTGTGACATCACTGATGATGTCATAATTGATTTTGACCATCTTTTCAAAACTGTAAAATTGACGCTTCTGAACTCACTGATGGCACGGACTTCATCTACGACAGTAATTTTAAAACCGATTATGTCAATTGTGACATCACTGATGATGTCATAATTGATTTCGACATCTTTTCAAAACTGTGAAATTGATGCTTCTGAACTCACGAATGGCACAGACATCATCTACAACAGTAATTTTAAAACCGATAATGTCAATTGTGACATCACTGATGATGTCATAATTGATTTTGACCATTTTTTCAAAACTGTAAAATTGACGCTTCTGAACTCACGGATGGCACAGACATCATCTAAGACAGTAATTTTAAAACCGATAATGTCAATTGTGACATCACTGATGATGTCATAATTGATTTTGACCATTTTTTTCAAAACTGTAAAATTGACGCTTCTGAACTCACGGATGGCACAGACATCATCTAAGACAGTAATTTTTAAACAGATTATGTCAATTGTGACATCACTGATGATGTCATAATTGATTTTGACCATCTTTTCAAAACTGTAAAATTGACGCTTCTGAACTCACGGATGGCACAGAATCATCTACGACAGTAATTTTAAAACCGATAATGTCAATTGTGACATCACTGATGATGTCATAATTGATTTTGACCATCTTTTCAAAACTGTAAAATTGACGCTTCTGAACTCACGGAGGGCACGGACTTCATCTACGACAGTAATTTTAAAACCGATTATGTCAATTGTGACATCACTGATGATGTCATAATTGATTTTGACAATCTTTTCAAAACTGTAAAATTGACACTTCTGAACTCACGGATGGCAGAGACATCATCTACGACAGTAATTTTAAAACCGATTATGTCAATTGTGACATCACTGATGATATCATAATTGATTTTGACCATCTTTTCAAAACTGTAAAATTGACGCTTCTGAACTCACGGATGGCACAGACATCATCTACGACAGTAATTTTAAAACCGATTATGTCAATTGTGACATCACTGATGATGTCATAATTGATTTTGACCATCTTTTCAAAACTGTGAAATTGATGCTTCTGAACTCACGAATGGCACGGACATCATCTACGACAGTAATTTTAAAACCGATAATGTCAATTGTGACATCACTGATGATGTCATAATTGATTTTAACCATCTTTTCAAAACTGTAAAATTGACGCTTCTGAACTCACGGATGGCACGGACATCATCTACGACAGTAATTTTAAAACCGATAATGTCAATTGTGACATCACTGATGATGTCATAATTGATTTTACCATCTTTTCAAAACTGTAAATTTGACGATTCTGAACTCACGGATGGCACGGACATCATCTACGACAGTAATTTTAAAACCGATTATGTCAATTGTGACATCACTGATGATGTCATAATTGATTTTGACCATCTTTTCAAAACTGTAAAATTGACGCTTCTGAACTCACGGATGGCACGGACATCATCTACGACAGTAATTTTAAAACCGATAATGTCAATTGTGACATCACTGATGATGTCATAATTGATTTTGACCATCTTTTCAAAACTGTAAAATTGACGCTTCTGAACTCACGGATGGCACAGACATCATCTACGACAGTAATTTTAAAACCGATTATGTCAATTGTGACATCACTGATGATGTCATAATTGATTTTGACCATCTTTTCAAAACTGTGAAATTGATGCTTCTGAACTCACGAATGGCACGGACATTATCTACGACAGTAATTTTAAAACCGATAATGTCAATTGTGACATCACTGATGATGTCATAATTGATTTTAACCATCTTTTCAAAACTGTAAAATTGACGCTTCTGAACTCACGGATGGCACTAACATCATCTACGACAGTAATTTTTAAACCGATAATGTCAATTGTGACATCACTGATGATGTCATAATTGATTTTGACCATTTTTTCAAAACTGTAAAATTGACGCTTCTGAACTCACGGATGGCACAGACATCATCTACGACAGTAATTTTAAAACCGATTATGTCAATTGTGACATCACTGATGATGTCATAATTGATTTTGACCATCTTTTCAAAACTGTAAAATTGACGCTTCTGAACTCACGGATGGCACAGACATCATCTACGACAGTAATTTTAAAACCGATTATGTCAATTGTGACATCACTGATGATGTCATAATTGATTTTGACCATCTTTTCAAAACTGTGAAATTGATGCTTCTGAACTCACGAATGGCACGGACATTATCTACGACAGTAATTTTAAAACCGATAATGTCAATTGTGACATCACTGATGATGTCATAATTGATTTTAACCATCTTTTCAAAACTGTAAAATTGACGCTTCTGAACTCACGGATGGCACGGACATAATCTACGACAGTAATTTTAAAACCGATAATGTCAATTGTGACATCACTGATGATGTCATAATTGATTTTAACCATCTTTTCAAAACTGTAAATTTGACGATTCTGAACTCACGGATGGCACGGACATCATCTACGACAGTAATTTTAAAACCGATTATGTCAATTGTGACATCACTGATGATGTCATAATTGATTTTGACCATCTTTTCAAAACTGTAAAATTGACGCTTCTGAACTCACGGATGTCACGGACATCATCTACGACAGTAATTTTAAAACCGATAATGTCAATTGTGACATCACTGATGATGTCATAATTGATTTTAACCATCTTTTCAAAACTGTAAATTTGACGATTCTGAACTCACGGATGGCACGGACATCATCTACGACAGTAATTTTAAAACCGATTATGTCAATTGTGACATCACTGATGATGTCATAATTGATTTTGACCATCTTTTCAAAACTGTAAAATTGACGCTTCTGAACTCACTGATGGCACGGACTTCATCTACGATAGTAATTTTAAAACCGATTATGTCAATTGTGACATCACTGATGATGTCATAATTGATTTCGACATCTTTTCAAAACTGTGAAATTGATGCTTCTGAACTCACGAATGGCACAGACATCATCTACGACAGTAATTTTAAAACCGATAATGTCAATTGGGACATCACTGATGATGTCATAATTGATTTTAACCATCTTTTCAAAACTGTAAAATTGACGCTTCTGAACTCACGGATCGCACGGACATCATCTACGACAGTAATTTTAAAACCGATAATGTCAATTGTGACATCACTGATGATGTCATAATTGATTTTAACCATCTTTTCAAAACTGTAAATTTGACGATTCTGAACTCACGGATGGCACGGACATCATCTACGACAGTAATTTTAAAACCGATTATGTCAATTGTGACATCACTGATGATGTCATAATTGATTTTGACCATCTTTTCAAAACTGTAAAATTGACGCTTCTGAACTCACGGATGTCACGGACATCATCTACGACAGTAATTTTAAAACCGATAATGTCAATTGTGACATCACTGATGATGTCATAATTGATTTTAACCATCTTTTCAAAACTGTAAATTTGACGATTCTGAACTCACGGATGGCACGGACATCATCTACGACAGTAATTTTAAAACCGATTATGTCAATTGTGACATCACTGATGATGTCATAATTGATTTTGACCATCTTTTCAAAACTGTAAAATTGACGCTTCTGAACTCACTGATGGCACGGACTTCATCTACGACAGTAATTTTAAAACCGATTATGTCAATTGTGACATCACTGATGATGTCATAATTGATTTCGACATCTTTTCAAAACTGTGAAATTGATGCTTCTGAACTCACGAATGGCACAGACATCATCTACGACAGTAATTTTAAAACCGATAATGTCAATTGTGACATCACTGATGATGTCATAATTGATTTTAACCATCTTTTCAAAACTGTAAAATTGACGCTTCTGAACTCACGGATCGCACGACATCATCTACAACAGTAATTTTAAAACCGATAATGTCAATTGTGACATCACTGATGATGTCATAATTGATTTTAACCATCTTTTCAAAACTGTAAATTTGACGATTCTGAACTCACGGATGGCACGGACATCATCTACGACAGTAATTTTAAAACCGATTATGTCAATTGTGACATCACTGATGATGTCATAATTGATTTTGACCAACTTTTCAAAACTGTAAAATGGACGCTTCTGAACTCTCGGAGGGCACAGACATCATCTACGACAGTAATTTTAAAACCGATTATGTCAATTGTGACATCACTGATGATGTCATAATTGATTTTGACCATCTTTTCAAAACTGTGAAATTGATGCTTCTGAACTCACGAATGGCACGGACATCATCTACGACAGTAATTTTAATACCGATAATGTCAATTGTGACATCACTGATGATGTCATAATTGATTTTGACCATTTTTTCAAAACTGTAAAATTGACGCTTCTGAACTCACGGATGGCACAGACATCATCTAAGACAGTAATTTTTAAACAGATTATGTCAATTGTGACATCACTGATGATGTCATAATTGATTTTGACCATCTTTTCAAAACTGTAAAATTGACGCTTCTGAACTCACGGATGGCACGGACATCATCTAAGACAGTAATTTTAAAACCGATAATGTCAATTGTGACATCACTGATGATGTCATAATTGATTTTACCATCTTTTCAAAACTGTAAATTTGACGATTCTGAACTCACGGATGGCACGGACATCATCTACGACAGTAATTTTAAAACCGATAATGTCAATTGTGACATCACTGATGATGTCATAATTGATTTTAACCATCTTTTCAAAACTGTAAAATTGACGCTTCTGAACTCACGGATGGCACAGACATCATCTACGACAGTAATTTTAAAACCGATTTTGTCAATTGTGACATCACTGATGATGTCATAATTGATTTTGACCATCTTTTCAAAACTGTGAAATTGATGCTTCTGAACTCACGAATGGCACAGACATCATCTACAACAGTAATTTTAAAACCGATAATGTCAATTGTGACATCACTGATGATGTCATAATTGATTTTGACCATTTTTTCAAAACTGTAAAATTGACGCTTCTGAACTCACGGATGGCACAGACATCATCTAAGACAGTAATTTTTAAACAGATTATGTCAATTGTGACATCACTGATGATGTCATAATTGATTTTGACCATCTTTTCAAAATTGTAAAATTGACGCTTCTGAACTCACGGATGGCACAGAATCATCTACGACAGTAATTTTAAAACCGATAATGTCAATTGTGACATCACTGATGATGTCATAATTGATTTTGACCATCTTTTCAAAACTGTAAAATTGACGCTTCTGAACTCACGGAGGGCACGGACTTCATCTACGACAGTAATTTTAAAACCGATTATGTCAATTGTGACATCACTGATGATGTCATAATTGATTTTGACAATCTTTTCAAAACTGTAAAATTGACACTTCTGAACTCACGGATGGCAGAGACATCATCTACGACAGTAATTTTAAAACCGATTATGTCAATTGTGACATCACTGATGATATCATAATTGATTTTGACCATCTTTTCAAAACTGTAAAATTGACGCTTCTGAACTCACGGATGGCACAGACATCATCTACGACAGTAATTTTAAAACCGATTATGTCAATTGTGACATCACTGATGATGTCATAATTGATTTTGACCATCTTTTCAAAACTGTGAAATTGATGCTTCTGAACTCACGAATGGCACGGACATCATCTACGACAGTAATTTTAAAACCGATAATGTCAATTGTGACATCACTGATGATGTCATAATTGATTTTAACCATCTTTTCAAAACTGTAAAATTGACGCTTCTGAACTCATGGATGGCACGGACATCATCTACGACAGTAATTTTAAAACCGATAATGTCAATTGTGACATCACTGATGATGTCATAATTGATTTTACCATCTTTTCAAAACTGTAAATTTGACGATTCTGAACTCACGGATGGCACGGACATCATCTACGACAGTAATTTTAAAACCGATTATGTCAATTGTGACATCACTGATGATGTCATAATTGATTTTGACCATCTTTTCAAAACTGTAAAATTGACGCTTCTGAACTCACTGATGGCACGGACTTCATCTACGACAGTAATTTTAAAACCGATTATGTCAATTGTGACATCACTGATGATGTCATAATTGATTTCGACATCTTTTCAAAACTGTGAAATTGATGCTTCTGAACTCACGAATGGCACAGACATCATCTACGACAGTAATTTTAAAACCGATAATGTCAATTGTGACATCACTGATGATGTCATAATTGATTTTAACCATCTTTTCAAAACTGTAAAATTGACGCTTCTGAACTCACGGATGGCACTAACATCATCTACGACAGTAATTTTAAAACCGATAATGTCAATTGTGACATCACTGATGATGTCATAATTGATTTTGACCATTTTTTCAAAACTGTAAAATTGACGCTTCTAAACTCACGGATGGCACAGACATCATCTAAGACAGTAATTTTTAAACAGATTATGTCAATTGTGACATAACTGATGATGTCATAATTGATTTTGACCATCTTTTCAAAACTGTAAAATTGACGCTTCTGAACTCACGGATGGCACGGACATCATCTAAGACAGTAATTTTAAAACCGATAATGTCAATTGTGACATCACTGATGATGTCATAATTGATTTTACCATCTTTTCAAAACTGTAAATTTGACGATTCTGAACTCACGGATGGCACGGACATCATCTACGACAGTAATTTTAAAACCGATTATGTCAATTGTGACATCACTGATGATGTCATAATTGATTTTGACCATCTTTTCAAAACTGTAAAATTGACGCTTCTGAACTCACTGATGGCACGGACTTCATCTACGACAGTAATTTTAAAACCGATTATGTCAATTGTGACATCACTGATGATGTCATAATTGATTTCGACATCTTTTCAAAACTGTGAAATTGATGCTTCTGAACTCACGAATGGCACAGACATCATCTACAACAGTAATTTTAAAACCGATAATGTCAATTGTGACATCACTGATGATGTCATAATTGATTTTGACCATTTTTTCAAAACTGTAAAATTGACGCTTCTGAACTCACGGATGGCACAGACATCATCTAAGACAGTAATTTTTAAACAGATTATGTCAATTGTGACATCACTGATGATGTCATAATTGATTTTGACCATCTTTTCAAAACTGTAAAATTGACGCTTCTGAACTCACGGATGGCACAGAATCATCTACGACAGTAATTTTAAAACCGATAATGTCAATTGTGACATCACTGATGATGTCATAATTGATTTTGACCATCTTTTCAAAACTGTAAAATTGACGCTTCTGAACTCACGGAGGGCACGGACTTCATCTACGACAGTAATTTTAAAACCGATTATGTCAATTGTGACATCACTGATGATGTCATAATTGATTTTGACAATCTTTTCAAAACTGTAAAATTGACACTTCTGAACTCACGGATGGCAGAGACATCATCTACGACAGTAATTTTAAAACCGATTATGTCAATTGTGACATCACTGATGATATCATAATTGATTTTGACCATCTTTTCAAAACTGTAAAATTGACGCTTCTGAACTCACGGATGGCACAGACATCATCTACGACAGTAATTTTAAAACCGATTATGTCAATTGTGAAATCACTGATGATGTCATAATTGATTTTGACCATCTTTTCAAAACTGTGAAATTGATGCTTCTGAACTCACGAATGGCACGGACATCATCTACGACAGTAATTTTAAAACCGATAATGTCAATTGTGACATCACTGATGATGTCATAATTGATTTTAACCATCTTTTCAAAACTGTAAAATTGACGCTTCTGAACTCACGGATGGCACGGACATCATCTACGACAGTAATTTTAAAACCGATAATGTCAATTGTGACATCACTGATGATGTCATAATTGATTTTACCATCTTTTCAAAACTGTAAATTTGACGATTCTGAACTCACGGATGGCACGGACATCATCTACGACAGTAATTTTAAAACCGATTATGTCAATTGTGACATCACTGATGATGTCATAATTGATTTTGACCATCTTTTCAAAACTGTAAAATTGACGCTTCTGAACTCACTGATGGCACGGACTTCATCTACGACAGTAATTTTAAAACCGATTATGTCAATTGTGACATCACTGATGATGTCATAATTGATTTCGACATCTTTTCAAAACTGTGAAATTGATGCTTCTGAACTCACGAATGGCACAGACATCATCTACGACAGTAATTTTAAAACCGATAATGTCAATTGTGACATCACTGATGATGTCATAATTGATTTTAACCATCTTTTCAAAACTGTAAAATTGACGCTTCTGAACTCACGGATGGCACTAACATCATCTACGACAGTAATTTTAAAACCGATAATGTCAATTGTGACATCACTGATGATGTCATAATTGATTTTAACCATCTTTTCAAAACTGTAAAATTGACGCTTCTGAACTCACGGATGGCACGGACATAATCTACGACAGTAATTTTAAAACCGATAATGTCAATTGTGACATCACTGATGATGTCATAATTGATTTTAACCATCTTTTCAAAACTGTAAATTTGACGATTCTGAACTCACGGATGGCACGGACATCATCTACGACAGTAATTTTAAAACCGATAATGTCAATTGTGACATCACTGATGATGTCATAATTGATTTTGACCATCTTTTCAAAACTGTAAAATTGATGCTTCTGAACTCACGGATGTCACAGACATCATCTACGACAGTAATTTTAAAACCGATAATGTCAATTGTGACATCACTGATGATGTCATAATTGATTTTAACCATCTTTTCAAAACTGTAAATTTGACGATTCTGAACTCACGGATGGCACGGACATCATCTACGACAGTAATTTTAAAACCGATTATGTCAATTGTGACATCACTGATGATGTCATAATTGATTTTGACCATCTTTTCAAAACTGTAAAATTGACGCTTCTGAACTCACGGATGTCACGGACATCATCTACGACAGTAATTTTAAAACCGATAATGTCAATTGTGACATCACTGATGATGTCATAATTGATTTTAACCATCTTTTCAAAACTGTAAATTTGACGATTCTGAACTCACGGATGGCACGGACATCATCTACGACAGTAATTTTAAAACCGATTATGTCAATTGTGACATCACTGATGATGTCATAATTGATTTTGACCATCTTTTCAAAACTGTAAAATTGACGCTTCTGAACTCACTGATGGCACGGACTTCATCTACGACAGTAATTTTAAAACCGATTATGTCAATTGTGACATCACTGATGATGTCATAATTGATTTCGACATCTTTTCAAAACTGTGAAATTGATGCTTCTGAACTCACGAATGGCACAGACATCATCTACGACAGTAATTTTAAAACCGATAATGTCAATTGTGACATCACTGATGATGTCATAATTGATTTTAACCATCTTTTCAAAACTGTAAAATTGACGCTTCTGAACTCACGGATCGCACGGACATCATCTACGACAGTAATTTTAAAACCGATAATGTCAATTGTGACATCACTGATGATGTCATAATTGATTTTAACCATCTTTTCAAAACTGTAAAATTGACGCTTCTGAACTCACGGATGGCACAGAATCATCTACGACAGTAATTTTAAAACCGATAATGTCAATTGTGACATCACTGATGATGTCATAATTGATTTTGACCATCTTTTCAAAACTGTAAAATTGACGCTTCTGAACTCACGGAGGGCACGGACTTCATCTACGACAGTAATTTTAAAACCGATTATGTCAATTGTGACATCACTGATGATGTCATAATTGATTTTGACAATCTTTTCAAAACTGTAAAATTGACACTTCTGAACTCACGGATGGCAGAGACATCATCTACGACAGTAATTTTAAAACCGATTATGTCAATTGTGACATCACTGATGATATCATAATTGATTTTGACCATCTTTTCAAAACTGTAAAATTGACGCTTCTGAACTCACGGATGGCACAGACATCATCTACGACAGTAATTTTAAAACCGATTATGTCAATTGTGACATCACTGATGATGTCATAATTGATTTTGACCATCTTTTCAAAACTGTGAAATTGATGCTTCTGAACTCACGAATGGCACGGACATCATCTACGACAGTAATTTTAAAACCGATAATGTCAATTGTGACATCACTGATGATGTCATAATTGATTTTAACCATCTTTTCAAAACTGTAAAATTGACGCTTCTGAACTCACGGATGGCACGGACATCATCTACGACAGTAATTTTAAAACCGATAATGTCAATTGTGACATCACTGATGATGTCATAATTGATTTTACCATCTTTTCAAAACTGTAAATTTGACGATTCTGAACTCACGGATGGCACGGACATCATCTACGACAGTAATTTTAAAACCGATTATGTCAATTGTGACATCACTGATGATGTCATAATTGATTTTGACCATCTTTTCAAAACTGTAAAATTGACGCTTCTGAACTCACTGATGGCACGGACTTCATCTACGACAGTAATTTTAAAACCGATTATGTCAATTGTGACATCACTGATGATGTCATAATTGATTTCGACATCTTTTCAAAACTGTGAAATTGATGCTTCTGAACTCACGAATGGCACAGACATCATCTACGACAGTAATTTTAAAACCGATAATGTCAATTGTGACATCACTGATGATGTCATAATTGATTTTAACCATCTTTTCAAAACTGTAAAATTGACGCTTCTGAACTCACGGATGGCACTAACATCATCTACGACAGTAATTTTAAAACCGATAATGTCAATTGTGACATCACTGATGATGTCATAATTGATTTTGACCATTTTTTCAAAACTGTAAAATTGACGCTTCTAAACTCACGGATGGCACAGACATCATCTAAGACAGTAATTTTTAAACAGATTATGTCAATTGTGACATCACTGATGATGTCATAATTGATTTTGACCATCTTTTCAAAACTGTAAAATTGACGCTTCTGAACTCACGGATGGCACGGACATCATCTAAGACAGTAATTTTAAAACCGATAATGTCAATTGTGACATCACTGATGATGTCATAATTGATTTTACCATCTTTTCAAAACTGTAAATTTGACGATTCTGAACTCACGGATGGCACGGACATCATCTACGACAGTAATTTTAAAACCGATTATGTCAATTGTGACATCACTGATGATGTCATAATTGATTTTGACCATCTTTTCAAAACTGTAAAATTGACGCTTCTGAACTCACTGATGGCACGGACTTCATCTACGACAGTAATTTTAAAACCGATTATGTCAATTGTGACATCACTGATGATGTCATAATTGATTTCGACATCTTTTCAAAACTGTGAAATTGATGCTTCTGAACTCACGAATGGCACAGACATCATCTACAACAGTAATTTTAAAACCGATAATGTCAATTGTGACATCACTGATGATGTCATAATTGATTTTGACCATTTTTTCAAAACTGTAAAATTGACGCTTCTGAACTCACGGATGGCACAGACATCATCTAAGACAGTAATTTTAAAACCGATAATGTCAATTGTGACATCACTGATGATGTCATAATTGATTTTGACCATTTTTTTCAAAACTGTAAAATTGACGCTTCTGAACTCACGGATGGCACAGACATCATCTAAGACAGTAATTTTTAAACAGATTATGTCAATTGTGACATCACTGATGATGTCATAATTGATTTTGACCATCTTTTCAAAACTGTAAAATTGACGCTTCTGAACTCACGGATGGCACAGAATCATCTACGACAGTAATTTTAAAACCGATAATGTCAATTGTGACATCACTGATGATGTCATAATTGATTTTGACCATCTTTTCAAAACTGTAAAATTGACGCTTCTGAACTCACGGAGGGCACGGACTTCATCTACGACAGTAATTTTAAAACCGATTATGTCAATTGTGACATCACTGATGATGTCATAATTGATTTTGACAATCTTTTCAAAACTGTAAAATTGACACTTCTGAACTCACGGATGGCAGAGACATCATCTACGACAGTAATTTTAAAACCGATTATGTCAATTGTGACATCACTGATGATATCATAATTGATTTTGACCATCTTTTCAAAACTGTAAAATTGACGCTTCTGAACTCACGGATGGCACAGACATCATCTACGACAGTAATTTTAAAACCGATTATGTCAATTGTGACATCACTGATGATGTCATAATTGATTTTGACCATCTTTTCAAAACTGTGAAATTGATGCTTCTGAACTCACGAATGGCACGGACATCATCTACGACAGTAATTTTAAAACCGATAATGTCAATTGTGACATCACTGATGATGTCATAATTGATTTTAACCATCTTTTCAAAACTGTAAAATTGACGCTTCTGAACTCACGGATGGCACGGACATCATCTACGACAGTAATTTTAAAACCGATAATGTCAATTGTGACATCACTGATGATGTCATAATTGATTTTACCATCTTTTCAAAACTGTAAATTTGACGATTCTGAACTCACGGATGGCACGGACATCATCTACGACAGTAATTTTAAAACCGATTATGTCAATTGTGACATCACTGATGATGTCATAATTGATTTTGACCATCTTTTCAAAACTGTAAAATTGACGCTTCTGAACTCACGGATGGCACGGACATCATCTACGACAGTAATTTTAAAACCGATAATGTCAATTGTGACATCACTGATGATGTCATAATTGATTTTGACCATCTTTTCAAAACTGTAAAATTGACGCTTCTGAACTCACGGATGGCACAGACATCATCTACGACAGTAATTTTAAAACCGATTATGTCAATTGTGACATCACTGATGATGTCATAATTGATTTTGACCATCTTTTCAAAACTGTGAAATTGATGCTTCTGAACTCACGAATGGCACGGACATTATCTACGACAGTAATTTTAAAACCGATAATGTCAATTGTGACATCACTGATGATGTCATAATTGATTTTAACCATCTTTTCAAAACTGTAAAATTGACGCTTCTGAACTCACGGATGGCACTAACATCATCTACGACAGTAATTTTTAAACCGATAATGTCAATTGTGACATCACTGATGATGTCATAATTGATTTTGACCATTTTTTCAAAACTGTAAAATTGACGCTTCTGAACTCACGGATGGCACAGACATCATCTACGACAGTAATTTTAAAACCGATTATGTCAATTGTGACATCACTGATGATGTCATAATTGATTTTGACCATCTTTTCAAAACTGTAAAATTGACGCTTCTGAACTCACGGATGGCACAGACATCATCTACGACAGTAATTTTAAAACCGATTATGTCAATTGTGACATCACTGATGATGTCATAATTGATTTTGACCATCTTTTCAAAACTGTGAAATTGATGCTTCTGAACTCACGAATGGCACGGACATTATCTACGACAGTAATTTTAAAACCGATAATGTCAATTGTGACATCACTGATGATGTCATAATTGATTTTAACCATCTTTTCAAAACTGTAAAATTGACGCTTCTGAACTCACGGATGGCACGGACATAATCTACGACAGTAATTTTAAAACCGATAATGTCAATTGTGACATCACTGATGATGTCATAATTGATTTTAACCATCTTTTCAAAACTGTAAATTTGACGATTCTGAACTCACGGATGGCACGGACATCATCTACGACAGTAATTTTAAAACCGATTATGTCAATTGTGACATCACTGATGATGTCATAATTGATTTTGACCATCTTTTCAAAACTGTAAAATTGACGCTTCTGAACTCACGGATGTCACGGACATCATCTACGACAGTAATTTTAAAACCGATAATGTCAATTGTGACATCACTGATGATGTCATAATTGATTTTAACCATCTTTTCAAAACTGTAAATTTGACGATTCTGAACTCACGGATGGCACGGACATCATCTACGACAGTAATTTTAAAACCGATTATGTCAATTGTGACATCACTGATGATGTCATAATTGATTTTGACCATCTTTTCAAAACTGTAAAATTGACGCTTCTGAACTCACTGATGGCACGGACTTCATCTACGATAGTAATTTTAAAACCGATTATGTCAATTGTGACATCACTGATGATGTCATAATTGATTTCGACATCTTTTCAAAACTGTGAAATTGATGCTTCTGAACTCACGAATGGCACAGACATCATCTACGACAGTAATTTTAAAACCGATAATGTCAATTGGGACATCACTGATGATGTCATAATTGATTTTAACCATCTTTTCAAAACTGTAAAATTGACGCTTCTGAACTCACGGATCGCACGGACATCATCTACGACAGTAATTTTAAAACCGATAATGTCAATTGTGACATCACTGATGATGTCATAATTGATTTTAACCATCTTTTCAAAACTGTAAATTTGACGATTCTGAACTCACGGATGGCACGGACATCATCTACGACAGTAATTTTAAAACCGATTATGTCAATTGTGACATCACTGATGATGTCATAATTGATTTTGACCATCTTTTCAAAACTGTAAAATTGACGCTTCTGAACTCACGGATGTCACGGACATCATCTACGACAGTAATTTTAAAACCGATAATGTCAATTGTGACATCACTGATGATGTCATAATTGATTTTAACCATCTTTTCAAAACTGTAAATTTGACGATTCTGAACTCACGGATGGCACGGACATCATCTACGACAGTAATTTTAAAACCGATTATGTCAATTGTGACATCACTGATGATGTCATAATTGATTTTGACCATCTTTTCAAAACTGTAAAATTGACGCTTCTGAACTCACTGATGGCACGGACTTCATCTACGACAGTAATTTTAAAACCGATTATGTCAATTGTGACATCACTGATGATGTCATAATTGATTTCGACATCTTTTCAAAACTGTGAAATTGATGCTTCTGAACTCACGAATGGCACAGACATCATCTACGACAGTAATTTTAAAACCGATAATGTCAATTGTGACATCACTGATGATGTCATAATTGATTTTAACCATCTTTTCAAAACTGTAAAATTGACGCTTCTGAACTCACGGATCGCACGACATCATCTACAACAGTAATTTTAAAACCGATAATGTCAATTGTGACATCACTGATGATGTCATAATTGATTTTAACCATCTTTTCAAAACTGTAAATTTGACGATTCTGAACTCACGGATGGCACGGACATCATCTACGACAGTAATTTTAAAACCGATTATGTCAATTGTGACATCACTGATGATGTCATAATTGATTTTGACCAACTTTTCAAAACTGTAAAATGGACGCTTCTGAACTCTCGGAGGGCACAGACATCATCTACGACAGTAATTTTAAAACCGATTATGTCAATTGTGACATCACTGATGATGTCATAATTGATTTTGACCATCTTTTCAAAACTGTGAAATTGATGCTTCTGAACTCACGAATGGCACGGACATCATCTACGACAGTAATTTTAATACCGATAATGTCAATTGTGACATCACTGATGATGTCATAATTGATTTTGACCATTTTTTCAAAACTGTAAAATTGACGCTTCTGAACTCACGGATGGCACAGACATCATCTAAGACAGTAATTTTTAAACAGATTATGTCAATTGTGACATCACTGATGATGTCATAATTGATTTTGACCATCTTTTCAAAACTGTAAAATTGACGCTTCTGAACTCACGGATGGCACGGACATCATCTAAGACAGTAATTTTAAAACCGATAATGTCAATTGTGACATCACTGATGATGTCATAATTGATTTTACCATCTTTTCAAAACTGTAAATTTGACGATTCTGAACTCACGGATGGCACGGACATCATCTACGACAGTAATTTTAAAACCGATAATGTCAATTGTGACATCACTGATGATGTCATAATTGATTTTAACCATCTTTTCAAAACTGTAAAATTGACGCTTCTGAACTCACGGATGGCACAGACATCATCTACGACAGTAATTTTAAAACCGATTTTGTCAATTGTGACATCACTGATGATGTCATAATTGATTTTGACCATCTTTTCAAAACTGTGAAATTGATGCTTCTGAACTCACGAATGGCACAGACATCATCTACAACAGTAATTTTAAAACCGATAATGTCAATTGTGACATCACTGATGATGTCATAATTGATTTTGACCATTTTTTCAAAACTGTAAAATTGACGCTTCTGAACTCACGGATGGCACAGACATCATCTAAGACAGTAATTTTTAAACAGATTATGTCAATTGTGACATCACTGATGATGTCATAATTGATTTTGACCATCTTTTCAAAATTGTAAAATTGACGCTTCTGAACTCACGGATGGCACAGAATCATCTACGACAGTAATTTTAAAACCGATAATGTCAATTGTGACATCACTGATGATGTCATAATTGATTTTGACCATCTTTTCAAAACTGTAAAATTGACGCTTCTGAACTCACGGAGGGCACGGACTTCATCTACGACAGTAATTTTAAAACCGATTATGTCAATTGTGACATCACTGATGATGTCATAATTGATTTTGACAATCTTTTCAAAACTGTAAAATTGACACTTCTGAACTCACGGATGGCAGAGACATCATCTACGACAGTAATTTTAAAACCGATTATGTCAATTGTGACATCACTGATGATATCATAATTGATTTTGACCATCTTTTCAAAACTGTAAAATTGACGCTTCTGAACTCACGGATGGCACAGACATCATCTACGACAGTAATTTTAAAACCGATTATGTCAATTGTGACATCACTGATGATGTCATAATTGATTTTGACCATCTTTTCAAAACTGTGAAATTGATGCTTCTGAACTCACGAATGGCACGGACATCATCTACGACAGTAATTTTAAAACCGATAATGTCAATTGTGACATCACTGATGATGTCATAATTGATTTTAACCATCTTTTCAAAACTGTAAAATTGACGCTTCTGAACTCATGGATGGCACGGACATCATCTACGACAGTAATTTTAAAACCGATAATGTCAATTGTGACATCACTGATGATGTCATAATTGATTTTACCATCTTTTCAAAACTGTAAATTTGACGATTCTGAACTCACGGATGGCACGGACATCATCTACGACAGTAATTTTAAAACCGATTATGTCAATTGTGACATCACTGATGATGTCATAATTGATTTTGACCATCTTTTCAAAACTGTAAAATTGACGCTTCTGAACTCACTGATGGCACGGACTTCATCTACGACAGTAATTTTAAAACCGATTATGTCAATTGTGACATCACTGATGATGTCATAATTGATTTCGACATCTTTTCAAAACTGTGAAATTGATGCTTCTGAACTCACGAATGGCACAGACATCATCTACGACAGTAATTTTAAAACCGATAATGTCAATTGTGACATCACTGATGATGTCATAATTGATTTTAACCATCTTTTCAAAACTGTAAAATTGACGCTTCTGAACTCACGGATGGCACTAACATCATCTACGACAGTAATTTTAAAACCGATAATGTCAATTGTGACATCACTGATGATGTCATAATTGATTTTGACCATTTTTTCAAAACTGTAAAATTGACGCTTCTAAACTCACGGATGGCACAGACATCATCTAAGACAGTAATTTTTAAACAGATTATGTCAATTGTGACATAACTGATGATGTCATAATTGATTTTGACCATCTTTTCAAAACTGTAAAATTGACGCTTCTGAACTCACGGATGGCACGGACATCATCTAAGACAGTAATTTTAAAACCGATAATGTCAATTGTGACATCACTGATGATGTCATAATTGATTTTACCATCTTTTCAAAACTGTAAATTTGACGATTCTGAACTCACGGATGGCACGGACATCATCTACGACAGTAATTTTAAAACCGATTATGTCAATTGTGACATCACTGATGATGTCATAATTGATTTTGACCATCTTTTCAAAACTGTAAAATTGACGCTTCTGAACTCACTGATGGCACGGACTTCATCTACGACAGTAATTTTAAAACCGATTATGTCAATTGTGACATCACTGATGATGTCATAATTGATTTCGACATCTTTTCAAAACTGTGAAATTGATGCTTCTGAACTCACGAATGGCACAGACATCATCTACAACAGTAATTTTAAAACCGATAATGTCAATTGTGACATCACTGATGATGTCATAATTGATTTTGACCATTTTTTCAAAACTGTAAAATTGACGCTTCTGAACTCACGGATGGCACAGACATCATCTAAGACAGTAATTTTTAAACAGATTATGTCAATTGTGACATCACTGATGATGTCATAATTGATTTTGACCATCTTTTCAAAACTGTAAAATTGACGCTTCTGAACTCACGGATGGCACAGAATCATCTACGACAGTAATTTTAAAACCGATAATGTCAATTGTGACATCACTGATGATGTCATAATTGATTTTGACCATCTTTTCAAAACTGTAAAATTGACGCTTCTGAACTCACGGAGGGCACGGACTTCATCTACGACAGTAATTTTAAAACCGATTATGTCAATTGTGACATCACTGATGATGTCATAATTGATTTTGACAATCTTTTCAAAACTGTAAAATTGACACTTCTGAACTCACGGATGGCAGAGACATCATCTACGACAGTAATTTTAAAACCGATTATGTCAATTGTGACATCACTGATGATATCATAATTGATTTTGACCATCTTTTCAAAACTGTAAAATTGACGCTTCTGAACTCACGGATGGCACAGACATCATCTACGACAGTAATTTTAAAACCGATTATGTCAATTGTGAAATCACTGATGATGTCATAATTGATTTTGACCATCTTTTCAAAACTGTGAAATTGATGCTTCTGAACTCACGAATGGCACGGACATCATCTACGACAGTAATTTTAAAACCGATAATGTCAATTGTGACATCACTGATGATGTCATAATTGATTTTAACCATCTTTTCAAAACTGTAAAATTGACGCTTCTGAACTCACGGATGGCACGGACATCATCTACGACAGTAATTTTAAAACCGATAATGTCAATTGTGACATCACTGATGATGTCATAATTGATTTTACCATCTTTTCAAAACTGTAAATTTGACGATTCTGAACTCACGGATGGCACGGACATCATCTACGACAGTAATTTTAAAACCGATTATGTCAATTGTGACATCACTGATGATGTCATAATTGATTTTGACCATCTTTTCAAAACTGTAAAATTGACGCTTCTGAACTCACTGATGGCACGGACTTCATCTACGACAGTAATTTTAAAACCGATTATGTCAATTGTGACATCACTGATGATGTCATAATTGATTTCGACATCTTTTCAAAACTGTGAAATTGATGCTTCTGAACTCACGAATGGCACAGACATCATCTACGACAGTAATTTTAAAACCGATAATGTCAATTGTGACATCACTGATGATGTCATAATTGATTTTAACCATCTTTTCAAAACTGTAAAATTGACGCTTCTGAACTCACGGATGGCACTAACATCATCTACGACAGTAATTTTAAAACCGATAATGTCAATTGTGACATCACTGATGATGTCATAATTGATTTTAACCATCTTTTCAAAACTGTAAAATTGACGCTTCTGAACTCACGGATGGCACGGACATAATCTACGACAGTAATTTTAAAACCGATAATGTCAATTGTGACATCACTGATGATGTCATAATTGATTTTAACCATCTTTTCAAAACTGTAAATTTGACGATTCTGAACTCACGGATGGCACGGACATCATCTACGACAGTAATTTCAAAACCGATAATGTCAATTGTGACATCACTGATGATGTCATAATTGATTTTGACCATCTTTTCAAAACTGTAAAATTGATGCTTCTGAACTCACGGATGTCACAGACATCATCTACGACAGTAATTTTAAAACCGATTATGTCAATTGTGACATCACTGATGATGTCATAATTGATTTTGACCAACTTTTCAAAACTGTAAAATTGACGCTTCTGAACTCACGGATGGCACAGACATCATCTACGACAGTAATTTTAAAACCGATTTTGTCAATTGTGACATCACTGATGATGTCATAATTGATTTTGACCATCTTTTCAAAACTGTAAAATTGACGCTTCTGAACTCACGGATGGCACAGACATCATCTACGACAGTAATTTTAAAACCGATTATGTCAATTGTGACATCACTGATGATGTCATAATTGATTTTGACAATCTTTTCAAAACTGTAAAATTGACACTTCTGAACTCACGGATGGCAGAGACATCATCTACGACAGTAATTTTAAAACCGATTATGTCAATTGTGACATCACTGATGATGTCATAATTGATTTTGACCATCTTTTCAAAACTGTAAAATTGACGCTTCTGAACTCACGGATGGCACAGACATCATCTACGACAGTAATTTTAAAACCGATTATGTCAATTGTGACATCACTGATGATGTCATAATTGATTTTGACCATCTTTTCAAAACTGTGAAATTGATGCTTCTGAACTCACGAATGGCACGGTCATTATCTACGACAGTAATTTTAAAACCGATAATGTCAATTGTGACATCACTGATGATGTCATAATTGATTTTAACCATCTTTTCAAAACTGTAAAATTGACGCTTCTGAACTCACGGATGGCACGGACATAATCTACGACAGTAATTTTAAAACCGATAATGTCAATTGTGACATCACTGATGATGTCATAATTGATTTTAACCATCTTTTCAAAACTGTAAATTTGACGATTCTGAACTCACGGATGGCACGGACATCATCTACGACAGTAATTTTAAAACCGATTATGTCAATTGTGACATCACTGATGATGTCATAATTGATTTTGACCATCTTTTCAAAACTGTAAAATTGACGCTTCTGAACTCACGGATGTCACGGACATCATCTACGACAGTAATTTTAAAACCGATAATGTCAATTGTGACATCACTGATGATGTCATAATTGATTTTAACCATCTTTTCAAAACTGTAAATTTGACGATTCTGAACTCACGGATGGCACGGACATCATCTACGACAGTAATTTTAAAACCGATTATGTCAATTGTGACATCACTGATGATGTCATAATTGATTTTGACCATCTTTTCAAAACTGTAAAATTGACGCTTCTGAACTCACTGATGGCACGGACTTCATCTACGACAGTAATTTTAAAACCGATTATGTCAATTGTGACATCACTGATGATGTCATAATTGATTTCGACATCTTTTCAAAACTGTGAAATTGATGCTTCTGAACTCACGAATGGCACAGACATCATCTACGACAGTAATTTTAAAACCGATAATGTCAATTGTGACATCACTGATGATGTCATAATTGATTTTAACCATCTTTTCAAAACTGTAAAATTGACGCTTCTGAACTCACGGATCGCACGGACATCATCTACGACAGTAATTTTAAAACCGATAATGTCAATTGTGACATCACTGATGATGTCATAATTGATTTTAACCATCTTTTCAAAACTGTAAATTTGACGATTCTGAACTCACGGATGGCACGGACATCATCTACGACAGTAATTTTAAAACCGATTATGTCAATTGTGACATCACTGATGATGTCATAATTGATTTTGACCATCTTTTCAAAACTGTAAAATTGACGCTTCTGAACTCACGGATGGCACGGACATCATCTACGACAGTAATTTTAAAACCGATAATGTCAATTGTGACATCACTGATGATGTCATAATTGATTTTAACCATCTTTTCAAAACTGTAAATTTGACGATTCTGAACTCACGGATGGCACGGACATCATCTACGACAGTAATTTTAAAACCGATTATGTCAATTGTGACATCACTGATGATGTCATAATTGATTTTGACCATCTTTTCAAAACTGTAAAATTGACGCTTCTGAACTCACTGATGGCACGGACTTCATCTACGACAGTAATTTTAAAACCGATTATGTCAATTGTGACATCACTGATGATGTCATAATTGATTTCGACATCTTTTCAAAACTGTGAAATTGATGCTTCTGAACTCACGAATGGCACAGACATCATCTACGACAGTAATTTTAAAACCGATAATGTCAATTGTGACATCACTGATGATGTCATAATTGATTTTAACCATCTTTTCAAAACTGTAAAATTGACGCTTCTGAACTCACGGATCGCACGACATCATCTACAACAGTAATTTTAAAACCGATAATGTCAATTGTGACATCACTGATGATGTCATAATTGATTTTAACCATCTTTTCAAAACTGTAAATTTGACGATTCTGAACTCACGGATGGCACGGACATCATCTACGACAGTAATTTTAAAACCGATTATGTCAATTGTGACATCACTGATGATGTCATAATTGATTTTGACCAACTTTTCAAAACTGTAAAATGGACGCTTCTGAACTCTCGGAGGGCACAGACATCATCTACGACAGTAATTTTAAAACCGATTATGTCAATTGTGACATCACTGATGATGTCATAATTGATTTTGACCATCTTTTCAAAACTGTGAAATTGATGCTTCTGAACTCACGAATGGCACGGACATCATCTACGACAGTAATTTTAAAACCGATAATGTCAATTGTGACATCACTGATGATGTCATAATTGATTTTAACCATCTTTTCAAAACTGTAAAATTGACGCTTCTGAACTCACGGATGGCACGGACATCATCTACGACAGTAATTTTAAAACCGATAATGTCAATTGTGACATCACTGATGATGTCATAATTGATTTCGACATCTTTTCAAAACTGTGAAATTGATGCTTCTGAACTCACGAATGGCACAGACATCATCTACGACAGTAATTTTAAAACCGATAATGTCAATTGTGACATCACTGATGATGTCATAATTGATTTTAACCATCTTTTCAAAACTGTAAAATTGACGCTTCTGAACTCACGGATGGCACTAACATCATCTACGACAGTAATTTTAAAACCGATAATGTCAATTGTGACATCACTGATGATGTCATAATTGATTTTGACCATTTTTTCAAAACTGTAAAATTGACGCTTCTGAACTCACGGATGGCACAGACATCATCTAAGACAGTCATTTTTAAACAGATTATGTCAATTGTGACATCACTGATGATGTCATAATTGATTTTGACCATCTTTTCAAAACTGTAAAATTGACGCTTCTGAACTCACGGATGGCACAGACATCATCTACGACAGTAATTTTAAAACCGATAATGTCAATTGTGACATCACTGATGATGTCATAATTGATTTTGACCATCTTTTCAAAACTATCAAATTGACGCTTCTGAACTCACGGAGGGCACGGACTTCATCTACGACAGTAATTTAAAACCGATTATGTCAATTGTGACATCATTGATGATGTCATAATTGATTTTGACCATCTTTTCAAAACTGTAAATTTGACGATTCTGAACTCACGGATGGCACAGACATCATCTATGACAGTAATTTTAAAACCGATTATGTCAATTGTGACATCACTGATGATGTCATAATTGATTTTGACCATCTTTTCAAATCTGTAAATTTGACGATTCTGAACTCACGGATGGCACGGACAACATCTACGACAGTAATTTTAAAACCGATTATGGCAATTGTGACATCACTGATGATGTCATAATTGATTTCGACCATCTTTTCAAAACTGTAAAATTGACGCTTCTGAACTCACGGATGGCACGGACATCATCTACGACAGTAATTTTAAAACCGATAATGTCTATTGTGACATCACTGATGATGTCATAATTGATTTCGACATCTTTTCAAAACTGTGAAATTGATGCTTCTGAACTCACGAATGGCACAGACATCATCTACGACAGTAATTTTAAAACCGATAATGTCAATTGTGACATCACTGATGATGTAATAATTGATTTTAACCATCTTTTCAAAACTGTAAAATTGACGCTTCTGAACTCACGGATCGCACGACATCATCTACAACAGTAATTTTAAAACCGATAATGTCAATTGTGACATCACTGATGATGTCATAATTGATTTTAACCATCTTTTCAAAACTGTAAATTTGACGATTCTGAACTCACGGATGGCACGGACATCATCTACGACAGTAATTTTAAAACCGATTATGTCAATTGTGACATCACTGATGATGTCATAATTGATTTTGACCAACTTTTCAAAACTGTAAAATGGACGCTTCTAAACTCTCGGAGGGCACAGACATCATCTACGACAGTAATTTTAAAACCGATTATGTCAATTGTGACATCACTGATGATGTCATAATTGATTTTGACCATCTTTTCAAAACTGTGAAATTGATGCTTCTGAACTCACGAATGGCACGGACATCATCTACGACAGTAATTTTAAAACCGATAATGTCAATTGTGACATCACTGATGATGTCATAATTGATTTTAACCATCTTTTCAAAACTGTAAAATTGACGCTTCTGAACTCACGGATGGCACGGACATCATCTACGACAGTAATTTTAAAACCGATAATGTCAATTGTGACATCACTGATGATGTCATAATTGATTTCGACATCTTTTCAAAACTGTGAAATTGATGCTTCTGAACTCACGAATGGCACAGACATCATCTACGACAGTAATTTTAAAACCGATAATGTCAATTGTGACATCACTGATGATGTCATAATTGATTTTAACCATCTTTTCAAAACTGTAAAATTGACGCTTCTGAACTCACGGATGGCACTAACATCATCTACGACAGTAATTTTAAAACCGATAATGTCAATTGTGACATCACTGATGATGTCATAATTGATTTTGACCATTTTTTCAAAACTGTAAAATTGACGCTTCTGAACTCACGGATGGCACAGACATCATCTAAGACAGTCATTTTTAAACAGATTATGTCAATTGTGACATCACTGATGATGTCATAATTGATTTTGACCATCTTTTCAAAACTGTAAAATTGACGCTTCTGAACTCACGGATGGCACAGACATCATCTACGACAGTAATTTTAAAACCGATAATGTCAATTGTGACATCACTGATGATGTCATAATTGATTTTGACCATCTTTTCAAAACTATCAAATTGACGCTTCTGAACTCACGGAGGGCACAGACTTCATCTACGACAGTAATTTAAAACCGATTATGTCAATTGTGACATCATTGATGATGTCATAATTGATTTTGACCATCTTTTCAAATCTGTAAATTTTACGATTCTGAACTCACGGATGGCACAGACATCATCTACGACAGTAATTTTAAAACCGATTATGTCAATTGTGACATCACTGATGATGTCATGATTGATTTTGACCATCTTTTCAAATCTGTAAATTTGACGATTCTGAACTCACGGATGGCACGGACAACATCTACGACAGTAATTTTAAAACCGATTATGGCAATTGTGACATCACTGATGATGTCATAATTGATTTCGACCATCTTTTCAAAACTGTAAAATTGACGCTTCTGAACTCACGGATGGCACGGACATCATCTACGACAGTAATTTTAAAACCGATAATGTCTATTGTGACATCACTGATGATGTCATAATTGATTTTGACCATCTTTTCAAAACTGTAAATTTGACGATTCTGAACTCACGGATGGCACGGACATCATCTACGACAGTAATTTTAAAACCGATTATGGCAATTGTGACATCACTGATGATGTCATAATTGATTTCGACCATCTTTTCAAAACTGTAAAATTGACGCTTCTGAACTCACGGATGGCACGGACATCATCTACGACAGTAATTTTAAAACCGATAATGTCTATTGTGACATCACTGATGATGTCATAATTGATTTTAACCATCTTTTCAAAACTGTAAATTTGACGATTCTGAACTCACGGATGGCACGGACATCATCTACGACAGTAATTTTAAAACCGATTATGTCAATTGTGACATCACTGATGATGTCATAATTGATTTTGACCATCTTTTCAAAACTGTAAAATTGACGCTTCTGAACTCACTGATGGCACGGACTTCATCTACGACAGTAATTTTAAAACCGATTATGTCAATTGTGACATCACTGATGATGTCATAATTGATTTCGACATCTTTTCAAAACTGTGAAATTGATGCTTCTGAACTCACGAATGGCACAGACATCATCTACGACAGTAATTTTAAAACCGATAATGTCAATTGTGACATCACTGATGATGTCATAATTGATTTAAACCATCTTTTCAAAACTGTAAATTTGACGATTCTGAACTCACGGATGGCACGGACATCATCTACGACAGTAATTTTAAAACCGATTATGTCAATTGTGACATCACTGATGATGTCATAATTGATTTTGACCATCTTTTCAAAACTGTAAAATTGACGCTTCTGAACTCACGGATGGCACAGACATCATCTACGACAGTAATTTTAAAACCGATTATGTCAATTGTGACATCACTGATGATGTCATAATTGATTTTGACAATCTTTTCAAAACTGTAAAATTGACGCTTCTGAACTCACGGATGGCACAGACATCATCTACGACAGTAATTTTAAAACCGATTATGTCAATTGTGACATCACTGATGATGTCATAATTGATTTTGACCATCTTTTCAAAACTGTGAAATTGATGCTTCTGAACTCACGAATGGCACGGACATCATCTACGACAGTAATTTTAAAACCGATAATGTCAATTGTGACATCACTGATGATGTCATAATTGATTTAAACCATCTTTTCAAAACTGTAAAATTGACGCTTCTGAACTCACGGATGGCACGGACATCATCTACGACAGTAATTTTAAAACCGATAATGTCAATTGTGACATCACTGATGATGTCATAATTGATTTTAACCATCTTTTCAAAACTGTAAATTTGATGATTCTGAACTCACGGATGGCACGGACATCATCTACGACAGTAATTTTAAAACCGATTATGTCAATTGTGACATCACTGATGATGTCATAATTGATTTTGACCATCTTTTCAAAACTGTAAAATTGACGCTTCTGAACTCACGGATGGCACGGACATCATCTACGACAGTAATTTTAAAACCGATAATGTCAATTGTGACATCACTGATGATGTCATAATTGATTTTAACCATCTTTTCAAAACTTTAAATTTGACGATTCTGAACTCACGGATGGCACGGACATCATCTACGACAGTAATTTTAAAACCGATTATGTCAATTGTGACATCACTGATGATGTCATAATTGATTTTGACCATCTTTTCAAAACTGTAAAATTGACGCTTCTGAACTCACTGATGGCACGGACTTCATCTACGACAGTAATTTTAAAACCGATTATGTCAATTGTGACATCACTGATGATGTCATAATTGATTTCGACATCTTTTGAAAACTGTGAAATTGATGCTTCTGAACTCACGAATGGCACAGACATCATCTACGACAGTAATTTTAAAACCGATAATGTCAATTGTGACATCACTGATGATGTCATAATTGATTTTAACCATCTTTTCAAAACTGTAAAATTGACGCTTCTGAACTCACGGATGGCACGGACATCATCTACGACAGTAATTTTAAAACCGATAATGTCAATTGTGACATCACTGATGATGTCATAATTGATTTTAACCATCTTTTCAAAACTGTAAATTTGACGATTCTGAACTCACGGATGGCACGGACATCATCTACGACAGTAATTTTAAAACCGATTATGTCAATTGTGACATCACTGATGATGTCATAATTGATTTTGACCATCTTTTCAAAACTGTAAAATTGACGCTTCTGAACTCACGGATGGCACGGACATCATCTACGACAGTAATTTTAAAACCGATAATGTCAATTGTGACATCACTGATGATGTCATAATTGATTTTAACCATCTTTTCAAAACTTTAAATTTGACGATTCTGAACTCACGGATGGCACGGACATCATCTACGACAGTAATTTTAAAACCGATTATGTCAATTGTGACATCACTGATGATGTCATAATTGATTTTGACCATCTTTTCAAAACTGTAAAATTGACGCTTCTGAACTCACTGATGGCACGGACTTCATCTACGACAGTAATTTTAAAACCGATTATGTCAATTGTGACATCACTGATGATGTCATAATTGATTTCGACATCTTTTCAAAACTGTGAAATTGATGCTTCTGAACTCACGAATGGCACAGACATCATCTACGACAGTAATTTTAAAACCGATAATGTCAATTGTGACATCACTGATGATGTCATAATTGATTTTAACCATCTTTTCAAAACTGTAAAATTGACGCTTCTGAACTCACGGATGGCACGGACATCATCTACGACAGTAATTTTAAAACCGATAATGTCAATTGTGACATCACTGATGATGTCATAATTGATTTTAACCATCTTTTCAAAACTGTAAATTTGACGATTCTGAACTCACGGATGGCACGGACATCATCTACGACAGTAATTTTAAAACCGATTATGTCAATTGTGACATCACTGATGATGTCATAATTGATTTTGACCAACTTTTCAAAACTGTAAAATTGACGCTTCTGAACTCACGGATGGCACAGACATCATCTACGACAGTAATTTTAAAACCGATTATGTCAATTGTGACATCACTGATGATGTCATAATTGATTTTGACCATCTTTTCAAAACTGTGAAATTGATGCTTCTGAACTCACGAATGGCACGGACATCATCTATGACAGTAATTTTAAAACCGATAATGTCAATTGTGACATCACTGATGATGTCATAATTGATTTTAACCATCTTTTCAAAACTGTAAATTTGACGATTCTGAACTCACGGATGGCACGGACATCATCTACGTCAGTAATTTTAAAACCGATTATGTCAATTGTGACATCACTGATGATGTCATAATTGATTTTGACCATATTTTCAAAACTGTAAAATTGACGCTTCTGAACTCACGGATGGCACAGACATCATCTACGACAGTAATTTTAAAACCGATTATGGCAATTGTGACATCACTGATGATGTCATAATTGATTTTGACCATTTTTTCAAAACTGTAAAATTGACGCTTCTGAACTCACGGATGGCACAGACATCATCTAAGACAGTAATTTTTAAACAGATTATGTCAATTGTGACATCACTGATGATGTCATAATTGATTTTGACCATCTTTTCAAAACTGTAAAATTGACGCTTCTGAACTCACGGATGGCACAGAATCATCTACGACAGTAATTTTAAAACCGATAATGTCAATTGTGACATCACTGATGATGTCATAATTGATTTTGACCATCTTTTCAAAACTGTAAAAATTGACGCTTCTGAACTCACGGAGGGCACGGACTTCATCTACGACAGTAATTTTAAAACCGATTATGTCAATTGTGACATCACTGATGATGTCATAATTGATTTTGACCATCTTTTCAAATCTGTAAATTTGACGATTCTAAACTTACGGATGGCACAGACATCATCTACGACAGTAATTTTAAAACCGATTATGTCAATTGTGACATCACTGATGATGTCATAATTGATTTTGACCATCTTTTCAAATCTGTAAATTTGACGATTCTGAACTCACGGATGGCACGGACATCATCTACGACAGTAATTTTAAAACCGATTATGGCAATTGTGACATCACTGATGATGTCATAATTGATTTCGACCATCTTTTCAAAACTGTAAAATTGATGCTTCTGAACTCACGAATGGCACGGACATCATCTATGACAGTAATTTTAAAACCGATAATGTCAATTGTGACATCACTGATGATGTCATAATTGATTTTAACCATCTTTTCAAAACTGTAAAATTGACGCTTCTGAACTCACGGATGGCACGGACATCATCTACGACAGTAATTTTAAAACCGATTATGTCAATTTTGACATCACTGATGATGTCATAATTGATTTTGACCATCTTTTCAAAACTGTAAAATTGACGCTTCTGAACTCACGGATGGCACAGACATCATCTACGACAGTAATTTTAAAACCGATTATGTCAATTGTGACATCACTGATGATGTAATAATTGATTTCGACATCTTTTCAAAACTGTGAAATTGATGCTTCTGAACTCACGAATGGCACAGACATCATCTACGACAGTAATTTTAAAACCGATAATGTCAATTGTGACATCACTGATGATGTCATAATTGATTTTAACCATCTTTTCAAAACTGTAAAATTGACGCTTCTGAACTCACGGATGGCACGGACAGCATCTACGACAGTAATTTTAAAACCGATTATGTCAATTGTGACATCACTGATGATGTCATAATTGATTTTGACCATCTTTTCAAAACTGTAAAATTGACGCTTCTGAACTCACAGATGGCACAGACATCATCTACGACAGTAATTTTCAAACCGATAATGTCAATTGTGACATCACTGATGATGTCATAATTGATTTTAACCATCTTTTCAAAACTGTAAATTTGACGATTCTGAACTCACGGATGGTACGGACATCATCTACGACAGTAATTTTAAAACCGATTATGTCAATTGTGACATCACTGATGATGTCATAATTGATTTTGACCATCTTTTCAAAACTGTAAAATTGACGCTTCTGAACTCACTGATGGCACGGACTTCATCTACGACAGTAATTTTAAAACCGATTATGTCAATTGTGACATCACTGATGATGTCATAATTGATTTCGACATCTTTTCAAAACTGTGAAATTGATGCTTCTGAACTCACGAATGGCACAGACATCATCTACGACAGTAATTTTAAAACCGATAATGTCAATTGTGACATCACTGATGATGTCATAATTGATTTTAACCATCTTTTCAAAACTGTAAAATTGACGCTTCTGAACTCACGGATGGCACGGACATCATCTACGACAGTAATTTTAAAACCGATAATGTCAATTGTGACATCACTGATGATGTCATAATTGATTTTGACCATCTTTTCGAAACTGTGAAATTGATGCTTCTGAACTCACGAATGGCACGGACATCATCTACGACAGTAATTTTAAAACCGATAATGTCAATTGTGACATCACTGATGATGTCATAATTGATTTTGACCATTTTTTCAAAACTGTAAAATTGACGCTTCTGAACTCACGGATGGCACAGACATCATCTAAGACAGTAATTTTTAAACCGATAATGTCAATTGTGACATCACTGATGATGTCATAATTGATTTTGACCATCTTTTCGAAACTGTGAAATTGATGCTTCTGAACTCACGAATGGCACGGACATCATCTACGACAGTAATTTTAAAACCGATAATGTCAATTGTGACATCACTGATGATGTCATAATTGATTTTAACCATCTTTTCAAAACTGTAAAATTGACGCTTCTGAACTCACGGATGGCACGGACATCATCTACGACATTAATTTTAAAACCGATAATGTCAATTGTGACATCACTGATGATGTCATAATTGATTTTAACCATCTTTTCAAAACTGTAAATTTGACGATTCTGAACTCACGGATGGCACGGACATCATCTACGACAGTAATTTTAAAACCGATTATGTCAATTGTGACATCACTGATGATGTCATAATTGATTTTGACCATCTTTTCAAAACTGTAAAATTGACGCTTCTGAACTCACGGATGGCACGGACATCATCTACGACAGTAATTTTAAAACCGATTATGTCAATTGTGACATCACTGATGATGTCATAAATGATTTTAAGCATCTTTTCAAAACTGTAAATTTGACGATTCTGAACTCACGGATGGCACGGACATCATCTACGACAGTAATTTTAAAACCGATTATGTCAATTGTGACATCAATGATGATGTCATAATTGATTTTAACCATCTTTTCAAAACTGTAAAATTGACGCTTCTGAACTCACGGATGGCACGGACATCATCTACGACAGTAATTTTAAAACCGATAATGTCAATTGTGACATCACTGATGATGTCATAATTGATTTTGACCATTTTTTCAAAACTGTAAAATTGACGCTTCTGAACTCACGGATGGCACAGACATCATCTACGACAGTAATTTTAAAACCGATAATGTCAATTGTGACATCACTGATGATGTCATAATTGATTTTGACCATCTTTTCAAAACTGTAAAATTGACGCTTCTGAACTCACGGAGGGCACGGACTTCATCTACGACAGTAATTTTAAAACCGATAATGTCAATTGTGACATCACTGATGATGTCATAATTGATTTTAACCATCTTTTCAAAACTGTAAAATTGACGCTTCTGAACTCACGGATGGCACGGACATCATCTACGACAGTAATTTTAAAACCGATAATGTCAATTGTGACATCACTGATGATGTCATAATTGATTTCGACATCTTTTCAAAACTGTGAAATTGATGCTTCTGAACTCACGAATGGCACAGACATCATCTACGACAGTAATTTTAAAACCGATAATGTCAATTGTGACATCACTGATGATGTCATAATTGATTTTAACCATCTTTTCAAAACTGTAAAATTGACGCTTCTGAACTCACGGATGGCACTAACATCATCTACGACAGTAATTTTAAAACCGATAATGTCAATTGTGACATCACTGATGATGTCATAATTGATTTTGACCATTTTTTCAAAACTGTAAAATTGACGCTTCTGAACTCACGGATGGCACAGACATCATCTAAGACAGTCATTTTTAAACAGATTATGTCAATTGTGACATCACTGATGATGTCATAATTGATTTTGACCATCTTTTCAAAACTGTAAAATTGACGCTTCTGAACTCACGGAGGGCACGGACTTCATCTACGACAGTAATTTAAAACCGATTATGTCAATTGTGACATCATTGATGATGTCATAATTGATTTTGACCATCTTTTCAAATCTGTAAATTTGACGATTCTGAACTCACGGATGGCACAGACATCATCTACGACAGTAATTTTAAAACCGATTATGTCAATTGTGACATCACTGATGATGTCATAATTGATTTTGACCATCTTTTCAAATCTGTAAATTTGACGATTCTGAACTCACGGATGGCACGGACAACATCTACGACAGTAATTTTAAAACCGATTATGGCAATTGTGACATCACTGATGATGTCATAATTGATTTCGACCATCTTTTCAAAACTGTAAAATTGACGCTTCTGAACTCACGGATGGCACGGACATCATCTACGACAGTAATTTTAAAACCGATAATGTCTATTGTGACATCACTGATGATGTCATAATTGATTTTAACCATTTTTCAAAACTGTAAATTTGACGATTCTGAACTCACGGATGGCACGGACATCATCTACGACAGTAATTTTAAAACCGATTATGTCAATTGTGACATCACTGATGATGTCATAATTGATTTTGACCATCTTTTCAAAACTGTAAATTTGACGATTCTGAACTCACGGATGGCACGGACATCATCTACGACAGTAATTTTAAAACCGATTATGGCAATTGTGACATCACTGATGATGTCATAATTGATTTCGACCATCTTTTCAAAACTGTAAAATTGACGCTTCTGAACTCACGGATGGCACGGACATCATCTACGACAGTAATTTTAAAACCGATAATGTCTATTGTGACATCACTGATGATGTCATAATTGATTTTAACCATCTTTTCAAAACTGTAAATTTGACGATTCTGAACTCACGGATGGCACGGACATCATCTACGACAGTAATTTTAAAACCGATTATGTCAATTGTGACATCACTGATGATGTCATAATTGATTTTGACCATCTTTTCAAAACTGTAAAATTGACGCTTCTGAACTCACTGATGGCACGGACTTCATCTACGACAGTAATTTTAAAACCGATTATGTCAATTGTGACATCACTGATGATGTCATAATTGATTTCGACATCTTTTCAAAACTGTGAAATTGATGCTTCTGAACTCACGAATGGCACAGACATCATCTACGACAGTAATTTTAAAACCGATAATGTCAATTGTGACATCACTGATGATGTCATAATTGATTTTAACCATCTTTTCAAAACTGTAAAATTGACGCTTCTGAACTCACGGATGGCACGGACATCATCTACGACAGTAATTTTAAAACCGATAATGTCAATTGTGACATCACTGATGATGTCATAATTGATTTAAACCATCTTTTCAAAACTGTAAATTTGACGATTCTGAACTCACGGATGGCACGGACATCATCTACGACAGTAATTTTAAAACCGATTATGTCAATTGTGACATCACTGATGATGTCATAATTGATTTTGACCATCTTTTCAAAACTGTAAAATTGACGCTTCTGAACTCACGGATGGCACAGACATCATCTACGACAGTAATTTTAAAACCGATTATGTCAATTGTGACATCACTGATGATGTCATAATTGATTTTGACAATCTTTTCAAAACTGTAAAATTGACGCTTCTGAACTCACGGATGGCACAGACATCATCTACGACAGTAATTTTAAAACCGATTATGTCAATTGTGACATCACTGATGATGTCATAATTGATTTTGACCATCTTTTCAAAACTGTGAAATTGATGCTTCTGAACTCACGAATGGCACGGACATCATCTACGACAGTAATTTTAAAACCGATAATGTCAATTGTGACATCACTGATGATGTCATAATTGATTTAAACCATCTTTTCAAAACTGTAAAATTGACGCTTCTGAACTCACGGATGGCACGGACATCATCTACGACAGTAATTTTAAAACCGATAATGTCAATTGTGACATCACTGATGATGTCATAATTGATTTTAACCATCTTTTCAAAACTGTAAATTTGATGATTCTGAACTCACGGATGGCACGGACATCATCTACGACAGTAATTTTAAAACCGATTATGTCAATTGTGACATCACTGATGATGTCATAATTGATTTTGACCATCTTTTCAAAACTGTAAAATTGACGCTTCTGAACTCACGGATGGCACGGACATCATCTACGACAGTAATTTTAAAACCGATAATGTCAATTGTGACATCACTGATGATGTCATAATTGATTTTAACCATCTTTTCAAAACTTTAAATTTGACGATTCTGAACTCACGGATGGCACGGACATCATCTACGACAGTAATTTTAAAACCGATTATGTCAATTGTGACATCACTGATGATGTCATAATTGATTTTGACCATCTTTTCAAAACTGTAAAATTGACGCTTCTGAACTCACTGATGGCACGGACTTCATCTACGACAGTAATTTTAAAACCGATTATGTCAATTGTGACATCACTGATGATGTCATAATTGATTTCGACATCTTTTCAAAACTGTGAAATTGATGCTTCTGAACTCACGAATGGCACAGACATCATCTACGACAGTAATTTTAAAACCGATAATGTCAATTGTGACATCACTGATGATGTCATAATTGATTTTAACCATCTTTTCAAAACTGTAAAATTGACGCTTCTGAACTCACGGATGGCACGGACATCATCTACGACAGTAATTTTAAAACCGATAATGTCAATTGTGACATCACTGATGATGTCATAATTGATTTTAACCATCTTTTCAAAACTGTAAATTTGACGATTCTGAACTCACGGATGGCACGGACATCATCTACGACAGTAATTTTAAAACCGATTATGTCAATTGTGACATCACTGATGATGTCATAATTGATTTTGACCAACTTTTCAAAACTGTAAAATTGACGCTTCTGAACTCACGGATGGCACAGACATCATCTACGACAGTAATTTTAAAACCGATTATGTCAATTGTGACATCACTGATGATGTCATAATTGATTTTGACCATCTTTTCAAAACTGTGAAATTGATGCTTCTGAACTCACGAATGGCACGGACATCATCTATGACAGTAATTTTAAAACCGATAATGTCAATTGTGACATCACTGATGATGTCATAATTGATTTTAACCATCTTTTCAAAACTGTAAATTTGACGATTCTGAACTCACGGATGGCACGGACATCATCTACGTCAGTAATTTTAAAACCGATTATGTCAATTGTGACATCACTGATGATGTCATAATTGATTTTGACCATATTTTCAAAACTGTAAAATTGACGCTTCTGAACTCACGGATGGCACAGACATCATCTACGACAGTAATTTTAAAACCGATTATGGCAATTGTGACATCACTGATGATGTCATAATTGATTTTGACCATTTTTTCAAAACTGTAAAATTGACGCTTCTGAACTCACGGATGGCACAGACATCATCTAAGACAGTAATTTTTAAACAGATTATGTCAATTGTGACATCACTGATGATGTCATAATTGATTTTGACCATCTTTTCAAAACTGTAAAATTGACGCTTCTGAACTCACGGATGGCACAGAATCATCTACGACAGTAATTTTAAAACCGATAATGTCAATTGTGACATCACTGATGATGTCATAATTGATTTTGACCATCTTTTCAAAACTGTAAAATTGACGCTTCTGAACTCACGGAGGGCACGGACTTCATCTACGACAGTAATTTTAAAACCGATTATGTCAATTGTGACATCACTGATGATGTCATAATTGATTTTGACCATCTTTTCAAATCTGTAAATTTGACGATTCTAAACTTACGGATGGCACAGACATCATCTACGACAGTAATTTTAAAACCGATTATGTCAATTGTGACATCACTGATGATGTCATAATTGATTTTGACCATCTTTTCAAATCTGTAAATTTGACGATTCTGAACTTACGGATGGCACGGACATCATCTACGACAGTAATTTTAAAACCGATTATGGCAATTGTGACATCACTGATGATGTCATAATTGATTTCGACCATCTTTTCAAAACTGTAAAATTGATGCTTCTGAACTCACGAATGGCACGGACATCATCTATGACAGTAATTTTAAAACCGATAATGTCAATTGTGACATCACTGATGATGTCATAATTGATTTTAACCATCTTTTCAAAACTGTAAAATTGACGCTTCTGAACTCACGGATGGCACGGACATCATCTACGACAGTAATTTTAAAACCGATTATGTCAATTTTGACATCACTGATGATGTCATAATTGATTTTGACCATCTTTTCAAAACTGTAAAATTGACGCTTCTGAACTCACGGATGGCACAGACATCATCTACGACAGTAATTTTAAAACCGATTATGTCAATTGTGACATCACTGATGATGTAATAATTGATTTCGACATCTTTTCAAAACTGTGAAATTGATGCTTCTGAACTCAGGAATGGCACAGACATCATCTACGACAGTAATTTTAAAACCGATAATGTCAATTGTGACATCACTGATGATGTCATAATTGATTTTAACCATCTTTTCAAAACTGTAAAATTGACGCTTCTGAACTCACGGATGGCACGGACAGCATCTACGACAGTAATTTTAAAACCGATTATGTCAATTGTGACATCACTGATGATGTCATAATTGATTTTGACCATCTTTTCAAAACTGTAAAATTGACGCTTCTGAACTCACGGATGGCACAGACATCATCTACGACAGTAATTTTCAAACCGATAATGTCAATTGTGACATCACTGATGATGTCATAATTGATTTTAACCATCTTTTCAAAACTGTAAATTTGACGATTCTGAACTCACGGATGGCACGGACATCATCTACGACAGTAATTTTAAAACCGATTATGTCAATTGTGACATCACTGATGATGTCATAATTGATTTTGACCATCTTTTCAAAACTGTAAAATTGACGCTTCTGAACTCACTGATGGCACGGACTTCATCTACGACAGTAATTTTAAAACCGATTATGTCAATTGTGACATCACTGATGATGTCATAATTGATTTCGACATCTTTTCAAAACTGTGAAATTGATGCTTCTGAACTCACGAATGGCACAGACATCATCTACGACAGTAATTTTAAAACCGATAATGTCAATTGTGACATCACTGATGATGTCATAATTGATTTTAACCATCTTTTCAAAACTGTAAAATTGACGCTTCTGAACTCACGGATGGCACGGACATCATCTACGACAGTAATTTTAAAACCGATAATGTCAATTGTGACATCACTGATGATGTCATAATTGATTTTGACCATCTTTTCGAAACTGTGAAATTGATGCTTCTGAACTCACGAATGGCACGGACATCATCTACGACAGTAATTTTAAAACCGATAATGTCAATTGTGACATCACTGATGATGTCATAATTGATTTTAACCATCTTTTCAAAACTGTAAAATTGACGCTTCTGAACTCACGGATGGCACGGACATCATCTACGACATTAATTTTAAAACCGATAATGTCAATTGTGACATCACTGATGATGTCATAATTGATTTTAACCATCTTTTCAAAACTGTAAATTTGACGATTCTGAACTCACGGATGGCACGGACATCATCTACGACAGTAATTTTAAAACCGATTATGTCAATTGTGACATCACTGATGATGTCATAATTGATTTTGACCATCTTTTCAAAACTGTAAAATTGACGCTTCTGAACTCACGGATGGCACGGACATCATCTACGACAGTAATTTTAAAACCGATTATGTCAATTGTGACATCACTGATGATGTCATAAATGATTTTAAGCATCTTTTCAAAACTGTAAATTTGACGATTCTGAACTCACGGATGGCACGGACATCATCTACGACAGTAATTTTAAAACCGATTATGTCAATTGTGACATCAATGATGATGTCATAATTGATTTTAACCATCTTTTCAAAACTGTAAAATTGACGCTTCTGAACTCACGGATGGCACGGACATCATCTACGACAGTAATTTTAAAACCGATAATGTCAATTGTGACATCACTGATGATGTCATAATTGATTTTGACCATTTTTTCAAAACTGTAAAATTGACGCTTCTGAACTCACGGATGGCACAGACATCATCTACGACAGTAATTTTAAAACCGATAATGTCAATTGTGACATCACTGATGATGTCATAATTGATTTTGACCATCTTTTCAAAACTGTAAAATTGACGCTTCTGAACTCACGGAGGGCACGGACTTCATCTACGACAGTAATTTTAAAACCGATTATGTCAATTGTGACATCACTGATGATGTCATAATTGATTTTGACCATCTTTTCAAATCTGCAAATTTGACGATTCTGAACTCACGGATGGCACAGACATCATCTACGACAGTAATTTTAAAACCGATTATGTCAATTGTGACATCACTGATGATGTCATAATTGATTTTGACCATCTTTTCAAATCTGTAAATTTGACGATTCTGAACTCACGGATGGCACGGACATCATCTACGACAGTAATTTTAAAACCGATTATGGCAATTGTGACATCACTGATGATGTCATAATTGATTTCGACCATCTTTTCAAAACTGTAAAATTGATGCTTCTGAACTCACGAATGGCACGGACATCATATATGACAGTAATTTTAAAACCGATAATGTCAATTGTAACATCACTGATGATGTCATAATTGATTTTAACCATCTTTTCAAAACTGAAAAATTGACGCTTCTGAACTCACGGATGGCACGGACAGCATCTACGACAGTAATTTTAAAACCGATTATGGCAATTGTGACATCACTGATGATGTAATAATTGATTTCGACATCTTTTCAAAACTGTGAAATTTATGCTTCTGAACTCACGAATGGCACAGACATCATCTACGACAGTAATTTTAAAACCAATAATGTCAATTGTGACATCACTGATGATGTCATAATTGATTTTAACCATCTTTTCAAAACTGAAAAATTGACGCTTCTGAACTCACGGATGGCACGGACAGCATCTACGACAGTAATTTTAAAACCGATTATGTCAATTGTGACATCACTGATGATGTCATAATTGATTTTGACCATCTTTTCAAAACTGTAAAATTGACGCTTCTGAACTCACGGATGGCACAGACATCATCTACGACAGTCATTTTAAAACCGATTATGTCAATTGTTACATCACTGATGATGTCATAAATGATTTTAAGCATCTTTTCAAAACTGTAAATTTGACGATTCTGAACTCACAGATGGCACGGACATCATCTACGACAGTAATTTTAAAACCGATTATGTCAATTGTGACATCAATGATGATGTCATAATTGATTTTAACCATCTTTTCAAAACTGTAAAATTGACGCTTCTGAACTCACGGATGGCACGGACATCATCTACGACAGTAATTTTAAAACCGATAATGTCAATTGTGACATCACTGATGATGTCATAATTGATTTTGACCATCTTTTCAAAACTGTAAAATTGACGCTTCTGAACTCACGGATGGCACAGACATCATCTACGACAGTAATTTTAAAACCGATAATGTCAATTGTGACATCACTGATGATGTCATAATTGATTTTGACCATCTTTTCAAAACTGTGAAATTGACGCTTCTGAACTCACGGAGGGCACGGACTTCATCTACGACAGTAATTTTAAAACCGATTATGTCAATTGTGACATCACTGATGATGTCATAATTGATTTTGACCATCTTTTCAAATCTGTAAATTTGACGATTCTGAACTCACGGATGGCACAGACATCATCTACGACAGTAATTTTAAAACCGATTATGTCAATTGTGACATCACTGATGATGTCATAATTGATTTTGACCATCTTTTCAAATCTGTAAATTTGACGATTCTGAACTCACGGATGGCACGGACATCATCTACGACAGTAATTTTAAAACCGATTATGGCAATTGTGACATCACTGATGATGTCATAATTGATTTCGACCATCTTTTCAAAACTGTAAAATTGATGCTTCTGAACTCACGAATGGCACGGACATCATATATGACAGTAATTTTAAAAACGATAATGTCAATTGTGACATCACTGATGATGTCATAATTGATTTTAACCATCTTTTCAAAACTGTAAAATTGACGCTTCTGAACTCACGGATGGCACGGACATCATCTACGACAGTAATTTTAAAACCGATTATGTCAATTGTGACATCACTGATGATGTCATAATTGATTTTGACCATCTTTTCAAAACTGTAAAATTGACTCTTCTGAACTCACGGATGGCACAGACATCATCTACGACAGTAATTTTAAAACCGATTATGTCAATTGTGACATCACTGATGATGTAATAATTGATTTCGACATCTTTTCAAAACTGTGAAATTTATGCTTCTGAACTCACGAATGGCACAGACATCATCTACGACAGTAATTTTAAAACCGATAATGTCAATTGTGACATCACTGATGATGTCATAATTGATTTTAACCATCTTTTCAAAACTGTAAAATTGACGCTTCTGAACTCACGGATGGCACGGACAGCATCTACGACAGTAATTTTAAAACCGATTATGTCAATTGTGACATCACTGATGATGTCATAATTGATTTTGACCATCTTTTCAAAACTGTAAAATTGACGCTTCTGAACTCACGGATGGCACAGACATCATCTACGACAGTCATTTTAAAACCGATTATGTCAATTGTGACATCACAGATGATGTAATAATTGATTTCGACATCTTTTCAAAACTGTGAAATTGATGCTTCTGAACTCACGGATGGCACAGACATCATCTACGACAGTAATTTTAAAACCGAGAATGTCAATTGTGACATCACTGATGATGTCATAATTGATTTTAACCATCTTTTCAAAACTGTAAAATTGACGCTTCTGAACTCACGGATGGCACGGACATCATCTACGACAGTAATTTTAAAACCGATAATGTCAATTGTGACATCACTGATGATGTCATAATTGATTTTTATCAACTTTTCAAAACTGTAAAATTGACGCTTCTGAACTCACGGATGGCACAGACATCATCTACGACAGTAATTTTAAAACCGATTTTGTCAATTGTGACATCACTGATGATGTCATAATTGATTTTGACCATCTTTTCAAAACTGTAAAATTGACGCTTCTGAACTCACGGATGGCACAGACATCATCTACGACAGTAATTTTAAAACCGATTTTGTCAATTGTGACATCACTGATGATGTCATAATTGATTTTGACCATCTTTTCAAAACTGTAAAATTGACGCTTCTGAACTCACGGATGGCACAGACATCATCTACGACAGTAATTTTAAAACCGATTTTGTCAATTGTGACATCACTGATGATGTCATAATTGATTTTGACCATCTTTTCAAAACTGTAAAATTGACGCTTCTGAACTCACGGATGGCACAGACATCATCTACGACAGTAATTTTAAAACCGATTATGGCAATTGTGACATCACTGATGATGTCATAATTGATTTTGACCATTTTTTCAAAACTGTAAAATTGACGCTTCTGAACTCACGGATGGCACAGACATCATCTAAGACAGTAATTTTTAAACAGATTATGTCAATTGTGACATCACTGATGATGTCATAATTGATTTTGACCATCTTTTCAAAACTGTAAAATTGACGCTTCTGAACTCACGGATGGCACAGAATCATCTACGACAGTAATTTTAAAACCGATAATGTCAATTGTGACATCACTGATGATGTCATAATTGATTTTGACCATCTTTTCAAAACTGTAAAATTGACGCTTCTGAACTCACGGAGGGCACGGACTTCATCTACGACAGTAATTTTAAAACCGATTATGTCAATTGTGACATCACTGATGATGTCATAATTGATTTTGACCATCTTTTCAAATCTGTAAATTTGACGATTCTAAACTTACGGATGGCACAGACATCATCTACGACAGTAATTTTAAAACCGATTATGTCAATTGTGACATCACTGATGATGTCATAATTGATTTTGACCATCTTTTCAAATCTGTAAATTTGACGATTCTGAACTCACGGATGGCACGGACATCATCTACGACAGTAATTTTAAAACCGATTATGGCAATTGTGACATCACTGATGATGTCATAATTGATTTCGACCATCTTTTCAAAACTGTAAAATTGATGCTTCTGAACTCACGAATGGCACGGACATCATCTATGACAGTAATTTTAAAACCGATAATGTCAATTGTGACATCACTGATGATGTCATAATTGATTTTAACCATCTTTTCAAAACTGTAAAATTGACGCTTCTGAACTCACGGATGGCACGGACATCATCTACGACAGTAATTTTAAAACCGATTATGTCAATTTTGACATCACTTATGATGTCATAATTGATTTTGACCATCTTTTCAAAACTGTAAAATTGACGCTTCTGAACTCACGGATGGCACAGACATCATCTACGACAGTAATTTTAAAACCGATTATGTCAATTGTGACATCACTGATGATGTAATAATTGATTTCGACATCTTTTCAAAACTGTGAAATTGATGCTTCTGAACTCACGAATGGCACAGACATCATCTACGACAGTAATTTTAAAACCGATAATGTCAATTGTGACATCACTGATGATGTCATAATTGATTTTAACCATCTTTTCAAAACTGTAAAATTGACGCTTCTGAACTCACGGATGGCACGGACAGCATCTACGACAGTAATTTTAAAACCGATTATGTCAATTGTGACATCACTGATGATGTCATAATTGATTTTGACCATCTTTTCAAAACTGTAAAATTGACGCTTCTGAACTCACAGATGGCACAGACATCATCTACGACAGTAATTTTCAAACCGATAATGTCAATTGTGACATCACTGATGATGTCATAATTGATTTTAACCATCTTTTCAAAACTGTAAATTTGACGATTCTGAACTCACGGATGGCACGGACATCATCTACGACAGTAATTTTAAAACCGATTATGTCAATTGTGACATCACTGATGATGTCATAATTGATTTTGACCATCTTTTCAAAACTGTAAAATTGACGCTTCTGAACTCACTGATGGCACGGACTTCATCTACGACAGTAATTTTAAAACCGATTATGTCAATTGTGACATCACTGATGATGTCATAATTGATTTCGACATCTTTTCAAAACTGTGAAATTGATGCTTCTGAACTCACGAATGGCACAGACATCATCTACGACAGTAATTTTAAAACCGATAATGTCAATTGTGACATCACTGATGATGTCATAATTGATTTTAACCATCTTTTCAAAACTGTAAAATTGACGCTTCTGAACTCACGGATGGCACGGACATCATCTACGACAGTAATTTTAAAACCGATAATGTCAATTGTGACATCACTGATGATGTCATAATTGATTTTGACCATCTTTTCGAAACTGTGAAATTGATGCTTCTGAACTCACGAATGGCACGGACATCATCTACGACAGTAATTTTAAAACCGATAATGTCAATTGTGACATCACTGATGATGTCATAATTGATTTTAACCATCTTTTCAAAACTGTAAAATTGACGCTTCTGAACTCACGGATGGCACGGACATCATCTACGACATTAATTTTAAAACCGATAATGTCAATTGTGACATCACTGATGATGTCATAATTGATTTTAACCATCTTTTCAAAACTGTAAATTTGACGATTCTGAACTCACGGATGGCACGGACATCATCTACGACAGTAATTTTAAAACCGATTATGTCAATTGTGACATCAATGATGATGTCATAATTGATTTTAACCATCTTTTCAAAACTGTAAAATTGACGCTTCTGAACTCACGGATGGCACGGACATCATCTACGACAGTAATTTTAAAACCGATAATGTCAATTGTGACATCACTGATGATGTCATAATTGATTTTGACCATTTTTTCAAAACTGTAAAATTGACGCTTCTGAACTCACGGATGGCACAGACATCATCTACGACAGTAATTTTAAAACCGATAATGTCAATTGTGACATCACTGATGATGTCATAATTGATTTTGACCATCTTTTCAAAACTGTAAAATTGACGCTTCTGAACTCACGGAGGGCACGGACTTCATCTACGACAGTAATTTTAAAACCGATTATGTCAATTGTGACATCACTGATGATGTCATAATTGATTTTGACCATCTTTTCAAATCTGCAAATTTGACGATTCTGAACTCACGGATGGCACAGACATCATCTACGACAGTAATTTTAAAACCGATTATGTCAATTGTGACATCACTGATGATGTCATAATTGATTTTGACCATCTTTTCAAATCTGTAAATTTGACGATTCTGAACTCACGGATGGCACGGACATCATCTACGACAGTAATTTTAAAACCGATTATGGCAATTGTGACATCACTGATGATGTCATAATTGATTTCGACCATCTTTTCAAAACTGTAAAATTGATGCTTCTGAACTCACGAATGGCACGGACATCATATATGACAGTAATTTTAAAACCGATAATGTCAATTGTAACATCACTGATGATGTCATAATTGATTTTAACCATCTTTTCAAAACTGAAAAATTGACGCTTCTGAACTCACGGATGGCACGGACAGCATCTACGACAGTAATTTTAAAACCGATTATGGCAATTGTGACATCACTGATGATGTAATAATTGATTTCGACATCTTTTCAAAACTGTGAAATTTATGCTTCTGAACTCACGAATGGCACAGACATCATCTACGACAGTAATTTTAAAACCAATAATGTCAATTGTGACATCACTGATGATGTCATAATTGATTTTAACCATCTTTTCAAAACTGAAAAATTGACGCTTCTGAACTCACGAATGGCACGGACATCATATATGACAGTAATTTTAAAACCGATTATGTCAATTGTGACATCACTGATGATGTCATAATTGATTTTGACCATCTTTTCAAAACTGTAAAATTGACGCTTCTGAACTCACGGATGGCACAGACATCATCTACGACAGTCATTTTAAAACCGATTATGTCAATTGTTACATCACTGATGATGTCATAAATGATTTTAAGCATCTTTTCAAAACTGTAAATTTGACGATTCTGAACTCACGGATGGCACGGACATCATCTACGACAGTAATTTTAAAACCGATTATGGCAATTGTGACATCACTGATGATGTCATAATTGATTTCGACCATCTTTTCAAAACTGTAAAATTGATGCTTCTGAACTCACGAATGGCACGGACATCATATATGACAGTAATTTTAAAACCGATAATGTCAATTGTAACATCACTGATGATGTCATAATTGATTTTAACCATCTTTTCAAAACTGAAAAATTGACGCTTCTGAACTCACGGATGGCACGGACAGCATCTACGACAGTAATTTTAAAACCGATTATGGCAATTGTGACATCACTGATGATGTAATAATTGATTTCGACATCTTTTCAAAACTGTGAAATTTATGCTTCTGAACTCACGAATGGCACAGACATCATCTACGACAGTAATTTTAAAACCAATAATGTCAATTGTGACATCACTGATGATGTCATAATTGATTTTAACCATCTTTTCAAAACTGAAAAATTGACGCTTCTGAACTCACGGATGGCACGGACAGCATCTACGACAGTAATTTTAAAACCGATTATGTCAATTGTGACATCACTGATGATGTCATAATTGATTTTGACCATCTTTTCAAAACTGTAAAATTGACGCTTCTGAACTCACGGATGGCACAGACATCATCTACGACAGTCATTTTAAAACCGATTATGTCAATTGTTACATCACTGATGATGTCATAAATGATTTTAAGCATCTTTTCAAAACTGTAAATTTGACGATTCTGAACTCACGGATGGCACGGACATCATCTACGACAGTAATTTTAAAACCGATTATGGCAATTGTGACATCACTGATGATGTCATAATTGATTTCGACCATCTTTTCAAAACTGTAAAATTGATGCTTCTGAACTCACGAATGGCACGGACATCATATATGACAGTAATTTTAAAAACGATAATGTCAATTGTGACATCACTGATGGTGTCATAATTGATTTTAACCATCTTTTCAAAACTGTAAAATTGACGCTTCTGAACTCACGGATGGCACGGACATCATCTACGACAGTAATTTTAAAACCGATTATGTCAATTGTGACATCACTGATGATGTCATAATTGATTTTGACCATCTTTTCAAAACTGTAAAATTGACTCTTCTGAACTCACGGATGGCACAGACATCATCTACGACAGTAATTTTAAAACCGATTATGTCAATTGTGACATCACTGATGATGTAATAATTGATTTCGACATCTTTTCAAAACTGTGAAATTTATGCTTCTGAACTCACGAATGGCACAGACATCATCTACGACAGTAATTTTAAAACCGATAATGTCAATTGTGACATCACTGATGATGTCATAATTGATTTTAACCATCTTTTCAAAACTGTAAAATTGACGCTTCTGAACTCACGGATGGCACGGACAGCATCTACGACAGTAATTTTAAAACCGATTATGTCAATTGTGACATCACTGATGATGTCATAATTGATTTTGACCATCTTTTCAAAACTGTAAAATTGACGCTTCTGAACTCTCGGATGGCACAGACATCATCTACGACAGTCATTTTAAAACCGATTATGTCAATTGTGACATCACAGATGATGTAATAATTGATTTCGACATCTTTTCAAAACTGTGAAATTGATGCTTCTGAACTCACGGATGGCACAGACATCATCTACGACAGTAATTTTAAAACCGAGAATGTCAATTGTGACATCACTGATGATGTCATAATTGATTTTAACCATCTTTTCAAAACTGTAAAATTGACGCTTCTGAACTCACGGATGGCACGGACATCATCTACGACAGTAATTTTAAAACCGATAATGTCAATTGTGACATCACTGATGATGTCATAATTGATTTTGATCAACTTTTCAAAACTGTAAAATTGACGCTTCTGAACTCACGGATGGCACAGACATCATCTACGACAGTAATTTTAAAACCGATTTTGTCAATTGTGACATCACTGATGATGTCATAATTGATTTTGACCATCTTTTCAAAACTGTAAAATTGACGCTTCTGAACTCACGGATGGCACAGACATCATCTACGACAGTAATTTTAAAACCGATTTTGTCAATTGTGACATCACTGATGATGTCATAATTGATTTTGACCATCTTTTCAAAACTGTGAAATTGATGCTTCTGAACTCACGAATGGCACGGACTCATCTACGACAGTAATTTTAAAACCGATAATGTCAATTGTGACATCACTGATGATGTCATAATTGATTTTAACCATCTTTTCAAAACTGTAAAATTGACGCTTCTGAACTCACGGATGGCACGGACATCATCTACGACAGTAATTTTAAAACCGATAATGTCAATTGTGACATCACTGATGATGTCATAATTGATTTTAACCATCTTTTCAAAACTGTAAATTTGACGATTCTGAACTCACGGATGGCACGGACATCATCTACGACAGTAATTTTAAAACCGATTATGTCAATTGTGACATCACTGATGATGTCATAATTGATTTTAACCATCTTTTCAAAACTGTAAAATTGACGCTTCTGAACTCACGGATGGCACGGACATCATCTACGACAGTAATTTTAAAACCGATAATGTCAATTGTGACATCACTGATGATGTCATAATTGATTTTAACCATCTTTTCAAAACTGTAAATTTGACGATTCTGAACTCACGGATGGCACGGACATCATCTACGACAGTAATTTTAAAACCGATTATGTCAATTGTGACATCACTGATGATGTCATAATTGATTTTGACCATCTTTTCAAAACTGTAAAATTGATGCTTCTGAACTCACGGATGTCACAGACATCATCTACGACAGTAATTTTAAAACTGATTATGTCAATTGTGACATCACTGATGATGTCATAATTGATTTTGACCAACTTTTCAAAACTGTAAAATTGACGCTTCTGAACTCACGGATGGCACAGACATCATCTACGACAGTAATTTTAAAACCGATTTTGTCAATTGTGACATCACTGATGATGTCATAATTGATTTTGACCATCTTTTCAAAACTGTAAAATTGACGCTTCTGAACTCACGGATGGCACAGACATCATCTACGACAGTAATTTTAAAACCGATTATGTCAATTGTGACATCACTGATGATGTCATAATTGATTTTGACAATCTTTTTAAAACTGTAAAATTGACGCTTCTGAACTCACGGATGGCAGAGACATCATCTACGACAGTAATTTTAAAACCGATTATGTCAATTGTGACATCACTGATGATGTCATAATTGATTTTGACCATCTTTTCAAAACTGTAAAATTGACGCTTCTGAACTCACGGATGGCACAGACATCATCTACGACAGTAATTTTAAAACCGATTATGTCAATTGTGACATCACTGATGATGTCATAATTGATTTTGACCATCTTTTTAAAACTGTGAAATTGATGCTTCTGAACTCACGAATGGCACGGACATCATCTACGACAGTAATTTTAAAACCGATAATGTCAATTGTGACATCACTGATGATGTCATAATTGATTTTGACCATCTTTTCAAAACTGTAAAATTGACGCTTCTGAACTCACGGATGGCACGGACATCATCTACGACAGTAATTTTAAAACCGATAATGTCAATTGTGACATCACTGATGATGTCATAATTGATTTTAACCATCTTTTCAAAACTGTAAATTTGACGATTCTGAACTCACGGATGGCACGGACATCATCTACGACAGTAATTTTAAAACCGATTATGTCAATTGTGACATCACTGATGATGTCATAATTGATTTTGACCATCTTTTCAAAACTGTAAAATTGACGCTTCTGAACTCACGGATGGCACGGACTTCATCTACGACAGTAATTTTAAAACCGATTATGTCAATTGTGACATCACTGATGATGTCATAATTGATTTCGACATCTTTTCAAAACTGTGAAATTGATGCTTCTGAACTCACGAATGGCACAGACATCATCTACGACAGTAATTTTAAAACCGATAATGTCAATTGTGACATCACTGATGATGTCATAATTGATTTTGACCATCTTTTCAAAACTGTAAAATTGACGCTTCTGAACTCACGGATGGCACAGACATCATCTACGACAGTAATTTTAAAACCGATTATGTCAATTGTGACATCACTGATGATGTCATAATTGATTTTGACCATCTTTTCAAAACTGTGAAATTGATGCTTCTGAACTCACGAATGGCACGGACATCATCTACGACAGTAATTTTAAAACCGATTATGTCAATTGTGACATCACTGATGATGTCATAATTGATTTTGACCATCTTTTCAAAACTGTGAAATTGATGCTTCTGAACTCACGAATGGCACGGACATCATCTACGACAGTAATTTTAAAACCGATAATGTCAATTGTGACATCACTGATGATGTCATAATTGATTTTAACCATCTTTTCAAAACTGTAAATTTGACGATTCTGAACTCACGGATGGCACGGACATCATCTACGTCAGTAATTTTAAAACCGATTATGTCAATTGTGACATCACTGATGATGTCATAATTGATTTTGACCATCTTTTCAAAACTGTAAAATTGACGCTTCTGAACTCACGGATGGCACAGACATCATCTACGACAGTAATTTTAAAACCGATTATGTCAATTGTGACATCACTGATGATGTCATAAATGATTTTAAGCATCTTTTCAAAACTGTAAATTTGACGATTCTGAACTCACGGATGGCACGGACATCATCTACGACAGTAATTTTAAAACCGATTATGTCAATTGTGACATCACTGATGATGTCATAATTGATTTTGACCATCTTTTCAAAACTGTAAAATTGACGCTTCTGAACTCACGGATGGCACAGACATCATCTACGACAGTAATTTTAAAACCGATTATGTCAATTGTGACATCACTGATGATGTCATAATTGATTTTGACCATCTTTTCAAAACTGTGAAATTGATGCTTCTGAACTCACGAATGGCACGGACATCATCTACGACAGTAATTTTAAAACCGATAATGTCAATTGTGACATCACTGATGATGTCATAATTGATTTTAACCATCTTTTCAAAACTGTAAATTTGACGATTCTGAACTCACGGATGGCACGGACATCATCTACGTCAGTAATTTTAAAACCGATTATGTCAATTGTGACATCACTGATGATGTCATAATTGATTTTGACCATCTTTTCAAAACTGTAAAATTGACGCTTCTGAACTCACGGATGGCACAGACATCATCTACGACAGTAATTTTAAAACCGATTATGTCAATTGTGACATCACTGATGATGACATAAATGATTTTAAGCATCTTTTCAAAACTGTAAATTTGACGATTCTGAACTCACGGATGGCACGGACATCATCTACGACAGTAATTTTAAAACCGATTATGTCAATTGTGACATCAATGATGATGTCATAATTGATTTTAACCATCTTTTCAAAACTGTAAAATTGACGCTTCTGAACTCACGGATGGCACGGACATCATCTACGACAGTAATTTTAAAACCGATTATGGCAATTGTGACATCACTGATGATGTCATAATTGATTTTGACCATTTTTTCAAAACTGTAAAATTGACGCTTCTGAACTCACGGAGGGCACGGACATCATCTACGACAGTAATTTTAAAACCGATAATGTCAATTGTGACATCACTGATGATGTCATAATTGATTTTGACCATCTTTTCAAAACTGTAAAATTGACGCTTCTGAACTCACGGAGGGCACGGACTTCATCTACGACAGTAATTTTAAAACCGATTATGTCAATTGTGACATCACTGATGATGTCATAATTGATTTTGACCATCTTTTCAAATCTGTAAATTTGACGATTCTGAACTCACGGATGGCACAGACATCATCTACGACAGTAATTTTAAAACCGATTATGTCAATTGTGACATCACTGATGATGTCATAATTGATTTTGACCATCTTTTCAAATCTGTAAATTTGACGATTCTGAACTCACGGATGGCACGGACATCATCTACGACAGTAATTTTAAAACCGATAATGGCAATTGTGACATCACTGATGATGTCATAATTGATTTCGACCATCTTTTCAAAACTGTAAAATTGATGCTTCTGAACTCACGAATGGCACGGACATCATCTATGACAGTAATTTTAAAACCGATAATGTCAATTGTGACATCACTGATGATGTCATAATTGATTTTAACCATCTTTTCAAAACTGTAAAATTGACGCTTCTGAACTCACGGATGGCACGGACATCATCTACGACAGTAATTTTTAAACCGATTATGTCAATTGTGACATCACTGATGATGTCATAATTGATTTTGACCATCTTTTCAAAACTGTAAAATTGACGCTTCTGAACTCACGGATGGCACAGACATCATCTACGACAGTAATTTTAAAACTGATTATGTCAATTGTGACATCACTGATGATGTAATAATTGATTTCGACATCTTTTCAAAACTGTGAAATTGATGCTTCTGAACTCACGAATGGCACAGACATCATCTACAACAGTAATTTTAAAACCGATAATGTCAATTGTGACATCACTGATGATGTCATAATTGATTTTAACCATCTTTTCAAAACTGTAAAATTGACGCTTCTGAACTCACTGATGGCACGGACTTCATCTACGACAGTAATTTTAAAACCGATTATGTCAATTGTGACATCACTGATGATGTCATAATTGATTTCGACATCTTTTCAAAACTGTGAAATTGATGCTTCTGAACTCACGAATGGCACAGACATCATCTACGACAGTAATTTTAAAACCGATAATGTCAATTGTGACATCATTGATGATGGCATAATTGATTTTAACCATCTTTTCAAAACTGTAAAATTGACGCTTCTGAACTCACGGATGGCACGGACATCATCTACGACAGTAATTTTAAAACCGATTATGTCAATTGTGACATCACTGATGATGTCATAATTGATTTTGACCATCTTTTCAAAACTGTAAAATTGACGCTTCTGAACTCACGGAGGGCACGGACTTCATCTACGACAGTAATTTTAAAACCGATTATGTCAATTGTGACATCACTGATGATGTCATAATTGATTTTGACCATCTTTTCAAATCTGCAAATTTGACGATTCTGAACTCACGGATGGCACAGACATCATCTACGACAGTAATTTTAAAACCGATTATGTCAATTGTGACATCACTGATGATGTCATAATTGATTTTGACCATCTTTTCAAATCTGTAAATTTGACGATTCTGAACTCACGGATGGCACGGACATCATCTACGACAGTAATTTTAAAACCGATTATGGCAATTGTGACATCACTGATGATGTCATAATTGATTTCGACCATCTTTTCAAAACTGTAAAATTGATGCTTCTGAACTCACGAATGGCACGGACATCATATATGACAGTAATTTTAAAACCGATAATGTCAATTGTAACATCACTGATGATGTCATAATTGATTTTAACCATCTTTTCAAAACTGAAAAATTGACGCTTCTGAACTCACGGATGGCACGGACAGCATCTACGACAGTAATTTTAAAACCGATTATGGCAATTGTGACATCACTGATGATGTAATAATTGATTTCGACATCTTTTCAAAACTGTGAAATTTATGCTTCTGAACTCACGAATGGCACAGACATCATCTACGACAGTAATTTTAAAACCAATAATGTCAATTGTGACATCACTGATGATGTCATAATTGATTTTAACCATCTTTTCAAAACTGAAAAATTGACGCTTCTGAACTCACGGATGGCACGGACAGCATCTACGACAGTAATTTTAAAACCGATTATGTCAATTGTGACATCACTGATGATGTCATAATTGATTTTGACCATCTTTTCAAAACTGTAAAATTGACGCTTCTGAACTCACGGATGGCACAGACATCATCTACGACAGTCATTTTAAAACCGATTATGTCAATTGTTACATCACTGATGATGTCATAAATGATTTTAAGCATCTTTTCAAAACTGTAAATTTGACGATTCTGAACTCACGGATGGCACGGACATCATCTACGACAGTAATTTTAAAACCGATTATGGCAATTGTGACATCACTGATGATGTCATAATTGATTTCGACCATCTTTTCAAAACTGTAAAATTGATGCTTCTGAACTCACGAATGGCACGGACATCATATATGACAGTAATTTTAAAACCGATAATGTCAATTGTAACATCACTGATGATGTCATAATTGATTTTAACCATCTTTTCAAAACTGAAAAATTGACGCTTCTGAACTCACGGATGGCACGGACAGCATCTACGACAGTAATTTTAAAACCGATTATGGCAATTGTGACATCACTGATGATGTAATAATTGATTTCGACATCTTTTCAAAACTGTGAAATTTATGCTTCTGAACTCACGAATGGCACAGACATCATCTACGACAGTAATTTTAAAACCAATAATGTCAATTGTGACATCACTGATGATGTCATAATTGATTTTAACCATCTTTTCAAAACTGAAAAATTGACGCTTCTGAACTCACGGATGGCACGGACAGCATCTACGACAGTAATTTTAAAACCGATTATGTCAATTGTGACATCACTGATGATGTCATAATTGATTTTGACCATCTTTTCAAAACTGTAAAATTGACGCTTCTGAACTCACGGATGGCACAGACATCATCTACGACAGTCATTTTAAAACCGATTATGTCAATTGTTACATCACTGATGATGTCATAAATGATTTTAAGCATCTTTTCAAAACTGTAAATTTGACGATTCTGAACTCACGGATGGCACGGACATCATCTACGACAGTAATTTTAAAACCGATTATGGCAATTGTGACATCACTGATGATGTCATAATTGATTTCGACCATCTTTTCAAAACTGTAAAATTGATGCTTCTGAACTCACGAATGGCACGGACATCATATATGACAGTAATTTTAAAACCGATAATGTCAATTGTAACATCACTGATGATGTCATAATTGATTTTAACCATCTTTTCAAAACTGAAAAATTGACGCTTCTGAACTCACGGATGGCACGGACAGCATCTACGACAGTAATTTTAAAACCGATTATGGCAATTGTGACATCACTGATGATGTAATAATTGATTTCGACATCTTTTCAAAACTGTGAAATTTATGCTTCTGAACTCACGAATGGCACAGACATCATCTACGACAGTAATTTTAAAACCAATAATGTCAATTGTGACATCACTGATGATGTCATAATTGATTTTAACCATCTTTTCAAAACTGAAAAATTGACGCTTCTGAACTCACGGATGGCACGGACAGCATCTACGACAGTAATTTTAAAACCGATTATGTCAATTGTGACATCACTGATGATGTCATAATTGATTTTGACCATCTTTTCAAAACTGTAAAATTGACGCTTCTGAACTCACGGATGGCACAGACATCATCTACGACAGTCATTTTAAAACCGATTATGTCAATTGTTACATCACTGATGATGTCATAAATGATTTTAAGCATCTTTTCAAAACTGTAAATTTGATGATTCTGAACTCACGGATGGCACGGACATCATCTACGACAGTAATTTTAAAACCGATTATGGCAATTGTGACATCACTGATGATGTCATAATTGATTTCGACCATCTTTTCAAAACTGTAAAATTGATGCTTCTGAACTCACGAATGGCACGGACATCATATATGACAGTAATTTTAAAAACGATAATGTCAATTGTGACATCACTGATGATGTCATAATTGATTTTAACCATCTTTTCAAAACTGTAAAATTGACGCTTCTGAACTCACGGATGGCACGGACATCATCTACGACAGTAATTTTAAAACCGATTATGTCAATTGTGACATCACTGATGATGTCATAATTGATTTTGACCATCTTTTCAAAACTGTAAAATTGACTCTTCTGAACTCACGGATGGCACAGACATCATCTACGACAGTAATTTTAAAACCGATTATGTCAATTGTGACATCACTGATGATGTAATAATTGATTTCGACATCTTTTCAAAACTGTGAAATTTATGCTTCTGAACTCACGAATGGCACAGACATCATCTACGACAGTAATTTTAAAACCGATAATGTCAATTGTGACATCACTGATGATGTCATAATTGATTTTAACCATCTTTTCAAAACTGTAAAATTGACGCTTCTGAACTCACGGATGGCACGGACAGCATCTACGACAGTAATTTTAAAACCGATTATGTCAATTGTGACATCACTGATGATGTCATAATTGATTTTGACCATCTTTTCAAAACTGTAAAATTGACGCTTCTGAACTCACGGATGGCACAGACATCATCTACGACAGTCATTTTAAAACCGATTATGTCAATTGTGACATCACAGATGATGTAATAATTGATTTCGACATCTTTTCAAAACTGTGAAATTGATGCTTCTGAACTCACGGATGGCACAGACATCATCTACGACAGTAATTTTAAAACCGAGAATGTCAATTGTGACATCACTGATGATGTCATAATTGATTTTAACCATCTTTTCAAAACTGTAAAATTGACGCTTCTGAACTCACGGATGGCACGGACATCATCTACGACAGTAATTTTAAAACCGATAATGTCAATTGTGACATCACTGATGATGTCATAATTGATTTTGATCAACTTTTCAAAACTGTAAAATTGACGCTTCTGAACTCACGGATGGCACAGACATCATCTACGACAGTAATTTTAAAACCGATTTTGTCAATTGTGACATCACTGATGATGTCATAATTGATTTTGACCATCTTTTCAAAACTGTAAAATTGACGCTTCTGAACTCACGGATGGCACAGACATCATCTACGACAGTAATTTTAAAACCGATTTTGTCAATTGTGACATCACTGATGATGTCATAATTGATTTTGACCATCTTTTCAAAACTGTGAAATTGATGCTTCTGAACTCACGAATGGCACGGACTCATCTACGACAGTAATTTTAAAACCGATAATGTCAATTGTGACATCACTGATGATGTCATAATTGATTTTAACCATCTTTTCAAAACTGTAAAATTGACGCTTCTGAACTCACGGATGGCACGGACATCATCTACGACAGTAATTTTAAAACCGATAATGTCAATTGTGACATCACTGATGATGTCATAATTGATTTTAACCATCTTTTCAAAACTGTAAATTTGACGATTCTGAACTCACGGATGGCACGGACATCATCTACGACAGTAATTTTAAAACCGATTATGTCAATTGTGACATCACTGATGATGTCATAATTGATTTTGACCATCTTTTCAAAACTGTAAAATTGACGCTTCTGAACTCACGGATGGCACGGACATCATCTACGACAGTAATTTTAAAACCGATAATGTCAATTGTGACATCACTGATGATGTCATAATTGATTTTAACCATCTTTTCAAAACTGTAAATTTGACGATTCTGAACTCACGGATGGCACGGACATCATCTACGACAGTAATTTTAAAACCGATTATGTCAATTGTGACATCACTGATGATGTCATAATTGATTTTGACCAACTTTTCAAAACTGTAAAATTGACGCTTCTGAACTCACGGATGGCACAGACATCATCTACGACAGTCATTTTAAAACCGATTATGTCAATTGTGACATAACTGATGATGTAATAATTGATTTCGACATCTTTTCAAAACTGTGAAATTGATGCTTCTGAACTCACGAATGGCACAGACATCATCTACGACAGTAATTTTAAAACCGATAATGTCAATTGTGACATCACTGATGATGTCATAATTGATTTTAACCATCTTTTCAAAACTGTAAAATTGACGCTTCTGAACTCACGGATGGCACGGACATCATCTACGACAGTAATTTTAAAACCGATAATGTCAATTGTGACATCACTGATGATGTCATAATTGATTTTAACCATCTTTTCAAAACTGTAAATTTGACGATTCTGAACTCACGGATGGCACGGACATCATCTACGACAGTAATTTTAAAACCGATTATGTCAATTGTGACATCACTGATGATGTCATAATTGATTTTGACCATCTTTTCAAAACTGTAAAATTGATGCTTCTGAACTCACGGATGTCACAGACATCATCTACGACAGTAATTTTAAAACTGATTATGTCAATTGTGACATCACTGATGATGTCATAATTGATTTTGACCATCTTTTCAAAACTGTAAAATTGACGCTTCTGAACTCACGGATGGCACAGACATCATCTACGACAGTAATTTTAAAACCGATTTTGTCAATTGTGACATCACTGATGATGTCATAATTGATTTTGACCATCTTTTCAAAACTGTAAAATTGACGCTTCTGAACTCACGGATGGCACAGACATCATCTACGACAGTAATTTTAAAACCGATTATGTCAATTGTGACATCACTGATGATGTCATAATTGATTTTGACAATCTTTTTAAAACTGTAAAATTGACGCTTCTGAACTCACGGATGGCAGAGACATCATCTACGACAGTAATTTTAAAACCGATTATGTCAATTGTGACATCACTGATGATGTCATAATTGATTTTGACCATCTTTTCAAAACTGTAAAATTGACGCTTCTGAACTCACGGATGGCACAGACATCATCTACGACAGTAATTTTAAAACCGATTATGTCAATTGTGACATCACTGATGATGTCATAATTGATTTTGACCATCTTTTCAAAACTGTGAAATTGATGCTTCTGAACTCACGAATGGCACGGACATCATCTACGACAGTAATTTTAAAACCGATAATGTCAATTGTGACATCACTGATGATGTCATAATTGATTTTGACCATCTTTTCAAAACTGTAAAATTGACGCTTCTGAACTCACGGATGGCACGGACATCATCTACGACAGTAATTTTAAAACCGATAATGTCAATTGTGACATCACTGATGATGTCATAATTGATTTTAACCATCTTTTCAAAACTGTAAATTTGACGATTCTGAACTCACGGATGGCACGGACATCATCTACGACAGTAATTTTAAAACCGATTATGTCAATTGTGACATCACTGATGATGTCATAATTGATTTTGACCATCTTTTCAAAACTGTAAAATTGACGCTTCTGAACTCACGGATGGCACGGACTTCATCTACGACAGTAATTTTAAAACCGATTATGTCAATTGTGACATCACTGATGATGTCATAATTGATTTCGACATCTTTTCAAAACTGTGAAATTGATGCTTCTGAACTCACGAATGGCACAGACATCATCTACGACAGTAATTTTAAAACCGATAATGTCAATTGTGACATCACTGATGATGTCATAATTGATTTTAACCATCTTTTCAAAACTGTAAAATTGACGCTTCTGAACTCACGGATGGCACGGACATCATCTACGACAGTAATTTTAAAACCGATAATGTCAATTGTGACATCACTGATGATGTCATAATTGATTTTAACCATCTTTTCAAAACTGTAAATTTGACGATTCTGAACTCACGGATGGCACGGACATCATCTACGACAGTAATTTTAAAACCGATTATGTCAATTGTGACATCACTGATGATGTCATAATTGATTTTGACCATCTTTTCAAAACTGTAAAATTGACGCTTCTGAACTCACGGATGGCACAGACATCATCTACGACAGTAATTTTAAAACCGATTATGTCAATTGTGACATCACTGATGATGTCATAATTGATTTTGACCATCTTTTCAAAACTGTGAAATTGATGCTTCTGAACTCACGAATGGCACGGACATCATCTACGACAGTAATTTTAAAACCGATAATGTCAATTGTGACATCACTGATGATGTCATAATTGATTTTAACCATCTTTTCAAAACTGTAAATTTGACGATTCTGAACTCACGGATGGCACGGACATCATCTACGTCAGTAATTTTAAAACCGATTATGTCAATTGTGACATCACTGATGATGTCATAATTGATTTTGACCATCTTTTCAAAACTGTAAAATTGACGCTTCTGAACTCACGGATGGCACAGACATCATCTACGACAGTAATTTTAAAACCGATTATGTCAATTGTGACATCACTGATGATGTCATAAATGATTTTAAGCATCTTTTCAAAACTGTAAATTTGACGATTCTGAACTCACGGATGGCACGGACATCATCTACGACAGTAATTTTAAAACCGATTATGTCAATTGTGACATCACTGATGATGTCATAATTGATTTTGACCATCTTTTCAAAACTGTAAAATTGACGGTTCTGAACTCACGGAAGGCACAGACATCATCTACGACAGTAATTTTAAAACCGATTATGTCAATTGTGACATCACTGATGATGTCATAATTGATTTTGACCATCTTTTCAAAACTGTGAAATTGATGCTTCTGAACTCACGAATGGCACGGACATCATCTACGACAGTAATTTTAAAACCGATAATGTCAATTGTGACATCACTGATGATGTCATAATTGATTTTAACCATCTTTTCAAAACTGTAAATTTGACGATTCTGAACTCACGGATGGCACGGACATCATCTACGTCAGTAATTTTAAAACCGATTATGTCAATTGTGACATCACTGATGATGTCATAATTGATTTTGACCATCTTTTCAAAACTGTAAAATTGACGCTTCTGAACTCACGGATGGCACAGACATCATCTACGACAGTAATTTTAAAACCGATTATGTCAATTGTGACATCACTGATGATGACATAAATGATTTTAAGCATCTTTTCAAAACTGTAAATTTGACGATTCTGAACTCACGGATGGCACGGACATCATCTACGACAGTAATTTTAAAACCGATTATGTCAATTGTGACATCAATGATGATGTCATAATTGATTTTAACCATCTTTTCAAAACTGTAAAATTGACGCTTCTGAACTCACGGATGGCACGGACATCATCTACGACAGTAATTTTAAAACCGATTATGGCAATTGTGACATCACTGATGATGTCATAATTGATTTTGACCATTTTTTCAAAACTGTAAAATTGACGCTTCTGAACTCACGGAGGGCACGGACATCATCTACGACAGTAATTTTAAAACCGATAATGTCAATTGTGACATCACTGATGATGTCATAATTGATTTTGACCATCTTTTCAAAACTGTAAAATTGACGCTTCTGAACTCACGGAGGGCACGGACTTCATCTACGACAGTAATTTTAAAACCGATTATGTCAATTGTGACATCACTGATGATGTCATAATTGATTTTGACCATCTTTTCAAATCTGTAAATTTGACGATTCTGAACTCACGGATGGCACAGACATCATCTACGACAGTAATTTTAAAACCGATTATGTCAATTGTGACATCACTGATGATGTCATAATTGATTTTGACCATCTTTTCAAATCTGTAAATTTGACGATTCTGAACTCACGGATGGCACGGACATCATCTACGACAGTAATTTTAAAACCGATAATGGCAATTGTGACATCACTGATGATGTCATAATTGATTTCGACCATCTTTTCAAAACTGTAAAATTGATGCTTCTGAACTCACGAATGGCACGGACATCATCTATGACAGTAATTTTAAAACCGATAATGTCAATTGTGACATCACTGATGATGTCATAATTGATTTTAACCATCTTTTCAAAACTGTAAAATTGACGCTTCTGAACTCACGGATGGCACGGACATCATCTACGACAGTAATTTTTAAACCGATTATGTCAATTGTGACATCACTGATGATGTCATAATTGATTTTGACCATCTTTTCAAAACTGTAAAATTGACGCTTCTGAACTCACGGATGGCACAGACATCATCTACGACAGTAATTTTTAAACTGATTATGTCAATTGTGACATCACTGATGATGTAATAATTGATTTCGACATCTTTTCAAAACTGTGAAATTGATGCTTCTGAACTCACGAATGGCACAGACATCATCTACAACAGTAATTTTAAAACCGATAATGTCAATTGTGACATCACTGATGATGTCATAATTGATTTTAACCATCTTTTCAAAACTGTAAAATTGACGCTTCTGAACTCACTGATGGCACGGACTTCATCTACGACAGTAATTTTAAAACCGATTATGTCAATTGTGACATCACTGATGATGTCATAATTGATTTCGACATCTTTTCAAAACTGTGAAATTGATGCTTCTGAACTCACGAATGGCACAGACATCATCTACGACAGTAATTTTAAAACCGATAATGTCAATTGTGACATCATTGATGATGGCATAATTGATTTTAACCATCTTTTCAAAACTGTAAAATTGACGCTTCTGAACTCACGGATGGCACGGACATCATCTACGACAGTAATTTTAAAACCGATTATGTCAATTGTGACATCACTGATGATGTCATAATTGATTTTGACCATCTTTTCAAAACTGTAAAATTGACGCTTCTGAACTCACGGATGGCACAGACATCATCTACGACAGTAATTTTAAAACCGATTATGTCAATTGTGACATCACTGATGATGTCATAATTGATTTTGACCATCTTTTCAAAACTGTGAAATTGATGCTTCTGAACTCACGAATGGCACGGACATCATCTACGACAGTAATTTTAAAACCGATTATGTCAATTGTGACATCACTGATGATGTCATAATTGATTTTGACCATCTTTTCAAAACTGTAAAATTGACGCTTCTGAACTCACGAATGGCACAGACATCATCTACGACAGTAATTTTAAAACCGATTATGTCAATTGTGACATCACTGATGATGTCATAATTGATTTTGACCATCTTTTCAAAACTGTGAAATTGATGCTTCTGAACTCACGAATGGCACGGACATCATCTACGACAGTAATTTTAAAACCGATAATGTCAATTGTGACATCACTGATGATGTCATAATTGATTTTAACCATCTTTTCAAAACTGTAAATTTGACGATTCTGAACTCACGGATGGCACGGACATCATCTACGTCAGTAATTTTAAAACCGATTATGTCAATTGTGACATCACTGATGATGTCATAATTGATTTTGACCATCTTTTCAAAACTGTAAAATTGACGCTTCTGAACTCACGGATGGCACAGACATCATCTACGACAGTAATTTTAAAACCGATTATGTCAATTGTGACATCACTGATGATGTCATAAATGATTTTAAGCATCTTTTCAAAACTGTAAATTTGACGATTCTGAACTCACGGATGGCACGGACATCATCTACGACAGTAATTTTAAAACCGATTATGTCAATTGTGACATCAATGATGATGTCATAATTGATTTTAACCATCTTTTCAAAACTGTAAAATTGACGCTTCTGAACTCACGGATGGCACGGACATCATCTACGACAGTAATTTTAAAACCGATTATGGCACTGATGATGTCATAATTGATTTTGACCATTTTTTCAAAACTGTAAAATTGACGCTTCTGAACTCACGGAGGGCACGGACATCATCTACGACAGTAATTTTAAAACCGATAATGTCAATTGTGACATCACTGATGATGTCATAATTGATTTTGACCATCTTTTCAAAACTGTAAAATTGACGCTTCTGAACTCACGGAGGGCACGGACTTCATCTACGACAGTAATTTTAAAACCGATTATGTCAATTGTGACATCACTGATGATGTCATAATTGATTTTGACCATCTTTTCAAATCTGTAAATTTGACGATTCTGAACTCACGGATGGCACAGACATCATCTACGACAGTAATTTTAAAACCGATTATGTCAATTGTGACATCACTGATGATGTCATAATTGATTTTGACCATCTTTTCAAATCTGTAAATTTGACGATTCTGAACTCACGGATGGCACGGACATCATCTACGACAGTAATTTTAAAACCGATAATGGCAATTGTGACATCACTGATGATGTCATAATTGATTTCGACCATCTTTTCAAAACTGTAAAATTGATGCTTCTGAACTCACGAATGGCACGGACATCATCTATGACAGTAATTTTAAAACCGATTATGTCAATTGTGACATCACTGATGATGTCATAATTGATTTTGACCATCTTTTCAAATCTGTAAATTTGACGATTCTGAACTCACGGATGGCACAGACATCATCTACGACAGTAATTTTAAAACCGATTATGTCAATTGTGACATCACTGATGATGTCATAATTGATTTTGACCATCTTTTCAAATCTGTAAATTTGACGATTCTGAACTCACGGATGGCACGGACATCATCTACGACAGTAATTTTAAAACCGATAATGGCAATTGTGACATCACTGATGATGTCATAATTGATTTCGACCATCTTTTCAAAACTGTAAAATTGATGCTTCTGAACTCACGAATGGCACTGACATCATCTATGACAGTAATTTTAAAACCGATAATGTCAATTGTGACATCACTGATGATGTCATAATTGATTTTAACCATCTTTTCAAAACTGTAAAATTGACGCTTCTGAACTCACGGATGGCACGGACATCATCTACGACAGTAATTTTTAAACCGATTATGTCAATTGTGACATCACTGATGATGTCATAATTGATTTTGACCATCTTTTCAAAACTGTAAAATTGACGCTTCTGAACTCACGGATGGCACAGACATCATCTACGACAGTAATTTTAAAACTGATTATGTCAATTGTGACATCACTGATGATGTAATAATTGATTTCGACATCTTTTCAAAACTGTGAAATTGATGCTTCTGAACTCACGAATGGCACAGACATCATCTACAACAGTAATTTTAAAACCGATAATGTCAATTGTGACATCACTGATGATGTCATAATTGATTTTAACCATCTTTTCAAAACTGTAAAATTGACGCTTCTGAACTCACTGATGGCACGGACTTCATCTACGACAGTAATTTTAAAACCGATTATGTCAATTGTGACATCACTGATGATGTCATAATTGATTTCGACATCTTTTCAAAACTGTGAAATTGATGCTTCTGAACTCACGAATGGCACAGACATCATCTACGACAGTAATTTTAAAACCGATAATGTCAATTGTGACATCATTGATGATGGCATAATTGATTTTAACCATCTTTTCAAAACTGTAAAATTGACGCTTCTGAACTCACGGATGGCACGGACATCATCTACGACAGTAATTTTAAAACCGATTATGTCAATTGTGACATCACTGATGATGTCATAATTGATTTTGACCATCTTTTCAAAACTGTAAAATTGACGCTTCTGAACTCACGGATGGCACAGACATCATCTACGACAGTAATTTTAAAACCGATTATGTCAATTGTGACATCACTGATGATGTCATAATTGATTTTGACCATCTTTTCAAAACTGTGAAATTGATGCTTCTGAACTCACGAATGGCACAGACATCATCTACGACAGTAATTTTAAAACTGATTATGTCAATTGTGACATCACTGATGATGTCATAATTGATTTTGACCATCTTTTCAAAACTGTAAAATTGACGCTTCTGAACTCACGAATGGCACAGACATCATCTACGACAGTAATTTTAAAACCGATTATGTCAATTGTGACATCACTGATGATGTCATAATTGATTTTGACCATCTTTTCAAAACTGTGAAATTGATGCTTCTGAACTCACGAATGGCACGGACATCATCTACGACAGTAATTTTAAAACCGATAATGTCAATTGTGACATCACTGATGATGTCATAATTGATTTTAACCATCTTTTCAAAACTGTAAATTTGACGATTCTGAACTCACGGATGGCACGGACATCATCTACGTCAGTAATTTTAAAACCGATTATGTCAATTGTGACATCACTGATGATGTCATAATTGATTTTGACCATCTTTTCAAAACTGTAAAATTGACGCTTCTGAACTCACGGATGGCACAGACATCATCTACGACAGTAATTTTAAAACCGATTATGTCAATTGTGACATCACTGATGATGTCATAAATGATTTTAAGCATCTTTTCAAAACTGTAAATTTGACGATTCTGAACTCACGGATGGCACGGACATCATCTACGACAGTAATTTTAAAACCGATTATGTCAATTGTGACATCAATGATGATGTCATAATTGATTTTAACCATCTTTTCAAAACTGTAAAATTGACGCTTCTGAACTCACGGATGGCACGGACATCATCTACGACAGTAATTTTAAAACCGATTATGGCACTGATGATGTCATAATTGATTTTGACCATTTTTTCAAAACTGTAAAATTGACGCTTCTGAACTCACGGAGGGCACGGACATCATCTACGACAGTAATTTTAAAACCGATAATGTCAATTGTGACATCACTGATGATGTCATAATTGATTTTGACCATCTTTTCAAAACTGTAAAATTGACGCTTCTGAACTCACGGAGGGCACGGACTTCATCTACGACAGTAATTTTAAAACCGATTATGTCAATTGTGACATCACTGATGATGTCATAATTGATTTTGACCATCTTTTCAAATCTGTAAATTTGACGATTCTGAACTCACGGATGGCACAGACATCATCTACGACAGTAATTTTAAAACCGATTATGTCAATTGTGACATCACTGATGATGTCATAATTGATTTTGACCATCTTTTCAAATCTGTAAATTTGACGATTCTGAACTCACGGATGGCACGGACATCATCTACGACAGTAATTTTAAAACCGATAATGGCAATTGTGACATCACTGATGATGTCATAATTGATTTCGACCATCTTTTCAAAACTGTAAAATTGATGCTTCTGAACTCACGAATGGCACGGACATCATCTATGACAGTAATTTTAAAACCGATAATGTCAATTGTGACATCACTGATGATGTCATAATTGATTTTAACCATCTTTTCAAAACTGTAAAATTGACGCTTCTGAACTCACGGATGGCACGGACATCATCTACGACAGTAATTTTTAAACCGATTATGTCAATTGTGACATCACTGATGATGTCATAATTGATTTTGACCATCTTTTCAAAACTGTAAAATTGACGCTTCTGAACTCACGGATGGCACAGACATCTACGACAGTAATTTTAAAACCGATTATGTCAATTGTGACATCACTGATGATGTAATAATTGATTTCGACATCTTTTCAAAACTGTGAAATTGATGCTTCTGAACTCACGAATGGCACAGACATCATCTACGACAGTAATTTTAAAACCGATAATGTCAATTGTGACATCACTGATGATGTCATAATTGATTTTAACCATCTTTTCAAAACTGTAAAATTGACGCTTCTGAACTCACGGATGGCACGGACTTCATCTACGACAGTAATTTTAAAACCGATTATGTCAATTGTGACATCACTGATGATGTCATAATTGATTTTGACCATCTTTTCAAAACTGTAAAATTGACGCTTCTGAACTCACGGATGGCACAGACATCATCTACGACAGTAATTTTAAAACCGATTATGTCAATTGTGACATCACTGATGATGTAATAATTGATTTCGACATCTTTTCAAAACTGTGAAATTGATGCTTCTGAACTCACGGATGGCACAGACATCATCTACGACAGTAATTTTAAAACCGAGAATGTCAATTGTGACATCACTGATGATGTCATAATTGATTTTAACCATCTTTTCAAAACTGTCAAATTGACGCTTCTGAACTCACGGATGGCACGGACATCATCTACGACAGTAATTTTAAAACCGATAATGTCAATTGTGACATCACTGATGATGTCATAATTGATTTTAACCATCTTTTCAAAACTGTAAATTTGACGATTCTGAACTCACGGACGGCACGGACATCATCTACGACAGTAATTTTAAAACCGATTATGTCAATTGTGACATCACTGATGATGTCATAATTGATTTTGACCAACTTTTCAAAACTGTAAAATTGACGCTTCTGAACTCACGGATGGCACAGACATCATCTACGACAGTCATTTTAAAACCGATTTTGTCAATTGTGACATCACTGATGATGTCATAATTGATTTTGACCATCTTTTCAAAACTGTAAAATTGACGCTTCTGAACTCACGGATGGCACAGACATCATCTACGACAGTAATTTTAAAACCGATTTTGTCAATTGTGACATCACTGATGATGTCATAATTGATTTTGACCATCTTTTCAAAACTGTGAAATTGATGCTTCTGAACTCACGAATGGCACGGACATCATCTACGACAGTAATTTTAAAACCGATAATGTCAATTGTGACATCACTGATGATGTCATAATTGATTTTAACCATCTTTTCAAAACTGTAAAATTGACGCTTCTGAACTCACGGATGGCACGGACATCATCTACGACAGTAATTTTAAAACCGATAATGTCAATTGTGACATCACTGATGATGTCATAATTGATTTTAACCATCTTTTCAAAACTGTAAATTTGACGATTCTGAACTCACGGATGGCACGGACATCATCTACGACAGTAATTTTAAAACCGATTATGTCAATTGTGACATCACTGATGATGTCATAATTGATTTTGACCATCTTTTCAAAACTGTAAAATTGACGCTTCTGAACTCACTGATGGCACGGACTTCATCTACGACAGTAATTTTAAAACCGATTATGTCAATTGTGACATCACTGATGATGTCATAATTGATTTCGACATCTTTTCAAAACTGTGAAATTGATGCTTCTGAACTCACGAATGGCACAGACATCATCTACGACAGTAATTTTAAAACCGATAATGTCAATTGTGACATCACTGATGATGTCATAATTGATTTTAACCATCTTTTCAAAACTGTAAAATTGACGCTTCTGAACTCACGGATGGCACGGACATCATCTACGACAGTAATTTTAAAACCGATAATGTCAATTGTGACATCACTGATGATGTCATAATTGATTTTAACCATCTTTTCAAAACTGTAAATTTGACGATTCTGAACTCACGGATGGCACGGACATCATCTACGACAGTAATTTTAAAACCGATTATGTCAATTGTGACATTACTGATGATGTCATAATTGATTTTGACCAACTTTTCAAAACTGTAAAATTGACGCTTCTGAACTCACGGATGGCACAGACATCATCTACGACAGTAATTTTAAAACCGATTATGTCAATTGTGACATCACTGATGATGTCATAATTGATTTTGACCATCTTTTCGAAACTGTGAAATTGATGCTTCTGAACTCACGAATGGCACGGACATCATCTACGACAGTAATTTTAAAACCGATAATGTCAATTGTGACATCACTGATGATGTCATAATTGATTTTAACCATCTTTTCAAAACTGTAAAATTGACGCTTCTGAACTCACGGATGGCACGGACATCATCTACGACAGTAATTTTAAAACCGATAATGTCAATTGTGACATCACTGATGATTTCATAATTGATTTTAACCATCTTTTCAAAACTGTAAATTTGACGATTCTGAACTCACGGATGGCACAGACATCATCTAAGACAGTAATTTTTAAACAGATTATGTCAATTGTGACATCACTGATGATGTCATAATTGATTTTGACCAACTTTTCAAAACTGTAAAATTGACGCTTCTGAACTCACGGATGGCACAGACATCATCTACGACAGTAATTTTAAAACCGATTTTGTCAATTGTGACATCACTGATGATGTCATAATTGATTTTGACCATCTTTTCAAAACTGTAAAATTGACGCTTCTGAACTCACGGATGGCACAGACATCATCTACGACAGTAATTTTAAAACCGATTTTGTCAATTGTGACATCACTGATGATGTCATAATTGATTTTGACCATCTTTTCAAAACAGTGAAATTGATGCTTCTGAACTCACGAATGGCACGGACATCATCTACGACAGTAATTTTAAAACCGATAATGTCAATTGTGACATCACTGATGATGTCATAATTGATTTTAACCATCTTTTCAAAACTGTAAAATTGACGCTTCTGAACTCACGGAGGGCACGGACTTCATCTACGACTAATTTTAAAACCGATTATGGCAATTGTGACATCACTGATGATGTCATAATTGATTTTGACCATTTTTTCAAAACTGTAAAATTGACGCTTCTGAACTCACGGATGGCACAGACATCATCTAAGACAGTAATTTTTAAACAGATTATGTCAATTGTGACATCACTGATGATGTCATAATTGATTTTGACCATCTTTTCAAAACTGTAAAATTGACGCTTCTGAACTCACGGATGGCACAGAATCATCTACGACAGTAATTTTAAAACCGATAATGTCAATTGTGACATCACTGATGATGTCATAATTGATTTTGACCATCTTTTCAAAACTGTAAAATTGACGCTTCTGAACTCACGGAGGGCACGGACTTCATCTACGACAGTAATTTTAAAACCGATTATGTCAATTGTGACATCACTGATGATGTCATAATTGATTTTGACAATCTTTTCAAAACTGTAAAATTGACACTTCTGAACTCACGGATGGCAGAGACATCATCTACGACAGTAATTTTAAAACCGATTATGTCAATTGTGACATCACTGATGATGTCATAATTGATTTTGACCATCTTTTCAAAACTGTAAAATTGACGCTTCTGAACTCACGGATGGCACAGACATCATCTACGACAGTAATTTTAAAACCGATTATGTCAATTGTGACATCACTGATGATGTCATAATTGATTTTGACCATCTTTTCAAAACTGTGAAATTGATGCTTCTGAACTCACGAATGGCACGGACATCATCTACGACAGTAATTTTAAAACCGATAATGTCAATTGTGACATCACTGATGATGTCATAATTGATTTTAACCATCTTTTCAAAACTGTAAAATTGACGCTTCTGAACTCACGGAGGGCACGGACTTCATCTACGACAGTAATTTTAAAACCGATTATGGCAATTGTGACATCACTGATGATGTCATAATTGATTTCGACCATCTTTTCAAAACTGTAAAATTGATGCTTCTGAACTCACGAATGGCACGGACATCATCTATGACAGTAATTTTAAAACCGATAATGTCAATTGTGACATCACTGATGATGTCATAATTGATTTTAACCATCTTTTCAAAACTGTAAATTTGACGATTCTGAACTCACGGACGGCACGGACATCATCTACGACAGTAATTTTAAAACCGATTATGTCAATTGTGACATCACTGATGATGTCATAATTGATTTTGACCATCTTTTCAAATCTGCAAATTTGACGATTCTGAACTCACGGATGGCACAGACATCATCTACGACAGTAATTTTAAAACCGATTATGTCAATTGTGACATCACTGATGATGTCATAATTGATTTTGACCATCTTTTCAAATCTGTAAATTTGACGATTCTGAACTCACGGATGGCACGGACATCATCTACGACAGTAATTTTAAAACCGATTATGGCAATTGTGACATCACTGATGATGTCATAATTGATTTCGACCATCTTTTCAAAACTGTAAAATTGATGCTTCTGAACTCACGAATGGCACGGACATCATATATGACAGTAATTTTAAAACCGATAATGTCAATTGTAACATCACTGATGATGTCATAATTGATTTTAACCATCTTTTCAAAACTGAAAAATTGACGCTTCTGAACTCACGGATGGCACGGACAGCATCTACGACAGTAATTTTAAAACCGATTATGGCAATTGTGACATCACTGATGATGTAATAATTGATTTCGACATCTTTTCAAAACTGTGAAATTTATGCTTCTGAACTCACGAATGGCACAGACATCATCTACGACAGTAATTTTAAAACCAATAATGTCAATTGTGACATCACTGATGATGTCATAATTGATTTTAACCATCTTTTCAAAACTGAAAAATTGACGCTTCTGAACTCACGGATGGCACGGACAGCATCTACGACAGTAATTTTAAAACCGATTATGTCAATTGTGACATCACTGATGATGTCATAATTGATTTTGACCATCTTTTCAAAACTGTAAAATTGACGCTTCTGAACTCACGGATGGCACAGACATCATCTACGACAGTCATTTTAAAACCGATTATGTCAATTGTTACATCACTGATGATGTCATAAATGATTTTAAGCATCTTTTCAAAACTGTAAATTTGACGATTCTGAACTCACGGATGGCACGGACATCATCTACGACAGTAATTTTAAAACCGATTATGGCAATTGTGACATCACTGATGATGTCATAATTGATTTCGACCATCTTTTCAAAACTGTAAAATTGATGCTTCTGAACTCACGAATGGCACGGACATCATATATGACAGTAATTTTAAAACCGATAATGTCAATTGTAACATCACTGATGATGTCATAATTGATTTTAACCATCTTTTCAAAACTGAAAAATTGACGCTTCTGAACTCACGGATGGCACGGACAGCATCTACGACAGTAATTTTAAAACCGATTATGGCAATTGTGACATCACTGATGATGTAATAATTGATTTCGACATCTTTTCAAAACTGTGAAATTTATGCTTCTGAACTCACGAATGGCACAGACATCATCTACGACAGTAATTTTAAAACCAATAATGTCAATTGTGACATCACTGATGATGTCATAATTGATTTTAACCATCTTTTCAAAACTGAAAAATTGACGCTTCTGAACTCACGGATGGCACGGACAGCATCTACGACAGTAATTTTAAAACCGATTATGTCAATTGTGACATCACTGATGATGTCATAATTGATTTTGACCATCTTTTCAAAACTGTAAAATTGACGCTTCTGAACTCACGGATGGCACAGACATCATCTACGACAGTCATTTTAAAACCGATTATGTCAATTGTTACATCACTGATGATGTCATAAATGATTTTAAGCATCTTTTCAAAACTGTAAATTTGACGATTCTGAACTCACGGATGGCACGGACATCATCTACGACAGTAATTTTAAAACCGATTATGGCAATTGTGACATCACTGATGATGTCATAATTGATTTCGACCATCTTTTCAAAACTGTAAAATTGATGCTTCTGAACTCACGAATGGCACGGACATCATATATGACAGTAATTTTAAAAACGATAATGTCAATTGTGACATCACTGATGATGTCATAATTGATTTTAACCATCTTTTCAAAACTGTAAAATTGACGCTTCTGAACTCACGGATGGCACGGACATCATCTACGACAGTAATTTTAAAACCGATTATGTCAATTGTGACATCACTGATGATGTCATAATTGATTTTGACCATCTTTTCAAAACTGTAAAATTGACTCTTCTGAACTCACGGATGGCACAGACATCATCTACGACAGTAATTTTAAAACCGATTATGTCAATTGTGACATCACTGATGATGTAATAATTGATTTCGACATCTTTTCAAAACTGTGAAATTTATGCTTCTGAACTCACGAATGGCACAGACATCATCTACGACAGTAATTTTAAAACCGATAATGTCAATTGTGACATCACTGATGATGTCATAATTGATTTTAACCATCTTTTCAAAACTGTAAAATTGACGCTTCTGAACTCACGGATGGCACGGACAGCATCTACGACAGTAATTTTAAAACCGATTATGTCAATTGTGACATCACTGATGATGTCATAATTGATTTTGACCATCTTTTCAAAACTGTAAAATTGACGCTTCTGAACTCACGGATGGCACAGACATCATCTACGACAGTCATTTTAAAACCGATTATGTCAATTGTGACATCACAGATGATGTAATAATTGATTTCGACATCTTTTCAAAACTGTGAAATTGATGCTTCTGAACTCACGGATGGCACAGACATCATCTACGACAGTAATTTTAAAACCGAGAATGTCAATTGTGACATCACTGATGATGTCATAATTGATTTTAACCATCTTTTCAAAACTGTAAAATTGACGCTTCTGAACTCACGGATGGCACGGACATCATCTACGACAGTAATTTTAAAACCGATAATGTCAATTGTGACATCACTGATGATGTCATAATTGATTTTGATCAACTTTTCAAAACTGTAAAATTGACGCTTCTGAACTCACGGATGGCACAGACATCATCTACGACAGTAATTTTAAAACCGATTTTGTCAATTGTGACATCACTGATGATGTCATAATTGATTTTGACCATCTTTTCAAAACTGTAAAATTGACGCTTCTGAACTCACGGATGGCACAGACATCATCTACGACAGTAATTTTAAAACCGATTTTGTCAATTGTGACATCACTGATGATGTCATAATTGATTTTGACCATCTTTTCAAAACTGTGAAATTGATGCTTCTGAACTCACGAATGGCACGGACTCATCTACGACAGTAATTTTAAAACCGATAATGTCAATTGTGACATCACTGATGATGTCATAATTGATTTTAACCATCTTTTCAAAACTGTAAAATTGACGCTTCTGAACTCACGGATGGCACGGACATCATCTACGACAGTAATTTTAAAACCGATAATGTCAATTGTGACATCACTGATGATGTCATAATTGATTTTAACCATCTTTTCAAAACTGTAAATTTGACGATTCTGAACTCACGGATGGCACGGACATCATCTACGACAGTAATTTTAAAACCGATTATGTCAATTGTGACATCACTGATGATGTCATAATTGATTTTGACCATCTTTTCAAAACTGTAAAATTGACGCTTCTGAACTCACGGATGGCACGGACATCATCTACGACAGTAATTTTAAAACCGATAATGTCAATTGTGACATCACTGATGATGTCATAATTGATTTTAACCATCTTTTCAAAACTGTAAATTTGACGATTCTGAACTCACGGATGGCACGGACATCATCTACGACAGTAATTTTAAAACCGATTATGTCAATTGTGACATCACTGATGATGTCATAATTGATTTTGACCAACTTTTCAAAACTGTAAAATTGACGCTTCTGAACTCACGGATGGCACAGACATCATCTACGACAGTCATTTTAAAACCGATTATGTCAATTGTGACATAACTGATGATGTAATAATTGATTTCGACATCTTTTCAAAACTGTGAAATTGATGCTTCTGAACTCACGAATGGCACAGACATCATCTACGACAGTAATTTTAAAACCGATAATGTCAATTGTGACATCACTGATGATGTCATAATTGATTTTAACCATCTTTTCAAAACTGTAAAATTGACGCTTCTGAACTCACGGATGGCACGGACATCATCTACGACAGTAATTTTAAAACCGATAATGTCAATTGTGACATCACTGATGATGTCATAATTGATTTTAACCATCTTTTCAAAACTGTAAATTTGACGATTCTGAACTCACGGATGGCACGGACATCATCTACGACAGTAATTTTAAAACCGATTATGTCAATTGTGACATCACTGATGATGTCATAATTGATTTTGACCATCTTTTCAAAACTGTAAAATTGATGCTTCTGAACTCACGGATGTCACAGACATCATCTACGACAGTAATTTTAAAACTGATTATGTCAATTGTGACATCACTGATGATGTCATAATTGATTTTGACCATCTTTTCAAAACTGTAAAATTGACGCTTCTGAACTCACGGATGGCACAGACATCATCTACGACAGTAATTTTAAAACCGATTTTGTCAATTGTGACATCACTGATGATGTCATAATTGATTTTGACCATCTTTTCAAAACTGTAAAATTGACGCTTCTGAACTCACGGATGGCACAGACATCATCTACGACAGTAATTTTAAAACCGATTATGTCAATTGTGACATCACTGATGATGTCATAATTGATTTTGACAATCTTTTTAAAACTGTAAAATTGACGCTTCTGAACTCACGGATGGCAGAGACATCATCTACGACAGTAATTTTAAAACCGATTATGTCAATTGTGACATCACTGATGATGTCATAATTGATTTTGACCATCTTTTCAAAACTGTAAAATTGACGCTTCTGAACTCACGGATGGCACAGACATCATCTACGACAGTAATTTTAAAACCGATTATGTCAATTGTGACATCACTGATGATGTCATAATTGATTTTGACCATCTTTTCAAAACTGTGAAATTGATGCTTCTGAACTCACGAATGGCACGGACATCATCTACGACAGTAATTTTAAAACCGATAATGTCAATTGTGACATCACTGATGATGTCATAATTGATTTTGACCATCTTTTCAAAACTGTAAAATTGACGCTTCTGAACTCACGGATGGCACGGACATCATCTACGACAGTAATTTTAAAACCGATAATGTCAATTGTGACATCACTGATGATGTCATAATTGATTTTAACCATCTTTTCAAAACTGTAAATTTGACGATTCTGAACTCACGGATGGCACGGACATCATCTACGACAGTAATTTTAAAACCGATTATGTCAATTGTGACATCACTGATGATGTCATAATTGATTTTGACCATCTTTTCAAAACTGTAAAATTGACGCTTCTGAACTCACGGATGGCACGGACTTCATCTACGACAGTAATTTTAAAACCGATTATGTCAATTGTGACATCACTGATGATGTCATAATTGATTTCGACATCTTTTCAAAACTGTGAAATTGATGCTTCTGAACTCACGAATGGCACAGACATCATCTACGACAGTAATTTTAAAACCGATAATGTCAATTGTGACATCACTGATGATGTCATAATTGATTTTAACCATCTTTTCAAAACTGTAAAATTGACGCTTCTGAACTCACGGATGGCACGGACATCATCTACGACAGTAATTTTAAAACCGATAATGTCAATTGTGACATCACTGATGATGTCATAATTGATTTTAACCATCTTTTCAAAACTGTAAATTTGACGATTCTGAACTCACGGATGGCACGGACATCATCTACGACAGTAATTTTAAAACCGATTATGTCAATTGTGACATCACTGATGATGTCATAATTGATTTTGACCATCTTTTCAAAACTGTAAAATTGACGCTTCTGAACTCACGGATGGCACAGACATCATCTACGACAGTAATTTTAAAACCGATTATGTCAATTGTGACATCACTGATGATGTCATAATTGATTTTGACCATCTTTTCAAAACTGTGAAATTGATGCTTCTGAACTCACGAATGGCACGGACATCATCTACGACAGTAATTTTAAAACCGATAATGTCAATTGTGACATCACTGATGATGTCATAATTGATTTTAACCATCTTTTCAAAACTGTAAATTTGACGATTCTGAACTCACGGATGGCACGGACATCATCTACGTCAGTAATTTTAAAACCGATTATGTCAATTGTGACATCACTGATGATGTCATAATTGATTTTGACCATCTTTTCAAAACTGTAAAATTGACGCTTCTGAACTCACGGATGGCACAGACATCATCTACGACAGTAATTTTAAAACCGATTATGTCAATTGTGACATCACTGATGATGTCATAAATGATTTTAAGCATCTTTTCAAAACTGTAAATTTGACGATTCTGAACTCACGGATGGCACGGACATCATCTACGACAGTAATTTTAAAACCGATTATGTCAATTGTGACATCACTGATGATGTCATAATTGATTTTGACCATCTTTTCAAAACTGTAAAATTGACGGTTCTGAACTCACGGAAGGCACAGACATCATCTACGACAGTAATTTTAAAACCGATTATGTCAATTGTGACATCACTGATGATGTCATAATTGATTTTGACCATCTTTTCAAAACTGTGAAATTGATGCTTCTGAACTCACGAATGGCACGGACATCATCTACGACAGTAATTTTAAAACCGATAATGTCAATTGTGACATCACTGATGATGTCATAATTGATTTTAACCATCTTTTCAAAACTGTAAATTTGACGATTCTGAACTCACGGATGGCACGGACATCATCTACGTCAGTAATTTTAAAACCGATTATGTCAATTGTGACATCACTGATGATGTCATAATTGATTTTGACCATCTTTTCAAAACTGTAAAATTGACGCTTCTGAACTCACGGATGGCACAGACATCATCTACGACAGTAATTTTAAAACCGATTATGTCAATTGTGACATCACTGATGATGACATAAATGATTTTAAGCATCTTTTCAAAACTGTAAATTTGACGATTCTGAACTCACGGATGGCACGGACATCATCTACGACAGTAATTTTAAAACCGATTATGTCAATTGTGACATCAATGATGATGTCATAATTGATTTTAACCATCTTTTCAAAACTGTAAAATTGACGCTTCTGAACTCACGGATGGCACGGACATCATCTACGACAGTAATTTTAAAACCGATTATGGCAATTGTGACATCACTGATGATGTCATAATTGATTTTGACCATTTTTTCAAAACTGTAAAATTGACGCTTCTGAACTCACGGAGGGCACGGACATCATCTACGACAGTAATTTTAAAACCGATAATGTCAATTGTGACATCACTGATGATGTCATAATTGATTTTGACCATCTTTTCAAAACTGTAAAATTGACGCTTCTGAACTCACGGAGGGCACGGACTTCATCTACGACAGTAATTTTAAAACCGATTATGTCAATTGTGACATCACTGATGATGTCATAATTGATTTTGACCATCTTTTCAAATCTGTAAATTTGACGATTCTGAACTCACGGATGGCACAGACATCATCTACGACAGTAATTTTAAAACCGATTATGTCAATTGTGACATCACTGATGATGTCATAATTGATTTTGACCATCTTTTCAAATCTGTAAATTTGACGATTCTGAACTCACGGATGGCACGGACATCATCTACGACAGTAATTTTAAAACCGATAATGGCAATTGTGACATCACTGATGATGTCATAATTGATTTCGACCATCTTTTCAAAACTGTAAAATTGATGCTTCTGAACTCACGAATGGCACGGACATCATCTATGACAGTAATTTTAAAACCGATAATGTCAATTGTGACATCACTGATGATGTCATAATTGATTTTAACCATCTTTTCAAAACTGTAAAATTGACGCTTCTGAACTCACGGATGGCACGGACATCATCTACGACAGTAATTTTTAAACCGATTATGTCAATTGTGACATCACTGATGATGTCATAATTGATTTTGACCATCTTTTCAAAACTGTAAAATTGACGCTTCTGAACTCACGGATGGCACAGACATCATCTACGACAGTAATTTTAAAACTGATTATGTCAATTGTGACATCACTGATGATGTAATAATTGATTTCGACATCTTTTCAAAACTGTGAAATTGATGCTTCTGAACTCACGAATGGCACAGACATCATCTACAACAGTAATTTTAAAACCGATAATGTCAATTGTGACATCACTGATGATGTCATAATTGATTTTAACCATCTTTTCAAAACTGTAAAATTGACGCTTCTGAACTCACTGATGGCACGGACTTCATCTACGACAGTAATTTTAAAACCGATTATGTCAATTGTGACATCACTGATGATGTCATAATTGATTTCGACATCTTTTCAAAACTGTGAAATTGATGCTTCTGAACTCACGAATGGCACAGACATCATCTACGACAGTAATTTTAAAACCGATAATGTCAATTGTGACATCATTGATGATGGCATAATTGATTTTAACCATCTTTTCAAAACTGTAAAATTGACGCTTCTGAACTCACGGATGGCACGGACATCATCTACGACAGTAATTTTAAAACCGATTATGTCAATTGTGACATCACTGATGATGTCATAATTGATTTTGACCATCTTTTCAAAACTGTAAAATTGACGCTTCTGAACTCACGGATGGCACAGACATCATCTACGACAGTAATTTTAAAACCGATTATGTCAATTGTGACATCACTGATGATGTCATAATTGATTTTGACCATCTTTTCAAAACTGTGAAATTGATGCTTCTGAACTCACGAATGGCACAGACATCATCTACGACAGTAATTTTAAAACCGATTATGTCAATTGTGACATCACTGATGATGTCATAATTGATTTTGACCATCTTTTCAAAACTGTAAAATTGACGCTTCTGAACTCACGAATGGCACAGACATCATCTACGACAGTAATTTTAAAACCGATTATGTCAATTGTGACATCACTGATGATGTCATAATTGATTTTGACCATCTTTTCAAAACTGTGAAATTGATGCTTCTGAACTCACGAATGGCACGGACATCATCTACGACAGTAATTTTAAAACCGATAATGTCAATTGTGACATCACTGATGATGTCATAATTGATTTTAACCATCTTTTCAAAACTGTAAATTTGACGATTCTGAACTCACGGATGGCACGGACATCATCTACGTCAGTAATTTTAAAACCGATTATGTCAATTGTGACATCACTGATGATGTCATAATTGATTTTGACCATCTTTTCAAAACTGTAAAATTGACGCTTCTGAACTCACGGATGGCACAGACATCATCTACGACAGTAATTTTAAAACCGATTATGTCAATTGTGACATCACTGATGATGTCATAAATGATTTTAAGCATCTTTTCAAAACTGTAAATTTGACGATTCTGAACTCACGGATGGCACGGACATCATCTACGACAGTAATTTTAAAACCGATTATGTCAATTGTGACATCAATGATGATGTCATAATTGATTTTAACCATCTTTTCAAAACTGTAAAATTGACGCTTCTGAACTCACGGATGGCACGGACATCATCTACGACAGTAATTTTAAAACCGATTATGGCACTGATGATGTCATAATTGATTTTGACCATTTTTTCAAAACTGTAAAATTGACGCTTCTGAACTCACGGAGGGCACGGACATCATCTACGACAGTAATTTTAAAACCGATAATGTCAATTGTGACATCACTGATGATGTCATAATTGATTTTGACCATCTTTTCAAAACTGTAAAATTGACGCTTCTGAACTCACGGAGGGCACGGACTTCATCTACGACAGTAATTTTAAAACCGATTATGTCAATTGTGACATCACTGATGATGTCATAATTGATTTTGACCATCTTTTCAAATCTGTAAATTTGACGATTCTGAACTCACGGATGGCACAGACATCATCTACGACAGTAATTTTAAAACCGATTATGTCAATTGTGACATCACTGATGATGTCATAATTGATTTTGACCATCTTTTCAAATCTGTAAATTTGACGATTCTGAACTCACGGATGGCACGGACATCATCTACGACAGTAATTTTAAAACCGATAATGGCAATTGTGACATCACTGATGATGTCATAATTGATTTCGACCATCTTTTCAAAACTGTAAAATTGATGCTTCTGAACTCACGAATGGCACGGACATCATCTATGACAGTAATTTTAAAACCGATAATGTCAATTGTGACATCACTGATGATGTCATAATTGATTTTAACCATCTTTTCAAAACTGTAAAATTGACGCTTCTGAACTCACGGATGGCACGGACATCATCTACGACAGTAATTTTTAAACCGATTATGTCAATTGTGACATCACTGATGATGTCATAATTGATTTTGACCATCTTTTCAAAACTGTAAAATTGACGCTTCTGAACTCACGGATGGCACAGACATCTACGACAGTAATTTTAAAACCGATTATGTCAATTGTGACATCACTGATGATGTAATAATTGATTTCGACATCTTTTCAAAACTGTGAAATTGATGCTTCTGAACTCACGAATGGCACAGACATCATCTACGACAGTAATTTTAAAACCGATAATGTCAATTGTGACATCACTGATGATGTCATAATTGATTTTAACCATCTTTTCAAAACTGTAAAATTGACGCTTCTGAACTCACGGATGGCACGGACTTCATCTACGACAGTAATTTTAAAACCGATTATGTCAATTGTGACATCACTGATGATGTCATAATTGATTTTGACCATCTTTTCAAAACTGTAAAATTGACGCTTCTGAACTCACGGATGGCACAGACATCATCTACGACAGTAATTTTAAAACCGATTATGTCAATTGTGACATCACTGATGATGTAATAATTGATTTCGACATCTTTTCAAAACTGTGAAATTGATGCTTCTGAACTCACGGATGGCACAGACATCATCTACGACAGTAATTTTAAAACCGAGAATGTCAATTGTGACATCACTGATGATGTCATAATTGATTTTAACCATCTTTTCAAAACTGTCAAATTGACGCTTCTGAACTCACGGATGGCACGGACATCATCTACGACAGTAATTTTAAAACCGATAATGTCAATTGTGACATCACTGATGATGTCATAATTGATTTTAACCATCTTTTCAAAACTGTAAATTTGACGATTCTGAACTCACGGACGGCACGGACATCATCTACGACAGTAATTTTAAAACCGATTATGTCAATTGTGACATCACTGATGATGTCATAATTGATTTTGACCAACTTTTCAAAACTGTAAAATTGACGCTTCTGAACTCACGGATGGCACAGACATCATCTACGACAGTCATTTTAAAACCGATTTTGTCAATTGTGACATCACTGATGATGTCATAATTGATTTTGACCATCTTTTCAAAACTGTAAAATTGACGCTTCTGAACTCACGGATGGCACAGACATCATCTACGACAGTAATTTTAAAACCGATTTTGTCAATTGTGACATCACTGATGATGTCATAATTGATTTTGACCATCTTTTCAAAACTGTGAAATTGATGCTTCTGAACTCACGAATGGCACGGACATCATCTACGACAGTAATTTTAAAACCGATAATGTCAATTGTGACATCACTGATGATGTCATAATTGATTTTAACCATCTTTTCAAAACTGTAAAATTGACGCTTCTGAACTCACGGATGGCACGGACATCATCTACGACAGTAATTTTAAAACCGATAATGTCAATTGTGACATCACTGATGATGTCATAATTGATTTTAACCATCTTTTCAAAACTGTAAATTTGACGATTCTGAACTCACGGATGGCACGGACATCATCTACGACAGTAATTTTAAAACCGATTATGTCAATTGTGACATCACTGATGATGTCATAATTGATTTTGACCATCTTTTCAAAACTGTAAAATTGACGCTTCTGAACTCACTGATGGCACGGACTTCATCTACGACAGTAATTTTAAAACCGATTATGTCAATTGTGACATCACTGATGATGTCATAATTGATTTCGACATCTTTTCAAAACTGTGAAATTGATGCTTCTGAACTCACGAATGGCACAGACATCATCTACGACAGTAATTTTAAAACCGATAATGTCAATTGTGACATCACTGATGATGTCATAATTGATTTTAACCATCTTTTCAAAACTGTAAAATTGACGCTTCTGAACTCACGGATGGCACGGACATCATCTACGACAGTAATTTTAAAACCGATAATGTCAATTGTGACATCACTGATGATGTCATAATTGATTTTAACCATCTTTTCAAAACTGTAAATTTGACGATTCTGAACTCACGGATGGCACGGACATCATCTACGACAGTAATTTTAAAACCGATTATGTCAATTGTGACATTACTGATGATGTCATAATTGATTTTGACCAACTTTTCAAAACTGTAAAATTGACGCTTCTGAACTCACGGATGGCACAGACATCATCTACGACAGTAATTTTAAAACCGATTATGTCAATTGTGACATCACTGATGATGTCATAATTGATTTTGACCATCTTTTCGAAACTGTGAAATTGATGCTTCTGAACTCACGAATGGCACGGACATCATCTACGACAGTAATTTTAAAACCGATAATGTCAATTGTGACATCACTGATGATGTCATAATTGATTTTAACCATCTTTTCAAAACTGTAAAATTGACGCTTCTGAACTCACGGATGGCACGGACATCATCTACGACAGTAATTTTAAAACCGATAATGTCAATTGTGACATCACTGATGATTTCATAATTGATTTTAACCATCTTTTCAAAACTGTAAATTTGACGATTCTGAACTCACGGATGGCACAGACATCATCTAAGACAGTAATTTTTAAACAGATTATGTCAATTGTGACATCACTGATGATGTCATAATTGATTTTGACCAACTTTTCAAAACTGTAAAATTGACGCTTCTGAACTCACGGATGGCACAGACATCATCTACGACAGTAATTTTAAAACCGATTTTGTCAATTGTGACATCACTGATGATGTCATAATTGATTTTGACCATCTTTTCAAAACTGTAAAATTGACGCTTCTGAACTCACGGATGGCACAGACATCATCTACGACAGTAATTTTAAAACCGATTTTGTCAATTGTGACATCACTGATGATGTCATAATTGATTTTGACCATCTTTTCAAAACAGTGAAATTGATGCTTCTGAACTCACGAATGGCACGGACATCATCTACGACAGTAATTTTAAAACCGATAATGTCAATTGTGACATCACTGATGATGTCATAATTGATTTTAACCATCTTTTCAAAACTGTAAAATTGACGCTTCTGAACTCACGGAGGGCACGGACTTCATCTACGACTAATTTTAAAACCGATTATGGCAATTGTGACATCACTGATGATGTCATAATTGATTTTGACCATTTTTTCAAAACTGTAAAATTGACGCTTCTGAACTCACGGATGGCACAGACATCATCTAAGACAGTAATTTTTAAACAGATTATGTCAATTGTGACATCACTGATGATGTCATAATTGATTTTGACCATCTTTTCAAAACTGTAAAATTGACGCTTCTGAACTCACGGATGGCACAGAATCATCTACGACAGTAATTTTAAAACCGATAATGTCAATTGTGACATCACTGATGATGTCATAATTGATTTTGACCATCTTTTCAAAACTGTAAAATTGACGCTTCTGAACTCACGGAGGGCACGGACTTCATCTACGACAGTAATTTTAAAACCGATTATGTCAATTGTGACATCACTGATGATGTCATAATTGATTTTGACAATCTTTTCAAAACTGTAAAATTGACACTTCTGAACTCACGGATGGCAGAGACATCATCTACGACAGTAATTTTAAAACCGATTATGTCAATTGTGACATCACTGATGATGTCATAATTGATTTTGACCATCTTTTCAAAACTGTAAAATTGACGCTTCTGAACTCACGGATGGCACAGACATCATCTACGACAGTAATTTTAAAACCGATTATGTCAATTGTGACATCACTGATGATGTCATAATTGATTTTGACCATCTTTTCAAAACTGTGAAATTGATGCTTCTGAACTCACGAATGGCACGGACATCATCTACGACAGTAATTTTAAAACCGATAATGTCAATTGTGACATCACTGATGATGTCATAATTGATTTTAACCATCTTTTCAAAACTGTAAAATTGACGCTTCTGAACTCACGGAGGGCACGGACTTCATCTACGACAGTAATTTTAAAACCGATTATGGCAATTGTGACATCACTGATGATGTCATAATTGATTTCGACCATCTTTTCAAAACTGTAAAATTGATGCTTCTGAACTCACGAATGGCACGGACATCATCTATGACAGTAATTTTAAAACCGATAATGTCAATTGTGACATCACTGATGATGTCATAATTGATTTTAACCATCTTTTCAAAACTGTAAATTTGACGATTCTGAACTCACGGACGGCACGGACATCATCTACGACAGTAATTTTAAAACCGATTATGTCAATTGTGACATCACTGATGATGTCATAATTGATTTTGACCAACTTTTCAAAACTGTAAAATTGACGCTTCTGAACTCACGGATGGCACAGACATCATCTACGACAGTCATTTTAAAACCGATTTTGTCAATTGTGACATCACTGATGATGTCATAATTGATTTTGACCATCTTTTCAAAACTGTAAAATTGACGCTTCTGAACTCACGGATGGCACAGACATCATCTACGACAGTAATTTTAAAACCGATTTTGTCAATTGTGACATCACTGATGATGTCATAATTGATTTTGACCATCTTTTCAAAACTGTGAAATTGATGCTTCTGAACTCACGAATGGCACGGACATCATCTACGACAGTAATTTTAAAACCGATAATGTCAATTGTGACATCACTGATGATGTCATAATTGATTTTAACCATCTTTTCAAAACTGTAAAATTGACGCTTCTGAACTCACGGATGGCACGGACATCATCTACGACAGTAATTTTAAAACCGATAATGTCAATTGTGACATCACTGATGATGTCATAATTGATTTTAACCATCTTTTCAAAACTGTAAATTTGACTATTCTGAACTCACGGATGGCACGGACATCATCTACGACAGTAATTTTAAAACCGATTATGTCAATTGTGACATCACTGATGATGTCATAATTGATTTTGACCATCTTTTCAAAACTGTAAAATTGACGCTTCTGAACTCACTGATGGCACGGACTTCATCTACGACAGTAATTTTAAAACCGATTATGGCAATTGTGACATCACTGATGATGTCATAATTGATTTCGACATCTTTTCAAAACTGTGAAATTGATGCTTCTGAACTCACGAATGGCACAGACATCATCTACGACAGTAATTTTAAAACCGATAATGTCAATTGTGACATCACTGATGATGTCATAATTGATTTTAACCATCTTTTCAAAACTGTAAAATTGACGCTTCTGAACTCACGGATGGCACGGACATCATCTACGACAGTAATTTTAAAACCGATAATGTCAATTGTGACATCACTGATGATGTCATAATTGATTTTAACCATCTTTTCAAAACTGTAAATTTGACGATTCTGAACTCACGGATGGCACGGACATCATCTACGACAGTAATTTTAAAACCGATTATGTCAATTGTGACATTACTGATGATGTCATAATTGATTTTGACCAACTTTTCAAAACTGTAAAATTGACGCTTCTGAACTCACGGATGGCACAGACATCATCTACGACAGTAATTTTAAAACCGATTATGTCAATTGTGACATCACTGATGATGTCATAATTGATTTTGACCATCTTTTCGAAACTGTGAAATTGATGCTTCTGAACTCACGAATGGCACGGCATCATCTACGACAGTAATTTTAAAACCGATAATGTCAATTGTGACATCACTGATGATGTCATAATTGATTTTAACCATCTTTTCAAAACTGTAAAATTGACGCTTCTGAACTCACGGATGGCACGGACATCATCTACGACAGTAATTTTAAAACCGATAATGTCAATTGTGACATCACTGATGATTTCATAATTGATTTTAACCATCTTTTCAAAACTGTAAATTTGACGATTCTGAACTCACGGATGGCACAGACATCATCTAAGACAGTAATTTTTAAACAGATTATGTCAATTGTGACATCACTGATGATGTCATAATTGATTTTGACCAACTTTTCAAAACTGTAAAATTGACGCTTCTGAACTCACGGATGGCACAGACATCATCTACGACAGTAATTTTAAAACCGATTTTGTCAATTGTGACATCACTGATGATGTCATAATTGATTTTGACCATCTTTTCAAAACTGTAAAATTGACGCTTCTGAACTCACGGATGGCACAGACATCATCTACGACAGTAATTTTAAAACCGATTTTGTCAATTGTGACATCACTGATGATGTCATAATTGATTTTGACCATCTTTTCAAAACAGTGAAATTGATGCTTCTGAACTCACGAATGGCACGGACATCATCTACGACAGTAATTTTAAAACCGATAATGTCAATTGTGACATCACTGATGATGTCATAATTGATTTTAACCATCTTTTCAAAACTGTAAAATTGACGCTTCTGAACTCACGGAGGGCACGGACTTCATCTACGACTAATTTTAAAACCGATTACGGCAATTGTGACATCACTGATGATGTCATAATTGATTTTGACCATTTTTTCAAAACTGTAAAATTGACGCTTCTGAACTCACGGATGGCACAGACATCATCTAAGACAGTAATTTTTAAACAGATTATGTCAATTGTGACATCACTGATGATGTCATAATTGATTTTGACCATCTTTTCAAAACTGTAAAATTGACGCTTCTGAACTCACGGATGGCACAGAATCATCTACGACAGTAATTTTAAAACCGATTATGTCAATTGTGACATCACTGATGATGTCATAATTGATTTTGACCATCTTTTCAAAACTGTAAAATTGACGCTTCTGAACTCACGGATGGCACAGACATCATCTACGACAGTAATTTTAAAACCGATTATGTCAATTGTGACATCACTGATGATGTCATAATTGATTTTGACCATCTTTTCAAAACTGTGAAATTGATGCTTCTGAACTCACGAATGGCACGGACATCATCTACGACAGTAATTTTAAAACCGATAATGTCAATTGTGACATCACTGATGATGTCATAATTGATTTTAACCATCTTTTCAAAACTGTAAAATTGACGCTTCTGAACTCACGGAGGGCACGGACTTCATCTACGACAGTAATTTTAAAACCGATTATGGCAATTGTGACATCACTGATGATGTCATAATTGATTTCGACCATCTTTTCAAAACTGTAAAATTGATGCTTCTGAACTCACGAATGGCACGGACATCATCTATGACAGTAATTTTAAAACCGATAATGTCAATTGTGACATCACTGATGATGTCATAATTGATTTTAACCATCTTTTCAAAACTGTAAATTTGACGATTCTGAACTCACGGACGGCACGGACATCATCTACGACAGTAATTTTAAAACCGATTATGTCAATTGTGACATCACTGATGATGTCATAATTGATTTTGACCAACTTTTCAAAACTGTAAAATTGACGCTTCTGAACTCACGGATGGCACAGACATCATCTACGACAGTCATTTTAAAACCGATTTTGTCAATTGTGACATCACTGATGATGTCATAATTGATTTTGACCATCTTTTCAAAACTGTAAAATTGACGCTTCTGAACTCACGGATGGCACAGACATCATCTACGACAGTAATTTTAAAACCGATTTTGTCAATTGTGACATCACTGATGATGTCATAATTGATTTTGACCATCTTTTCAAAACTGTGAAATTGATGCTTCTGAACTCACGAATGGCACGGACATCATCTACGACAGTAATTTTAAAACCGATAATGTCAATTGTGACATCACTGATGATGTCATAATTGATTTTAACCATCTTTTCAAAACTGTAAAATTGACGCTTCTGAACTCACGGATGGCACGGACATCATCTACGACAGTAATTTTAAAACCGATAATGTCAATTGTGACATCACTGATGATGTCATAATTGATTTTAACCATCTTTTCAAAACTGTAAATTTGACGATTCTGAACTCACGGATGGCACGGACATCATCTACGACAGTAATTTTAAAACCGATTATGTCAATTGTGACATCACTGATGATGTCATAATTGATTTTGACCATCTTTTCAAAACTGTAAAATTGACGCTTCTGAACTCACTGATGGCACGGACTTCATCTACGACAGTAATTTTAAAACCGATTATGTCAATTGTGACATCACTGATGATGTCATAATTGATTTCGACATCTTTTCAAAACTGTGAAATTGATGCTTCTGAACTCACGAATGGCACAGACATCATCTACGACAGTAATTTTAAAACCGATAATGTCAATTGTGACATCACTGATGATGTCATAATTGATTTTAACCATCTTTTCAAAACTGTAAAATTGACGCTTCTGAACTCACGGATGGCACGGACATCATCTACGACAGTAATTTTAAAACCGATAATGTCAATTGTGACATCACTGATGATGTCATAATTGATTTTAACCATCTTTTCAAAACTGTAAATTTGACGATTCTGAACTCACGGATGGCACGGACATCATCTACGACAGTAATTTTAAAACCGATTATGTCAATTGTGACATTACTGATGATGTCATAATTGATTTTGACCAACTTTTCAAAACTGTAAAATTGACGCTTCTGAACTCACGGATGGCACAGACATCATCTACGACAGTAATTTTAAAACCGATTATGTCAATTGTGACATCACTGATGATGTCATAATTGATTTTGACCATCTTTTCGAAACTGTGAAATTGATGCTTCTGAACTCACGAATGGCACGGACATCATCTACGACAGTAATTTTAAAACCGATAATGTCAATTGTGACATCACTGATGATGTCATAATTGATTTTAACCATCTTTTCAAAACTGTAAAATTGACGCTTCTGAACTCACGGATGGCACGGACATCATCTACGACAGTAATTTTAAAACCGATAATGTCAATTGTGACATCACTGATGATTTCATAATTGATTTTAACCATCTTTTCAAAACTGTAAATTTGACGATTCTGAACTCACGGATGGCACAGACATCATCTAAGACAGTAATTTTTAAACAGATTATGTCAATTGTGACATCACTGATGATGTCATAATTGATTTTGACCAACTTTTCAAAACTGTAAAATTGACGCTTCTGAACTCACGGATGGCACAGACATCATCTACGACAGTAATTTTAAAACCGATTTTGTCAATTGTGACATCACTGATGATGTCATAATTGATTTTGACCATCTTTTCAAAACTGTAAAATTGACGCTTCTGAACTCACGGATGGCACAGACATCATCTACGACAGTAATTTTAAAACCGATTTTGTCAATTGTGACATCACTGATGATGTCATAATTGATTTTGACCATCTTTTCAAAACAGTGAAATTGATGCTTCTGAACTCACGAATGGCACGGACATCATCTACGACAGTAATTTTAAAACCGATAATGTCAATTGTGACATCACTGATGATGTCATAATTGATTTTAACCATCTTTTCAAAACTGTAAAATTGACGCTTCTGAACTCACGGAGGGCACGGACTTCATCTACGACTAATTTTAAAACCGATTATGGCAATTGTGACATCACTGATGATGTCATAATTGATTTTGACCATTTTTTCAAAACTGTAAAATTGACGCTTCTGAACTCACGGATGGCACAGACATCATCTAAGACAGTAATTTTTAAACAGATTATGTCAATTGTGACATCACTGATGATGTCATAATTGATTTTGACCATCTTTTCAAAACTGTAAAATTGACGCTTCTGAACTCACGGATGGCACAGAATCATCTACGACAGTAATTTTAAAACCGATAATGTCAATTGTGACATCACTGATGATGTCATAATTGATTTTGACCATCTTTTCAAAACTGTAAAATTGACGCTTCTGAACTCACGGAGGGCACGGACTTCATCTACGACAGTAATTTTAAAACCGATTATGTCAATTGTGACATCACTGATGATGTCATAATTGATTTTGACAATCTTTTCAAAACTGTAAAATTGACACTTCTGAACTCACGGATGGCAGAGACATCATCTACGACAGTAATTTTAAAACCGATTATGTCAATTGTGACATCACTGATGATGTCATAATTGATTTTGACCATCTTTTCAAAACTGTAAAATTGACGCTTCTGAACTCACGGATGGCACAGACATCATCTACGACAGTAATTTTAAAACCGATTATGTCAATTGTGACATCACTGATGATGTCATAATTGATTTTGACCATCTTTTCAAAACTGTGAAATTGATGCTTCTGAACTCACGAATGGCACGGACATCATCTACGACAGTAATTTTAAAACCGATAATGTCAATTGTGACATCACTGATGATGTCATAATTGATTTTAACCATCTTTTCAAAACTGTAAAATTGACGCTTCTGAACTCACGGAGGGCACGGACTTCATCTACGACAGTAATTTTAAAACCGATTATGGCAATTGTGACATCACTGATGATGTCATAATTGATTTCGACCATCTTTTCAAAACTGTAAAATTGATGCTTCTGAACTCACGAATGGCACGGACATCATCTATGACAGTAATTTTAAAACCGATAATGTCAATTGTGACATCACTGATGATGTCATAATTGATTTTAACCATCTTTTCAAAACTGTAAAATTGACGCTTCTGAACTCACGGATGGCACAGACATCATCTACGACAGTAATTTTAAAACCGATTATGTCAATTGTGACATCACTGATGATGTCATAATTGATTTTGACCATCTTTTCAAAACTGTAAAATTGACGCTTCTGAACTCACGGATGGCACAGACATCATCTACGACAGTAATTTTAAAACCGATTATGTCAATTGTGACATCACTGATGATGTAATAATTGATTTCGACATCTTTTCAAAACTGTGAAATTGACGCTTCTGAACTCACGAATGGCACAGACATCATCTACGACAGTAATTTTAAAACCGATAATGTCAATTGTGACATCACTGATGATGTCATAATTGATTTTAACCATCTTTTCAAAACTGTAAAATTGACGCTTCTGAACTCACGGATGGCACGGACAGCTTCTACGACAGTAATTTTAAAACCGATTATGTCAATTGTGACATCACTGATGATGTCATAATTGATTTTGACCATCTTTTCAAAACTGTAAAATTGACGCTTCTGAACTCACGGATGGCACAGACATCATCTACGACAGTAATTTTAAAACCGATTATGTCAATTGTGACATCACTGATGATGTAATAATTGATTTCGACATATTTTCAAAACTGTGAAATTGACGCTTCTGAACTCACGGATGGCACAGACATCATCTACGACAGTAATTTTAAAACCGAGAATGTCAATTGTGACATCACTGATGATGTCATAATTGATTTTGACCATCTTTTCAAAACTGTAAAATTGACGCTTCTGAACTCACGGATGGCACAGACATCATCTACGACAGTAATTTTAAAACCGATTATGTCAATTGTGACATCACTGATGATGTAATAATTGATTTCGACATCTTTTCAAAACTGTGAAATTGATGCTTCTGAACTCACGGATGGCACAGACATCATCTACGACAGTAATTTTAAAACCGAGAATGTCAATTGTGACATCACTGATGATGTCATAATTGATTTTAACCATCTTTTCAAAACTGTCAAATTGACGCTTCTGAACTCACGGATGGCACGGACATCATCTACGACAGTAATTTTAAAACCGATAATGTCAATTGTGACATCACTGATGATGTCATAATTGATTTTAACCATCTTTTCAAAACTGTAAATTTGACGATTCTGAACTCACGGACGGCACGGACATCATCTACGACAGTAATTTTAAAACCGATTATGTCAATTGTGACATCACTGATGATGTCATAATTGATTTTAACCATCTTTTCAAAACTGTAAAATTGACGCTTCTGAACTCACGGATGGCACGGACATCATCTACGACAGTAATTTTAAAACCGATTATGTCAATTGTGACATTACTGATGATGTCATAATTGATTTTGACCAACTTTTCAAAACTGTAAAATTGACGCTTCTGAACTCACGGATGGCACAGACATCATCTACGACAGTAATTTTAAAACCGATTATGTCAATTGTGACATCACTGATGATGTCATAATTGATTTTGACCATCTTTTCGAAACTGTGAAATTGATGCTTCTGAACTCACGAATGGCACGGACATCATCTACGACAGTAATTTTAAAACCGATAATGTCAATTGTGACATCACTGATGATGTCATAATTGATTTTAACCATCTTTTCAAAACTGTAAAATTGACGCTTCTGAACTCACGGATGGCACGGACATCATCTACGACAGTAATTTTAAAAGCGATAATGTCAATTGTGACATCACTGATGATTTCATAATTGATTTTGACCATCTTTTCAAAACTGTGAAATTGATGCTTCTGAACTCACGAATGGCACTGACATCATCTACGACAGTAATTTTAAAACCGATAATGTCAATTGTGACATCACTGATGATGTCATAATTGATTTTAACCATCTTTTCAAAACTGTAAAATTGACGCTTCTGAACTCACGGAGGGCACGGACTTCATCTACGACAGTAATTTTAAAACCGATTATGTCAATTGTGACATCACTGATGATGTCATAATTGATTTTGACCATTTTTTCAAAACTGTAAAATTGACGCTTCTGAACTCACGGATGGCACAGACATCATCTAAGACAGTAATTTTAAAACCGATTATGTCAATTGTGACATCACTGATGATGTCATAATTGATTTTGACCATCTTTTCAAAACTGTGAAATTGATGCTTCTGAACTCACGAATGGCACGGACATCATCTACGACAGTAATTTTAAAACCGATAATGTCAATTGTGACATCACTGATGATGTCATAATTGATTTTAACCATCTTTTCAAAACTGTAAAATTGACGCTTCTGAACTCACGGAGGGCACGGACTTCATCTACGACAGTAATTTTAAAACCGATTATGTCAATTGTGACATCACTGATGATGTCATAATTGATTTTGACCATCTTTTCAAATCTGTAAATTTGACGATTCTGAACTCACGGATGGCACAGACATCATCTACGACAGTAATTTTTAAACAGATTATGTCAATTGTGACATCACTGATGATGTCATAATTGATTTTGACCATCTTTTCAAAACTGTAAAATTGACGCTTCTGAACTCACGGATGGCACAGAATCATCTACGACAGTAATTTTAAAACCGATAATGTCAATTGTGACATCACTGATGATGTCATAATTGATTTTGACCATCTTTTCAAAACTGTAAAATTGACGCTTCTGAACTCACGGAGGGCACGGACTTCATCTACGACAGTAATTTTAAAACCGATTATGTCAATTGTGACATCACTGATGATGTCATAATTGATTTTGACAATCTTTTCAAAACTGTAAAATTGACACTTCTGAACTCACGGATGGCAGAGACATCATCTACGACAGTAATTTTAAAACCGATTATGTCAATTGTGACATCACTGATGATGTCATAATTGATTTTGACCATCTTTTCAAAACTGTAAAATTGACGCTTCTGAACTCACGGATGGCACAGACATCATCTACGACAGTAATTTTAAAACCGATTATGTCAATTGTGACATCACTGATGATGTCATAATTGATTTTGACCATCTTTTCAAAACTGTGAAATTGATGCTTCTGAACTCACGAATGGCACGGACATCATCTACGACAGTAATTTTAAAACCGATAATGTCAATTGTGACATCACTGATGATGTCATAATTGATTTTAACCATCTTTTCAAAACTGTAAAATTGACGCTTCTGAACTCACGGAGGGCACGGACTTCATCTACGACAGTAATTTTAAAACCGATTATGTCAATTGTGACATCACTGATGATGTCATAATTGATTTTGACCATCTTTTCAAATCTGTAAATTTGACGATTCTGAACTCACGGATGGCACAGACATCATCTACGACAGTAATTTTAAAACCGATTATGTCAATTGTGACATCACTGATGATGTCATAATTGATTTTGACCATCTTTTCAAATCTGTAAATTTGACGATTCTGAACTCACGGATGGCACGGACATCATCTACGACAGTAATTTTAAAACCGATTATGTCAATTGTGACATCACTGATGATGTCATAATTGATTTCGACATCTTTTCAAAACTGTGAAATTGATGCTTCTGAACTCACGAATGGCACAGACATCATCTACGACAGTAATTTTAAAACTGATAATGTCAATTGTGACATCACTGATGATGTCATAATTGATTTTAACCATCTTTTCAAAACTGTAAAATTGACGCTTCTGAACTCACGGATGGCACGGACATCATCTACGACAGTAATTTTAAAACCGATAATGTCAATTGTGACATCACTGATGATGTCATAATTGATTTTAACCATCTTTTCAAAACTGTAAATTTGACGATTCTGAACTCACGGATGGCACGGACATCATCTACGACAGTAATTTTAAAACCGATTATGTCAATTGTGACATTACTGATGATGTCATAATTGATTTTGACCAACTTTTCAAAACTGTAAAATTGACGCTTCTGAACTCACGGATGGCACAGACATCATCTACGACAGTAATTTTAAAACCGATTATGTCAATTGTGACATCACTGATGATGTAATAATTGATTTCGACATCTTTTCAAAACTGTGAAATTGATGCTTCTGAACTCACGGATGGCACAGACATCATCTACGACAGTAATTTTAAAACCGAGAATGTCAATTGTGACATCACTGATGATGTCATAATTGATTTTAACCATCTTTTCAAAACTGTAAAATTGACGCTTCTGAACTCACGGATGGCACGGACATCATCTACGACAGTAATTTTAAAACCGATAATGTCAATTGTGACATCACTGATGATGTCATAATTGATTTTAACCATCTTTTCAAAACTGTAGATTTGACGATTCTGAACTCACGGACGGCACGGACATCATCTACGACAGTAATTTTAAAACCGATTATGTCAATTGTGACATCACTGATGATGTCATAATTGATTTTGACCAACTTTTCAAAACTGTAAAATTGACGCTTCTGAACTCACGGATGGCACAGACATCATCTACGACAGTCATTTTAAAACCGATTTTGTCAATTGTGACATCACTGATGATGTCATAATTGATTTTGACCATCTTTTCAAAACTGTAAAATTGACGCTTCTGAACTCACGGATGGCACAGACATCATCTACGACAGTAATTTTAAAACCGATTTTGTCAATTGTGACATCACTGATGATGTCATAATTGATTTTGACCATCTTTTCAAAACTGTGAAATTGATGCTTCTGAACTCACGAATGGCACGGACATCATCTACGACAGTAATTTTAAAACCGATAATGTCAATTGTGACATCACTGATGATGTCATAATTGATTTTAACCATCTTTTCAAAACTGTAAAATTGACGCTTCTGAACTCACGGATGGCACGGACATCATCTACGACAGTAATTTTAAAACCGATAATGTCAATTGTGACATCACTGATGATGTCATAATTGATTTTAACCATCTTTTCAAAACTGTAAATTTGACGATTCTGAACTCACGGATGGCACGGACATCATCTACGACAGTAATTTTAAAACCGATTATGTCAATTGTGACATCACTGATGATGTCATAATTGATTTTAACCATCTTTTCAAAACTGTAAATTTGACGATTCTGAACTCACGGATGGCACGGACATCATCTACGACAGTAATTTTAAAACCGATTATGTCAATTGTGACATCACTGATGATGTCATAATTGATTTCGACATCTTTTCAAAACTGTGAAATTGATGCTTCTGAACTCACGAATGGCACAGACATCATCTACGACAGTAATTTTAAAACCGATAATGTCAATTGTGACATCACTGATGATGTCATAATTGATTTTAACCATCTTTTCAAAACTGTAAAATTGACGCTTCTGAACTCACGGATGGCACGGACATCATCTACGACAGTAATTTTAAAACCGATAATGTCAATTGTGACATCACTGATGATGTCATAATTGATTTTAACCATCTTTTCAAAACTGTAAATTTGACGATTCTGAACTCACGGATGGCACGGACATCATCTACGACAGTAATTTTAAAACCAATTATGTCAATTGTGACATTACTGATGATGTCATAATTGATTTTGACCAACTTTTCAAAACTGTAAAATTGACGCTTCTGAACTCACGGATGGCACAGACATCATCTACGACAGTAATTTTAAAACCGATTATGTCAATTGTGACATCACTGATGATGTCATAATTGATTTTGACCATCTTTTCGAAACTGTGAAATTGATGCTTCTGAACTCACGAATGGCACGGACATCATCTACGACAGTAATTTTAAAACCGATAATGTCAATTGTGACATCACTGATGATGTCATAATTGATTTTAACCATCTTTTCAAAACTGTAAAATTGACGCTTCTGAACTCACGGATGGCACGGACATCATCTACGACAGTAATTTTAAAACCGATAATGTCAATTGTGACATCACTGATGATTTCATAATTGATTTTAACCATCTTTTCAAAACTGTAAATTTGACGATTCTGAACTCACGGATGGCACAGACATCATCTAAGACAGTAATTTTTAAACAGATTATGTCAATTGTGACATCACTGATGATGTCATAATTGATTTTGACCAACTTTTCAAAACTGTAAAATTGACGCTTCTGAACTCACGGATGGCACAGACATCATCTACGACAGTAATTTTAAAACCGATTTTGTCAATTGTGACATCACTGATGATGTCATAATTGATTTTGACCATCTTTTCAAAACTGTAAAATTGACGCTTCTGAACTCACGGATGGCACAGACATCATCTACGACAGTAATTTTAAAACCGATTTTGTCAATTGTGACATCACTGATGATGTCATAATTGATTTTGACCATCTTTTCAAAACTGTGAAATTGATGCTTCTGAACTCACGAATGGCACGGACATCATCTACGACAGTAATTTTAAAACCGATAATGTCAATTGTGACATCACTGATGATGTCATAATTGATTTTGACCATTTTTTCAAAACTGTAAAATTGACGCTTCTGAACTCACGGATGGCACAGACATCATCTAAGACAGTAATTTTTAAACACATTATGTCAATTGTGACATCACTGATGATGTCATAATTGATTTTGACCATCTTTTCAAAACTGTAAAATTGACGCTTCTGAACTCACGGAGGGCACGGACTTCATCTACGACAGTAATTTTAAAACCGATTATGTCAATTGTGACATCACTGATGATGTCATAATTGATTTTGACAATCTTTTCAAAACTGTAAAATTGACACTTCTGAACTCACGGATGGCAGAGACATCATCTACGACAGTAATTTTAAAACCGATTATGTCAATTGTGACATCACTGATGATGTCATAATTGATTTTGACCATCTTTTCAAAACTGTAAAATTGACGCATCTGAACTCACGGATGGCACAGACATCATCTACGACAGTAATTTTAAAACCGATTATGTCAATTGTGACATCACTGATGATGTCATAATTGATTTTGACCATCTTTTCAAAACTGTGAAATTGATGCTTCTGAACTCACGAATGGCACGGACATCATCTACGACAGTAATTTTAAAACCGATAATGTCAATTGTGACATCACTGATGATGTCATAATTGATTTTAACCATCTTTTCAAAACTGTAAAATTGACGCTTCTGAACTCACGGAGGGCACGGACTTCATCTACGACAGTAATTTTAAAACCGATTATGTCAATTGTGACATCACTGATGATGTCATAATTGATTTTGACCATCTTTTCAAATCTGTAAATTTGACGATTCTGAACTCACGGATGGCACAGACATCATCTACGACAGTAATTTTAAAACCGATTATGTCAATTGTGACATCACTGATGATGTCATAATTGATTTTGACCATCTTTTCAAATCTGTAAATTTGACGATTCTGAACTCACGGATGGCACGGACATCATCTACGACAGTAATTTTAAAACCGATTATGGCAATTGTGACATCACTGATGATGTCATAATTGATTTCGACCATCTTTTCAAAACTGTAAAATTGATGCTTCTGAACTCACGAATGGCACGGACATCATATATGACAGTAATTTTAAAACCGATAATGTCAATTGTGACATCACTGATGATGTCATAATTGATTTTAACCATCTTTTCAAAACTGTAAAATTGACGCTTCTGAACTCACGGATGGCACGGACATCATCTACGACAGTAATTTTAAAACCGATTATGTCAATTGTGACATCACTGATGATGTCATAATTGATTTTGACCATCTTTTCAAAACTGTAAAATTGACGCTTCTGAACTCACGGATGGCACAGACATCATCTACGACAGTAATTTTAAAACCGATTATGTCAATTGTGACATCACTGATGATGTAATAATTGATTTCGACATCTTTTCAAAACTGTGAAATTGATGCTTCTGAACTCACGAATGGCACAGATATCATCTACGACAGTAATTTTAAAACCGATAATGTCAATTGTGACATCACTGATGATGTCATAATTGATTTTAACCATCTTTTCAAAACTGTAAAATTGACGCTTCTGAACTCACGGATGGCACGGACAGCATCTACGACAGTAATTTTAAAACCGATTATGTCAATTATGACATCACTGATGATGTCATAATTGATTTTGACCATCTTTTCAAAACTGTAAAATTGACGCTTCTGAACTCACGGATGGCACAGACATCATCTACGACAGTCATTTTAAAACCGATTATGTCAATTGTGACATCACAGATGATGTAATAATTGATTTCGACATCTTTTCAAAACTGTGAAATTGATGCTTCTGAACTCACGGATGGCACAGACATCATCTACGACAGTAATTTTAAAACCGAGAATGTCAATTGTGACATCACTGATGATGTCATAATTGATTTTAACCATCTTTTCAAAACTGTAAAATTGACGCTTCTGAACTCACGGATGGCACGGACATCATCTACGACAGTAATTTTAAAACCGATAATGTCAATTGTGACATCACTGATGATGTCATAATTGATTTTAACCATCTTTTCAAAACTGTAAATTTGACGATTCTGAACTCACGGACGGCACGGACATCATCTACGACAGTAATTTTAAAACCGATTATGTCAATTGTGACATCACTGATGATGTCATAATTGATTTTGACCAACTTTTCAAAACTGTAAAATTGACGCTTCTGAACTCACGGATGGCACAGACATCATCTACGACAGTAATTTTAAAACCGATTTTGTCAATTGTGACATCACTGATGATGTCATAATTGATTTTGACCATCTTTTCAAAACTGTAAAATTGACGCTTCTGAACTCACGGATGGCACAGACATCATCTACGACAGTAATTTTAAAACCGATTTTGTCAATTGTGACATCACTGATGATGTCATAATTGATTTTGACCATCTTTTCAAAACTGTGAAATTGATGCTTCTGAACTCACGAATGGCACGGACATCATCTACGACAGTAATTTTAAAACCGATAATGTCAATTGTGACATCACTGATGATGTCATAATTGATTTTAACCATCTTTTCAAAACTGTAAAATTGACGCTTCTGAACTCACGGATGGCACGGACATCATCTACGACAGTAATTTTAAAACCGATAATGTCAATTGTGACATCACTGATGATGTCATAATTGATTTTAACCATCTTTTCAAAACTGTAAATTTGACGATTCTGAACTCACGGATGGCACGGACATCATCTACGACAGTAATTTTAAAACCGATTATGTCAATTGTGACATCACTGATGATGTCATAATTGATTTTGACCATCTTTTCAAAACTGTAAAATTGACGCTTCTGAACTCACGGATGGCACGGACATCATCTACGACAGTAATTTTAAAACCGATAATGTCAATTGTGACATCACTGATGATGTCATAATTGATTTTAACCATCTTTTCAAAACTGTAAATTTGACGATTCTGAACTCACGGATGGCACGGACATCATCTACGACAGTAATTTTAAAACCGATTATGTCAATTGTGACATCACTGATGATGTCATAATTGATTTTGACAATCTTTTCAAAACTGTAAAATTGACGCTTCTGAACTCACGGATGGCACGGACATCATCTACGACAGTAATTTTAAAACCGATAATGTCAATTGTGACATCACTGATGATGTCATAATTGATTTTAACCATCTTTTCAAAACTGTAAAATTGACGCTTCTGAACTCACGGATGGCACGGACATCATCTACGACAGTAATTTTAAAACCGATAATGTCAATTGTGACATCACTGATGATGTCATAATTGATTTTAACCATCTTTTCAAAACAGTAAATTTGACGATTCTGAACTCACGGATGGCGCGGACATCATCTACGACAGTAGTTTTAAAACCGATTATGTCAATTGTGACATCACTGATGATGTCATAATTGATTTTGACCATCTTTTCAAAACTGTAAAATTGACGCTTCTGAACTCACGGATGGCACGGACATCATCTACGACAGTAATTTTAAAACCGATAATGTCAATTGTGACATCACTGATGATGTCATAATTGATTTTAACCATCTTTTCAAAACTGTAAATTTGACGATTCTGAACTCACGGATGGCACGGACATCATCTACGACAGTAATTTTAAAACCGATTATGTCAATTGTGACATCACTGATGATGTCATAATTGATTTTAACCATCTTTTCAAAACTGTAAAATTGACGCTTCTGAACTCACGGATGGCACGGACAGCATCTACGACAGTAATTTTAAAACCGATTATGTCAATTGTGACATCACTGATGATGTCATAATTGATTTTGACCATCTTTTCAAAACTGTAAAATTGACGCTTCTGAACTCACGGATGTCACAGACATCATCTACGACAGTAATTTTAAAACCGATTATGTCAATTGTGACATCACAGATGATGTAATAATTGATTTCGACATCTTTTCAAAACTGTGAAATTGATGCTTCTGAACTCACGGATGGCACAGACATCATCTACGACAGTAATTTTAAAACCGAGAATGTCAATTGTGACATCACTGATGATGTCATAATTGATTTTAACCATCTTTTCAAAACTGTAAAATTGACGCTTCTGAACTCACGGATGGCACGGACATCATCTACGACAGTAATTTTAAAACCGATAATGTCAATTGTGACATCACTGATGATGTCATAATTGATTTTAACCATCTTTTCAAAACTGTAGATTTGACGATTCTGAACTCACGGACGGCACGGACATCATCTACGACAGTAATTTTAAAACCGATTATGTCAATTGTGACATCACTGATGATGTCATAATTGATTTTGACCAACTTTTCAAAACTGTAAAATTGACGCTTCTGAACTCACGGATGGCACAGACATCATCTACGACAGTAATTTTAAAACCGATTTTGTCAATTGTGACATCACTGATGATGTCATAATTGATTTTGACCATCTTTTCAAAACTGTAAAATTGACGCTTCTGAACTCACGGATGGCACAGACATCATCTACGACAGTAATTTTAAAACCGATTTTGTCAATTGTGACATCACTGATGATGTCATAATTGATTTTGACCATCTTTTCAAAACTGTGAAATTGATGCTTCTGAACTCACGAATGGCACGGACATCATCTACGACAGTAATTTTAAAACCGATAATGTCAATTGTCACATCACTGATGATGTCATAATTGATTTTGACCATTTTTTCAAAACTGTAAAATTGACGCTTCTGAACTCACGGATGGCACAGACATCATCTAAGACAGTAATTTTTAAACAGATTATGTCAATTGTGACATCACTGATGATGTCATAATTGATTTTGACCATCTTTTCAAAACTGTAAAATTGACGCTTCTGAACTCACGGATGGCACAGAATCATCTACGACAGTAATTTTAAAACCGATAATGTCAATTGTGACATCACTGATGATGTCATAATTGATTTTGACCATCTTTTCAAAACTGTAAAATTGACGCTTCTGAACTCACGGAGGGCACGGACTTCATCTACGACAGTAATTTTAAAACCGATTATGTCAATTGTGACATCACTGATGATGTCATAATTGATTTTGACAATCTTTTCAAAACTGTAAAATTGACACTTCTGAACTCACGGATGGCAGAGACATCATCTACGACAGTAATTTTAAAACCGATTATGTCAATTGTGACATCACTGATGATGTCATAATTGATTTTGACCATCTTTTCAAAACTGTAAAATTGACGCTTCTGAACTCACGGATGGCACAGACATCATCTACGACAGTAATTTTAAAACCGATTATGTCAATTGTGACATCACTGATGATGTCATAATTGATTTTGACCATCTTTTCAAAACTGTGAAATTGATGCTTCTGAACTCACGAATGGCACGGACATCATCTACGACAGTAATTTTAAAACCGATAATGTCAATTGTGACATCACTGATGATGTCATAATTGATTTTAACCATCTTTTCAAAACTGTAAAATTGACGCTTCTGAACTCACGGATGGCACGGACATAATCTACGACAGTAATTTTAAAACCGATAATGTCAATTGTGACATCACTGATGATGTCATAATTGATTTTAACCATCTTTTTAAAACTGTAAATTTGACGATTCTGAACTCACGGATGGCACGGACATCATCTACGACAGTAATTTTAAAACCGATTATGTCAATTGTGACATCACTGATGATGTCATAATTGATTTTGACCATCTTTTCAAAACTGTAAAATTGACGCTTCTGAACTCACGGATGGCACGGACATCATCTTCGACAGTAATTTTAAAACCGATAATGTCAATTGTGACATCACTGATGATGTCATAATTGATTTTAACCATCTTTTCAAAACTGTAAATTTGACGATTCTGAACTCACGGATGGCACGGACATCATCTACGACAGTAATTTTAAAACCGATTATGTCAATTGTGACATCACTGATGATGTCATAATTGATTTTGACCATCTTTTCAAAACTGTAAAATTGACGCTTCTGAACTCACTGATGGCACGGACTTCATCTACGACAGTAATTTTAAAACCGATTATGTCAATTGTGACATCACTGATGATGTCATAATTGATTTCGACATCTTTTCAAAACTGTGAAATTGATGCTTCTGAACTCACGAATGGCACAGACATCATCTACGACAGTAATTTTAAAACCGATAATGTCAATTGTGACATCACTGATGATGTCATAATTGATTTTAACCATCTTTTCAAAACTGTAAAATTGACGCTTCTGAACTCACGGATGGCACGGACATCATCTACGACAGTAATTTTAAAACCGATAATGTCAATTGTGACATCACTGATGATATCATAATTGATTTTAACCATCTTTTCAAAACTGTAAATTTGACGATTCTGAACTCACGGACGGCACGGACATCATCTACGACAGTAATTTTAAAACCGATTATGTCAATTGTGACATCACTGATGATGTCATAATTGATTTTGACCAACTTTTCAAAACTGTAAAATTGACGCTTCTGAACTCTCGGATGGCACAGACATCATCTACGACAGTAATTTTAAAACCGATTATGTCAATTGTGACATCACTGATGATGTCATAATTGATTTTGACCATCTTTTCAAAACTGTGAAATTGATGCTTCTGAACTCACGAATGGCACGGACATCATCTACGACAGTAATTTTAAAACCGATAATGTCAATTGTGACATCACTGATGATGTCATAATTGATTTTAACCATCTTTTCAAAACTGTAAAATTGACGCTTCTGAACTCACGGATGGCACAGACATCATCTACGACAGTAATTTTAAAACCGATTTTGTCAATTGTGACATCACTGATGATGTCATAATCGATTTTGACCATCTTTTCAAAACTGTAAAATTGACGCTTCTGAACTCACGGATGGCACAGACATCATCTACGACAGTAATTTTAAAACCGATTTTGTCAATTGTGACATCACTGATGATGTCATAATTGATTTTGACCATCTTTTCAAAACTGTGAAATTGATGCTTCTGAACTCACGAATGGCACGGACATCATCTACGACAGTAATTTTAAAACCGATAATGTCAATTGTGACATCACTGATGATGTCATAATTGATTTTAACCATCTTTTCAAAACTGTAAAATTGACGCTTCTGAACTCACGGATGGCACGGACATCATCTATGACAGTAATTTTAAAACCGATAATGTCAATTGTGACATCACTGATGATGTCATAATTGATTTTAACCATCTTTTCAAAACTGTAAATTTGACGATTCTGAACTCACGGATGGCACGGACATCATCTACGACAGTAATTTTAAAACCGATTATGTCAATTGTGACATCACTGATGATGTCATAATTGATTTTGACCATCTTTTCAAAACTGTAAAATTGACGCTTCTGAACTCACGGATGGCACGGACATCATCTACGACAGTAATTTTAAAACCGATAATGTCAATTGTGACATCACTGATGATGTCATAATTGATTTTAACCATCTTTTCAAAACTGTAAATTTGACGATTCTGAACTCACGGATGGCACGGACATCATCTACGACAGTAATTTTAAAACCGATTATGTCAATTGTGACATCACTGATGATGTCATAATTGATTTTGACAATCTTTTCAAAACTGTAAAATTGACGCTTCTGAACTCACGGATGGCACAGACATCATCTACGACAGTAATTTTAAAACCGATTTTGTCAATTGTGACATCACTGATGATGTCATAATTGATTTTGACCATCTTTTCAAAACTGTGAAATTGATGCTTCTGAACTCACGAATGGCACGGACATCATCTACGACAGTAATTTTAAAACCGATAATGTCAATTGTGACATCACTGATGATGTCATAATTGATTTTAACCATCTTTTCAAAACTGTAAAATTGACGCTTCTGAACTCACGGATGGCACGGACATCATCTACGACAGTAATTTTAAAACCGATAATGTCAATTGTGACATCACTGATGATGTCATAATTGATTTTAACCATCTTTTCAAAACAGTAAATTTGACGATTCTGAACTCACGGATGGCGCGGACATCATCTACGACAGTAGTTTTAAAACCGATTATGTCAATTGTGACATCACTGATGATGTCATAATTGATTTTGACCATCTTTTCAAAACTGTAAAATTGACGCTTCTGAACTCACGGATGGCACGGACATCATCTACGACAGTAATTTTAAAACCGATAATGTCAATTGTGACATCACTGATGATGTCATAATTGATTTTAACCATCTTTTCAAAACTGTAAATTTGACGATTCTGAACTCACGGATGGCACGGACATCATCTACGACAGTAATTTTAAAACCAATTATGTCAATTGTGACATCACTGATGATGTCATAATTGATTTTAACCATCTTTTCAAAACTGTAAAATTGACGCTTCTGAACTCACGGATGGCACGGACAGCATCTACGACAGTAATTTTAAAACCGATTATGTCAATTGTGACATCACTGATGATGTCATAATTGATTTTGACCATCTTTTCAAAACTGTAAAATTGACGCTTCTGAACTCACGGATGTCACAGACATCATCTACGACAGTAATTTTAAAACCGATTATGTCAATTGTGACATCACAGATGATGTAATAATTGATTTCGACATCTTTTCAAAACTGTGAAATTGATGCTTCTGAACTCACGGATGGCACAGACATCATCTACGACAGTAATTTTAAAACCGAGAATGTCAATTGTGACATCACTGATGATGTCATAATTGATTTTAACCATCTTTTCAAAACTGTAAAATTGACGCTTCTGAACTCACGGATGGCACGGACATCATCTACGACAGTAATTTTAAAACCGATAATGTCAATTGTGACATCACTGATGATGTCATAATTGATTTTAACCATCTTTTCAAAACTGTAGATTTGACGATTCTGAACTCACGGACGGCACGGACATCATCTACGACAGTAATTTTAAAACCGATTATGTCAATTGTGACATCACTGATGATGTCATAATTGATTTTGACCAACTTTTCAAAACTGTAAAATTGACGCTTCTGAACTCACGGATGGCACAGACATCATCTACGACAGTAATTTTAAAACCGATTTTGTCAATTGTGACATCACTGATGATGTCATAATTGATTTTGACCATCTTTTCAAAACTGTAAAATTGACGCTTCTGAACTCACGGATGGCACAGACATCATCTACGACAGTAATTTTAAAACCGATTTTGTCAATTGTGACATCACTGATGATGTCATAATTGATTTTGACCATCTTTTCAAAACTGTGAAATTGATGCTTCTGAACTCACGAATGGCACGGACATCATCTACGACAGTAATTTTAAAACCGATAATGTCAATTGTCACATCACTGATGATGTCATAATTGATTTTGACCATTTTTTCAAAACTGTAAAATTGACGCTTCTGAACTCACGGATGGCACAGACATCATCTAAGACAGTAATTTTTAAACAGATTATGTCAATTGTGACATCACTGATGATGTCATAATTGATTTTGACCATCTTTTCAAAACTGTAAAATTGACGCTTCTGAACTCACGGATGGCACAGAATCATCTACGACAGTAATTTTAAAACCGATAATGTCAATTGTGACATCACTGATGATGTCATAATTGATTTTGACCATCTTTTCAAAACTGTAAAATTGACGCTTCTGAACTCACGGAGGGCACGGACTTCATCTACGACAGTAATTTTAAAACCGATTATGTCAATTGTGACATCACTGATGATGTCATAATTGATTTTGACAATCTTTTCAAAACTGTAAAATTGACACTTCTGAACTCACGGATGGCAGAGACATCATCTACGACAGTAATTTTAAAACCGATTATGTCAATTGTGACATCACTGATGATGTCATAATTGATTTTGACCATCTTTTCAAAACTGTAAAATTGACGCTTCTGAACTCACGGATGGCACAGACATCATCTACGACAGTAATTTTAAAACCGATTATGTCAATTGTGACATCACTGATGATGTCATAATTGATTTTGACCATCTTTTCAAAACTGTGAAATTGATGCTTCTGAACTCACGAATGGCACGGACATCATCTACGACAGTAATTTTAAAACCGATAATGTCAATTGTGACATCACTGATGATGTCATAATTGATTTTAACCATCTTTTCAAAACTGTAAAATTGACGCTTCTGAACTCACGGATGGCACGGACATAATCTACGACAGTAATTTTAAAACCGATAATGTCAATTGTGACATCACTGATGATGTCATAATTGATTTTAACCATCTTTTTAAAACTGTAAATTTGACGATTCTGAACTCACGGATGGCACGGACATCATCTACGACAGTAATTTTAAAACCGATTATGTCAATTGTGACATCACTGATGATGTCATAATTGATTTTGACCATCTTTTCAAAACTGTAAAATTGACGCTTCTGAACTCACGGATGGCACGGACATCATCTACGACAGTAATTTTAAAACCGATAATGTCAATTGTGACATCACTGATGATGTCATAATTGATTTTAACCATCTTTTCAAAACTGTAAATTTGACGATTCTGAACTCACGGATGGCACGGACATCATCTACGACAGTAATTTTAAAACCGATTATGTCAATTGTGACATCACTGATGATGTCATAATTGATTTTGACCATCTTTTCAAAACTGTAAAATTGACGCTTCTGAACTCACTGATGGCACGGACTTCATCTACGACAGTAATTTTAAAACCGATTATGTCAATTGTGACATCACTGATGATGTCATAATTGATTTCGACATCTTTTCAAAACTGTGAAATTGATGCTTCTGAACTCACGAATGGCACAGACATCATCTACGACAGTAATTTTAAAACCGATAATGTCAATTGTGACATCACTGATGATGTCATAATTGATTTTAACCATCTTTTCAAAACTGTAAAATTGACGCTTCTGAACTCACGGATGGCACGGACATCATCTACGACAGTAATTTTAAAACCGATAATGTCAATTGTGACATCACTGATGATATCATAATTGATTTTAACCATCTTTTCAAAACTGTAAATTTGACGATTCTGAACTCACGGATGGCACGGACATCATCTACGACAGTAATTTTAAAACCGATTATGTCAATTGTGACATCACTGATGATGTCATAATTGATTTTGACCAACTTTTCAAAACTGTAAAATTGACGCTTCTGAACTCTCGGATGGCACAGACATCATCTACGACAGTAATTTTAAAACCGATTATGTCAATTGTGACATCACTGATGATGTCATAATTGATTTTGACCATCTTTTCAAAACTGTGAAATTGATGCTTCTGAACTCACGAATGGCACGGACATCATCTACGACACTAATTTTAAAACCGATAATGTCAATTGTGACATCACTGATGATGTCATAATTGATTTTAACCATCTTTTCAAAACTGTAAAATTGACGCTTCTGAACTCACGGATGGCACGGACATCATCTACGACAGTAATTTTAAAACCGATAATGTCAATTGTGACATCACTGATGATGTCATAATTTATTTTAACCTCTTTTCAAAACTGTAAATTTGACGATTCTGAACTCACGGATGGCACGGACATCATCTACGACAGTAATTTTAAAACCGATTATGTCAATTGTGACATCACTGATGATGTCATAATTGATTTTGACCATCTTTTCAAAACTGTGAAATTGATGCTTCTGAACTCACGAATGGCACAGACATCATCTACGACAGTAATTTTAAAACCGATAATGTCAATTGTGACATCACTGATGATGTCATAATTGATTTTAACCATCTTTTCAAAACTGTAAAATTGACGCTTCTGAACTCACGGATGGCACGGACATCATCTACGACAGTAATTTTAAAACCGATAATGTCAATTGTGACATCACTGATGATGTCATAATTGATTTTAACCATCTTTTCAAAACTGTAAATTTGACGATTCTGAACTCACGGATGGCACGGACATCATCTACGACAGTAATTTTAAAACCAATTATGTCAATTGTGACATTACTGATGATGTCATAATTGATTTTGACCAACTTTTCAAAACTGTAAAATTGACGCTTCTGAACTCACGGATGGCACAGACATCATCTACGACAGTAATTTTAAAACCGATTATGTCAATTGTGACATCACTGATGATGTCATAATTGATTTTGACCATCTTTTCGAAACTGTGAAATTGATGCTTCTGAACTCACGAATGGCACGGACATCATCTACGACAGTAATTTTAAAACCGATAATGTCAATTGTGACATCACTGATGATGTCATAATTGATTTTAACCATCTTTTCAAAACTGTAAAATTGACGCTTCTGAACTCACGGATGGCACGGACATCATCTACGACAGTAATTTTAAAACCGATAATGTCAATTGTGACATCACTGATGATTTCATAATTGATTTTAACCATCTTTTCAAAACTGTAAATTTGACGATTCTGAACTCACGGATGGCACAGACATCATCTAAGACAGTAATTTTTAAACAGATTATGTCAATTGTGACATCACTGATGATGTCATAATTGATTTTGACCAACTTTTCAAAACTGTAAAATTGACGCTTCTGAACTCACGGATGGCACAGACATCATCTACGACAGTAATTTTAAAACCGATTTTGTCAATTGTGACATCACTGATGATGTCATAATTGATTTTGACCATCTTTTCAAAACTGTAAAATTGACGCTTCTGAACTCACGGATGGCACAGACATCATCTACGACAGTAATTTTAAAACCGATTTTGTCAATTGTGACATCACTGATGATGTCATAATTGATTTTGACCATCTTTTCAAAACTGTGAAATTGATGCTTCTGAACTCACGAATGGCACGGACATCATCTACGACAGTAATTTTAAAACCGATAATGTCAATTGTGACATCACTGATGATGTCATAATTGATTTTAACCATCTTTTCAAAACTGTAAAATTGACGCTTCTGAACTCACGGAGGGCACGGACTTCATCTACGACAGTAATTTTAAAACCGATTATGTCAATTGTGACATCACTGATGATGTCATAATTGATTTTGACCATTTTTTCAAAACTGTAAAATTGACGCTTCTGAACTCACGGATGGCACAGACATCATCTAAGACAGTAATTTTTAAACAGATTATGTCAATTGTGACATCACTGATGATGTCATAATTGATTTTGACCATCTTTTCAAAACTGTAAAATTGACGCTTCTGAACTCACGGATGGCACAGAATCATCTACGACAGTAATTTTAAAACCGATAATGTCAATTGTGACATCACTGATGATGTCATAATTGATTTTGACCATCTTTTCAAAACTGTAAAATTGACGCTTCTGAACTCACGGAGGGCACGGACTTCATCTACGACAGTAATTTTAAAACCGATTATGTCAATTGTGACATCACTGATGATGTCATAATTGATTTTGACAATCTTTTCAAAACTGTAAAATTGACACTTCTGAACTCACGGATGGCAGAGACATCATCTACGACAGTAATTTTAAAACCGATTATGTCAATTGTGACATCACTGATGATGTCATAATTGATTTTGACCATCTTTTCAAAACTGTAAAATTGACGCTTCTGAACTCACGGATGGCACAGACATCATCTACGACAGTAATTTTAAAACCGATTATGTCAATTGTGACATCACTGATGATGTCATAATTGATTTTGACCATCTTTTCAAAACTGTGAAATTGATGCTTCTGAACTCACGAATGGCACGGACATCATCTACGACAGTAATTTTAAAACCGATAATGTCAATTGTGACATCACTGATGATGTCATAATTGATTTTAACCATCTTTTCAAAACTGTAAAATTGACGCTTCTGAACTCACGGAGGGCACGGACTTCATCTACGACAGTAATTTTAAAACCGATTATGTCAATTGTGACATCACTGATGATGTCATAATTGATTTTGACCATCTTTTCAAATCTGTAAATTTGACGATTCTGAACTCACGGATGGCACAGACATCATCTACGACAGTAATTTTAAAACCGATTATGTCAATTGTGACATCACTGATGATGTCATAATTGATTTTGACCATCTTTTCAAATCTGTAAATTTGACGATTCTGAACTCACGGATGGCACGGACATCATCTACGACAGTAATTTTAAAACCGATTATGGCAATTGTGACATCACTGATGATGTCATAATTGATTTCGACCATCTTTTCAAAACTGTAAAATTGATGCTTCTGAACTCACGAATGGCACGGACATCATATATGACAGTAATTTTAAAACCGATAATGTCAATTGTGACATCACTGATGATGTCATAATTGATTTTAACCATCTTTTCAAAACTGTAAAATTGACGCTTCTGAACTCACGGATGGCACGGACATCATCTACGACAGTAATTTTAAAACCGATTATGTCAATTGTGACATCACTGATGATGTCATAATTGATTTTGACCATCTTTTCAAAACTGTAAAATTGACGCTTCTGAACTCACGGATGGCACAGACATCATCTACGACAGTAATTTTAAAACCGATTATGTCAATTGGGACATCACTGATGATGTCATAATTGATTTTGACCATCTTTTCAAAACTGTAAAATTGACGCTTCTGAACTCACGGAGGGCACGGACTTCATCTACGACAGTAATTTTAAAACCGATTATGTCAATTGTGACATCACTGATGATGTCATAATTGATTTTGACAATCTTTTCAAAACTGTAAAATTGACACTTCTGAACTCACGGATGGCAGAGACATCATCTACGACAGTAATTTTAAAACCGATTATGTCAATTGTGACATCACTGATGATGTCATAATTGATTTTGACCATCTTTTCAAAACTGTGAAATTGATGCTTCTGAACTCACGAATGGCACGGACATCATCTACGACAGTAATTTTAAAACCGATAATGTCAATTGTGACATCACTGATGATGTCATAATTGATTTTAACCATCTTTTCAAAACTGTAAAATTGACGCTTCTGAACTCACGGAGGGCACGGACTTCATCTACGACAGTAATTTTAAAACCGATTATGTCAATTGTGACATCACTGATGATGTCATAATTGATTTTGACCATCTTTTCAAATCTGTAAATTTGACGATTCTGAACTCACGGATGGCACAGACATCATCTACGACAGTAATTTTAAAACCGATTATGTCAATTGTGACATAACTGATGATGTCATAATTGATTTTGACCATCTTTTCAAATCTGTAAATTTGACGATTCTGAACTCACGGATGGCACGGACATCATCTACGACAGTAATTTTAAAACCGATTATGGCAATTGTGACATCACTGATGATGTCATAATTGATTTCGACCATCTTTTCAAAACTGTAAAATTGATGCTTCTGAACTCACGAATGGCACGGACATCATATATGACAGTAATTTTAAAACCGATAATGTCAATTGTGACATCACTGATGATGTCATAATTGATTTTAACCATCTTTTCAAAACTGTAAAATTGACGCTTCTGAACTCACGGATGGCACGGACATCATCTACGACAGTAATTTTAAAACCGATTATGTCAATTGTGACATCACTGATGATGTCATAATTGATTTTGACCATCTTTTCAAAACTGTAAAATTGACGCTTCTGAACTCACGGATGGCACAGACATCATCTACGACAGTAATTTTAAAACCGATTATGTCAATTGTGACATCACTGATGATGTAATAATTGATTTCGACATCTTTTCAAAACTGTGAAATTGATGCTTCTGAACTCACGAATGGCACAGACATCATCTACGACAGTAATTTTAAAACCGATAATGTCAATTGTGACATCACTGATGATGTCATAATTGATTTTAACCATCTTTTCAAAACTGTAAAATTGACGCTTCTGAACTCACGGATGGCACGGACAGCATCTACGACAGTAATTTTAAAACCGATTATGTCAATTGTGACATCACTGATGATGTCATAATTGATTTTGACCATCTTTTCAAAACTGTAAAATTGACGCTTCTGAACTCACGGATGGCACAGACATCATCTACGACAGTCATTTTAAAACCGATTATGTCAATTGTGACATCACAGATGATGTAATAATTGATTTCGACATCTTTTCAAAACTGTGAAATTGATGCTTCTGAACTCACGGATGGCACAGACATCATCTACGACAGTAATTTCAAAACCGAGAATGTCAATTGTGACATCACTGATGATGTCATAATTGATTTTAACCATCTTTTCAAAACTGTAAAATTGACGCTTCTGAACTCACGGATGGCACGGACATCATCTACGACAGTAATTTTAAAACCGATAATGTCAATTGTGACATCACTGATGATGTCATAATTGATTTTAACCATCTTTTCAAAACTGTAAATTTGACGATTCTGAACTCACGGACGGCACGGACATCATCTACGACAGTAATTTTAAAACCGATTATGTCAATTGTGACATCACTGATGATGTCATAATTGATTTTGACCAACTTTTCAAAACTGTAAAATTGACGCTTCTGAACTCACGGATGGCACAGACATCATCTACGACAGTAATTTTAAAACCGATTTTGTCAATTGTGACATCACTGATGATGTCATAATTGATTTTGACCATCTTTTCAAAACTGTAAAATTGACGCTTCTGAACTCACGGATGGCACAGACATCATCTACGACAGTAATTTTAAAACCGATTTTGTCAATTGTGACATCACTGATGATGTCATAATTGATTTTGACCATCTTTTCAAAACTGTGAAATTGATGCTTCTGAACTCACGAATGGCACGGACATCATCTACGACAGTAATTTTAAAACCGATAATGTCAATTGTGACATCACTGATGATGTCATAATTGATTTTAACCATCTTTTCAAAACTGTAAAATTGACGCTTCTGAACTCACGGATGGCACGGACATCATCTACGACAGTAATTTTAAAACCGATAATGTCAATTGTGACATCACTGATGATGTCATAATTGATTTTAACCATCTTTTCAAAACTGTAAATTTGACGATTCTGAACTCACGGATGGCACGGACATCATCTACGACAGTAATTTTAAAACCGATTATGTCAATTGTGACATCACTGATGATGTCATAATTGATTTTGACCATCTTTTCAAAACTGTAAAATTGACGCTTCTGAACTCACGGATGGCACGGACATCATCTACGACAGTAATTTTAAAACCGATAATGTCAATTGTGACATCACTGATGATGTCATAATTGATTTTAACCATCTTTTCAAAACTGTAAATTTGACGATTCTGAACTCACGGATGGCACGGACATCATCTACGACAGTAATTTTAAAACCGATTATGTCAATTGTGACATCACTGATGATGTCATAATTGATTTTGACAATCTTTTCAAAACTGTAAAATTGACGCTTCTGAACTCACGGATGGCACAGACATCATCTACGACAGTAATTTTAAAACCGATTTTGTCAATTGTGACATCACTGATGATGTCATAATTGATTTTAACCATCTTTTCAAAACTGTAAATTTGACGATTCTGAACTCACGGATGGCACGGACATCATCTACGACAGTAATTTTAAAACCGATTATGTCAATTGTGACATCACTGATGATGTCATAATTGATTTTGACCATCTTTTCAAAACTGTAAAATTGACGCTTCTGAACTCACGGATGGCACGGACATCATCTACGACAGTAATTTTAAAACCGATAATGTCAATTGTGACATCACTGATGATGTCATAATTGATTTTAACCATCTTTTCAAAACTGTAAATTTGACGATTCTGAACTCACGGATGGCACGGACATCATCTACGACAGTAATTTTAAAACCGATTATGTCAATTGTGACATCACTGATGATGTCATAATTGATTTTGACAATCTTTTCAAAACTGTAAAATTGACGCTTCTGAACTCACGGATGGCACAGACATCATCTACGACAGTAATTTTAAAACCGATTTTGTCAATTGTGACATCACTGATGATGTCATAATTGATTTTGACCATCTTTTCAAAACTGTGAATTTGATGCTTCTGAACTCATGAATGGCACGGACATCATCTACGACAGTAATTTTAAAACCGATAATGTCAATTGTGACATCACTGATGATGTCATAATTGATTTTAACCATCTTTTCAAAACAGTAAATTTGACGATTCTGAACTCACGGATGGCGCGGACATCATCTACGACAGTAATTTTAAAACCGATTATGTCAATTGTGACATCACTGATGATGTCATAATTGATTTTGACCATCTTTTCAAAACTGTAAAATTGACGCTTCTGAACTCACGGATGGCACGGACATCATCTACGACAGTAATTTTAAAACCGATAATGTCAATTGTGACATCACTGATGATGTCATAATTGATTTTAACCATCTTTTCAAAACTGTAAATTTGACGATTCTGAACTCACGGATGGCACGGACATCATCTACGACAGTAATTTTAAAACCGATTATGTCAATTGTGACATCACTGATGATGTCATAATTGATTTTAACCATCTTTTCAAAACTGTAAAATTGACGCTTCTGAACTCACGGATGGCACGGACAGCATCTACGACAGTAATTTTAAAACCGATTATGTCAATTGTGACATCACTGATGATGTCATAATTGATTTTGACCATCTTTTCAAAACTGTAAAATTGACGCTTCTGAACTCACGGATGTCACAGACATCATCTACGACAGTAATTTTAAAACCGATTATGTCAATTGTGACATCACAGATGATGTAATAATTGATTTCGACATCTTTTCAAAACTGTGAAATTGATGCTTCTGAACTCACGGATGGCACAGACATCATCTACGACAGTAATTTTAAAACCGAGAATGTCAATTGTGACATCACTGATGATGTCATAATTGATTTTAACCATCTTTTCAAAACTGTAAAATTGACGCTTCTGAACTCACGGATGGCACGGACATCATCTACGACAGTAATTTTAAAACCGATAATGTCAATTGTGACATCACTGATGATGTCATAATTGATTTTAACCATCTTTTCAAAACTGTAAATTTGACGATTCTGAACTCACGGACGGCACGGACATCATCTACGACAGTAATTTTAAAACCGATTATGTCAATTCTGACATCACTGATGATGTCATAATTGATTTTGACCAACTTTTCAAAACTGTAAAATTGACGCTTCTGAACTCACGGATGGCACAGACATCATCTACGACAGTAATTTTAAAACCGATTTTGTCAATTGTGACATCACTGATGATGTCATAATTGATTTTGACCATCTTTTCAAAACTGTAAAATTGACGCTTCTGAACTCACGGATGGCACAGACATCATCTACGACAGTAATTTTAAAACCGATAATGTCAATTGTGACATCACTGATGATGTCATAATTGATTTTAACCATCTTTTCAAAACTGTAAATTTGACGATTCTGAACTCACGGATGGCACGGACATCATCTACGACAGTAATTTTAAAACCGATTATGTCAATTGTGACATCACTGATGATGTCATAATTGATTTTGACAATCTTTTCAAAACTGTAAAATTGACGCTTCTGAACTCACGGATGGCACAGACATCATCTACGACAGTAATTTTAAAACCGATTTTGTCAATTGTGACATCACTGATGATGTCATAATTGATTTTAACCATCTTTTCAAAACTGTAAATTTGACGATTCTGAACTCACGGATGGCACGGACATCATCTACGACAGTAATTTTAAAACCGATTATGTCAATTGTGACATCACTGATGATGTCATAATTGATTTTGACCATCTTTTCAAAACTGTAAAATTGACGCTTCTGAACTCACGGATGGCACGGACATCATCTACGACAGTAATTTTAAAACCGATAATGTCAATTGTGACATCACTGATGATGTCATAATTGATTTTAACCATCTTTTCAAAACTGTAAATTTGACGATTCTGAACTCACGGATGGCACGGACATCATCTACGACAGTAATTTTAAAACCGATTATGTCAATTGTGACATCACTGATGATGTCATAATTGATTTTGACAATCTTTTCAAAACTGTAAAATTGACGCTTCTGAACTCACGGATGGCACAGACATCATCTACGACAGTAATTTTAAAACCGATTTTGTCAATTGTGACATCACTGATGATGTCATAATTGATTTTGACCATCTTTTCAAAACTGTGAATTTGATGCTTCTGAACTCATGAATGGCACGGACATCATCTACGACAGTAATTTTAAAACCGATAATGTCAATTGTGACATCACTGATGATGTCATAATTGATTTTAACCATCTTTTCAAAACTGTAAAATTGACGCTTCTGAACTCACGGATGGCACGGACATCATCTACGACAGTAATTTTAAAACCGATAATGTCAATTGTGACATCACTGATGATGTCATAATTGATTTTAACCATCTTTTCAAAACAGTAAATTTGACGATTCTGAACTCACGGATGGCGCGGACATCATCTACGACAGTAATTTTAAAACCGATTATGTCAATTGTGACATCACTGATGATGTCATAATTGATTTTGACCATCTTTTCAAAACTGTAAAATTGACGCTTCTGAACTCACGGATGGCACGGACATCATCTACGACAGTAATTTTAAAACCGATAATGTCAATTGTGACATCACTGATGATGTCATAATTGATTTTAACCATCTTTTCAAAACTGTAAATTTGACGATTCTGAACTCACGGATGGCACGGACATCATCTACGACAGTAATTTTAAAACCGATTATGTCAATTGTGACATCACTGATGATGTCATAATTGATTTTAACCATCTTTTCAAAACTGTAAAATTGACGCTTCTGAACTCACGGATGGCACGGACAGCATCTACGACAGTAATTTTAAAACCGATTATGTCAATTGTGACATCACTGATGATGTCATAATTGATTTTGACCATCTTTTCAAAACTGTAAAATTGACGCTTCTGAACTCACGGATGTCACAGACATCATCTACGACAGTAATTTTAAAACCGATTATGTCAATTGTGACATCACAGATGATGTAATAATTGATTTCGACATCTTTTCAAAACTGTGAAATTGATGCTTCTGAACTCACGGATGGCACAGACATCATCTACGACAGTAATTTTAAAACCGAGAATGTCAATTGTGACATCACTGATGATGTCATAATTGATTTTAACCATCTTTTCAAAACTGTAAAATTGACGCTTCTGAACTCACGGATGGCACGGACATCATCTACGACAGTAATTTTAAAACCGATAATGTCAATTGTGACATCACTGATGATGTCATAATTGATTTTAACCATCTTTTCAAAACTGTAAATTTGACGATTCTGAACTCACGGACGGCACGGACATCATCTACGACAGTAATTTTAAAACCGATTATGTCAATTCTGACATCACTGATGATGTCATAATTGATTTTGACCAACTTTTCAAAACTGTAAAATTGACGCTTCTGAACTCACGGATGGCACAGACATCATCTACGACAGTAATTTTAAAACCGATTTTGTCAATTGTGACATCACTGATGATGTCATAATTGATTTTGACCATCTTTTCAAAACTGTAAAATTGACGCTTCTGAACTCACGGATGGCACAGACATCATCTACGACAGTAATTTTAAAACCGATTTTGTCAATTGTGACATCACTGATGATGTCATAATTGATTTTGACCATCTTTTCAAAACTGTGAAATTGATGCTTCTGAACTCACGAATGGCACGGACATCATCTACGACAGTAATTTTAAAACCGATAATGTCAATTGTCACATCACTGATGATGTCATAATTGATTTTGACCATCTTTTCAAAACTGTAAAATTGACGCTTCTGAACTCACGGATGGCACAGAATCATCTACGACAGTAATTTTAAAACCGATAATGTCAATTGTGACATCACTGATGATGTCATAATTGATTTTGACCATCTTTTCAAAACTGTAAAATTGACGCTTCTGAACTCACGGAGGGCACGGACTTCATCTACGACAGTAATTTTTAAACCGATTATGTCAATTGTGACATCACTGATGATGTCATAATTGATTTTGACAATCTTTTCAAAACTGTAAAATTGACACTTCTGAACTCACGGATGGCAGAGACATCATCTACGACAGTAATTTTAAAACCGATTATGTCAATTGTGACATCACTGATGATGTCATAATTGATTTTGACCATCTTTTCAAAACTGTAAAATTGACGCTTCTGAACTCACGGATGGCACAGACATCATCTACGACAGTAATTTTAAAACCGATTATGTCAATTGTGACATCACTGATGATGTCATAATTGATTTTGACCATCTTTTCAAAACTGTGAAATTGATGCTTCTGAACTCACGAATGGCACGGACATCATCTACGACAGTAATTTTAAAACCGATAATGTCAATTGTGACATCACTGATGATGTCATAATTGATTTTGACCCTCTTTTCAAAACTGTAAAATTGACGCTTCTGAACTCACGGATGGCACGGACATAATCTACGACAGTAATTTTAAAACCGATAATGTCAATTGTGACATCACTGATGATGTCATAATTGATTTTAACCATCTTTTTAAAACTGTAAATTTGACGATTCTGAACTCACGGATGGCACGGACATCATCTACGACAGTAATTTTAAAACCGATTATGTCAATTGTGACATCACTGATGATGTCATAATTGATTTTGACCATCTTTTCAAAACTGTAAAATTGACGCTTCTGAACTCACGGATGGCACGGACATCATCTACGACAGTAATTTTAAAACCGATAATGTCAATTGTGACATCACTGATGATGTCATAATTGATTTTAACCATCTTTTCAAAACTGTAAATTTGACGATTCTGAACTCACGGATGGCACGGACATCATCTACGACAGTAATTTTAAAACCGATTATGTCAATTGTGACATCACTGATGATGTCATAATTGATTTTGACCATCTTTTCAAAACTGTAAAATTGACGCTTCTGAACTCACTGATGGCACGGACTTCATCTACGACAGTAATTTTAAAACCGATTATGTCAATTGTGACATCACTGATGATGTCATAATTGATTTCGACATCTTTTCAAAACTGTGAAATTGATGCTTCTGAACTCACGAATGGCACAGACATCATCTACGACAGTAATTTTAAAACCGATAATGTCAATTGTGACATCACTGATGATGTCATAATTGATTTTAACCATCTTTTCAAAACTGTAAAATTGACGCTTCTGAACTCACGGATGGCACGGACATCATCTACGACAGTAATTTTAAAACCGATAATGTCAATTGTGACATCACTGATGATATCATAATTGATTTTAACCATCTTTTCAAAACTGTAAATTTGACGATTCTGAACTCACGGATGGCACGGACATCATCTACGACAGTAATTTTAAAACCGATTATGTCAATTGTGACATCACTGATGATGTCATAATTGATTTTGACCAACTTTTCAAAACTGTAAAATTGACGCTTCTGAACTCTCGGATGGCACAGACATCATCTACGACAGTAATTTTAAAACCGATTATGTCAATTGTGACATCACTGATGATGTCATAATTGATTTTGACCATCTTTTCAAAACTGTGAAATTGATGCTTCTGAACTCACGAATGGCACAGACATCATCTACGACAGTAATTTTAAAACCGATAATGTCAATTGTGACATCACTGATGATGTCATAATTGATTTTAACCATCTTTTCAAAACTGTAAAATTGACGCTTCTGAACTCACGGATGGCACGGACATCATCTACGACAGTAATTTTAAAACCGATAATGTCAATTGTGACATCACTGATGATGTCATAATTTATTTTAACCTCTTTTCAAAACTGTAAATTTGACGATTCTGAACTCACGGATGGCACGGACATCATCTACGACAGTAATTTTAAAACCGATTATGTCAATTGTGACATCACTGATGATGTCATAATTGATTTTGACCATCTTTTCAAAACTGTGAAATTGATGCTTCTGAACTCACGAATGGCACAGACATCATCTACGACAGTAATTTTAAAACCGATAATGTCAATTGTGACATCACTGATGATGTCATAATTGATTTTAACCATCTTTTCAAAACTGTAAAATTGACGCTTCTGAACTCACGGATGGCACGGACATCATCTACGACAGTAATTTTAAAACCGATAATGTCAATTGTGACATCACTGATGATGTCATAATTGATTTTAACCATCTTTTCAAAACTGTAAATTTGACGATTCTGAACTCACGGATGGCACGGACATCATCTACGACAGTAATTTTAAAACCAATTATGTCAATTGTGACATTACTGATGATGTCATAATTGATTTTGACCAACTTTTCAAAACTGTAAAATTGACGCTTCTGAACTCACGGATGGCACAGACATCATCTACGACAGTAATTTTAAAACCGATTATGTCAATTGTGACATCACTGATGATGTCATAATTGATTTTGACCATCTTTTCGAAACTGTGAAATTGATGCTTCTGAACTCACGAATGGCACGGACATCATCTACGACAGTAATTTTAAAACCGATAATGTCAATTGTGACATCACTGATGATGTCATAATTGATTTTAACCATCTTTTCAAAACTGTAAATTTGACGATTCTGAACTCACGGATGGCACAGACATCATCTAAGACAGTAATTTTTAAACAGATTATGTCAATTGTGACATCACTGATGATGTCATAATTGATTTTGACCAACTTTTCAAAACTGTAAAATTGACGCTTCTGAACTCACGGATGGCACAGACATCATCTACGACAGTAATTTTAAAACCGATTTTGTCAATTGTGACATCACTGATGATGTCATAATTGATTTTGACCATCTTTTCAAAACTGTAAAATTGACGCTTCTGAACTCACGGATGGCACAGACATCATCTATGACAGTAATTTTAAAACCGATTTTGTCAATTGTGACATCACTGATGATGTCATAATTGATTTTGACCATCTTTTCAAAACTGTGAAATTGATGCTTCTGAACTCACGAATGGCACGGACATCATCTACGACAGTAATTTTAAAACCGATAATGTCAATTGTGACATCACTGATGATGTCATAATTGATTTTAACCATCTTTTCAAAACTGTAAAATTGACGCTTCTGAACTCACGGAGGGCACGGACTTCATCTACGACAGTAATTTTAAAACCGATTATGTCAATTGTGACATCACTGATGATGTCATAATTGATTTTGACCATTTTTTCAAAACTGTAAAATTGACGCTTCTAAACTCACGGATGGCACAGACATCATCTAAGACAGTAATTTTTAAACAGATTATGTCAATTGTGACATCACTGATGATGTCATAATTGATTTTGACCATCTTTTCAAAACTGTAAAATTGACGCTTCTGAACTCACGGATGGCACAGAATCATCTACGACAGTAATTTTAAAACCGATAATGTCAATTGTGACATCACTGATGATGTCATAATTGATTTTGACCATCTTTTCAAAACTGTAAAATTGACGCTTCTGAACTCACGGAGGGCACGGACTTCATCTACGACAGTAATTTTAAAACCGATTATGTCAATTGTGACATCACTGATGATGTCATAATTGATTTTGACCATCTTTTCAAAACTGTAAAATTGACGCTTCTGAACTCACGGATGGCACAGACATCATCTACGACAGTAATTTTAAAACCGATTATGTCAATTGTGACATCACTGATGATGTCATAATTGATTTTGACCATCTTTTCAAAACTGTGAAATTGATGCTTCTGAACTCACGAATGGCACGGACATCATCTACGACAGTAATTTTAAAACCGATTATGTCAATTGTGACATCACTGATGATGTCATAATTGATTTTGACCATCTTTTCAAATCTGTAAATTTGACGATTCTGAACTCACGGATGGCACGGACATCATCTACGACAGTAATTTTAAAACCGATTATGGCAATTGTGACATCACTGATGATGTCATAATTGATTTCGACCATCTTTTCAAAACTGTAAAATTGATGCTTCTGAACTCACGAATGGCACGGACATCATATATGACAGTAATTTTAAAACCGATAATGTCAATTGTGACATCACTGATGATGTCATAATTGATTTTAACCATCTTTTCAAAACTGTAAAATTGACGCTTCTGAACTCACGGATGGCACGGACATCATCTACGACAGTAATTTTAAAACCGATTATGTCAATTGTGACATCACTGATGATGTCATAATTGATTTTGACCATCTTTTCAAAACTGTAAAATTGACGCTTCTGAACTCACGGATGGCACAGACATCATCTACGACAGTAATTTTAAAACCGATTATGTCAATTGTGACATCACTGATGATGTAATAATTGATTTCGACATCTTTTCAAAACTGTGAAATTGATGCTTCTGAACTCACGAATGGCACAGACATCATCTACGACAGTAATTTTAAAACCGATAATGTCAATTGTGACATCACTGATGATGTCATAATTGATTTTAACCATCTTTTCAAAACTGTAAAATTGACGCTTCTGAACTCACGGAGGGCACGGACTTCATCTACGACAGTAATTTTAAAACCGATTATGTCAATTGTGACATCATTGATGATGTCATAATTGATTTTGACCATTTTTTCAAAACTGTAAAATTGACGCTTCTGAACTCACGGATGGCACAGACATCATCTAAGACAGTAATTTTTAAACAGATTATGTCAATTGTGACATCACTGATGATGTCATAATTGATTTTGACCATCTTTTCAAAACTGTAAAATTGACGCTTCTGAACTCACGGATGGCACAGACATCATCTACGACAGTAATTTTAAAACCGATAATTTCAATTGTGACATCACTGATGATGTCATAATTGATTTTGACCATCTTTTCAAAACTGTAAAATTGACGCTTCTGAACTCACGGAGGGCACGGACTTCATCTACGACAGTAATTTTAAAACCGATTATGTCAATTGTGACATCATTGATGATGTCATAATTGATTTTGACCATCTTTTCAAATCTGTAAATTTGACGATTCTGAACTCACGGATGGCACAGACATCATCTACGACAGTAATTTTAAAACCGATTATGTCAATTGTGACATCACTGATGATGTCATAATTGATTTCGACCATCTTTTCAAAACTGTAAAATTGACGCTTCTGAACTCACGGATGGCACGGACATCATCTACGACAGTAATTTTAAAACCGATTATGTCAATTGTGACATCACTGATGATGTCATAATTGATTTTGACCATCTTTTCAAAACTGTAAAATTGACGCTTCTGAACTCACTGATGGCACGGACTTCATCTACGACAGTAATTTTAAAACCGATTATGTCAATTGTGACATCACTGATGATGTCATAATTGATTTTGACCATCTTTTCAAAACTGTAAAATTGACGCTTCTGAACTCACTGATGGCACGGACTTCATCTACGACAGTAATTTTAAAACCGATTATGTCAATTGTGACATCACTGATGATGTCATAATTGATTTCGACATCTTTTCAAAACTGTGAAATTGATGCTTCTGAACTCACGAATGGCACAGACATCATCTACGACAGTAATTTTAAAACCGATAATGTCAATTGTGACATCACTGATGATGTCATAATTGATTTTAACCATCTTTTCAAAACTGTAAAATTGACGCTTCTGAACTCACGGATGGCACGGACATCATCTACGACAGTAATTTCAAAACCGATAATGTCAATTGTGACATCACTGATGATGTCATAATTGATTTTGACCATTTTTTCAAAACTGTAAAATTGACGCTTCTGAACTCACGGATGGCACAGACATCATCTAAGACAGTAATTTTTAAACAGATTATGTCAATTGTGACATCACTGATGATGTCATAATTGATTTTGACCATCTTTTCAAAACTGTAAAATTGACGCTTCTGAACTCACGGATGGCACAGACATCATCTACGACAGTAATTTTAAAACCGATAATGTCAATTGTGACATCACTGATGATGTCATAATTGATTTTGACCATCTTTTCAAAACTGTAAAATTGACGCTTCTGAACTCACGGAGGGCACGGACTTCATCTACGACAGTAATTTTAAAACCGATTATGTCAATTGTGACATCATTGATGATGTCATAATTGATTTTGACCATCTTTTCAAATCTGTAAATTTGACGATTCTGAACTCACGGATGGCACAGACATCATCTACGACAGTAATTTTAAAACCGATTATGTCAATTGTGACATCACTGATGATGTCATAATTGATTTTGACCATCTTTTCAAATCTGTAAATTTGACGATTCTGAACTCACGGATGGCACGGACATCATCTACGACAGTAATTTTAAAACCGATTATGGCAATTGTGACATCACTGATGATGTCATAATTGATTTCGACCATCTTTTCAAAACTGTAAAATTGACGCTTCTGAACTCACGGATGGCACGGACATCATCTACGACAGTAATTTTAAAACCGATAATGTCTATTGTGACATCACTGATGATGTCATAATTGATTTTAACCATCTTTTCAAAACTGTAAATTTGACGATTCTGAACTCACGGATGGCACGGACATCATCTACGACAGTAATTTTAAAACCGATTATGTCAATTGTGACATCACTGATGATGTCATAATTGATTTTGACCATCTTTTCAAAACTGTAAAATTGACGCTTCTGAACTCACTGATGGCACGGACTTCATCTACGACAGTAATTTTAAAACCGATTATGTCAATTGTGACATCACTGATGATGTCATAATTGATTTCGACATCTTTTCAAAACTGTGAAATTGATGCTTCTGAACTCACGAATGGCACAGACATCATCTACGACAGTAATTTTAAAACCGATAATGTCAATTGTGACATCACTGATGATGTCATAATTGATTTTAACCATCTTTTCAAAACTGTAAAATTGACGCTTCTGAACTCACGGATGGCACGGACATCATCTACGACAGTAATTTTAAAACCGATAATGTCAATTGTGACATCACTGATGATGTCATAATTGATTTTAACCATCTTTTCAAAACTGTAAATTTGACGATTCTGAACTCACGGATGGCACGGACATCATCTACGACAGTAATTTTAAAACCGATTATGTCAATTGTGACATCACTGATGATGTCATAATTGATTTCGACATCTTTTCAAAACTGTGAAATTGATGCTTCTGAACTCACGAATGGCACAGACATCATCTACGACAGTAATTTTAAAACCGATAATGTCAATTGTGACATCACTGATGATGTCATAATTGATTTTAACCATCTTTTCAAAACTGTAAAATTGACGCTTCTGAACTCACGGATGGCACGGACATCATCTACGACAGTATTTTCAAAACCGATAATGTCAATTGTGACATCACTGATGATGTCATAATTGATTTTGACCATTTTTTCAAAACTGTAAAATTGACGCTTCTGAACTCACGGATGGCACAGACATCATCTAAGACAGTAATTTTTAAACAGATTATGTCAATTGTGACATCACTGATGATGTCATAATTGATTTTGACCATCTTTTCAAAACTGTAAAATTGACGCTTCTGAACTCACGGATGGCACAGACATCATCTACGACAGTAATTTTAAAACCGATAATGTCAATTGTGACATCACTGATGATGTCATAATTGATTTTGACCATCTTTTCAAAACTGTAAAATTGACGCTTCTGAACTCACGGAGGGCACGGACTTCATCTACGACAGTAATTTTAAAACAGATTATGTCAATTGTGACATCACTGATGATGTCATAATTGATTTTGACCATCTTTTCAAAACTGTAAAATTGACGCTTCTGAACTCACGGATGGCACAGACATCATCTACGACAGTAATTTTAAAACCGATTATGTCAATTGTGACATCACTGATGATGTCATAATTGATTTTGACCATCTTTTCAAAACTGTGAAATTGATGCTTCTGAACTCACGAATGGCACGGACATCATCTACGACAGTAATTTTAAAACCGATTATGTCAATTGTGACATCACTGATGATGTCATAATTGATTTTGACCATCTTTTCAAATCTGTAAATTTGACGATTCTGAACTCACGGATGGCACGGACATCATCTACGACAGTAATTTTAAAACCGATTATGGCAATTGTGACATCACTGATGATGTCATAATTGATTTCGACCATCTTTTCAAAACTGTAAAATTGATGCTTCTGAACTCACGAATGGCACGGACATCATATATGACAGTAATTTTAAAACCGATAATGTCAATTGTGACATCACTGATGATGTCATAATTGATTTTAACCATCTTTTCAAAACTGTAAAATTGACGCTTCTGAACTCACGGATGGCACGGACATCATCTACGACAGTAATTTTAAAACCGATTATGTCAATTGTGACATCACTGATGATGTCATAATTGATTTTGACCATCTTTTCAAAACTGTAAAATTGACGCTTCTGAACTCACGGATGGCACAGACATCATCTACGACAGTAATTTTAAAACCGATTATGTCAATTGTGACATCACTGATGATGTAATAATTGATTTCGACATCTTTTCAAAACTGTGAAATTGATGCTTCTGAACTCACGAATGGCACAGACATCATCTACGACAGTAATTTTAAAACCGATAATGTCAATTGTGACATCACTGATGATGTCATAATTGATTTTAACCATCTTTTCAAAACTGTAAAATTGACGCTTCTGAACTCACGGAGGGCACGGACTTCATCTACGACAGTAATTTTAAAACCGATTATGTCAATTGTGACATCATTGATGATGTCATAATTGATTTTGACCATTTTTTCAAAACTGTAAAATTGACGCTTCTGAACTCACGGATGGCACAGACATCATCTAAGACAGTAATTTTTAAACAGATTATGTCAATTGTGACATCACTGATGATGTCATAATTGATTTTGACCATCTTTTCAAAACTGTAAAATTGACGCTTCTGAACTCACGGATGGCACAGACATCATCTACGACAGTAATTTTAAAACCGATAATTTCAATTGTGACATCACTGATGATGTCATAATTGATTTTGACCATCTTTTCAAAACTGTAAAATTGACGCTTCTGAACTCACGGAGGGCACGGACTTCATCTACGACAGTAATTTTAAAACCGATTATGTCAATTGTGACATCATTGATGATGTCATAATTGATTTTGACCATCTTTTCAAATCTGTAAATTTGACGATTCTGAACTCACGGATGGCACAGACATCATCTACGACAGTAATTTTAAAACCGATTATGTCAATTGTGACATCACTGATGATGTCATAATTGATTTTGACCATCTTTTCAAATCTGTAAATTTGACGATTCTGAACTCACGGATGGCACGGACATCATCTACGACAGTAATTTTAAAACCGATTATGGCAATTGTGACATCACTGATGATGTCATAATTGATTTCGACCATCTTTTCAAAACTGTAAAATTGACGCTTCTGAACTCACGGATGGCACGGACATCATCTACGACAGTAATTTTAAAACCGATTATGTCAATTGTGACATCACTGATGATGTCATAATTGATTTTGACCATCTTTTCAAAACTGTAAAATTGACGCTTCTGAACTCACTGATGGCACGGACTTCATCTACGACAGTAATTTTAAAACCGATTATGTCAATTGTGACATCACTGATGATGTCATAATTGATTTTGACCATCTTTTCAAAACTGTAAAATTGACGCTTCTGAACTCACTGATGGCACGGACTTCATCTACGACAGTAATTTTAAAACCGATTATGTCAATTGTGACATCACTGATGATGTCATAATTGATTTCGACATCTTTTCAAAACTGTGAAATTGATGCTTCTGAACTCACGAATGGCACAGACATCATCTACGACAGTAATTTTAAAACCGATAATGTCAATTGTGACATCACTGATGATGTCATAATTGATTTTAACCATCTTTTCAAAACTGTAAAATTGACGCTTCTGAACTCACGGATGGCACGGACATCATCTACGACAGTAATTTCAAAACCGATAATGTCAATTGTGACATCACTGATGATGTCATAATTGATTTTGACCATTTTTTCAAAACTGTAAAATTGACGCTTCTGAACTCACGGATGGCACAGACATCATCTAAGACAGTAATTTTTAAACAGATTATGTCAATTGTGACATCACTGATGATGTCATAATTGATTTTGACCATCTTTTCAAAACTGTAAAATTGACGCTTCTGAACTCACGGATGGCACAGACATCATCTACGACAGTAATTTTAAAACCGATAATGTCAATTGTGACATCACTGATGATGTCATAATTGATTTTGACCATCTTTTCAAAACTGTAAAATTGACGCTTCTGAACTCACGGAGGGCACGGACTTCATCTACGACAGTAATTTTAAAACCGATTATGTCAATTGTGACATCATTGATGATGTCATAATTGATTTTGACCATCTTTTCAAATCTGTAAATTTGACGATTCTGAACTCACGGATGGCACAGACATCATCTACGACAGTAATTTTAAAACCGATTATGTCAATTGTGACATCACTGATGATGTCATAATTGATTTTGACCATCTTTTCAAATCTGTAAATTTGACGATTCTGAACTCACGGATGGCACGGACATCATCTACGACAGTAATTTTAAAACCGATTATGGCAATTGTGACATCACTGATGATGTCATAATTGATTTCGACCATCTTTTCAAAACTGTAAAATTGACGCTTCTGAACTCACGGATGGCACGGACATCATCTACGACAGTAATTTTAAAACCGATAATGTCTATTGTGACATCACTGATGATGTCATAATTGATTTTAACCATCTTTTCAAAACTGTAAATTTGACGATTCTGAACTTACGGATGGCACGGACATCATCTACGACAGTAATTTTAAAACCGATTATGTCAATTGTGACATCACTGATGATGTCATAATTGATTTTGACCATCTTTTCAAAACTGTAAAATTGACGCTTCTGAACTCACTGATGGCACGGACTTCATCTACGACAGTAATTTTAAAACCGATTATGTCAATTGTGACATCACTGATGATGTCATAATTGATTTCGACATCTTTTCAAAACTGTGAAATTGATGCTTCTGAACTCACGAATGGCACAGACATCATCTACGACAGTAATTTTAAAACCGATAATGTCAATTGTGACATCACTGATGATGTCATAATTGATTTTAACCATCTTTTCAAAACTGTAAAATTGACGCTTCTGAACTCACGGATGGCACGGACATCATCTACGACAGTGTTTTTAAAACCGATAATGTCAATTGTGACATCACTGATGATGTCATAATTGATTTTAACCATCTTTTCAAAACTGTAAATTTGACGATTCTGAACTCACGGATGGCACGGACATCATCTACGACAGTAATTTTAAAACCGATTATGTCAATTGTGACATCACTGATGATGTCATAATTGATTTCGACATCTTTTCAAAACTGTGAAATTGATGCTTCTGAACTCACGAATGGCACAGACATCATCTACGACAGTAATTTTAAAACCGATAATGTCAATTGTGACATCACTGATGATGTCATAATTGATTTTAACCATCTTTTCAAAACTGTAAAATTGACGCTTCTGAACTCACGGATGGCACGGACATCATCTACGACAGTATTTTCAAAACCGATAATGTCAATTGTGACATCACTGATGATGTCATAATTGATTTTGACCATTTTTTCAAAACTGTAAAATTGACGCTTCTGAACTCACGGATGGCACAGACATCATCTAAGACAGTAATTTTTAAACAGATTATGTCAATTGTGACATCACTGATGATGTCATAATTGATTTTGACCATCTTTTCAAAACTGTAAAATTGACGCTTCTGAACTCACGGATGGCACAGACATCATCTACGACAGTAATTTTAAAACCGATAATGTCAATTGTGACATCACTGATGATGTCATAATTGATTTTGACCATCTTTTCAAAACTGTAAAATTGACGCTTCTGAACTCACGGAGGGCACGGACTTCATCTACGACAGTAATTTTAAAACCGATTATGTCAATTGTGACATCATTGATGATGTCATAATTGATTTTGACCATCTTTTCAAATCTGTAAATTTGACGATTCTGAACTCACGGATGGCACAGACATCATCTACGACAGTAATTTTAAAACCGATTATGTCAATTGTGACATCACTGATGATGTCATAATTGATTTTGACCATCTTTTCAAATCTGTAAATTTGACGATTCTGAACTCACGGATGGCACGGACATCATCTACGACAGTAATTTTAAAACCGATTATGGCAATTGTGACATCACTGATGATGTCATAATTGATTTCGACCATCTTTTCAAAACTGTAAAATTGACGCTTCTGAACTCACGGATGGCACGGACATCATCTACGACAGTAATTTTAAAACCGATAATGTCTATTGTGACATCACTGATGATGTCATAATTGATTTTGACCATCTTTTCAAAACTGTAAAATTGACGCTTCTGAACTCACTGATGGCACGGACTTCATCTACGACAGTAATTTTAAAACCGATTATGTCAATTGTGACATCACTGATGATGTCATAATTGATTTTGACCATCTTTTCAAAACTGTAAAATTGACGCTTCTGAACTCACTGATGGCACGGACTTCATCTACGACAGTAATTTTAAAACCGATTATGTCAATTGTGACATCACTGATGATGTCATAATTGATTTCGACATCTTTTCAAAACTGTGAAATTGATGCTTCTGAACTCACGAATGGCACAGACATCATCTACGACAGTAATTTTAAAACCGATAATGTCAATTGTGACATCACTGATGATGTCATAATTGATTTTAACCATCTTTTCAAAACTGTAAAATTGACGCTTCTGAACTCACGGATGGCACGGACATCATCTACGACAGTAATTTCAAAACCGATAATGTCAATTGTGACATCACTGATGATGTCATAATTGATTTTGACCATTTTTTCAAAACTGTAAAATTGACGCTTCTGAACTCACGGATGGCACAGACATCATCTAAGACAGTAATTTTTAAACAGATTATGTCAATTGTGACATCACTGATGATGTCATAATTGATTTTGACCATCTTTTCAAAACTGTAAAATTGACGCTTCTGAACTCACGGATGGCACAGACATCATCTACGACAGTAATTTTAAAACCGATAATGTCAATTGTGACATCACTGATGATGTCATAATTGATTTTGACCATCTTTTCAAAACTGTAAAATTGACGCTTCTGAACTCACGGAGGGCACGGACTTCATCTACGACAGTAATTTTAAAACCGATTATGTCAATTGTGACATCATTGATGATGTCATAATTGATTTTGACCATCTTTTCAAATCTGTAAATTTGACGATTCTGAACTCACGGATGGCACAGACATCATCTACGACAGTAATTTTAAAACCGATTATGTCAATTGTGACATCACTGATGATGTCATAATTGATTTTGACCATCTTTTCAAATCTGTAAATTTGACGATTCTGAACTCACGGATGGCACGGACATCATCTACGACAGTAATTTTAAAACCGATTATGGCAATTGTGACATCACTGATGATGTCATAATTGATTTCGACCATCTTTTCAAAACTGTAAAATTGACGCTTCTGAACTCACGGATGGCACGGACATCATCTACGACAGTAATTTTAAAACCGATAATGTCTATTGTGACATCACTGATGATGTCATAATTGATTTTAACCATCTTTTCAAAACTGTAAATTTGACGATTCTGAACTCACGGATGGCACGGACATCATCTACGACAGTAATTTTAAAACCGATTATGTCAATTGTGACATCACTGATGATGTCATAATTGATTTTGACCATCTTTTCAAAACTGTAAAATTGACGCTTCTGAACTCACTGATGGCACGGACTTCATCTACGACAGTAATTTTAAAACCGATTATGTCAATTGTGACATCACTGATGATGTCATAATTGATTTCGACATCTTTTCAAAACTGTGAAATTGATGCTTCTGAACTCACGAATGGCACAGACATCATCTACGACAGTAATTTTAAAACCGATAATGTCAATTGTGACATCACTGATGATGTCATAATTGATTTTAACCATCTTTTCAAAACTGTAAAATTGACGCTTCTGAACTCACGGATGGCACGGACATCATCTACGACAGTAATTTTAAAACCGATAATGTCAATTGTGACATCACTGATGATGTCATAATTGATTTTAACCATCTTTTCAAAACTGTAAATTTGACGATTCTGAACTCACGGATGGCACGGACATCATCTACGACAGTAATTTTAAAACCGATTATGTCAATTGTGACATCACTGATGATGTCATAATTGATTTCGACATCTTTTCAAAACTGTGAAATTGATGCTTCTGAACTCACGAATGGCACAGACATCATCTACGACAGTAATTTTAAAACCGATAATGTCAATTGTGACATCACTGATGATGTCATAATTGATTTTAACCATCTTTTCAAAACTGTAAAATTGACGCTTCTGAACTCACGGATGGCACGGACATCATCTACGACAGTATTTTCAAAACCGATAATGTCAATTGTGACATCACTGATGATGTCATAATTGATTTTGACCATTTTTTCAAAACTGTAAAATTGACGCTTCTGAACTCACGGATGGCACAGACATCATCTAAGACAGTAATTTTTAAACAGATTATGTCAATTGTGACATCACTGATGATGTCATAATTGATTTTGACCATCTTTTCAAAACTGTAAAATTGACGCTTCTGAACTCACGGATGGCACAGACATCATCTACGACAGTAATTTTAAAACCGATAATGTCAATTGTGACATCACTGATGATGTCATAATTGATTTTGACCATCTTTTCAAAACTGTAAAATTGACGCTTCTGAACTCACGGAGGGCACGGACTTCATCTACGACAGTAATTTTAAAACCGATTATGTCAATTGTGACATCATTGATGATGTCATAATTGATTTTGACCATCTTTTCAAATCTGTAAATTTGACGATTCTGAACTCACGGATGGCACAGACATCATCTACGACAGTAATTTTAAAACCGATTATGTCAATTGTGACATCACTGATGATGTCATAATTGATTTTGACCATCTTTTCAAATCTGTAAATTTGACGATTCTGAACTCACGGATGGCACGGACATCATCTACGACAGTAATTTTAAAACCGATTATGGCAATTGTGACATCACTGATGATGTCATAATTGATTTCGACCATCTTTTCAAAACTGTGAAATTGACGATTCTGAACTCACGGATGGCACGTACATCATCTACGACAGTAATTTTAAAACCGATAATGTCTATTGTGACATCACTGATGATGTCATAATTGATTTTAACCATCTTTTCAAAACTGTAAATTTGACGATTCTGAACTCACGGATGGCACGGACATCATCTACGACAGTAATTTTAAAACCGATTATGTCAATTGTGACATCACTGATGATGTCATAATTGATTTTGACCATCTTTTCAAAACTGTAAAATTGACGCTTCTGAACTCACTGATGGCACGGACTTCATCTACGACAGTAATTTTAAAACCGATTATGTCAATTGTGACATCACTGATGATGTCATAATTGATTTCGACATCTTTTCAAAACTGTGAAATTGATGCTTCTGAACTCACGAATGGCACAGACATCATCTACGACAGTAATTTTAAAACCGATAATGTCAATTGTGACATCACTGATGATGTCATAATTGATTTTAACCATCTTTTCAAAACTGTAAAATTGACGCTTCTGAACTCACGGATGGCACAGACATCATCTACGACAGTAATTTTAAAACCGATAATGTCAATTGTGACATCACTGATGATGTCATAATTGATTTTAACCATCTTTTCAAAACTGTAAAATTGACGCTTCTGAACTCACGGATGGCACGGACATCATCTACGACAGTAATTTTAAAACCGATAATGTCAATTGTGACATCACTGATGATGTCATAATTGATTTTAACCATCTTTTCAAAACTGTAAATTTGACGATTCTGAACTCACGGATGGCACGGACATCATCTACGACAGTAATTTTAAAACCGATTATGTCAATTGTGACATCACTGATGATGTCATAATTGATTTTGACCATCTTTTCAAAACTGTAAAATTGATGCTTCTGAACTCACGGATGTCACAGACATCATCTACGACAGTAATTTTAAAACCGATTATGTCAATTGTGACATCACTGATGATGTCATAATTGATTTTGACCAACTTTTCAAAACTGTAAAATTGACGCTTCTGAACTCACGGATGGCACAGACATCATCTACGACAGTAATTTTAAAACCGATTATGTCAATTGTGACATCACTGATGATGTCATAATTGATTTTGACAATCTTTTCAAAACTGTAAAATTGACGCTTCTGAACTCACGGATGGCAGAGACATCATCTACGACAGTAATTTTAAAACCGATTATGTCAATTGTGACATCACCGATGATGTCATAATTGATTTTGACCATCTTTTCAAAACTGTAAAATTGACGCTTCTGAACTCACGGATGGCACAGACATCATCTACGACAGTAATTTTAAAACCGATTATGTCAATTGTGACATCACTGATGATGTCATAATTGATTTTGACCATCTTTTCAAAACTGTGAAATTGATGCTTCTGAACTCACGAATGGCACGGACAACATCTACGACAGTAATTTTAAAACCGATAATGTCAATTGTGACATCACTGATGATGTCATAATTGATTTTAACCATCTTTTCAAAACTATAAAATTGACGCTTCTGAACTCACGGATGGCACGGACATCATCTACGACAGTAATTTTAAAACCGATAATGTCAATTGTGACATCACTGATGATGTCATAATTGATTTTGACCATCTTTTCAAAACTGTAAATTTGACGATTCTGAACTCACGGATGGCACGGACATCATCTACGACAGTAATTTTAAAACCGATTATGTCAATTGTGACATCACTGATGATGTCATAATTGATTTTGACCATCTTTTCAAAACTGTAAAATTGACGCTTCTGAACTCACGGATGGCACGGACATCATCTACGACAGTAATTTTAAAACCGATAATGTCAATTGTGACATCACTGATGATGTCATAATTGATTTTAACCATCTTTTCAAAACTGTAAATTTGACGATTCTGAACTCACGGATGGCACGGACATCATCTACGACAGTAATTTTAAAACCGATTATGTCAATTGTGACATCACTGATGATGTCATAATTGATTTTGACCATCTTTTCAAAACTGTAAAATTGACGCTTCTGAACTCACTGATGGCACGGACTTCATCTACGACAGTAATTTTAAAACCGATTATGTCAATTGTGACATCACTGATGATGTCATAATTGATTTCGACATCTTTTCAAAACTGTGAAATTGATGCTTCTGAACTCACGAATGGCACAGACATCATCTACGACAGTAATTTTAAAACCGATAATGTCAATTGTGACATCACTGATGATGTCATAATTGATTTTAACCATCTTTTCAAAACTGTAAAATTGACGCTTCTGAACTCACGGATGGCACGGACATCATCTACGACAGTAATTTTAAAACCGATAATGTCAATTGTGACATCACTGATGATGTCATAATTGATTTTAACCATCTTTTCAAAACTGTAAATTTGACGATTCTGAACTCACGGATGGCACGGACATCATCTACGACAGTAATTTTAAAACCGATTATGGCAATTGTGACATCACTGATGATGTCATAATTGATTTCGACCATCTTTTCAAAACTGTGAAATTGACGATTCTGAACTCACGGATGGCACGTACATCATCTACGACAGTAATTTTAAAACCGATAATGTCTATTGTGACATCACTGATGATGTCATAATTGATTTTAACCATCTTTTCAAAACTGTAAATTTGACGATTCTGAACTCACGGATGGCACGGACATCATCTACGACAGTAATTTTAAAACCGATTATGTCAATTGTGACATCACTGATGATGTCATAATTGATTTTGACCATCTTTTCAAAACTGTAAAATTGACGCTTCTGAACTCACTGATGGCACGGACTTCATCTACGACAGTAATTTTAAAACCGATTATGTCAATTGTGACATCACTGATGATGTCATAATTGATTTCGACATCTTTTCAAAACTGTGAAATTGATGCTTCTGAACTCACGAATGGCACAGACATCATCTACGACAGTAATTTTAAAACCGATAATGTCAATTGTGACATCACTGATGATGTCATAATTGATTTTAACCATCTTTTCAAAACTGTAAAATTGACGCTTCTGAACTCACGGATGGCACAGACATCATCTACGACAGTAATTTTAAAACCGATAATGTCAATTGTGACATCACTGATGATGTCATAATTGATTTTAACCATCTTTTCAAAACTGTAAAATTGACGCTTCTGAACTCACGGATGGCACGGACATCATCTACGACAGTAATTTTAAAACCGATAATGTCAATTGTGACATCACTGATGATGTCATAATTGATTTTAACCATCTTTTCAAAACTGTAAATTTGACGATTCTGAACTCACGGATGGCACGGACATCATCTACGACAGTAATTTTAAAACCGATTATGTCAATTGTGACATCACTGATGATGTCATAATTGATTTTGACCATCTTTTCAAAACTGTAAAATTGATGCTTCTGAACTCACGGATGTCACAGACATCATCTACGACAGTAATTTTAAAACCGATTATGTCAATTGTGACATCACTGATGATGTCATAATTGATTTTGACCAACTTTTCAAAACTGTAAAATTGACGCTTCTGAACTCACGGATGGCACAGACATCATCTACGACAGTAATTTTAAAACCGATTATGTCAATTGTGACATCACTGATGATGTCATAATTGATTTTGACAATCTTTTCAAAACTGTAAAATTGACGCTTCTGAACTCACGGATGGCAGAGACATCATCTACGACAGTAATTTTAAAACCGATTATGTCAATTGTGACATCACCGATGATGTCATAATTGATTTTGACCATCTTTTCAAAACTGTAAAATTGACGCTTCTGAACTCACGGATGGCACAGACATCATCTACGACAGTAATTTTAAAACCGATTATGTCAATTGTGACATCACTGATGATGTCATAATTGATTTTGACCATCTTTTCAAAACTGTGAAATTGATGCTTCTGAACTCACGAATGGCACGGACAACATCTACGACAGTAATTTTAAAACCGATAATGTCAATTGTGACATCACTGATGATGTCATAATTGATTTTAACCATCTTTTCAAAACTATAAAATTGACGCTTCTGAACTCACGGATGGCACGGACATCATCTACGACAGTAATTTTAAAACCGATAATGTCAATTGTGACATCACTGATGATGTCATAATTGATTTTGACCATCTTTTCAAAACTGTAAATTTGACGATTCTGAATTCACGGATGGCACGGACATCATCTACGACAGTAATTTTAAAACCGATTATGTCAATTGTGACATCACTGATGATGTCATAATTGATTTTGACCATCTTTTCAAAACTGTAAAATTGACGCTTCTGAACTCACGGATGGCACGGACATCATCTACGACAGTAATTTTAAAACCGATAATGTCAATTGTGACATCACTGATGATGTCATAATTGATTTTAACCATCTTTTCAAAACTGTAAATTTGACGATTCTGAACTCACGGATGGCACGGACATCATCTACGACAGTAATTTTAAAACCGATTATGTCAATTGTGACATCACTGATGATGTCATAATTGATTTTGACCATCTTTTCAAAACTGTAAAATTGACGCTTCTGAACTCACTGATGGCACGGACTTCATCTACGACAGTAATTTTAAAACCGATTATGTCAATTGTGACATCACTGATGATGTCATAATTGATTTCGACATCTTTTCAAAACTGTGAAATTGATGCTTCTGAACTCACGAATGGCACAGACATCATCTACGACAGTAATTTTAAAACCGATAATGTCAATTGTGACATCACTGATGATGTCATAATTGATTTTAACCATCTTTTCAAAACTGTAAAATTGACGCTTCTGAACTCACGGATGGCACGGACATCATCTACGACAGTAATTTTAAAACCGATAATGTCAATTGTGACATCACTGATGATGTCATAATTGATTTTAACCATCTTTTCAAAACTGTAAATTTGACGATTCTGAACTCACGGATGGCACGGACATCATCTACGACAGTAATTTTAAAACCGATTATGTCAATTGTGACATCACTGATGATGTCATAATTGATTTTGACCAACTTTTCAAAACTGTAAAATTTACGCTTCTGAACTCACGGATGGCACAGACATCATCTACGACAGTAATTTTAAAACCGATTATGTCAATTGTGACATCACTGATGATGTCATAATTGATTTTGACCATCTTTTCAAAACTGTGAAATTGATGCTTCTGAACTCACGAATGGCACGGACATCATCTACGACAGTAATTTTAAAACCGATAATGTCAATTGTGACATCACTGATGATGTCATAATTGATTTTAACCATCTTTTCAAAACTGTAAATTTGACGATTCTGAACTCACGGATGGCACGGACATCATCTACGTCAGTAATTTTGAAACCGATTATGTCAATTGTGACATCACTGATGATGTCATAATTGATTTTGACCATCTTTTCAAAACTGTAAAATTGACGCTTCTGAACTCACGGATGGCACAGACATCATCTACGACAGTAATTTTAAAACCGATTATGTCAAATGTGACATCACTGATGATGTCATAAATGATTTTAAGCATCTTTTCAACACTGTAAATTTGACGATTCTGAACTCACGGATGGCACGGACATCATCTACGACAGTAATTTTAAAACCGATTATGTCAATTGTGACATCAATGATGATGTCATAATTGATTTTAACCATCTTTTCAAAACTGTAAAATTGACGCTTCTGAACTCACGGATGGCACGGACATCATCTACGACAGTAATTTTAAAACCGATTATGTCAATTGTGACATCACTGATGATGTCATAATTGATTTTGACCATTTTTTCAAAACTGTAAAATTGACGCTTCTGAACTCACGGATGGCACAGACATCATCTAAGACAGTAATTTTTAAACAGATTATGTCAATTGTGACATCACTGATGATGTCATAATTGATTTTAACCATCTTTTCAAAACTGTAAAATTGACGCTTCTGAACTCACGGATGGCACGGACATCATCTACGACAGTAATTTTAAAACCGATTATGTCAATTGTGACATCACTGATGATGTCATAATTGATTTTGACCAACTTTTCAAAACTGTAAAATTGACGCTTCTGAACTCACGGATGGCACAGACATCATCTACGACAGTAATTTTAAAACCGATTATGTCAATTGTGACATCACTGATGATGTCATAATTGATTTTGACCATCTTTTCAAAACTGTGAAATTGATGCTTCTGAACTCACGAATGGCACGGACATCATCTACGACAGTAATTTTAAAACCGATAATGTCAATTGTGACATCACTGATGATGTCATAATTGATTTTAACCATCTTTTCAAAACTGTAAATTTGACGATTCTGAACTCACGGATGGCACGGACATCATCTACGTCAGTAATTTTAAAACCGATTATGTCAATTGTGACATCACTGATGATGTCATAATTGATTTTGACCATCTTTTCAAAACTGTAAAATTGACGCTTCTGAACTCACGGATGGCACAGACATCATCTACGACAGTAATTTTAAAACCGATTATGTCAAATGTGACATCACTGATGATGTCATAAATGATTTTAAGCATCTTTTCAAAACTGTAAATTTGACGATTCTGAACTCACGGATGGCACGGACATCATCTACGACAGTAATTTTAAAACCGATTATGTCAATTGTGACATCAATGATGATGTCATAATTGATTTTAACCATCTTTTCAAAACTGTAAAATTGACGCTTCTGAACTCACGGATGGCACGGACATCATCTACGACAGTAATTTTAAAACCGATTATGGCAATTGTGACATCACTGATGATGTCATAATTGATTTTGACCATTTTTTCAAAACTGTAAAATTGACGCTTCTGAACTCACGGATGGCACAGACATCATCTAAGACAGTAATTTTTAAACAGATTATGTCAATTGTGACATCACTGATGATGTCATAATTGATTTTGACCATCTTTTCAAAACTGTAAAATTGACGCTTCTGAACTCACGGATGGCACAGAATCATCTACGACAGTAATTTTAAAACCAATAATGTCAATTGTGACATCACTGATGATGTCATAATTGATTTTGACCATCTTTTCAAAACTGTAAAATTGACGCTTCTGAACTCACGGAGGGCACGGACTTCATCTACGACAGTAATTTTAAAACCGATTATGTCAATTGTGACATCACTGATGATGTCATAATTGATTTTGACCATCTTTTCAAATCTGTAAATTTGACGATTCTGAACTCACGGATGGCACAGACATCATCTACGACAGTAATTTTAAAACCGATTTATGTCAATTGTGACATCACTGATGATGTCATAATTGATTTTGACCATCTTTTCAAATCTGTAAATTTGACGATTCTGAACTCACGGATGGCACGGACATCATCTACGACAGTAATTTTAAAACCGATTATGGCAATTGTGACATCACTGATGATGTCATAATTGATTTCGACCATCTTTTCAAAACTGTAAAATTGATGCTTCTGAACTCACGAATGGCACGGACATCATCTATGACAGTAATTTTAAAACCGATAATGTCAATTGTGACATCACTGATGATGTCATAATTGATTTTAACCATCTTTTCAAAACTGTAAAATTGACGCTTCTGAACTCACGGATGGCACGGACATCATCTACGACAGTAATTTTAAAACCGATTATGTCAATTGTGACATCACTGATGATGTCATAATTGATTTTGACCATCTTTTCAAAACTGTAAAATTGACGCTTCTGAACTCACTGATGGCACGGACTTCATCTACGACAGTAATTTTAAAACCGATTATGTCAATTGTGACATCACTGATGATGTCATAATTGATTTCGACATCTTTTCAAAACTGTGAAATTGATGCTTCTGAACTCACGAATGGCACAGACATCATCTACGACAGTAATTTTAAAACCGATAATGTCAATTGTGACATCACTGATGATGTCATAATTGATTTTAACCATCTTTTCAAAACTGTAAAATTGACGCTTCTGAACTCACGGATGGCACGGACATCATCTACGACAGTAATTTTAAAACCGATAATGTCAATTGTGACATCACTGATGATGTCATAATTGATTTTAACCATCTTTTCAAAACTGTAAATTTGACGATTCTGAACTCACGGATGGCACGGACATCATCTACGACAGTAATTTTAAAACCGATTATGTCAATTGTGACATCACTGATGATGTCATAATTGATTTCGACATCTTTTCAAAACTGTGAAATTGATGCTTCTGAACTCACGAATGGCACAGACATCATCTACGACAGTAATTTTAAAACCGATAATGTCAATTGTGACATCACTGATGATGTCATAATTGATTTTAACCATCTTTTCAAAACTGTAAAATTGACGCTTCTGAACTCACGGATGGCACGGACATCATCTACGACAGTATTTTCAAAACCGATAATGTCAATTGTGACATCACTGATGATGTCATAATTGATTTTGACCATTTTTTCAAAACTGTAAAATTGACGCTTCTGAACTCACGGATGGCACAGACATCATCTAAGACAGTAATTTTTAAACAGATTATGTCAATTGTGACATCACTGATGATGTCATAATTGATTTTGACCATCTTTTCAAAACTGTAAAATTGACGCTTCTGAACTCACGGATGGCACAGACATCATCTACGACAGTAATTTTAAAACCGATAATGTCAATTGTGACATCACTGATGATGTCATAATTGATTTTGACCATCTTTTCAAAACTGTAAAATTGACGCTTCTGAACTCACGGAGGGCACGGACTTCATCTACGACAGTAATTTTAAAACCGATTATGTCAATTGTGACATCATTGATGATGTCATAATTGATTTTGACCATCTTTTCAAATCTGTAAATTTGACGATTCTGAACTCACGGATGGCACAGACATCATCTACGACAGTAATTTTAAAACCGATTATGTCAATTGTGACATCACTGATGATGTCATAATTGATTTTGACCATCTTTTCAAATCTGTAAATTTGACGATTCTGAACTCACGGATGGCACGGACATCATCTACGACAGTAATTTTAAAACCGATTATGGCAATTGTGACATCACTGATGATGTCATAATTGATTTCGACCATCTTTTCAAAACTGTGAAATTGACGATTCTGAACTCACGGATGGCACGTACATCATCTACGACAGTAATTTTAAAACCGATAATGTCTATTGTGACATCACTGATGATGTCATAATTGATTTTAACCATCTTTTCAAAACTGTAAATTTGACGATTCTGAACTCACGGATGGCACGGACATCATCTACGACAGTAATTTTAAAACCGATTATGTCAATTGTGACATCACTGATGATGTCATAATTGATTTTGACCATCTTTTCAAAACTGTAAAATTGACGCTTCTGAACTCACTGATGGCACGGACTTCATCTACGACAGTAATTTTAAAACCGATTATGTCAATTGTGACATCACTGATGATGTCATAATTGATTTCGACATCTTTTCAAAACTGTGAAATTGATGCTTCTGAACTCACGAATGGCACAGACATCATCTACGACAGTAATTTTAAAACCGATAATGTCAATTGTGACATCACTGATGATGTCATAATTGATTTTAACCATCTTTTCAAAACTGTAAAATTGACGCTTCTGAACTCACGGATGGCACAGACATCATCTACGACAGTAATTTTAAAACCGATAATGTCAATTGTGACATCACTGATGATGTCATAATTGATTTTAACCATCTTTTCAAAACTGTAAAATTGACGCTTCTGAACTCACGGATGGCACGGACATCATCTACGACAGTAATTTTAAAACCGATAATGTCAATTGTGACATCACTGATGATGTCATAATTGATTTTAACCATCTTTTCAAAACTGTAAATTTGACGATTCTGAACTCACGGATGGCACGGACATCATCTACGACAGTAATTTTAAAACCGATTATGTCAATTGTGACATCACTGATGATGTCATAATTGATTTTGACCATCTTTTCAAAACTGTAAAATTGATGCTTCTGAACTCACGGATGTCACAGACATCATCTACGACAGTAATTTTAAAACCGATTATGTCAATTGTGACATCACTGATGATGTCATAATTGATTTTGACCAACTTTTCAAAACTGTAAAATTGACGCTTCTGAACTCACGGATGGCACAGACATCATCTACGACAGTAATTTTAAAACCGATTATGTCAATTGTGACATCACTGATGATGTCATAATTGATTTTGACAATCTTTTCAAAACTGTAAAATTGACGCTTCTGAACTCACGGATGGCAGAGACATCATCTACGACAGTAATTTTAAAACCGATTATGTCAATTGTGACATCACCGATGATGTCATAATTGATTTTGACCATCTTTTCAAAACTGTAAAATTGACGCTTCTGAACTCACGGATGGCACAGACATCATCTACGACAGTAATTTTAAAACCGATTATGTCAATTGTGACATCACTGATGATGTCATAATTGATTTTGACCATCTTTTCAAAACTGTGAAATTGATGCTTCTGAACTCACGAATGGCACGGACAACATCTACGACAGTAATTTTAAAACCGATAATGTCAATTGTGACATCACTGATGATGTCATAATTGATTTTAACCATCTTTTCAAAACTATAAAATTGACGCTTCTGAACTCACGGATGGCACGGACATCATCTACGACAGTAATTTTAAAACCGATAATGTCAATTGTGACATCACTGATGATGTCATAATTGATTTTGACCATCTTTTCAAAACTGTAAATTTGACGATTCTGAACTCACGGATGGCACGGACATCATCTACGACAGTAATTTTAAAACCGATTATGTCAATTGTGACATCACTGATGATGTCATAATTGATTTTGACCATCTTTTCAAAACTGTAAAATTGACGCTTCTGAACTCACGGATGGCACGGACATCATCTACGACAGTAATTTTAAAACCGATAATGTCAATTGTGACATCACTGATGATGTCATAATTGATTTTAACCATCTTTTCAAAACTGTAAATTTGACGATTCTGAACTCACGGATGGCACGGACATCATCTACGACAGTAATTTTAAAACCGATTATGTCAATTGTGACATCACTGATGATGTCATAATTGATTTTGACCATCTTTTCAAAACTGTAAAATTGACGCTTCTGAACTCACTGATGGCACGGACTTCATCTACGACAGTAATTTTAAAACCGATTATGTCAATTGTGACATCACTGATGATGTCATAATTGATTTCGACATCTTTTCAAAACTGTGAAATTGATGCTTCTGAACTCACGAATGGCACAGACATCATCTACGACAGTAATTTTAAAACCGATAATGTCAATTGTGACATCACTGATGATGTCATAATTGATTTTAACCATCTTTTCAAAACTGTAAAATTGACGCTTCTGAACTCACGGATGGCACGGACATCATCTACGACAGTAATTTTAAAACCGATAATGTCAATTGTGACATCACTGATGATGTCATAATTGATTTTAACCATCTTTTCAAAACTGTAAATTTGACGATTCTGAACTCACGGATGGCACGGACATCATCTACGACAGTAATTTTAAAACCGATTATGGCAATTGTGACATCACTGATGATGTCATAATTGATTTCGACCATCTTTTCAAAACTGTGAAATTGACGATTCTGAACTCACGGATGGCACGTACATCATCTACGACAGTAATTTTAAAACCGATAATGTCTATTGTGACATCACTGATGATGTCATAATTGATTTTAACCATCTTTTCAAAACTGTAAATTTGACGATTCTGAACTCACGGATGGCACGGACATCATCTACGACAGTAATTTTAAAACCGATTATGTCAATTGTGACATCACTGATGATGTCATAATTGATTTTGACCATCTTTTCAAAACTGTAAAATTGACGCTTCTGAACTCACTGATGGCACGGACTTCATCTACGACAGTAATTTTAAAACCGATTATGTCAATTGTGACATCACTGATGATGTCATAATTGATTTCGACATCTTTTCAAAACTGTGAAATTGATGCTTCTGAACTCACGAATGGCACAGACATCATCTACGACAGTAATTTTAAAACCGATAATGTCAATTGTGACATCACTGATGATGTCATAATTGATTTTAACCATCTTTTCAAAACTGTAAAATTGACGCTTCTGAACTCACGGATGGCACAGACATCATCTACGACAGTAATTTTAAAACCGATAATGTCAATTGTGACATCACTGATGATGTCATAATTGATTTTAACCATCTTTTCAAAACTGTAAAATTGACGCTTCTGAACTCACGGATGGCACGGACATCATCTACGACAGTAATTTTAAAACCGATAATGTCAATTGTGACATCACTGATGATGTCATAATTGATTTTAACCATCTTTTCAAAACTGTAAATTTGACGATTCTGAACTCACGGATGGCACGGACATCATCTACGACAGTAATTTTAAAACCGATTATGTCAATTGTGACATCACTGATGATGTCATAATTGATTTTGACCATCTTTTCAAAACTGTAAAATTGATGCTTCTGAACTCACGGATGTCACAGACATCATCTACGACAGTAATTTTAAAACCGATTATGTCAATTGTGACATCACTGATGATGTCATAATTGATTTTGACCAACTTTTCAAAACTGTAAAATTGACGCTTCTGAACTCACGGATGGCACAGACATCATCTACGACAGTAATTTTAAAACCGATTATGTCAATTGTGACATCACTGATGATGTCATAATTGATTTTGACAATCTTTTCAAAACTGTAAAATTGACGCTTCTGAACTCACGGATGGCAGAGACATCATCTACGACAGTAATTTTAAAACCGATTATGTCAATTGTGACATCACCGATGATGTCATAATTGATTTTGACCATCTTTTCAAAACTGTAAAATTGACGCTTCTGAACTCACGGATGGCACAGACATCATCTACGACAGTAATTTTAAAACCGATTATGTCAATTGTGACATCACTGATGATGTCATAATTGATTTTGACCATCTTTTCAAAACTGTGAAATTGATGCTTCTGAACTCACGAATGGCACGGACAACATCTACGACAGTAATTTTAAAACCGATAATGTCAATTGTGACATCACTGATGATGTCATAATTGATTTTAACCATCTTTTCAAAACTATAAAATTGACGCTTCTGAACTCACGGATGGCACGGACATCATCTACGACAGTAATTTTAAAACCGATAATGTCAATTGTGACATCACTGATGATGTCATAATTGATTTTGACCATCTTTTCAAAACTGTAAATTTGACGATTCTGAATTCACGGATGGCACGGACATCATCTACGACAGTAATTTTAAAACCGATTATGTCAATTGTGACATCACTGATGATGTCATAATTGATTTTGACCATCTTTTCAAAACTGTAAAATTGACGCTTCTGAACTCACGGATGGCACGGACATCATCTACGACAGTAATTTTAAAACCGATAATGTCAATTGTGACATCACTGATGATGTCATAATTGATTTTAACCATCTTTTCAAAACTGTAAATTTGACGATTCTGAACTCACGGATGGCACGGACATCATCTACGACAGTAATTTTAAAACCGATTATGTCAATTGTGACATCACTGATGATGTCATAATTGATTTTGACCATCTTTTCAAAACTGTAAAATTGACGCTTCTGAACTCACTGATGGCACGGACTTCATCTACGACAGTAATTTTAAAACCGATTATGTCAATTGTGACATCACTGATGATGTCATAATTGATTTCGACATCTTTTCAAAACTGTGAAATTGATGCTTCTGAACTCACGAATGGCACAGACATCATCTACGACAGTAATTTTAAAACCGATAATGTCAATTGTGACATCACTGATGATGTCATAATTGATTTTAACCATCTTTTCAAAACTGTAAAATTGACGCTTCTGAACTCACGGATGGCACGGACATCATCTACGACAGTAATTTTAAAACCGATAATGTCAATTGTGACATCACTGATGATGTCATAATTGATTTTAACCATCTTTTCAAAACTGTAAATTTGACGATTCTGAACTCACGGATGGCACGGACATCATCTACGACAGTAATTTTAAAACCGATTATGTCAATTGTGACATCACTGATGATGTCATAATTGATTTTGACCAACTTTTCAAAACTGTAAAATTTACGCTTCTGAACTCACGGATGGCACAGACATCATCTACGACAGTAATTTTAAAACCGATTATGTCAATTGTGACATCACTGATGATGTCATAATTGATTTTGACCATCTTTTCAAAACTGTGAAATTGATGCTTCTGAACTCACGAATGGCACGGACATCATCTACGACAGTAATTTTAAAACCGATAATGTCAATTGTGACATCACTGATGATGTCATAATTGATTTTAACCATCTTTTCAAAACTGTAAATTTGACGATTCTGAACTCACGGATGGCACGGACATCATCTACGTCAGTAATTTTGAAACCGATTATGTCAATTGTGACATCACTGATGATGTCATAATTGATTTTGACCATCTTTTCAAAACTGTAAAATTGACGCTTCTGAACTCACGGATGGCACAGACATCATCTACGACAGTAATTTTAAAACCGATTATGTCAAATGTGACATCACTGATGATGTCATAAATGATTTTAAGCATCTTTTCAACACTGTAAATTTGACGATTCTGAACTCACGGATGGCACGGACATCATCTACGACAGTAATTTTAAAACCGATTATGTCAATTGTGACATCAATGATGATGTCATAATTGATTTTAACCATCTTTTCAAAACTGTAAAATTGACGCTTCTGAACTCACGGATGGCACGGACATCATCTACGACAGTAATTTTAAAACCGATTATGTCAATTGTGACATCACTGATGATGTCATAATTGATTTTGACCATTTTTTCAAAACTGTAAAATTGACGCTTCTGAACTCACGGATGGCACAGACATCATCTAAGACAGTAATTTTTAAACAGATTATGTCAATTGTGACATCACTGATGATGTCATAATTGATTTTAACCATCTTTTCAAAACTGTAAAATTGACGCTTCTGAACTCACGGATGGCACGGACATCATCTACGACAGTAATTTTAAAACCGATTATGTCAATTGTGACATCACTGATGATGTCATAATTGATTTTGACCAACTTTTCAAAACTGTAAAATTGACGCTTCTGAACTCACGGATGGCACAGACATCATCTACGACAGTAATTTTAAAACCGATTATGTCAATTGTGACATCACTGATGATGTCATAATTGATTTTGACCATCTTTTCAAAACTGTGAAATTGATGCTTCTGAACTCACGAATGGCACGGACATCATCTACGACAGTAATTTTAAAACCGATAATGTCAATTGTGACATCACTGATGATGTCATAATTGATTTTAACCATCTTTTCAAAACTGTAAATTTGACGATTCTGAACTCACGGATGGCACGGACATCATCTACGTCAGTAATTTTAAAACCGATTATGTCAATTGTGACATCACTGATGATGTCATAATTGATTTTGACCATCTTTTCAAAACTGTAAAATTGACGCTTCTGAACTCACGGATGGCACAGACATCATCTACGACAGTAATTTTAAAACCGATTATGTCAAATGTGACATCACTGATGATGTCATAAATGATTTTAAGCATCTTTTCAAAACTGTAAATTTGACGATTCTGAACTCACGGATGGCACGGACATCATCTACGACAGTAATTTTAAAACCGATTATGTCAATTGTGACATCAATGATGATGTCATAATTGATTTTAACCATCTTTTCAAAACTGTAAAATTGACGCTTCTGAACTCACGGATGGCACGGACATCATCTACGACAGTAATTTTAAAACCGATTATGGCAATTGTGACATCACTGATGATGTCATAATTGATTTTGACCATTTTTTCAAAACTGTAAAATTGACGCTTCTGAACTCACGGATGGCACAGACATCATCTAAGACAGTAATTTTTAAACAGATTATGTCAATTGTGACATCACTGATGATGTCATAATTGATTTTGACCATCTTTTCAAAACTGTAAAATTGACGCTTCTGAACTCACGGATGGCACAGAATCATCTACGACAGTAATTTTAAAACCAATAATGTCAATTGTGACATCACTGATGATGTCATAATTGATTTTGACCATCTTTTCAAAACTGTAAAATTGACGCTTCTGAACTCACGGAGGGCACGGACTTCATCTACGACAGTAATTTTAAAACCGATTATGTCAATTGTGACATCACTGATGATGTCATAATTGATTTTGACCATCTTTTCAAATCTGTAAATTTGACGATTCTGAACTCACGGATGGCACAGACATCATCTACGACAGTAATTTTAAAACCGATTTATGTCAATTGTGACATCACTGATGATGTCATAATTGATTTTGACCATCTTTTCAAATCTGTAAATTTGACGATTCTGAACTCACGGATGGCACGGACATCATCTACGACAGTAATTTTAAAACCGATTATGGCAATTGTGACATCACTGATGATGTCATAATTGATTTCGACCATCTTTTCAAAACTGTAAAATTGATGCTTCTGAACTCACGAATGGCACGGACATCATCTATGACAGTAATTTTAAAACCGATAATGTCAATTGTGACATCACTGATGATGTCATAATTGATTTTAACCATCTTTTCAAAACTGTAAAATTGACGCTTCTGAACTCACGGATGGCACGGACATCATCTACGACAGTAATTTTAAAACCGATTATGTCAATTGTGACATCACTGATGATGTCATAATTGATTTTGACCATCTTTTCAAAACTGTAAAATTGACGCTTCTGAACTCACGGATGGCACAGACATCATCTACGACAGTAATTTTAAAACCGATTATGTCAATTGTGACATCACTGATGATGTAATAATTGATTTCGACATCTTTTCAAAACTGTGAAATTGATGCTTCTGAACTCACGAATGGCACAGACATCATCTACGACAGTAATTTTAAAACCGATAATGTCAATTGTGACATCACTGATGATGTCATAATTGATTTTAACCATCTTTTCAAAACTGTAAAATTGACGCTTCTGAACTCACGGATGGCACGGACAGCATCTACGACAGTAATTTTAAAACCGATTATGTCAATTGTGACATCACTGATGATGTCATAATTGATTTTGACCATCTTTTCAAAACTGTAAAATTGACGCTTCTGAACTCACGGATGGCACAGACATCATCTACGACAGTAATTTTAAAACCGATTATGTCAATTGTGACATCACAGATGATGTAATAATTGATTTCGACATCTTTTCAAAACTGTGAAATTGATGCTTCTGAACTCACGGATGGCACAGACATCATCTACGACAGTAATTTTAAAACCGAGAATGTCAATTGTGACATCACTGATGATGTCATAATTGATTTTAACCATCTTTTCAAAACTGTAAAATTGACGCTTCTGAACTCACGGATGGCACGGACATCATCTACGACAGTAATTTTAAAACCGATTATGTCAATTGTGACATCACTGATGATGTCATAATTGATTTTGACCATCTTTTCAAAACTGTAAAATTGACGCTTCTGAACTCCCGGATGGCACAGACATCATCTACGACAGTAATTTTAAAACCGATTATGTCAATTGTGACATCACTGATGATGTCATAATTGATTTTGACCATCTTTTCAAAACTGTGAAATTGATGCTTCTGAACTCACGAATGGCACGGACATCATCTACGACAGTAATTTTAAAACCGATAATGTCAATTGTGACATCACTGATGATGTCATAATTGATTTTAACCATCTTTTCAAATCTGTAAATTTGACGCTTCTGAACTCACGGATGGCACAGACATCATCTACGACAGTAATTTTAAAACCGATTATGTCAATTGTGACATCACTGATGATGTAATAATTGATTTCGACATCTTTTCAAAACTGTGAAATTGATGCTTCTGAACTCACGAATGGCACAGACATCATCTACGACAGTAATTTTAAAACCGATAATGTCAATTGTGACATCACTGATGATGTCATAATTGATTTTAACCATCTTTTCAAAACTGTAAAATTGACGCTTCTGAACTCACGGATGGCACGGACAGCATCTACGACAGTAATTTTAAAACCGATTATGTCAATTGTGACATCACTGATGATGTCATAATTGATTTTGACCATCTTTTCAAAACTGTAAAATTGACGCTTCTGAACTCACGGATGGCACAGACATCATCTACGACAGTAATTTTAAAACCGATTATGTCAATTGTGACATCACAGATGATGTAATAATTGATTTCGACATCTTTTCAAAACTGTGAAATTGATGCTTCTGAACTCACGGATGGCACAGACATCATCTACGACAGTAATTTTAAAACCGAGAATGTCAATTGTGACATCACTGATGATGTCATAATTGATTTTAACCATCTTTTCAAAACTGTAAAATTGACGCTTCTGAACTCACGGATGGCACGGACATCATCTACGACAGTAATTTTAAAACCGATTATGTCAATTGTGACATCACTGATGATGTCATAATTGATTTTGACCATCTTTTCAAAACTGTAAAATTGACGCTTCTGAACTCCCGGATGGCACAGACATCATCTACGACAGTAATTTTAAAACCGATTATGTCAATTGTGACATCACTGATGATGTCATAATTGATTTTGACCATCTTTTCAAAACTGTGAAATTGATGCTTCTGAACTCACGAATGGCACGGACATCATCTACGACAGTAATTTTAAAACCGATAATGTCAATTGTGACATCACTGATGATGTCATAATTGATTTTAACCATCTTTTCAAAACTGTAAAATTGACGCTTCTGAACTCACGGATGGCACGGACATAATCTACGACAGTAATTTTAAAACCGATAATGTCAATTGTGACATCACTGATGATGTCATAATTGATTTTAACCATCTTTTTAAAACTGTAAATTTGACGATTCTGAACTCACGGATGGCACGGACATCATCTACGACAGTAATTTTAAAACCGATAATGTCAATTGTGACATCACTGATGATGTCATAATTGATTTTGACCATCTTTTCAAAACTGTAAAATTGACGCTTCTGAACTCACGGATGGCACAGACATCATCTACGACAGTAATTTTAAAACCGATTATGTCAATTGTGACATCACTGATGATGTAATAATTGATTTCGACATCTTTTCAAAACTGTGAAATTGATGCTTCTGAACTCACGAATGGCACAGACATCATCTACGACAGTAATTTTAAAACCGAGAATGTCAATTGTGACATCACTGATGATGTCATAATTGATTTTAACCATCTTTTCAAAACTGTAAAATTGACGCTTCTGAACTCACGGATGGCACGGACATCATCTACGACAGTAATTTTAAAACCGATTATGTCAATTGTGACATCACTGATGATGTCATAATTGATTTTGACCATCTTTTCAAAACTGTAAAATTGACGCTTCTGAACTCACGGATGGCACAGACATCATCTACGACAGTAATTTTAAAACCGATTATGTCAATTGTGACATCACTGATGATGTCATAATTGATTTTGACCATCTTTTCAAAACTGTGAAATTGATGCTTCTGAACTCACGAATGGCACGGACATCATCAACGACAGTAATTTTAAAACCGATAATGTCAATTGTGACATCACTGATGATGTCATAATTGATTTTAACCATCCTTTCAAAACTGTAAAATTGACGCTTCTGAACTCACGGATGGCACAGACATAATCTACGACAGTAATTTTAAAACCGATAATGTCAATTGTGACATCACTGATGATGTCATAATTGATTTTGACCATCTTTTCAAAACTGTAAAATTGACGCTTCTGAACTCACGGATGGCACAGACATCATCTACGACAGTAATTTTAAAACCGATTATGTCAATTGTGACATCACTGATGATGTCATAATTGATTTTGACCATCTTTTCAAAACTGTAAAATTGACGCTTCTGAACTCACGGATGGCACAGACATCATCTACGACAGTAATTTTAAAACCGAGAATGTCAATTGTGACATCACTGATGATGTCATAATTGATTTTGACCATCTTTTCAAATCTGTAAATTTGACGATTCTGAACTCACGGATGGCACGGACATCATCTACGACAGTAATTTTAAAACCGATTATGGCAATTGTGACATCACTGATGATGTCATAATTGATTTCGACCGTCTTTTCAAAACTGTAAATTTGACGATTCTGAACTCACGGACGGCACGGACATCATCTACGACAGTAATTTTAAAACCTATTATGTCAATTGTGACATCACTGATTATGTCATAATTGATTTTGACCAACTTTTCAAAACTGTAAAATTGACGCTTCTGAACTCACGGATGGCACAGACATCATCTACGACAGTAATTTTAAAACCGATTTTGTCAATTGTGACATCACTGATGATGTCATAATTGATTTTGACCATCTTTTCAAAACTGTAAAATTGACGCTTCTGAACTCACGGATGGCACAGACATCATCTACGACAGTAATTTTAAAACCGATTTCGTCAATTGTGACATCACTGATGATGTCATAATTGATTTTGACCATCTTTTCAAAACTGTGAAATTGATGCTTCTGAACTCACGAATGGCACAGACATCATCTACGACAGTAATTTTAAAACCGATAATGTCAATTGTGACATCACTGATGATGTCATAATTGATTTTGACCATTTTTTCAAAACTGTAAAATTGACGCTTCTGAACTCACGGATGGCACAGACATCATCTAAGACAGTAATTTTTAAACAGATTATGTCAATTGTGACATCACTGATGATGTCATAATTGATTTTGACCATCTTTTCAAAACTGTAAAATTGACGCTTCTGAACTCACGGATGGCACAGAATCATCTACGACAGTAATTTTAAAACCGATAATGTCAATTGTGACATCACTGATGATGTCATAATTGATTTTGACCATCTTTTCAAAACTGTAAAATTGACGCTTCTGAACTCACGGATGGCACAGACATCATCTAAGACAGTAATTTTTAAACAGATTATGTCAATTGTGACATCACTGATGATGTCATAATTGATTTTGACCATCTTTTCAAAACTGTAAAATTGACGCTTCTGAACTCACGGATGGCACAGAATCATCTACGACAGTAATTTTAAAACCGATTATGTCAATTGTGACATCACTGATGATGTCATAATTGATTTTGACCATCTTTTCAAAACTGTGAAATTGATGCTTCTGAACTCACGAATGGCACGGACATCATCTACGACAGTAATTTTAAAACTGATAATGTCAATTGTGACATCACTGATGATGTCATAATTGATTTTAACCATCTTTTCAAAACTGTAAAATTGACGCTTCTGAACTCACGGATGGCACGGACATAATCTACGACAGTAATTTTAAAACCGATAATGTCAATTGTGACATCACTGATGATGTCATAATTGATTTTAACCATCTTTTTAAAACTGTAAATTTGACGATTCTGAACTCACGGATGGCACGGACATCATCTACGACAGTATTTTCAAAACCGATAATGTCAATTGTGACATCACTGATGATGTCATAATTGATTTTGACCATCTTTTCAAAACTGTAAAATTGACGCTTCTGAACTCACGGATGGCACGGACATCATCTACGACAGTAATTTTAAAACCGATAATGTCAATTGTGACATCACTGATGATGTCATAATTGATTTTAACCATCTTTTCAAAACTGTAAATTTGACGATTCTGAACTCACGGATGGCACGGACATCATCTACGACAGTAATTTTAAAACCGATTATGTCAATTGTGACATCACTGATGATGTCATAATTGATTTTGACCATCTTTTCAAAACTGTAAAATTGACGCTTCTGAACTCACTGATGGCACGGACTTCATCTACGACAGTAATTTTAAAACCGATTATGTCAATTGTGACATCACTGATGATGTCATAATTGATTTCGACATCTTTTCAAAACTGTGAAATTGATGCTTCTGAACTCACGAATGGCACAGACATCATCTACGACAGTAATTTTAAAACCGATAATGTCAATTGTGACATCACTGATGATGTCATAATTGATTTTAACCATCTTTTCAAAACTGTAAAATTGACGCTTCTGAACTCACGGATGGTACGGACATCATCTACGACAGTAATTTTAAAACCGATAATGTCAATTGTGACATCACTGATGATATCATAATTGATTTTAACCATCTTTTCAAAACTGTAAATTTGACGATTCTGAACTCACGGATGGCACGGACATCATCTACGACAGTAATTTTAAAACCGATTATGTCAATTGTGACATCACTGATGATGTCATAATTGATTTTGACCATCTTTTCAAAACTGTAAAATTGACGCTTCTGAACTCACTGATGGCACGGACTTCATCTACGACAGTAATTTTAAAACCGATTATGTCAATTGTGACATCACTGATGATGTCATAATTGATTTCGACATCTTTTCAAAACTGTGAAATTGATGCTTCTGAACTCACGAATGGCACAGACATCATCTACGACAGTAATTTTAAAACCGATAATGTCAATTGTGACATCACTGATGATGTCATAATTGATTTTAACCATCTTTTCAAAACTGTAAAATTGACGCTTCTGAACTCACGGATGGCACAGACATCATCTAAGACAGTAATTTTTAAACAGATTATGTCAATTGTGACATCACTGATGATGTCATAATTGATTTTGACCATCTTTTCAAAACTGTAAAATTGACGCTTCTGAACTCACGGATGGCACAGACATCATCTACGACAGTAATTTTAAAACCGATAATGTCAATTGTGACATCACTGATGATGTCATAATTGATTTTGACCATCTTTTCAAAACTGTAAAATTGACGCTTCTGAACTCACGGAGGGCACGGACTTCATCTACGACAGTAATTTTAAAACCGATTATGTCAATTGTGACATCATTGATGATGTCATAATTGATTTTGACCATCTTTTCAAATCTGTAAATTTGACGATTCTGAACTCACGGATGGCACAGACATCATCTACGACAGTAATTTTAAAACCGATTATGTCAATTGTGACATCACTGATGATGTCATAATTGATTTTGACCATCTTTTCAAATCTGTAAATTTGACGATTCTGAACTCACGGATGGCACGGACATCATCTACGACAGTAATTTTAAAACCGATTATGGCAATTGTGACATCACTGATGATGTCATAATTGATTTCGACCATCTTTTCAAAACTGTAAAATTGACGCTTCTGAACTCACGGATGGCACGGACATCATCTACGACAGTAATTTTAAAACCGATAATGTCTATTGTGACATCACTGATGATGTCATAATTGATTTTAACCATCTTTTCAAAACTGTAAATTTGACGATTCTGAACTCACGGATGGCACGGACATCATCTACGACAGTAATTTTAAAACCGATTATGTCAATTGTGACATCACTGATGATGTCATAATTGATTTTGACCATCTTTTCAAAACTGTAAAATTGACGCTTCTGAACTCACTGATGGCACGGACTTCATCTACGACAGTAATTTTAAAACCGATTATGTCAATTGTGACATCACTGATGATGTCATAATTGATTTTGACCATCTTTTCAAAACTGTAAAATTGACGCTTCTAAACTCACTGATGGCACGGACTTCATCTACGACAGTAATTTTAAAACCGATTATGTCAATTGTGACATCACTGATGATGTCATAATTGATTTCGACATCTTTTCAAAACTGTGAAATTGATGCTTCTGAACTCACGAATGGCACAGACATCATCTACGACAGTAATTTTAAAACCGATAATGTCAATTGTGACATCACTGATGATGTCATAATTGATTTTAACCATCTTTTCAAAACTGTAAAATTGACGCTTCTGAACTCACGGATGGCACGGACATCATCTACGACAGTAATTTCAAAACCGATAATGTCAATTGTGACATCACTGATGATGTCATAATTGATTTTGACCATTTTTTCAAAACTGTAAAATTGACGCTTCTGAACTCACGAATGGCACAGACATCATCTAAGACAGTAATTTTTAAACAGATTATGTCAATTGTGACATCACTGATGATGTCATAATTGATTTTGACCATCTTTTCAAAACTGTAAAATTGACGCTTCTGAACTCACGGATGGCACAGACATCATCTACGACAGTAATTTTAAAACCGATAATGTCAATTGTGACATCACTGATGATGTCATAATTGATTTTGACCATCTTTTCAAAACTGTAAAATTGACGCTTCTGAACTCACGGAGGGCACGGACTTCATCTACGACAGTAATTTTAAAACCGATTATGTCAATTGTGACATCATTGATGATGTCATAATTGATTTTGACCATCTTTTCAAATCTGTAAATTTGACGATTCTGAACTCACGGATGGCACAGACATCATCTACGACAGTAATTTTAAAACCGATTATGTCAATTGTGACATCACTGATGATGTCATAATTTATTTTAACCTCTTTTCAAAACTGTAAATTTGACGATTCTGAACTCACGGATGGCACGGACATCATCTACGACAGTAATTTTAAAACCGATTATGTCAATTGTGACATCACTGATGATGTCATAATTGATTTTGACCATCTTTTCAAAACTGTAAAATTTACGCTTCTGAACTCACTGATGGCACGGACTTCATCTACGACAGTAATTTTAAAACCGATTATGTCAATTGTGACATCACTGATGATGTCATAATTGATTTCGACATCTTTTCAAAACTGTGAAATTGATGCTTCTGAACTCACGAATGGCACAGACATCATCTACGACAGTAATTTTAAAACCGATAATGTCAATTGTGACATCACTGATGATGTCATAATTGATTTTAACCATCTTTTCAAAACTGTAAAATTGACGCTTCTGAACTCACGGATGGCACGGACATCATCTACGACAGTAATTTCAAAACCGATAATGTCAATTGTGACATCACTGATGATGTCATAATTGATTTTGACCATTTTTTCAAAACTGTAAAATTGACGCTTCTGAACTCACGGATGGCACAGACATCATCTAAGACAGTAATTTTTAAACAGATTATGTCAATTGTGACATCACTGATGATGTCATAATTGATTTTGACCATCTTTTCAAAACTGTAAAATTGACGATTCTGAACTCACGGATGGCACAGACATCATCTACGACAGTAATTTTAAAACCGATAATGTCAATTGTGACATCACTGATGATGTCATAATTGATTTTGACCATCTTTTCAAAACTGTAAAATTGACGCTTCTGAACTCACGGAGGGCACGGACTTCATCTACGACAGTAATTTTAAAACCGATTATGTCAATTGTGACATCATTGATGATGTCATAATTGATTTTGACCATCTTTTCAAATCTGTAAATTTGACGATTCTGAACTCACGGATGGCACAGACATCATCTACGACAGTAATTTTAAAACCGATTATGTCAATTGTGACATCACTGATGATGTCATAATTGATTTTGACCATCTTTTCAAATCTGTAAATTTGACGATTCTGAACTCACGGATGGCACGGACATCATCTACGACAGTAATTTTAAAACCGATTATGGCAATTGTGACATCACTGATGATGTCATAATTGATTTCGACCATCTTTTCAAAACTGTAAAATTGACGCTTCTGAACTCACGGATGGCACGGACATCATCTACGACAGTAATTTTAAAACCGATAATGTCTATTGTGACATCACTGATGATGTCATAATTGATTTTAACCATCTTTTCAAAACTGTAAATTTGACGTTTCTGAACTCACGGATGGCACGGACATCATCTACGACAGTAATTTTAAAACCGATTATGTCAATTGTGACATCACTGATGATGTCATAATTGATTTTGACCATCTTTTCAAAACTGTAAAATTGACGCTTCTGAACTCACTGATGGCACGGACTTCATCTACGACAGTAATTTTAAAACCGATTATGTCAATTGTGACATCACTGATGATGTCATAATTGATTTTGACCATCTTTTCAAAACTGTAAAATTGACGCTTCTGAACTCACTGATGGCACGGACTTCATCTACGACAGTAATTTTAAAACCGATTATGTCAATTGTGACATCACTGATGATGTCATAATTGATTTCGACATCTTTTCAAAACTGTGAAATTGATGCTTCTGAACTCACGAATGGCACAGACATCATCTACGACAGTAATTTTAAAACCGATAATGTCAATTGTGACATCACTGATGATGTCATAATTGATTTTAACCATCTTTTCAAAACTGTAAAATTGACGCTTCTGAACTCACGGATGGCACGGACATCATCTACGACAGTAATTTCAAAACCGATAATGTCAATTGTGACATCACTGATGATGTCATAATTGATTTTGACCATTTTTTCAAAACTGTAAAATTGACGCTTCTGAACTCACGGATGGCACAGACATCATCTAAGACAGTAATTTTAAAACCGATAATGTCAATTGTGACATCACTGATGATGTCATAATTGATTTTGACCATCTTTTCAAAACTGTAAAATTGACGCTTCTGAACTCACGGAGGGCACGGACTTCATCTACGACAGTAATTTTAAAACCGATTATGTCAATTGTGACATCATTGATGATGTCATAATTGATTTTGACCATCTTTTCAAATCTGTAAATTTGACGATTCTGAACTCACGGATGGCACAGACATCATCTACGACAGTAATTTTAAAACCGATTATGTCAATTGTGACATCACTGATGATGTCATAATTGATTTTGACCATCTTTTCAAATCTGTAAATTTGACGATTCTGAACTCACGGATGGCACGGACATCATCTACGACAGTAATTTTAAAACCGATTATGGCAATTGTGACATCACTGATGATGTCATAATTGATTTCGACCATCTTTTCAAAACTGTAAAATTGACGCTTCTGAACTCACGGATGGCACGGACATCATCTACGACAGTAATTTTAAAACCGATAATGTCTATTGTGACATCACTGATGATGTCATAATTGATTTTAACCATCTTTTCAAAACTGTAAATTTGACGATTCTGAACTCACGGATGGCACGGACATCATCTACGACAGTAATTTTAAAACCGATTATGTCAATTGTGACATCACTGATGATGTCATAATTGATTTTGACCATCTTTTCAAAACTGTAAAATTGACGCTTCTGAACTCACTGATGGCACGGACTTCATCTACGACAGTAATTTTAAAACCGATTATGTCAATTGTGACATCACTGATGATGTCATAATTGATTTCGACATCTTTTCAAAACTGTGAAATTGATGCTTCTGAACTCACGAATGGCACAGACATCATCTACGACAGTAATTTTAAAACCGATAATGTCAATTGTGACATCACTGATGATGTCATAATTGATTTTAACCATCTTTTCAAAACTGTAAAATTGACGCTTCTGAACTCACGGATGGCACGGACATCATCTACGACAGTAATTTTAAAACCGATTATGTCAATTGTGACATCACTGATGATGTCATAATTGATTTTAACCATCTTTTCAAAACTGTAAATTTGACGATTATGAACTCACGGATGGCACGGACATCATCTACGACAGTAATTTTAAAACCGATTATGTCAATTGTGACATCACTGATGATGTCATAATTGATTTCGACATCTTTTCAAAACTGAGAAATTGATGCTTCTGAACTCACGAATGGCACAGACATCATCTACGACAGTAATTTTAAAACCGATAATGTCAATTGTGACATCACTGATGATGTCATAATTGATTTTAACCATCTTTTCAAAACTGTAAAATTGACGCTTTTGAACTCACGGATGGCACGGACATCATCTACGACAGTAATTTTAAAACCGATAATGTCAATTGTGACATCACTGATGATGTCATAATTGATTTTAACCATCTTTTCAAAACTGTAAATTTGACGATTCTGAACTCACGGATGGCACGGACATCATCTACGACAGTAATTTTAAAACCGATTATGTCAATTGTGACATCACTGATGATGTCATAATTGATTTTGACCATCTTTTCAAAACTGTAAAATTGATGCTTCTGAACTCACGGATGTCACAGACATCATCTACGACAGTAATTTTAAAACCGATTATGTCAATTGTGACATCACTGATGATGTCATAATTGATTTTGACAATCTTTTCAAAACTGTAAAATTGACGCTTCTGAACTCACGGATGGCAGAGACATCATCTACGACAGTAATTTTAAAACCGATTATGTCAATTGTGACATCACTGATGATGTCATAATTGATTTTGACTATCTTTTCAAAACTGTAAAATTGACGCTTCTGAACTCACTGATGGCACGGACTTCATCTACGACAGTAATTTTAAAACCGATTATGTCAATTGTGACATCACTGATGATGTCATAATTGATTTCGACATCTTTTCAAAACTGTGAAATTGATGCTTCTGAACTCACGAATGGCACAGACATCATCTACGACAGTAATTTTAAAACCGATAATGTCAATTGTGACATCACTGATGATGTCATAATTGATTTTAACCATCTTTTCAAAACTGTAAAATTGACGCTTCTGAACTCACGGATGGCACGGACATCATCTACGACAGTAATTTCAAAACCGATAATGTCAATTGTGACATCACTGATGATGTCATAATTGATTTTGACCATTTTTTCAAAACTGTAAAATTGACGCTTCTGAACTCACGGATGGCACAGACATCATCTAAGACAGTAATTTTTAAACAGATTATGTCAATTGTGACATCACTGATGATGTCATAATTGATTTTGACCATCTTTTCAAAACTGTAAAATTGACGCTTCTGAACTCACGGATGGCACAGACATCATCTACGACAGTAATTTTAAAACCGATAATGTCAATTGTGACATCACTGATGATGTCATAATTGATTTTGACCATCTTTTCAAAACTGTAAAATTGACGCTTCTGAACTCACGGAGGGCACGGACTTCATCTACGACAGTAATTTTAAAACCGATTATGTCAATTGTGACATCATTGATGATGTCATAATTGATTTTGACCATCTTTTCAAATCTGTAAATTTGACGATTCTGAACTCACGGATGGCACAGACATCATCTACGACAGTAATTTTAAAACCGATTATGTCAATTGTGACATCACTGATGATGTCATAATTGATTTTGACCATCTTTTCAAATCTGTAAATTTGACGATTCTGAACTCACGGATGGCACGGACATCATCTACGACAGTAATTTTAAAACCGATTATGGCAATTGTGACATCACTGATGATGTCATAATTGATTTCGACCATCTTTTCAAAACTGTAAAATTGACGCTTCTGAACTCACGGATGGCACGGACATCATCTACGACAGTAATTTTAAAACCGATAATGTCTATTGTGACATCACTGATGATGTCATAATTGATTTTAACCATCTTTTCAAAACTGTAAATTTGACGATTCTGAACTCACGGATGGCACGGACATCATCTACGACAGTAATTTTAAAACCGATTATGTCAATTGTGACATCACTGATGATGTCATAATTGATTTTGACCATCTTTTCAAAACTGTAAAATTGACGCTTCTGAACTCACTGATGGCACGGACTTCATCTACGACAGTAATTTTAAAACCGATTATGTCAATTGTGACATCACTGATGATGTCATAATTGATTTCGACATCTTTTCAAAACTGTGAAATTGATGCTTCTGAACTCACGAATGGCACAGACATCATCTACGACAGTAATTTTAAAACCGATAATGTCAATTGTGACATCACTGATGATGTCATAATTGATTTTAACCATCTTTTCAAAACTGTAAAATTGACGCTTCTGAACTCACGGATGGCACGGACATCATCTACGACAGTAATTTTAAAACCGATTATGTCAATTGTGACATCACTGATGATGTCATAATTGATTTTAACCATCTTTTCAAAACTGTAAATTTGACGATTCTGAACTCACGGATGGCACGGACATCATCTACGACAGTAATTTTAAAACCGATTATGTCAATTGTGACATCACTGATGATGTCATAATTGATTTCGACATCTTTTCAAAACTGAGAAATTGATGCTTCTGAACTCACGAATGGCACAGACATCATCTACGACAGTAATTTTAAAACCGATAATGTCAATTGTGACATCACTGATGATGTCATAATTGATTTTAACCATCTTTTCAAAACTGTAAAATTGACGCTTTTGAACTCACGGATGGCACGGACATCATCTACGACAGTAATTTTAAAACCGATAATGTCAATTGTGACATCACTGATGATGTCATAATTGATTTTAACCATCTTTTCAAAACTGTAAATTTGACGATTCTGAACTCACGGATGGCACGGACATCATCTACGACAGTAATTTTAAAACCGATTATGTCAATTGTGACATCACTGATGATGTCATAATTGATTTTGACCATCTTTTCAAAACTGTAAAATTGATGCTTCTGAACTCACGGATGTCACAGACATCATCTACGACAGTAATTTTAAAACCGATTATGTCAATTGTGACATCACTGATGATGTCATAATTGATTTTGACCAACTTTTCAAAACTGTAAAATTGACGCTTCTGAACTCACGGATGGCACAGACATCATCTACGACAGTAATTTTAAAACCGATTATGTCAATTGTGACATCACTGATGATGTCATAATTGATTTTGACAATCTTTTCAAAACTGTAAAATTGACGCTTCTGAACTCACGGATGGCAGAGACATCATCTACGACAGTAATTTTAAAACCGATTATGTCAATTGTGACATCACTGATGATGTCATAATTGATTTTGACCATCTTTTCAAAACTGTAAAATTGACGCTTCTGAACTCACGGATGGCAGAGACATCATCTACGACAGTAATTTTAAAACCGATTATGTCAATTGTGACATCACTGATGATGTCATAATTGATTTTGACTATCTTTTCAAAACTGTAAAATTGACGCTTCTGAACTCACTGATGGCACGGACTTCATCTACCACAGTAATTTTAAAACCGATTATGTCAATTGTGACATCACTGATGATGTCATAATTGATTTCGACATCTTTTCAAAACTGTGAAATTGATGCTTCTGAACTCACGAATGGCACAGACATCATCTACGACAGTAATTTTAAAACCGATAATGTCAATTGTGACATCACTGATGATGTCATAATTGATTTTAACCATCTTTTCAAAACTGTAAAATTGACGCTTCTGAACTCACGGATGGCACGGACATCATCTACGACAGTAATTTCAAAACCGATAATGTCAATTGTGACATCACTGATGATGTCATAATTGATTTTGACCATTTTTTCAAAACTGTAAAATTGACGCTTCTGAACTCACGGATGGCACAGACATCATCTAAGACAGTAATTTTTAAACAGATTATGTCAATTGTGACATCACTGATGATGTCATAATTGATTTTGACCATCTTTTCAAAACTGTAAAATTGACGCTTCTGAACTCACGGATGGCACAGACATCATCTACGACAGTAATTTTAAAACCGATAATGTCAATTGTGACATCACTGATGATGTCATAATTGATTTTGACCATCTTTTCAAAACTGTAAAATTGACGCTTCTGAACTCACGGAGGGCACGGACTTCATCTACGACAGTAATTTTAAAACCGATTATGTCAATTGTGACATCATTGATGATGTCATAATTGATTTTGACCATCTTTTCAAATCTGTAAATTTGACGATTCTGAACTCACGGATGGCACAGACATCATCTACGACAGTAATTTTAAAACCGATTATGTCAATTGTGACATCACTGATGATGTCATAATTGATTTTGACCATCTTTTCAAATCTGTAAATTTGACGATTCTGAACTCACGGATGGCACGGACATCATCTACGACAGTAATTTTAAAACCGATTATGGCAATTGTGACATCACTGATGATGTCATAATTGATTTCGACCATCTTTTCAAAACTGTAAAATTGACGCTTCTGAACTCACGGATGGCACGGACATCATCTACGACAGTAATTTTAAAACCGATAATGTCTATTGTGACATCACTGATGATGTCATAATTGATTTTAACCATCTTTTCAAAACTGTAAATTTGACGATTCTGAACTCACGGTTTGCACGGACATCATCTACGACAGTAATTTTAAAACCGATTATGTCAATTGTGACATCACTGATGATGTCATAATTGATTTTGACCATCTTTTCAAAACTGTAAAATTGACGCTTCTGAACTCACTGATGGCACGGACTTCATCTACGACAGTAATTTTAAAACCGATTATGTCAATTGTGACATCACTGATGATGTCATAATTGATTTCGACATCTTTTCAAAACTGTGAAATTGATGCTTCTGAACTCACGAATGGCACAGACATCATCTACGACAGTAATTTTAAAACCGATAATGTCAATTGTGACATCACTGATGATGTCATAATTGATTTTAACCATCTTTTCAAAACTGTAAAATTGACGCTTCTGAACTCACGGATGGCACGGACATCATCTACGACAGTAATTTTAAAACCGATTATGTCAATTGTGACATCACTGATGATGTCATAATTGATTTTAACCATCTTTTCAAAACTGTAAATTTGACGATTCTGAACTCACGGATGGCACGGACATCATCTACGACAGTAATTTTAAAACCGATTATGTCAATTGTGACATCACTGATGATGTCATAATTGATTTCGACATCTTTTCAAAACTGAGAAATTGATGCTTCTGAACTCACGAATGGCACAGACATCATCTACGACAGTAATTTTAAAACCGATAATGTCAATTGTGACATCACTGATGATGTCATAATTGATTTTAACCATCTTTTCAAAACTGTAAAATTGACGCTTTTGAACTCACGGATGGCACGGACATCATCTACGACAGTAATTTTAAAACCGATAATGTCAATTGTGACATCACTGATGATGTCATAATTGATTTTAACCATCTTTTCAAAACTGTAAATTTGACGATTCTGAACTCACGGATGGCACGGACATCATCTACGACAGTAATTTTAAAACCGATTATGTCAATTGTGACATCACTGATGATGTCATAATTGATTTTGACCATCTTTTCAAAACTGTAAAATTGATGCTTCTGAACTCACGGATGTCACAGACATCATCTACGACAGTAATTTTAAAACCGATTATGTCAATTGTGACATCACTGATGATGTCATAATTGATTTTGACCAACTTTTCAAAACTGTAAAATTGACGCTTCTGAACTCACGGATGGCACAGACATCATCTACGACAGTAATTTTAAAACCGATTATGTCAATTGTGACATCACTGATGATGTCATAATTGATTTTGACAATCTTTTCAAAACTGTAAAATTGACGCTTCTGAACTCACGGATGGCAGAGACATCATCTACGACAGTAATTTTAAAACCGATTATGTCAATTGTGACATCACTGATGATGTCATAATTGATTTTGACCATCTTTTCAAAACTGTAAAATTGACGCTTCTGAACTCACGGATGGCAGAGACATCATCTACGACAGTAATTTTAAAACCGATTATGTCAATTGTGACATCACTGATGATGTCATAATTGATTTTGACTATCTTTTCAAAACTGTAAAATTGACGCTTCTGAACTCACTGATGGCACGGACTTCATCTACCACAGTAATTTTAAAACCGATTATGTCAATTGTGACATCACTGATGATGTCATAATTGATTTCGACATCTTTTCAAAACTGTGAAATTGATGCTTCTGAACTCACGAATGGCACAGACATCATCTACGACAGTAATTTTAAAACCGATAATGTCAATTGTGACATCACTGATGATGTCATAATTGATTTTAACCATCTTTTCAAAACTGTAAAATTGACGCTTCTGAACTCACGGATGGCACGGACATCATCTACGACAGTAATTTCAAAACCGATAATGTCAATTGTGACATCACTGATGATGTCATAATTGATTTTGACCATTTTTTCAAAACTGTAAAATTGACGCTTCTGAACTCACGGATGGCACAGACATCATCTAAGACAGTAATTTTTAAACAGATTATGTCAATTGTGACATCACTGATGATGTCATAATTGATTTTGACCATCTTTTCAAAACTGTAAAATTGACGCTTCTGAACTCACGGATGGCACAGACATCATCTACGACAGTAATTTTAAAACCGATAATGTCAATTGTGACATCACTGATGATGTCATAATTGATTTTGACCATCTTTTCAAAACTGTAAAATTGACGCTTCTGAACTCACGGAGGGCACGGACTTCATCTACGACAGTAATTTTAAAACCGATTATGTCAATTGTGACATCATTGATGATGTCATAATTGATTTTGACCATCTTTTCAAATCTGTAAATTTGACGATTCTGAACTCACGGATGGCACAGACATCATCTACGACAGTAATTTTAAAACCGATTATGTCAATTGTGACATCACTGATGATGTCATAATTGATTTTGACCATCTTTTCAAATCTGTAAATTTGACGATTCTGAACTCACGGATGGCACGGACATCATCTACGACAGTAATTTTAAAACCGATAATGTCAATTGTGACATCACTGATGATGTCATAATTGATTTTAACCATCTTTTCAAAACTGTAAAATTGACGCTTTTGAACTCACGGATGGCACGGACATCATCTACGACAGTAATTTTAAAACCGATAATGTCAATTGTGACATCACTGATGATGTCATAATTGATTTTAACCATCTTTTCAAAACTGTAAATTTGACGATTCTGAACTCACGGATGGCACGGACATCATCTACGACAGTAATTTTAAAACCGATTATGTCAATTGTGACATCACTGATGATGTCATAATTGATTTTGACCATCTTTTCAAAACTGTAAAATTGATGCTTCTGAACTCACGGATGTCACAGACATCATCTACGACAGTAATTTTAAAACCGATTATGTCAATTGTGACATCACTGATGATGTCATAATTGATTTTGACCAACTTTTCAAAACTGTAAAATTGACGCTTCTGAACTCACGGATGGCACAGACATCATCTACGACAGTAATTTTAAAACCGATTATGTCAATTGTGACATCACTGATGATGTCATAATTGATTTTGACAATCTTTTCAAAACTGTAAAATTGACGCTTCTGAACTCACGGATGGCAGAGACATCATCTACGACAGTAATTTTAAAACCGATTATGTCAATTGTGACATCACTGATGATGTCATAATTGATTTTGACCATCTTTTCAAAACTGTAAAATTGACGCTTCTGAACTCACGGATGGCAGAGACATCATCTACGACAGTAATTTTAAAACCGATTATGTCAATTGTGACATCACTGATGATGTCATAATTGATTTTGACTATCTTTTCAAAACTGTAAAATTGACGCTTCTGAACTCACTGATGGCACGGACTTCATCTACCACAGTAATTTTAAAACCGATTATGTCAATTGTGACATCACTGATGATGTCATAATTGATTTCGACATCTTTTCAAAACTGTGAAATTGATGCTTCTGAACTCACGAATGGCACAGACATCATCTACGACAGTAATTTTAAAACCGATAATGTCAATTGTGACATCACTGATGATGTCATAATTGATTTTAACCATCTTTTCAAAACTGTAAAATTGACGCTTCTGAACTCACGGATGGCACGGACATCATCTACGACAGTAATTTCAAAACCGATAATGTCAATTGTGACATCACTGATGATGTCATAATTGATTTTGACCATTTTTTCAAAACTGTAAAATTGACGCTTCTGAACTCACGGATGGCACAGACATCATCTAAGACAGTAATTTTTAAACAGATTATGTCAATTGTGACATCACTGATGATGTCATAATTGATTTTGACCATCTTTTCAAAACTGTAAAATTGACGCTTCTGAACTCACGGATGGCACAGACATCATCTACGACAGTAATTTTAAAACCGATAATGTCAATTGTGACATCACTGATGATGTCATAATTGATTTTGACCATCTTTTCAAAACTGTAAAATTGACGCTTCTGAACTCACGGAGGGCACGGACTTCATCTACGACAGTAATTTTAAAACCGATTATGTCAATTGTGACATCATTGATGATGTCATAATTGATTTTGACCATCTTTTCAAATCTGTAAATTTGACGATTCTGAACTCACGGATGGCACAGACATCATCTACGACAGTAATTTTAAAACCGATTATGTCAATTGTGACATCACTGATGATGTCATAATTGATTTTGACCATCTTTTCAAATCTGTAAATTTGACGATTCTGAACTCACGGATGGCACGGACATCATCTACGACAGTAATTTTAAAACCGATTATGGCAATTGTGACATCACTGATGATGTCATAATTGATTTCGACCATCTTTTCAAAACTGTAAAATTGACGCTTCTGAACTCACGGATGGCACGGACATCATCTACGACAGTAATTTTAAAACCGATAATGTCTATTGTGACATCACTGATGATGTCATAATTGATTTTAACCATCTTTTCAAAACTGTAAATTTGACGATTCTGAACTCACGGATGGCACGGACATCATCTACGACAGTAATTTTAAAACCGATTATGTCAATTGTGACATCACTGATGATGTCATAATTGATTTTGACCATCTTTTCAAAACTGTAAAATTGACGCTTCTGAACTCACTGATGGCACGGACTTCATCTACGACAGTAATTTTAAAACCGATTATGTCAATTGTGACATCACTGATGATGTCATAATTGATTTCGACATCTTTTCAAAACTGTGAAATTGATGCTTCTGAACTCACGAATGGCACAGACATCATCTACGACAGTAATTTTAAAACCGATAATGTCAATTGTGACATCACTGATGATGTCATAATTGATTTTAACCATCTTTTCAAAACTGTAAAATTGACGCTTCTGAACTCACGGATGGCACGGACATCATCTACGACAGTAATTTTAAAACCGATTATGTCAATTGTGACATCACTGATGATGTCATAATTGATTTTAACCATCTTTTCAAAACTGTAAATTTGACGATTCTGAACTCACGGATGGCACGGACATCATCTACGACAGTAATTTTAAAACCGATTATGTCAATTGTGACATCACTGATGATGTCATAATTGATTTCGACATCTTTTCAAAACTGAGAAATTGATGCTTCTGAACTCACGAATGGCACAGACATCATCTACGACAGTAATTTTAAAACCGATAATGTCAATTGTGACATCACTGATGATGTCATAATTGATTTTAACCATCTTTTCAAAACTGTAAAATTGACGCTTTTGAACTCACGGATGGCACGGACATCATCTACGACAGTAATTTTAAAACCGATAATGTCAATTGTGACATCACTGATGATGTCATAATTGATTTTAACCATCTTTTCAAAACTGTAAATTTGACGATTCTGAACTCACGGATGGCACGGACATCATCTACGACAGTAATTTTAAAACCGATTATGTCAATTGTGACATCACTGATGATGTCATAATTGATTTTGACCATCTTTTCAAAACTGTAAAATTGATGCTTCTGAACTCACGGATGTCACAGACATCATCTACGACAGTAATTTTAAAACCGATTATGTCAATTGTGACATCACTGATGATGTCATAATTGATTTTGACCAACTTTTCAAAACTGTAAAATTGACGCTTCTGAACTCACGGATGGCACAGACATCATCTACGACAGTAATTTTAAAACCGATTATGTCAATTGTGACATCACTGATGATGTCATAATTGATTTTGACAATCTTTTCAAAACTGTAAAATTGACGCTTCTGAACTCACGGATGGCAGAGACATCATCTACGACAGTAATTTTAAAACCGATTATGTCAATTGTGACATCACTGATGATGTCATAATTGATTTTGACCATCTTTTCAAAACTGTAAAATTGACGCTTCTGAACTCACGGATGGCAGAGACATCATCTACGACAGTAATTTTAAAACCGATTATGTCAATTGTGACATCACTGATGATGTCATAATTGATTTTGACTATCTTTTCAAAACTGTAAAATTGACGCTTCTGAACTCACTGATGGCACGGACTTCATCTACCACAGTAATTTTAAAACCGATTATGTCAATTGTGACATCACTGATGATGTCATAATTGATTTCGACATCTTTTCAAAACTGTGAAATTGATGCTTCTGAACTCACGAATGGCACAGACATCATCTACGACAGTAATTTTAAAACCGATAATGTCAATTGTGACATCACTGATGATGTCATAATTGATTTTAACCATCTTTTCAAAACTGTAAAATTGACGCTTCTGAACTCACGGATGGCACGGACATCATCTACGACAGTAATTTCAAAACCGATAATGTCAATTGTGACATCACTGATGATGTCATAATTGATTTTGACCATTTTTTCAAAACTGTAAAATTGACGCTTCTGAACTCACGGATGGCACAGACATCATCTAAGACAGTAATTTTTAAACAGATTATGTCAATTGTGACATCACTGATGATGTCATAATTGATTTTGACCATCTTTTCAAAACTGTAAAATTGACGCTTCTGAACTCACGGATGGCACAGACATCATCTACGACAGTAATTTTAAAACCGATAATGTCAATTGTGACATCACTGATGATGTCATAATTGATTTTGACCATCTTTTCAAAACTGTAAAATTGACGCTTCTGAACTCACGGAGGGCACGGACTTCATCTACGACAGTAATTTTAAAACCGATTATGTCAATTGTGACATCATTGATGATGTCATAATTGATTTTGACCATCTTTTCAAATCTGTAAATTTGACGATTCTGAACTCACGGATGGCACAGACATCATCTACGACAGTAATTTTAAAACCGATTATGTCAATTGTGACATCACTGATGATGTCATAATTGATTTTGACCATCTTTTCAAATCTGTAAATTTGACGATTCTGAACTCACGGATGGCACGGACATCATCTACGACAGTAATTTTAAAACCGATTATGGCAATTGTGACATCACTGATGATGTCATAATTGATTTCGACCATCTTTTCAAAACTGTAAAATTGACGCTTCTGAACTCACGGATGGCACGGACATCATCTACGACAGTAATTTTAAAACCGATAATGTCTATTGTGACATCACTGATGATGTCATAATTGATTTTAACCATCTTTTCAAAACTGTAAATTTGACGATTCTGAACTCACGGATGGCACGGACATCATCTACGACAGTAATTTTAAAACCGATTATGTCAATTGTGACATCACTGATGATGTCATAATTGATTTCGACATCTTTTCAAAACTGTGAAATTGACGCTTCTGAACTCACGAATGGCACAGACATCATCTACGACAGTAATTTTAAAACCGATAATGTCAATTGTGACATCACTGATGATGTCATAATTGATTTTAACCATCTTTTCAAAACTGTAAAATTGACGCTTCTGAACTCACGGATGGCACGGACATCATCTACGACAGTAATTTTAAAACCGATTATGTCAATTGTGACATCACTGATGATGTCATAATTGATTTCGACATCTTTTCAAAACTGTGAAATTGATGCTTCTGAACTCACGAATGGCACAGACATCATCTACGACAGTAATTTTAAAACCGATAATGTCAATTGTGACATCACTGATGATGTCATAATTGATTTTAACCATCTTTTCAAAACTGTAAAATTGACGCTTCTGAACTCACGGATGGCACGGACATCATCTACGACAGTAATTTTAAAACCGATTATGTCAATTGTGACATCACTGATGATGTCATAATTGATTTTAACCATCTTTTCAAAACTGTAAATTTGACGATTCTGAACTCACGGATGGCACGGACATCATCTACGACAGTAATTTTAAAACCGATTATGTCAATTGTGACATCACTGATGATGTCATAATTGATTTCGACATCTTTTCAAAACTGAGAAATTGATGCTTCTGAACTCACGAATGGCACAGACATCATCTACGACAGTAATTTTAAAACCGATAATGTCAATTGTGACATCACTGATGATGTCATAATTGATTTTGACCATCTTTTCAAAACTGTAAAATTGACGCTTCTGAACTCACTGATGGCACGGACTTCATCTACGACAGTAATTTTAAAACCGATTATGTCAATTGTGACATCACTGATGATGTCATAATTGATTTTGACCATCTTTTCAAAACTGTAAAATTGACGCTTCTGAACTCACTGATGGCACGGACTTCATCTACGACAGTAATTTTAAAACCGATTATGTCAATTGTGACATCACTGATGATGTCATAATTGATTTCGACATCTTTTCAAAACTGTGAAATTGATGCTTCTGAACTCACGAATGGCACAGACATCATCTACGACAGTAATTTTAAAACCGATAATGTCAATTGTGACATCACTGATGATGTCATAATTGATTTTAACCATCTTTTCAAAACTGTAAAATTGACGCTTCTGAACTCACGGATGGCACGGACATCATCTACGACAGTAATTTCAAAACCGATAATGTCAATTGTGACATCACTGATGATGTCATAATTGATTTTGACCATTTTTTCAAAACTGTAAAATTGACGCTTCTGAACTCACGGATGGCACAGACATCATCTAAGACAGTAATTTTAAAACCGATAATGTCAATTGTGACATCACTGATGATGTCATAATTGATTTTGACCATCTTTTCAAAACTGTAAAATTGACGCTTCTGAACTCACGGAGGGCACGGACTTCATCTACGACAGTAATTTTAAAACCGATTATGTCAATTGTGACATCATTGATGATGTCATAATTGATTTTGACCATCTTTTCAAATCTGTAAATTTGACGATTCTGAACTCACGGATGGCACAGACATCATCTACGACAGTAATTTTAAAACCGATTATGTCAATTGTGACATCACTGATGATGTCATAATTGATTTTGACCATCTTTTCAAATCTGTAAATTTGACGATTCTGAACTCACGGATGGCACGGACATCATCTACGACAGTAATTTTAAAACCGATTATGGCAATTGTGACATCACTGATGATGTCATAATTGATTTCGACCATCTTTTCAAAACTGTAAAATTGACGCTTCTGAACTCACGGATGGCACGGACATCATCTACGACAGTAATTTTAAAACCGATAATGTCTATTGTGACATCACTGATGATGTCATAATTGATTTTAACCATCTTTTCAAAACTGTAAATTTGACGATTCTGAACTCACGGATGGCACGGACATCATCTACGACAGTAATTTTAAAACCGATTATGTCAATTGTGACATCACTGATGATGTCATAATTGATTTTGACCATCTTTTCAAAACTGTAAAATTGACGCTTCTGAACTCACTGATGGCACGGACTTCATCTACGACAGTAATTTTAAAACCGATTATGTCAATTGTGACATCACTGATGATGTCATAATTGATTTCGACATCTTTTCAAAACTGTGAAATTGATGCTTCTGAACTCACGAATGGCACAGACATCATCTACGACAGTAATTTTAAAACCGATAATGTCAATTGTGACATCACTGATGATGTCATAATTGATTTTAACCATCTTTTCAAAACTGTAAAATTGACGCTTCTGAACTCACGGATGGCACGGACATCATCTACGACAGTAATTTTAAAACCGATTATGTCAATTGTGACATCACTGATGATGTCATAATTGATTTTAACCATCTTTTCAAAACTGTAAATTTGACGATTATGAACTCACGGATGGCACGGACATCATCTACGACAGTAATTTTAAAACCGATTATGTCAATTGTGACATCACTGATGATGTCATAATTGATTTCCACATCTTTTCAAAACTGAGAAATTGATGCTTCTGAACTCACGAATGGCACAGACATCATCTACGACAGTAATTTTAAAACCGATAATGTCAATTGTGACATCACTGATGATGTCATAATTGATTTTAACCATCTTTTCAAAACTGTAAAATTGACGCTTTTGAACTCACGGATGGCACGGACATCATCTACGACAGTAATTTTAAAACCGATAATGTCAATTGTGACATCACTGATGATGTCATAATTGATTTTAACCATCTTTTCAAAACTGTAAATTTGACGATTCTGAACTCACGGATGGCACGGACATCATCTACGACAGTAATTTTAAAACCGATTATGTCAATTGTGACATCACTGATGATGTCATAATTGATTTTGACCATCTTTTCAAAACTGTAAAATTGATGCTTCTGAACTCACGGATGTCACAGACATCATCTACGACAGTAATTTTAAAACCGATTATGTCAATTGTGACATCACTGATGATGTCATAATTGATTTTGACAATCTTTTCAAAACTGTAAAATTGACGCTTCTGAACTCACGGATGGCAGAGACATCATCTACGACAGTAATTTTAAAACCGATTATGTCAATTGTGACATCACTGATGATGTCATAATTGATTTTGACTATCTTTTCAAAACTGTAAAATTGACGCTTCTGAACTCACTGATGGCACGGACTTCATCTACGACAGTAATTTTAAAACCGATTATGTCAATTGTGACATCACTGATGATGTCATAATTGATTTCGACATCTTTTCAAAACTGTGAAATTGATGCTTCTGAACTCACGAATGGCACAGACATCATCTACGACAGTAATTTTAAAACCGATAATGTCAATTGTGACATCACTGATGATGTCATAATTGATTTTAACCATCTTTTCAAAACTGTAAAATTGACGCTTTTGAACTCACGGATGGCACGGACATCATCTACGACAGTAATTTCAAAACCGATAATGTCAATTGTGACATCACTGATGATGTCATAATTGATTTTGACCATTTTTTCAAAACTGTAAAATTGACGCTTCTGAACTCACGGATGGCACAGACATCATCTAAGACAGTAATTTTTAAACAGATTATGTCAATTGTGACATCACTGATGATGTCATAATTGATTTTGACCATCTTTTCAAAACTGTAAAATTGACGCTTCTGAACTCACGGATGGCACAGACATCATCTACGACAGTAATTTTAAAACCGATAATGTCAATTGTGACATCACTGATGATGTCATAATTGATTTTGACCATCTTTTCAAAACTGTAAAATTGACGCTTCTGAACTCACGGAGGGCACGGACTTCATCTACGACAGTAATTTTAAAACCGATTATGTCAATTGTGACATCATTGATGATGTCATAATTGATTTTGACCATCTTTTCAAATCTGTAAATTTGACGATTCTGAACTCACGGATGGCACAGACATCATCTACGACAGTAATTTTAAAACCGATTATGTCAATTGTGACATCACTGATGATGTCATAATTGATTTTGACCATCTTTTCAAATCTGTAAATTTGACGATTCTGAACTCACGGATGGCACGGACATCATCTACGACAGTAATTTTAAAACCGATTATGGCAATTGTGACATCACTGATGATGTCATAATTGATTTCGACCATCTTTTCAAAACTGTAAAATTGACGCTTCTGAACTCACGGATGGCACGGACATCATCTACGACAGTAATTTTAAAACCGATAATGTCTATTGTGACATCACTGATGATGTCATAATTGATTTTAACCATCTTTTCAAAACTGTAAATTTGACGATTCTGAACTCACGGATGGCACGGACATCATCTACGACAGTAATTTTAAAACCGATTATGTCAATTGTGACATCACTGATGATGTCATAATTGATTTTGACCATCTTTTCAAAACTGTAAAATTGACGCTTCTGAACTCACTGATGGCACGGACTTCATCTACGACAGTAATTTTAAAACCGATTATGTCAATTGTGACATCACTGATGATGTCATAATTGATTTCGACATCTTTTCAAAACTGTGAAATTGATGCTTCTGAACTCACGAATGGCACAGACATCATCTACGACAGTAATTTTAAAACCGATAATGTCAATTGTGACATCACTGATGATGTCATAATTGATTTTAACCATCTTTTCAAAACTGTAAAATTGACGCTTCTGAACTCACGGATGGCACGGACATCATCTACGACAGTAATTTTAAAACCGATTATGTCAATTCTGACATCACTGATGATGTCATAATTGATTTTAACCATCTTTTCAAAACTGTAAATTTGACGATTCTGAACTCACGGATGGCACGGACATCATCTACGACAGTAATTTTAAAACCGATTATGTCAATTGTGACATCACTGATGATGTCATAATTGATTTCGACATCTTTTCAAAACTGAGAAATTGATGCTTCTGAACTCACGAATGGCACAGACATCATCTACGACAGTAATTTTAAAACCGATAATGTCAATTGTGACATCACTGATGATGTCATAATTGATTTTAACCATCTTTTCAAAACTGTAAAATTGACGCTTTTGAACTCACGGATGGCACGGACATCATCTACGACAGTAATTTTAAAACCGATAATGTCAATTGTGACATCACTGATGATGTCATAATTGATTTTAACCATCTTTTCAAAACTGTAAATTTGACGATTCTGAACTCACGGATGGCACGGACATCATCTACGACAGTAATTTTAAAACCGATTATGTCAATTGTGACATCACTGATGATGTCATAATTGATTTTGACCATCTTTTCAAAAATGTAAAATTGATGCTTCTGAACTCACGGATGTCACAGACATCATCTACGACAGTAATTTTAAAACCGATTATGTCAATTGTGACATCACTGATGATGTCATAATTGATTTTGACCAACTTTTCAAAACTGTAAAATTGACGCTTCTGAACTCACGGATGGCACAGACATCATCTACGACAGTAATTTTAAAACCGATTATGTCAATTGTGACATCACTGATGATGTCATAATTGATTTTGACAATCTTTTCAAAACTGTAAAATTGACGCTTCTGAACTCACGGATGGCAGAGACATCATCTACGACAGTAATTTTAAAACCGATTATGTCAATTGTGACATCACTGATGATGTCATAATTGATTTTGACCATCTTTTCAAAACTGTAAAATTGACGCTTCTGAACTCACGGATGGCAGAGACATCATCTACGACAGTAATTTTAAAACCGATTATGTCAATTGTGACATCACTGATGATGTCATAATTGATTTTGACTATCTTTTCAAAACTGTAAAATTGACGCTTCTGAACTCACTGATGGCACGGACTTCATCTACCACAGTAATTTTAAAACCGATTATGTCAATTGTGACATCACTGATGATGTCATAATTGATTTCGACATCTTTTCAAAACTGTGAAATTGATGCTTCTGAACTCACGAATGGCACAGACATCATCTACGACAGTAATTTTAAAACCGATAATGTCAATTGTGACATCACTGATGATGTCATAATTGATTTTAACCATCTTTTCAAAACTGTAAAATTGACGCTTCTGAACTCACGGATGGCACGGACATCATCTACGACAGTAATTTCAAAACCGATAATGTCAATTGTGACATCACTGATGATGTCATAATTGATTTTGACCATTTTTTCAAAACTGTAAAATTGACGCTTCTGAACTCACGGATGGCACAGACATCATCTAAGACAGTAATTTTTAAACAGATTATGTCAATTGTGACATCACTGATGATGTCATAATTGATTTTGACCATCTTTTCAAAACTGTAAAATTGACGCTTCTGAACTCACGGATGGCACAGACATCATCTACGACAGTAATTTTAAAACCGATAATGTCAATTGTGACATCACTGATGATGTCATAATTGATTTTGACCATCTTTTCAAAACTGTAAAATTGACGCTTCTGAACTCACGGAGGGCACGGACTTCATCTACGACAGTAATTTTAAAACCGATTATGTCAATTGTGACATCATTGATGATGTCATAATTGATTTTGACCATCTTTTCAAATCTGTAAATTTGACGATTCTGAACTCACGGATGGCACAGACATCATCTACGACAGTAATTTTAAAACCGATTATGTCAATTGTGACATCACTGATGATGTCATAATTGATTTTGACCATCTTTTCAAATCTGTAAATTTGACGATTCTGAACTCACGGATGGCACGGACATCATCTACGACAGTAATTTTAAAACCGATTATGGCAATTGTGACATCACTGATGATGTCATAATTGATTTCGACCATCTTTTCAAAACTGTAAAATTGACGCTTCTGAACTCACGGATGGCACGGACATCATCTACGACAGTAATTTTAAAACCGATAATGTCTATTGTGACATCACTGATGATGTCATAATTGATTTTAACCATCTTTTCAAAACTGTAAATTTGACGATTCTGAACTCACGGATGGCACGGACATCATCTACGACAGTAATTTTAAAACCGATTATGTCAATTGTGACATCACTGATGATGTCATAATTGATTTCGACATCTTTTCAAAACTGTGAAATTGATGCTTCTGAACTCACGAATGGCACAGACATCATCTACGACAGTAATTTTAAAACCGATAATGTCAATTGTGACATCACTGATGATGTCATAATTGATTTTAACCATCTTTTCAAAACTGTAAAATTGACGCTTCTGAACTCACGGATGGCACGGACATCATCTACGACAGTAATTTTAAAACCGATTATGTCAATTGTGACATCACTGATGATGTCATAATTGATTTTAACCATCTTTTCAAAACTGTAAATTTGACGATTCTGAACTCACGGATGGCACGGACATCATCTACGACAGTAATTTTAAAACCGATTATGTCAATTGTGACATCACTGATGATGTCATAATTGATTTCGACATCTTTTCAAAACTGAGAAATTGATGCTTCTGAACTCACGAATGGCACAGACATCATCTACGACAGTAATTTTAAAACCGATAATGTCAATTGTGACATCACTGATGATGTCATAATTGATTTTAACCATCTTTTCAAAACTGTAAAATTGACGCTTTTGAACTCACGAATGGCACGGACATCATCTACGACAGTAATTTTAAAACCGATAATGTCAATTGTGACATCACTGATGATGTCATAATTGATTTTAACCATCTTTTCAAAACTGTAAATTTGACGATTCTGAACTCACGGATGGCACGGACATCATCTACGACAGTAATTTTAAAACCGATTATGTCAATTGTGACATCACTGATGATGTCATAATTGATTTTGACCATCTTTTCAAAACTGTAAAATTGATGCTTCTGAACTCACGGATGTCACAGACATCATCTACGACAGTAATTTTAAAACCGATTATGTCAATTGTGACATCACTGATGATGTCATAATTGATTTTGACCAACTTTTCAAAACTGTAAAATTGACGCTTCTGAACTCACGGATGGCACAGACATCATCTACGACAGTAATTTTAAAACCGATTATGTCAATTGTGACATCACTGATGATGTCATAATTGATTTTGACCATCTTTTCAAATCTGTAAATTTGACGATTCTGAACTCACGGATTGCACAGACATCATCTACGACAGTAATTTTAAAACCAATAATGTCAATTGTGACATCACTGATGATGTCATAATTGATTTTAACCATCTTTTCAAAACTGTAAAATTGACGCTTCTGAACTCACGGATGGCACGGACATCATCTACGACAGTAATTTTAAAACCGATTATGTCAATTGTGACATCACTGATGATGTCATAATTGATTTTAACCATCTTTTCAAAACTGTAAATTTGACGATTCTGAACTCACGGATGGCACGGACATCATCTACGACAGTAATTTTAAAACCGATTATGTCAATTGTGACATCACTGATGATGTCATAATTGATTTTGACCAACTTTTCAAAACTGTAAAATTGACGCTTCTGAACTCACGGATGGCACAGACATCATCTACGACAGTAATTTTAAAACCGATTATGTCAATTGTGACATCACTGATGATGTCATAATTGATTTTGACCATCTTTTCAAAACTGTAAAATTGATGCTTCTGAACTCACGGATGTCACAGACATCATCTACGACAGTAATTTTAAAACCGATTATGTCAATTGTGACATCACTGATGATGTCATAATTGATTTTGACCAACTTTTCAAAACTGTAAAATTGACGCTTCTGAACTCACGGATGGCACAGACATCATCTACGACAGTAATTTTAAAACCGATTATGTCAATTGTGACATCACTGATGATGTCATAATTGATTTTGACAATCTTTTCAAAACTGTAATATTGACGCTTCTGAACTCACGGATGGCAGAGACATCATCTACGACAGTAATTTTAAAACCGATTATGTCAATTGTGACATCACTGATGATGTCATAATTGATTTTGACCATCTTTTCAAAACTGTAAAATTGACGCTTCTGAAATCACGGATGTCAGAGACATCATCTACGACAGTAATTTTCAAACCGATTATGTCAATTGTGACATCACTGATGATGTCATAATTGATTTTGACTATCTTTTCAAAACTGTAAAATTGACGCTTCTGAACTCACTGATGGCACGGACTTCATCTACCACAGTAATTTTAAAACCGATTATGTCAATTGTGACATCACTGATGATGTCATAATTGATTTCGACATCTTTTCAAAACTGTGAAATTGATGCTTCTGAACTCACGAATGGCACAGACATCATCTACGACAGTAATTTTAAAACCGATAATGTCAATTGTGACATCACTGATGATGTCATAATTGATTTTAACCATCTTTTCAAAACTGTAAAATTGACGCTTCTGAACTCACGGATGGCACGGACATCATCTACGACAGTAATTTCAAAACCGATAATGTCAATTGTGACATCACTGATGATGTCATAATTGATTTTGACCATTTTTTCAAAACTGTAAAATTGACGCTTCTGAACTCACGGATGGCACAGACATCATCTAAGACAGTAATTTTTAAACAGATTATGTCAATTGTGACATCACTGATGATGTCATAATTGATTTTGACCATCTTTTCAAAACTGTAAAATTGACGCTTCTGAACTCACGGATGGCACAGACATCATCTACGACAGTAATTTTAAAACCGATAATGTCAATTGTGACATCACTGATGATGTCATAATTGATTTTGACCATCTTTTCAAAACTGTAAAATTGACGCTTCTGAACTCACGGAGGGCACGGACTTCATCTACGACAGTAATTTTAAAACCGATTATGTCAATTGTGACATCATTGATGATGTCATAATTGATTTTGACCATCTTTTCAAATCTGTAAATTTGACGATTCTGAACTCACGGATGGCACAGACATCATCTACGACAGTAATTTTAAAACCGATTATGTCAATTGTGACATCACTGATGATGTCATAATTGATTTTGACCATCTTTTCAAATCTGTAAATTTGACGATTCTGAACTCACGGATGGCACGGACATCATCTACGACAGTAATTTTAAAACCGATTATGGCAATTGTGACATCACTGATGATGTCATAATTGATTTCGACCATCTTTTCAAAACTGTAAAATTGACGCTTCTGAACTCACGGATGGCACGGACATCATCTACGACAGTAATTTTAAAACCGATAATGTCTATTGTGACATCACTGATGATGTCATAATTGATTTTAACCATCTTTTCAAAACTGTAAATTTGACGATTCTGAACTCACGGATGGCACGGACATCATCTACGACAGTAATTTTAAAACCGATTATGTCAATTGTGACATCACTGATGATGTCATAATTGATTTTGACCATCTTTTCAAAACTGTAAAATTGACGCTTCTGAACTCACTGATGGCACGGACTTCATCTACGACAGTAATTTTAAAACCGATTATGTCAATTGTGACATCACTGATGATGTCATAATTGATTTCGACATCTTTTCAAAACTGTGAAATTGATGCTTCTGAACTCACGAATGGCACAGACATCATCTACGACAGTAATTTTAAAACCGATAATGTCAATTGTGACATCACTGATGATGTCATAATTGATTTTAACCATCTTTTCAAAACTGTAAAATTGACGCTTCTGAACTCACGGATGGCACGGACATCATCTACGACAGTAATTTTAAAACCGATTATGTCAATTGTGACATCACTGATGATGTCATAATTGATTTTAACCATCTTTTCAAAACTGTAAATTTGACGATTCTGAACTCACGGATGGCACGGACATCATCTACGACAGTAATTTTAAAACCGATTATGTCAATTGTGACATCACTGATGATGTCATAATTGATTTCGACATCTTTTCAAAACTGAGAAATTGATGCTTCTGAACTCACGAATGGCACAGACATCATCTACGACAGTAATTTTAAAACCGATAATGTCAATTGTGACATCACTGATGATGTCATAATTGATTTTGACCATCTTTTCAAAACTGTAAAATTGATGCTTCTGAACTCACGGATGGCACAGACATCATCTACGACAGTAATTTTAAAACCGATTATGTCAATTGTGACATCACTGATGATGTCATAATTGATTTTGACCAACTTTTCAAAACTGTAAAATTGACGCTTCTGAACTCACGGATGGCACAGACATCATCTACGACAGTAATTTTAAAACCGATTATGTCAATTGTGACATCACTGATGATGTCATAATTGATTTTGACCATCTTTTCAAATCTGTAAATTTGACGATTCTGAACTCACGGATGGCACGGACATCATCTACGACAGTAATTTTAAAACCGATTATGGCAATTGTGACATCACTGATGATGTCATAATTGATTTCGACCATCTTTTCAAAACTGTAAAATTGACGCTTCTGAACTCACGGATGGCACGGACATCATCTACGACAGTAATTTTAAAACCGATAATGTCTATTGTGACATCACTGATGATGTCATAATTGATTTTAACCATCTTTTCAAAACTGTAAATTTGACGATTCTGAACTCACGGATGGCACGGACATCATCTACGACAGTAATTTTAAAACCGATTATGTCAATTGTGACATCACTGATGATGTCATAATTGATTTTGACCATCTTTTCAAAACTGTAAAATTGACGCTTCTGAACTCACTGATGGCACGGACTTCATCTACGACAGTAATTTTAAAACCGATTATGTCAATTGTGACATCACTGATGATGTCATAATTGATTTCGACATCTTTTCAAAACTGTGAAATTGATGCTTCTGAACTCACGAATGGCACAGACATCATCTACGACAGTAATTTTAAAACCGATAATGTCAATTGTGACATCACTGATGATGTCATAATTGATTTTAACCATCTTTTCAAAACTGTAAAATTGACGCTTCTGAACTCACGGATGGCACGGACATCATCTACGACAGTAATTTTAAAACCGATTATGTCAATTGTGACATCACTGATGATGTCATAATTGATTTTAACCATCTTTTCAAAACTGTAAATTTGACGATTCTGAACTCACGGATGGCACGGACATCATCTACGACAGTAATTTTAAAACCGATTATGTCAATTGTGACATCACTGATGATGTCATAATTGATTTTGACCAACTTTTCAAAACTGTAAAATTGACGCTTCTGAACTCACGGATGGCACAGACATCATCTACGACAGTAATTTTAAAACCGATTATGTCAATTGTGACATCACTGATGATGTCATAATTGATTTTGACAATCTTTTCAAAACTGTAAAATTGACGCTTCTGAACTCACGGATGGCAGAGACATCATCTACGACAGTAATTTTAAAACCGATTATGTCAATTGTGACATCACTGATGATGTCATAATTGATTTTGACTATCTTTTCAAAACTGTAAAATTGACGCTTCTGAACTCACTGATGGCACGGACTTCATCTACGACAGTAATTTTAAAACCGATTATGTCAATTGTGACATCACTGATGATGTCATAATTGATTTCGACATCTTTTCAAAACTGTGAAATTGATGCTTCTGAACTCACGAATGGCACAGACATCATCTACGACAGTAATTTTAAAACCGATAATGTCAATTGTGACATCACTGATGATGTCATAATTGATTTTAACCATCTTTTCAAAACTGTAAAATTGACGCTTCTGAACTCACGGATGGCACGGACATCATCTACGACAGTAATTTCAAAACCGATAATGTCAATTGTGACATCACTGATGATGTCATAATTGATTTTGACCATTTTTTCAAAACTGTAAAATTGACGCTTCTGAACTCACGGATGGCACAGACATCATCTAAGACAGTAATTTTTAAACAGATTATGTCAATTGTGACATCACTGATGATGTCATAATTGATTTTGACCATCTTTTCAAAACTGTAAAATTGACGCTTCTGAACTCACGGATGGCACAGACATCATCTACGACAGTAATTTTAAAACCGATAATGTCAATTGTGACATCACTGATGATGTCATAATTGATTTTGACCATCTTTTCAAAACTGTAAAATTGACGCTTCTGAACTCACGGAGGGCACGGACTTCATCTACGACAGTAATTTTAAAACCGATTATGTCAATTGTGACATCATTGATGATGTCATAATTGATTTTGACCATCTTTTCAAATCTGTAAATTTGACGATTCTGAACTCACGGATGGCACAGACATCATCTACGACAGTAATTTTAAAACCGATTATGTCAATTGTGACATCACTGATGATGTCATAATTGATTTTGACCATCTTTTCAAATCTGTAAATTTGACGATTCTGAACTCACGGATGGCACGGACATCATCTACGACAGTAATTTTAAAACCGATTATGGCAATTGTGACATCACTGATGATGTCATAATTGATTTCGACCATCTTTTCAAAACTGTAAAATTGACGCTTCTGAACTCACGGATGGCACGGACATCATCTACGACAGTAATTTTAAAACCGATAATGTCTATTGTGACATCACTGATGATGTCATAATTGATTTTAACCATCTTTTCAAAACTGTAAATTTGACGATTCTGAACTCACGGATGGCACGGATATCATCTACGACAGTAATTTTAAAACCGATTATGTCAATTGTGACATCACTGATGATGTCATAATTGATTTTGACCATCTTTTCAAAACTGTAAAATTGACGCTTCTGAACTCACTGATGGCACGGACTTCATCTACGACAGTAATTTTAAAACCGATTATGTCAATTGTGACATCACTGATGATGTCATAATTGATTTCGACATCTTTTCAAAACTGTGAAATTGATGCATCTGAACTCACGAATGGCACAGACATCATCTACGACAGTAATTTTAAAACCGATAATGTCAATTGTGACATCACTGATGATGTCATAATTGATTTTAACCATCTTTTCAAAACTGTAAAATTGACGCTTCTGAACTCACGGATGGCACGGACATCATCTACGACAGTAATTTTAAAACCGATTATGTCAATTGTGACATCACTGATGATGTCATAATTGATTTTAACCATCTTTTCAAAACTGTAAATTTGACGATTCTGAACTCACGGATGGCACGGACATCATCTACGACAGTAATTTTAAAACCGATTATGTCAATTGTGACATCACTGATGATGTCATAATTGATTTCGACATCTTTTCAAAACTGAGAAATTGATGCTTCTGAACTCACGAATGGCACAGACATCATCTACGACAGTAATTTTAAAACCGATAATGTCAATTGTGACATCACTGATGATGTCATAATTGATTTTAACCATCTTTTCAAAACTGTAAAATTGACGCTTTTGAACTCACGGATGGCACGGACATCATCTACGACAGTAATTTTAAAACCGATAATGTCAATTGTGACATCACTGATGATGTCATAATTGATTTTAACCATCTTTTCAAAACTGTAAATTTGACGATTCTGAACTCACGGATGGCACTGACATCATCTACGACAGTAATTTTAAAACCGATTATGTCAATTGTGACATCACTGATGATGTCATAATTGATTTTGACCATCTTTTCAAAACTGTAAAATTGATGCTTCTGAACTCACGGATGTCACAGACATCATCTACGACAGTAATTTTAAAACCGATTATGTCAATTGTGACATCACTGATGATGTCATAATTGATTTTGACCAACTTTTCAAAACTGTAAAATTGACGCTTCTGAACTCACGGATGGCACAGACATCATCTACGACAGTAATTTTAAAACCGATTATGTCAATTGTGACATCACTGATGATGTCATAATTGATTTTGACAATCTTTTCAAAACTGTAAAATTGACGCTTCTGAACTCACGGATGGCAGAGACATCATCTACGACAGTAATTTTAAAACCGATTATGTCAATTGTGACATCACTGATGATGTCATAATTGATTTTGACCATCTTTTCAAAACTGTAAAATTGACGCTTCTGAACTCACGGATGGCAGAGACATCATCTACGACAGTAATTTTAAAACCGATTATGTCAATTGTGACATCACTGATGATGTCATAATTGATTTTGACTATCTTTTCAAAACTGTAAAATTGACGCTTCTGAACTCACTGATGGCACGGACTTCATCTACCACAGTAATTTTAAAACCGATTATGTCAATTGTGACATCACTGATGATGTCATAATTGATTTCGACATCTTTTCAAAACTGTGAAATTGATGCTTCTGAACTCACGAATGGCACAGACATCATCTACGACAGTAATTTTAAAACCGATAATGTCAATTGTGACATCACTGATGATGTCATAATTGATTTTAACCATCTTTTCAAAACTGTAAAATTGACGCTTCTGAACTCACGGATGGCACGGACATCATCTACGACAGTAATTTAAAAACCGATAATGTCAATTGTGACATCACTGATGATGTCATAATTGATTTTGACCATTTTTTCAAAACTGTAAAATTGACGCTTCTGAACTCACGGATGGCACAGACATCATCTAAGACAGTAATTTTTAAACAGATTATGTCAATTGTGACATCACTGATGATGTCATAATTGATTTTGACCATCTTTTCAAAACTGTAAAATTGACGCTTCTGAACTCACGGATGGCACAGACATCATCTACGACAGTAATTTTAAAACCGATAATGTCAATTGTGACATCACTGATGATGTCATAATTGATTTTGACCATCTTTTCAAAACTGTAAAATTGACGCTTCTGAACTCACGGAGGGCACGGACTTCATCTACGACAGTAATTTTAAAACCGATTATGTCAATTGTGACATCATTGATGATGTCATAATTGATTTTGACCATCTTTTCAAATCTGTAAATTTGACGATTCTGAACTCACGGATGGCACAGACATCATCTACGACAGTAATTTTAAAACCGATTATGTCAATTGTGACATCACTGATGATGTCATAATTGATTTTGACCATCTTTTCAAATCTGTAAATTTGACGATTCTGAACTCACGGATGGCACGGACATCATCTACGACAGTAATTTTAAAACCGATTATGGCAATTGTGACATCACTGATGATGTCATAATTGATTTCGACCATCTTTTCAAAACTGTAAAATTGACGCTTCTGAACTCACGGATGGCACGGACATCATCTACGACAGTAATTTTAAAACCGATAATGTCTATTGTGACATCACTGATGATGTCATAATTGATTTTAACCATCTTTTCAAAACTGTAAATTTGACGATTCTGAACTCACGGATGGCACGGACATCATCTACGACAGTAATTTTAAAACCGATTATGTCAATTGTGACATCACTGATGATGTCATAATTGATTTTGACCATCTTTTCAAAACTGTAAAATTGACGCTTCTGAACTCACTGATGGCACGGACTTCATCTACGACAGTAATTTTAAAACCGATTATGTCAATTGTGACATCACTGATGATGTCATAATTGATTTTGACCAACTTTTCAAAACTGTAAAATTGACGCTTCTGAACTCACGGATGGCACAGACATCATCTACGACAGTAATTTTAAAACCGATTATGTCAATTGTGACATCACTGATGATGTCATAATTGATTTTGACCATCTTTTCAAAACTGTAAAATTGATGCTTCTGAACTCACGGATGTCACAGACATCATCTACGACAGTAATTTTAAAACCGATTATGTCAATTGTGACATCACTGATGATGTCATAATTGATTTTGACCAACTTTTCAAAACTGTAAAATTGACGCTTCTGAACTCACGGATGGCACAGACATCATCTACGACAGTAATTTTAAAACCGATTATGTCAATTGTGACATCACTGATGATGTCATAATTGATTTTGACAATCTTTTCAAAACTGTAAAATTGACGCTTCTGAACTCACGGATGGCAGAGACATCATCTACGACAGTAATTTTAAAACCGATTATGTCAATTGTGACATCACTGATGATGTCATAATTGATTTTGACCATCTTTTCAAAACTGTAAAATTGACGCTTCTGAACTCACGGATGGCACAGACATCATCTACGACAGTAATTTTAAAACCGATTATGTCAATTGTGACATCACTGATGATGTCATAATTGATTTTGACTATCTTTTCAAAACTGTAAAATTGACGCTTCTGAACTCACTGATGGCACGGACTTCATCTACCACAGTAATTTTAAAACCGATTATGTCAATTGTGACATCACTGATGATGTCATAATTGATTTCGACATCTTTTCAAAACTGTGAAATTGATGCTTCTGAACTCACGAATGGCACAGACATCATCTACGACAGTAATTTTAAAACCGATAATGTCAATTGTGACATCACTGATGATGTCATAATTGATTTTAACCATCTTTTCAAAACTGTAAAATTGACGCTTCTGAACTCACGGATGGCACGGACATCATCTACGACAGTAATTTCAAAACCGATAATGTCAATTGTGACATCACTGATGATGTCATAATTGATTTTGACCATTTTTTCAAAACTGTAAAATTGACGCTTCTGAACTCACGGATGGCACAGACATCATCTAAGACAGTAATTTTTAAACAGATTATGTCAATTGTGACATCACTGATGATGTCATAATTGATTTTGACCATCTTTTCAAAACTGTAAAATTGACGCTTCTGAACTCACGGATGGCACAGACATCATCTACGACAGTAATTTTAAAACCGATAATGTCAATTGTGACATCACTGATGATGTCATAATTGATTTTGACCATCTTTTCAAAACTGTAAAATTGACGCTTCTGAACTCACGGAGGGCACGGACTTCATCTACGACAGTAATTTTAAAACCGATTATGTCAATTGTGACATCATTGATGATGTCATAATTGATTTTGACCATCTTTTCAAATCTGTAAATTTGACGATTCTGAACTCACGGATGGCACAGACATCATCTACGACAGTAATTTTAAAACCGATTATGTCAATTGTGACATCACTGATGATGTCATAATTGATTTTGACCATCTTTTCAAATCTGTAAATTTGACGATTCTGAACTCACGGATGGCACGGACATCATCTACGACAGTAATTTTAAAACCGATTATGGCAATTGTGACATCACTGATGATGTCATAATTGATTTCGACCATCTTTTCAAAACTGTAAAATTGACGCTTCTGAACTCACGGATGGCACGGACATCATCTACGACAGTAATTTTAAAACCGATAATGTCTATTGTGACATCACTGATGATGTCATAATTGATTTTAACCATCTTTTCAAAACTGTAAATTTGACGATTCTGAACTCACGGATGGCACGGACATCATCTACGACAGTAATTTTAAAACCGATTATGTCAATTGTGACATCACTGATGATGTCATAATTGATTTTGACCATCTTTTCAAAACTGTAAAATTGACGCTTCTGAACTCACTGATGGCACGGACTTCATCTACGACAGTAATTTTAAAACCGATTATGTCAATTGTGACATCACTGATGATGTCATAATTGATTTCGACATCTTTTCAAAACTGTGAAATTGATGCTTCTGAACTCACGAATGGCACAGACATCATCTACGACAGTAATTTTAAAACCGATAATGTCAATTGTGACATCACTGATGATGTCATAATTGATTTTAACCATCTTTTCAAAACTGTAAAATTGACGCTTCTGAACTCACGGATGGCACGGACATCATCTACGACAGTAATTTTAAAACCGATTATGTCAATTGTGACATCACTGATGATGTCATAATTGATTTTAACCATCTTTTCAAAACTGTAAATTTGACGATTCTGAACTCACGGATGGCACGGACATCATCTACGACAGTAATTTTAAAACCGATTATGTCAATTGTGACATCACTGATGATGTCATAATTGATTTCGACATCTTTTCAAAACTGAGAAATTGATGCTTCTGAACTCACGAATGGCACAGACATCATCTACGACAGTAATTTTAAAACCGATAATGTCAATTGTGACATCACTGATGATGTCATAATTGATTTTAACCATCTTTTCAAAACTGTAAAATTGACGCTTCTGAACTCACGGATGGCACGGACATCATCTACGACAGTAATTTTAAAACCGATTATGTCAATTGTGACATCACTGATGATGTCATAATTGATTTTGACCATCTTTTCAAAACTGTAAAATTGATGCTTCTGAACTCACGGATGTCACAGACATCATCTACGACAGTAATTTTAAAACCGATTATGTCAATTGTGACATCACTGATGATGTCATAATTGATTTTGACCAACTTTTCAAAACTGTAAAATTGACGCTTCTGAACTCACGGATGGCACAGACATCATCTACGACAGTAATTTTAAAACCGATTATGTCAATTGTGACATCACTGATGATGTCATAATTGATTTTGACAATCTTTTCAAAACTGTAAAATTGACGCTTCTGAACTCACGGATGGCAGAGACATCATCTACGACAGTAATTTTAAAACCGATTATGTCAATTGTGACATCACTGATGATGTCATAATTGATTTTGACCATCTTTTCAAAACTGTAAAATTGACGCTTCTGAACTCACGGATGGCACAGACATCATCTACGACAGTAATTTTAAAACCGATTATGTCAATTGTGACATCACTGATGATGTCATAATTGATTTTGACCATTTTTTCAAAACTGTAAAATTGACGCTTCTGAACTCACGGATGGCACAGACATCATCTAAGACAGTAATTTTTAAACAGATTATGTCAATTGTGACATCACTGATGATGTCATAATTGATTTTGACCATCTTTTCAAAACTGTAAAATTGACGCTTCTGAACTCACGGATGGCACAGACATCATCTACGACAGTAATTTTAAAACCGATAATGTCAATTGTGACATCACTGATGATGTCATAATTGATTTTGACCATCTTTTCAAAACTGTAAAATTGACGCTTCTGAATTTACGGAGGGCACGGACTTCATCTACGACAGTAATTTTAAAACCGATTATGTCAATTGTGACATCATTGATGATGTCATAATTGATTTTGACCATCTTTTCAAATCTGTAAATTTGACGATTCTGAACTCACGGATGGCACAGACATCATCTACGACAGTAATTTTAAAACCGATTATGTCAATTGTGACATCACTGATGATGTCATAATTGATTTTGACCATCTTTTCAAAACTGTAAAATTGACGCTTCTGAACTCACGGAGGGCACGGACTTCATCTACGACAGTAATTTTAAAACCGATTATGTCAATTGTGACATCATTGATGATGTCATAATTGATTTTGACCATCTTTTCAAATCTGTAAATTTGACGATTCTGAACTCACGGATGGCACAGACATCATCTACGACAGTAATTTTAAAACCGATTATGTCAATTGTGACATCACTGATGATGTCATAATTGATTTTGACCATCTTTTCAAATCTGTAAATTTGACGATTCTGAACTCACGGATGGCACGGACATCATCTACGACAGTAATTTTAAAACCGATTATGTCAATTGTGACATCACTGATGATGTCATAATTGATTTTGACCATCTTTTCAAAACTGTAAAATTGATGCTTCTGAACTCACGGATGTCACAGACATCATCTACGACAGTAATTTTAAAACCGATTATGTCAATTGTGACATCACTGATGATGTCATAATTGATTTTGACCATTTTTTCAAAACTGTAAAATTGACGCTTCTGAACTCACGGATGGCACAGACATCATCTAAGACAGTAATTTTTAAACAGATTATGTCAATTGTGACATCACTGATGATGTCATAATTGATTTTGACCATCTTTTCAAAACTGTAAAATTGACGCTTCTGAACTCACGGATGGCACAGACATCATCTACGACAGTAATTTTAAAACCGATAATGTCAATTGTGACATCACTGATGATGTCATAATTGATTTTGACCATCTTTTCAAAACTGTAAAATTGACGCTTCTGAATTTACGGAGGGCACGGACTTCATCTACGACAGTAATTTTAAAACCGATTATGTCAATTGTGACATCATTGATGATGTCATAATTGATTTTGACCATCTTTTCAAATCTGTAAATTTGACGATTCTGAACTCACGGATGGCACAGACATCATCTACGACAGTAATTTTAAAACCGATTATGTCAATTGTGACATCACTGATGATGTCATAATTGATTTTGACCATCTTTTCAAAACTGTAAAATTGACGCTTCTGAACTCACGGAGGGCACGGACTTCATCTACGACAGTAATTTTAAAACCGATTATGTCAATTGTGACATCATTGATGATGTCATAATTGATTTTGACCATCTTTTCAAATCTGTAAATTTGACGATTCTGAACTCACGGATGGCACAGACATCATCTACGACAGTAATTTTAAAACCGATTATGTCAATTGTGACATCACTGATGATGTCATAATTGATTTTGACCATCTTTTCAAATCTGTAAATTTGACGATTCTGAACTCACGGATGGCACGGACATCATCTACGACAGTAATTTTAAAACCGATTATGTCAATTGTGACATCACTGATGATGTCATAATTGATTTTGACCATCTTTTCAAAACTGTAAAATTGATGCTTCTGAACTCACGGATGTCACAGACATCATCTACGACAGTAATTTTAAAACCGATTATGTCAATTGTGACATCACTGATGATGTCATAATTGATTTTGACCAACTTTTCAAAACTGTAAAATTGACGCTTCTGAACTCACGGATGGCACAGACATCATCTACGACAGTAATTTTAAAACCGATTATGTCAATTGTGACATCACTGATGATGTCATAATTGATTTTGACAATCTTTTCAAAACTGTAAAATTGACGCTTCTGAACTCACGGATGGCAGAGACATCATCTACGACAGTAATTTTAAAACCGATTATGTCAATTGTGACATCACTGATGATGTCATAATTGATTTTGACCATCTTTTCAAAACTGTAAAATTGACGCTTCTGAACTCACGGATGGCACAGACATCATCTACGACAGTAATTTTAAAACCGATTATGTCAATTGTGACATCACTGATGATGTCATAATTGATTTTGACCATTTTTTCAAAACTGTAAAATTGACGCTTCTGAACTCACGGATGGCACAGACATCATCTAAGACAGTAATTTTTAAACAGATTATGTCAATTGTGACATCACTGATGATGTCATAATTGATTTTGACCATCTTTTCAAAACTGTAAAATTGACGCTTCTGAACTCACGGATGGCACAGACATCATCTACGACAGTAATTTTAAAACCGATAATGTCAATTGTGACATCACTGATGATGTCATAATTGATTTTGACCATCTTTTCAAAACTGTAAAATTGACGCTTCTGAACTCACGGAGGGCACGGACTTCATCTACGACAGTAATTTTAAAACCGATTATGTCAATTGTGACATCATTGATGATGTCATAATTGATTTTGACCATCTTTTCAAATCTGTAAATTTGACGCTTCTGAACTCACGGATGGCACAGACATCATCTACGACAGTAATTTTAAAACCGATAATGTCAATTGTGACATCACTGATGATGTCATAATTGATTTTGACCATCTTTTCAAAACTGTAAAATTGACGCTTCTGAACTCACGGAGGGCACGGACTTCATCTACGACAGTAATTTTAAAACCGATTATGTCAATTGTGACATCATTGATGATGTCATAATTGATTTTGACCATCTTTTCAAATCTGTAAATTTGACGATTCTGAACTCACGGATGGCACAGACATCATCTACGACAGTAATTTTAAAACCGATTATGTCAATTGTGACATCACTGATGATGTCATAATTGATTTTGACCATCTTTTCAAATCTGTAAATTTGACGATTCTGAACTCACGGATGGCACGGACATCATCTACGACAGTAATTTTAAAACCGATTATGGCAATTGTGACATCACTGATGATGTCATAATTGATTTCGACCATCTTTTCAAAACTGTAAAATTGACGCTTCTGAACTCACGGATGGCACGGACATCATCTACGACAGTAATTTTAAAACCGATAATGTCTATTGTGACATCACTGATGATGTCATAATTGATTTTAACCATCTTTTCAAAACTGTAAATTTGACGATTCTGAACTCACGGATGGCACGGACATCATCTACGACAGTAATTTTAAAACCGATTATGTCAATTGTGACATCACTGATGATGTCATAATTGATTTTGACCATCTTTTCAAAACTGTAAAATTGACGCTTCTGAACTCACTGATGGCACGGACTTCATCTACGACAGTAATTTTAAAACCGATTATGTCAATTGTGACATCACTGATGATGTCATAATTGATTTCGACATCTTTTCAAAACTGTGAAATTGATGCTTCTGAACTCACGAATGGCACAGACATCATCTACGACAGTAATTTTAAAACCGATAATGTCAATTGTGACATCACTGATGATGTCATAATTGATTTTAACCATCTTTTCAAAACTGTAAAATTGACGCTTCTGAACTCACGGATGGCACGGACATCATCTACGACAGTAATTTTAAAACCGATTATGTCAATTGTGACATCACTGATGATGTCATAATTGATTTTAACCATCTTTTCAAAACTGTAAATTTGACGATTCTGAACTCACGGATGGCACGGACATCATCTACGACAGTAATTTTAAAACCGATTATGTCAATTGTGACATCACTGATGATGTCATAATTGATTTCGACATCTTTTCAAAACTGAGAAATTGATGCTTCTGAACTCACGAATGGCACAGACATCATCTACGACAGTAATTTTAAAACCGATAATGTCAATTGTGACATCACTGATGATGTCATAATTGATTTTAACCATCTTTTCAAAACTGTAAAATTGACGCTTCTGAACTCACGGATGGCACGGACATCATCTACGACAGTAATTTTAAAACCGATTATGTCAATTGTGACATCACTGATGATGTCATAATTGATTTTGACCATCTTTTCAAAACTGTAAAATTGATGCTTCTGAACTCACGGATGTCACAGACATCATCTACGACAGTAATTTTAAAACCGATTATGTCAATTGTGACATCACTGATGATGTCATAATTGATTTTGACCAACTTTTCAAAACTGTAAAATTGACGCTTCTGAACTCACGGATGGCACAGACATCATCTACGACAGTAATTTTAAAACCGATTATGTCAATTGTGACATCACTGATGATGTCATAATTGATTTTGACAATCTTTTCAAAACTGTAAAATTGACGCTTCTGAACTCACGGATGGCAGAGACATCATCTACGACAGTAATTTTAAAACCGATTATGTCAATTGTGACATCACTGATGATGTCATAATTGATTTTGACCATCTTTTCAAAACTGTAAAATTGACGCTTCTGAACTCACGGATGGCACAGACATCATCTACGACAGTAATTTTAAAACCGATTATGTCAATTGTGACATCACTGATGATGTCATAATTGATTTTGACCATCTTTTCAAAACTGTGAAATTGATGCTTCTGAACTCACGAATGGCACGGACATCATCTACGACAGTAATTTTAAAACCGATAATGTCAATTGTGACATCACTGATGATGTCATAATTGATTTTAACCATCTTTTCAAAACTGTAAAATTGACGCTTCTGAACTCACGGATGGCACGGACATCATCTACGACAGTAATTTTAAAACCGATAATGTCAATTGTGACATCACTGATGATGTCATAATTGATTTTGACCATCTTTTCAAAACTGTAAATTTGACGATTCTGAACTCACGGATGGCACGGACATCATCTACGACAGTAATTTTAAAACCGATAATGTCAATTGTGACATCACTGATGATGTCATAATTGATTTTGACCATCTTTTCAAAACTGTAAAATTGACGCTTCTGAACTCACTGATGGCACGGACTTCATCTACGACAGTAATTTTAAAACCGATTATGTCAATTGTGACATCACTGATGATGTCATAATTGATTTCGACATCTTTTCAAAACTGTGAAATTGATGCTTCTGAACTCACGAATGGCACAGACATCATCTACGACAGTAATTTTAAAACCGATAATGTCAATTGTGACATCACTGATGATGTCATAATTGATTTTAACCATCTTTTCAAAACTGTAAAATTGACGCTTCTGAACTCACGGATGGCACGGACATCATCTACGACAGTAATTTTAAAACCGATAATGTCAATTGTGACATCACTGATGATGTCATAATTGATTTTAACCATCTTTTCAAAACTGTAAATTTGACGATTCTGAACTCACGGATGGCACGGACATCATCTACGACAGTAATTTTAAAACCGATTATGTCAATTGTGACATCACTGATGATGTCATAATTGATTTTGACCAACTTTTCAAAACTGTAAAATTTACGCTTCTGAACTCACGGATGGCACAGACATCATCTACGACAGTAATTTTAAAACCGATTATGTCAATTGTGACATCACTGATGATGTCATAATTGATTTTGACCATCTTTTCAAAACTGTGAAATTGATGCTTCTGAACTCACGAATGGCACGGACATCATCTACGACAGTAATTTTAAAACCGATAATGTCAATTGTGACATCACTGATGATGTCATAATTGATTTTAACCATCTTTTCAAAACTGTAAATTTGACGATTCTGAACTCACGGATGGCACGGACATCATCTACGACAGTAATTTTAAAACCGATTATGTCAATTGTGACATCAATGATGATGTCATAAATGATTTTAAGCATCTTTTCAAAACTGTAAATTTGACGATTCTGAACTCACGGATGGCACGGACATCATCTACGACAGTAATTTTAAAACCGATTATGTCAATTGTGACATCAATGATGATGTCATAATTGATTTTAACCATCTTTTCAAAACTGTAAAATTGACGCTTCTGAACTCACGGATGGCACGGACATCATCTACGACAGTAATTTTAAAACCGATTATGGCAATTGTGACATCACTGATGATGTCATAATTGATTTTGACCATTTTTTCAAAACTGTAAAATTGACGCTTCTGAACTCACGGATGGCACAGACATCATCTAAGACAGTAATTTTTAAACAGATTATGTCAATTGTGACATCACTGATGATGTCATAATTGATTTTGACCAACTTTTCAAAACTGTAAAATTGACGCTTCTGAACTCACGGATGGCACAGACATCATCTACGACAGTAATTTTAAAACCGATTATGTCAATTGTGACATCACTGATGATGTCATAATTGATTTTGACCATCTTTTCAAAACTGTGAAATTGATGCTTCTGAACTCACGAATGGCACGGACATCATCTACGACAGTAATTTTAAAACCGATAATGTCAATTGTGACATCACTGATGATGTCATAATTGATTTTGACCATCTTTTCAAAACTGTAAAATTGACGCTTCTGAACTCACGGATGGCACAGACATCATCTACGACAGTAATTTTAAAACCGATAATGTCAATTGTGACATCACTGATGATGTCATAATTGATTTTGACCATCTTTTCAAAACTGTAAAATTGACGCTTCTGAACTCACGGAGGGCACGGACTTCATCTACGACAGTAATTTTAAAACCGATTATGTCAATTGTGACATCATTGATGATGTCATAATTGATTTTGACCATCTTTTCAAATCTGTAAATTTGACGATTCTGAACTCACGGATGGCACAGACATCATCTACGACAGTAATTTTAAAACCGATTATGTCAATTGTGACATCACTGATGATGTCATAATTGATTTTGACCATCTTTTCAAATCTGTAAATTTGACGATTCTGAACTCACGGATGGCACGGACATCATCTACGACAGTAATTTTAAAACCGATTATGGCAATTGTGACATCACTGATGATGTCATAATTGATTTCGACCATCTTTTCAAAACTGTAAAATTGACGCTTCTGAACTCACGGATGGCACGGACATCATCTACGACAGTAATTTTAAAACCGATAATGTCTATTGTGACATCACTGATGATGTCATAATTGATTTTAACCATCTTTTCAAAACTGTAAATTTGACGATTCTGAACTCACGGATGGCACGGACATCATCTACGACAGTAATTTTAAAACCGATTATGTCAATTGTGACATCACTGATGATGTCATAATTGATTTCGACATCTTTTCAAAACTGTGAAATTGATGCTTCTGAACTCACGAATGGCACAGACATCATCTACGACAGTAATTTTAAAACCGATAATGTCAATTGTGACATCACTGATGATGTCATAATTGATTTTAACCATCTTTTCAAAACTGTAAAATTGACGCTTTTGAACTCACGGATGGCACGGACATCATCTACGACAGTAATTTTAAAACCGATAATGTCAATTGTGACATCACTGATGATGTCATAATTGATTTTAACCATCTTTTCAAAACTGTAAATTTGACGATTCTGAACTCACGGATGGCACGGACATCATCTACGACAGTAATTTTAAAACCGATTATGTCAATTGTGACATCACTGATGATGTCATAATTGATTTTGACCATCTTTTCAAAACTGTAAAATTGATGCTTCTGAACTCACGGATGTCACAGACATCATCTACGACAGTAATTTTAAAACCGATTATGTCAATTGTGACATCACTGATGATGTCATAATTGATTTTGACCAACTTTTCAAAACTGTAAAATTGACGCTTCTGAACTCACGGATGGCACAGACATCATCTACGACAGTAATTTTAAAACCGATTATGTCAATTGTGACATCACTGATGATGTCATAATTGATTTTGACCATCTTTTCAAAACTGTGAAATTGATGCTTCTGAACTCACGAATGGCACGGACATCATCTACGACAGTAATTTTAAAACCGATAATGTCAATTGTGACATCACTGATGATGTCATAATTGATTTTAACCATCTTTTCAAAACTGTAAAATTGACGCTTCTGAACTCACGGATGGCACGGACATCATCTACGACAGTAATTTTAAAACCGATAATGTCAATTGTGACATCACTGATGATGTCATAATTGATTTTGACCATCTTTTCAAAACTGTAAATTTGACGATTCTGAACTCACGGATGGCACGGACATCATCTACGACAGTAATTTTAAAACCGATTATGTCAATTGTGACATCACTGATGATGTCATAATTGATTTTAACCATCTTTTCAAAACTGTAAAATTGACGCTTCTGAACTCACGGATGGCACGGACATCATCTACGACAGTAATTTTAAAACCGATAATGTCAATTGTGACATCACTGATGATGTCATAATTGATTTTAACCATCTTTTCAAAACTATAAATTTGACGATTCTGAACTCACGGATGGCACGGACATCATCTACGACAGTAATTTTAAAACCGATTATGTCAATTGTGACATCACTGATGATGTCATAATTGATTTTGACCATCTTTTCAAAACTGTAAAATTGACGCTTCTGAACTCACTGATGGCACGGACTTCATCTACGACAGTAATTTTAAAACCGATTATGTCAATTGTGACATCACTGATGATGTCATAATTGATTTCGACATCTTTTCAAAACTGTGAAATTGATGCTTCTGAACTCACGAATGGCACAGACATCATCTACGACAGTAATTTTAAAACCGATAATGTCAATTGTGACATCACTGATGATGTCATAATTGATTTTAACCATCTTTTCAAAACTGTAAAATTGACGCTTCTGAACTCACTGATGGCACGGAAATCATCTACGACAGTAATTTTAAAACCGATAATGTCAATTGTGACATCACTGATGATGTCATAATTGATTTTAACCATCTTTTCAAAACTGTAAATTTGACGATTCTGAACTCACGGATGGCACGGACATCATCTACGACAGTAATTTTAAAACCGATTATGTCAATTGTGACATCACTGATGATGTCATAATTGATTTTGACCAACTTTTCAAAACTGTAAAATTTACGCTTCTGAACTCACGGATGGCACAGACATCATCTACGACAGTAATTTTAAAACCGATTATGTCAATTGTGACATCACTGATGATGTCATAATTGATTTTGACCATCTTTTCAAAACTGTGAAATTGATGCTTTTGAACTCACGAATGGCACGGACATCATCTACGACAGTAATTTTAAAACCGATAATGTCAATTGTGACATCACTGATGATGTCATAATTGATTTTAACCATCTTTTCAAAACTGTAAATTTGACGATTCTGAACTCACGGATGGCACGGACATCATCTACGTCAGTAATTTTAAAACCGATTATGTCAATTGTGACATCACTGATGATGTCATAATTGATTTTGACCATCTTTTCAAAACTGTAAAATTGACGCTTCTGAACTCACGGATGGCACAGACATCATCTACGACAGTAATTTTAAAACCGATTATGTCAAATGTGACATCACTGATGATGTCATAAATGATTTTAAGCATCTTTTCAAAACTGTAAATTTGACGATTCTGAACTCACGGATGGCACGGACATCATCTACGACAGTAATTTTAAAACCGATTATGTCAATTGTGACATCAATGATGATGTCATAATTGATTTTCACCATCTTTTCAAAACTGTAAAATTGACGCTTCTGAACTCACGGATGGCACGGACATCATCTACGACAGTAATTTTAAAACCGATTATGGCAATTGTGACATCACTGATGATGTCATAATTGATTTTGACCATTTTTTCAAAACTGTAAAATTGACGCTTCTGAACTCACGGATGGCACAGACATCATCTAAGACAGTAATTTTTAAACAGATTATGTCAATTGTGACATCACTGATGATGTCATAATTGATTTTAACCATCTTTTCAAAACTGTAAAATTGACGCTTCTGAACTCACGGATGGCACGGACATCATCTACGACAGTAATTTTAAAACCGATTATGTCAATTGTGACATCACTGATGATGTCATAATTGATTTTAACCATCTTTTCAAAACTGTAAATTTGACGATTCTGAACTCACGGATGGCACGGACATCATCTACGACAGTAATTTTAAAACCGATTATGTCAATTGTGACATCACTGATGATGTCATAATTGATTTCGACATCTTTTCAAAACTGAGAAATTGATGCTTCTGAACTCACGAATGGCACAGACATCATCTACGACAGTAATTTTAAAACCGATAATGTCAATTGTGACATCACTGATGATGTCATAATTGATTTTAACCATCTTTTCAAAACTGTAAAATTGACGCTTTTGAACTCACGGATGGCACGGACATCATCTACGACAGTAATTTTAAAACCGATAATGTCAATTGTGACATCACTGATGATGTCATAATTGATTTTAACCATCTTTTCAAAACTGTAAATTTGACGATTCTGAACTCACGGATGGCACTGACATCATCTACGACAGTAATTTTAAAACCGATTATGTCAATTGTGACATCACTGATGATGTCATAATTGATTTTGACCATCTTTTCAAAACTGTAAAATTGATGCTTCTGAACTCACGGATGTCACAGACATCATCTACGACAGTAATTTTAAAACCGATTATGTCAATTGTGACATCACTGATGATGTCATAATTGATTTTGACCAACTTTTCAAAACTGTAAAATTGACGCTTCTGAACTCACGGATGGCACAGACATCATCTACGACAGTAATTTTAAAACCGATTATGTCAATTGTGACATCACTGATGATGTCATAATTGATTTTGACAATCTTTTCAAAACTGTAAAATTGACGCTTCTGAACTCACGGATGGCAGAGACATCATCTACGACAGTAATTTTAAAACCGATTATGTCAATTGTGACATCACTGATGATGTCATAATTGATTTTGACCATCTTTTCAAAACTGTAAAATTGACGCTTCTGAACTCACGGATGGCACAGACATCATCTACGACAGTAATTTTAAAACCGATTATGTCAATTGTGACATCACTGATGATGTCATAATTGATTTTGACCATCTTTTCAAAACTGTGAAATTGATGCTTCTGAACTCACGAATGGCACGGACATCATCTACGACAGTAATTTTAAAACCGATAATGTCAATTGTGACATCACTGATGATGTCATAATTGATTTTAACCATCTTTTCAAAACTGTAAAATTGACGCTTCTGAACTCACGGATGGCACGGACATCATCTACGACAGTAATTTTAAAACCGATAATGTCAATTGTGACATCACTGATGATGTCATAATTGATTTTGACCATCTTTTCAAAACTGTAAATTTGACGATTCTGAACTCACGGATGGCACGGACATCATCTACGACAGTAATTTTAAAACCGATTATGTCAATTGTGACATCACTGATGATGTCATAATTGATTTTAACCATCTTTTCAAAACTGTAAAATTGACGCTTCTGAACTCACGGATGGCACGGACATCATCTACGACAGTAATTTTAAAACCGATAATGTCAATTGTGACATCACTGATGATGTCATAATTGATTTTAACCATCTTTTCAAAACTGTAAATTTGACGATTCTGAACTCACGGATGGCACGGACATCATCTACGACAGTAATTTTAAAACCGATTATGTCAATTGTGACATCACTGATGATGTCATAATTGATTTTGACCATCTTTTCAAAACTGTAAAATTGACGCTTCTGAACTCACTGATGGCACGGACTTCATCTACGACAGTAATTTTAAAACCGATTATGTCAATTGTGACATCACTGATGATGTCATAATTGATTTCGACATCTTTTCAAAACTGTGAAATTGATGCTTCTGAACTCACGAATGGCACAGACATCATCTACGACAGTAATTTTAAAACCGATAATGTCAATTGTGACATCACTGATGATGTCATAATTGATTTTAACCATCTTTTCAAAACTGTAAAATTGACGCTTCTGAACTCACGGATGGCACGGAAATCATCTACGACAGTAATTTTAAAACCGATAATGTCAATTGTGACATCACTGATGATGTCATAATTGATTTTAACCATCTTTTCAAAACTGTAAATTTGACGATTCTGAACTCACGGATGGCACGGACATCATCTACGACAGTAATTTTAAAACCGATTATGTCAATTGTGACATCACTGATGATGTCATAATTGATTTTGACCAACTTTTCAAAACTGTAAAATTTACGCTTCTGAACTCACGGATGGCACAGACATCATCTACGACAGTAATTTTAAAACCGATTATGTCAATTGTGACATCACTGATGATGTCATAATTGATTTTGACCATCTTTTCAAAACTGTGAAATTGATGCTTCTGAACTCACGAATGGCACGGACATCATCTACGACAGTAATTTTAAAACCGATAATGTCAATTGTGACATCACTGATGATGTCATAATTGATTTTAACCATCTTTTCAAAACTGTAAATTTGACGATTCTGAACTCACGGATGGCACGGACATCATCTACGTCAGTAATTTTAAAACCGATTATGTCAATTGTGACATCACTGATGATGTCATAATTGATTTTGACCATCTTTTCAAAACTGTCAAATTGACGCTTCTGAACTCACGGATGGCACAGACATCATCTACGACAGTAATTTTAAAACCGATTATGTCAAATGTGACATCACTGATGATGTCATAAATGATTTTAAGCATCTTTTCAAAACTGTAAATTTGACGATTCTGAACTCACGGATGGCACGGACATCATCTACGACAGTAATTTTAAAACCGATTATGTCAATTGTGACATCAATGATGATGTCATAATTGATTTTAACCATCTTTTCAAAACTGTAAAATTGACGCTTCTGAACTCACGGATGGCACGGACATCATCTACGACAGTAATTTTAAAACCGATTATGGCAATTGTGACATCACTGATGATGTCATAATTGATTTTGACCATTTTTTCAAAACTGTAAAATTGACGCTTCTGAACTCACGGATGGCACAGACATCATCTAAGACAGTAATTTTTAAACAGATTATGTCAATTGTGACATCACTGATGATGTCATAATTGATTTCGACATCTTTTCAAAACTGTGAAATTGATGCTTCTGAACTCACGAATGGCACAGACATCATCTACGACAGTAATTTTAAAACCGATAATGTCAATTGTGACATCACTGATGATGTCATAATTGATTTTAACCATCTTTTCAAAACTGTAAAATTGACGCTTCTGAACTCACGGATGGCACGGAAATCATCTACGACAGTAATTTTAAAACCGATAATGTCAATTGTGACATCACTGATGATGTCATAATTGATTTTAACCATCTTTTCAAAACTGTAAATTTGACGATTCTGAACTCACGGATGGCACGGACATCATCTACGACAGTAATTTTAAAACCGATTATGTCAATTGTGACATCACTGATGATGTCATAATTGATTTTGACCAACTTTTCAAAACTGTAAAATTTACGCTTCTGAACTCACGGATGGCACAGACATCATCTACGACAGTAATTTTAAAACCGATTATGTCAATTGTGACATCACTGATGATGTCATAATTGATTTTGACCATCTTTTCAAAACTGTGAAATTGATGCTTCTGAACTCACGAATGGCACGGACATCATCTACGACAGTAATTTTAAAACCGATAATGTCAATTGTGACATCACTGATGATGTCATAATTGATTTTAACCATCTTTTCAAAACTGTAAATTTGACGATTCTGAACTCACGGATGGCACGGACATCATCTACGTCAGTAATTTTAAAACCGATTATGTCAATTGTGACATCACTGATGATGTCATAATTGATTTTGACCATCTTTTCAAAACTGTAAAATTGACGCTTCTGAACTCACGGATGGCACAGACATCATCTACGACAGTAATTTTAAAACCGATTATGTCAAATGTGACATCACTGATGATGTCATAAATGATTTTAAGCATCTTTTCAAAACTGTAAATTTGACGATTCTGAACTCACGGATGGCACGGACATCATCTACGACAGTAATTTTAAAACCGATTATGTCAATTGTGACATCAATGATGATGTCATAATTGATTTTAACCATCTTTTCAAAACTGTAAAATTGACGCTTCTGAACTCACGGATGGCACGGACATCATCTACGACAGTAATTTTAAAACCGATTATGGCAATTGTGACATCACTGATGATGTCATAATTGATTTTGACCATTTTTTCAAAACTGTAAAATTGACGCTTCTGAACTCACGGATGGCACAGACATCATCTAAGACAGTAATTTTTAAACAGATTATGTCAATTGTGACATCACTGATGATGTCATAATTGATTTTAACCATCTTTTCAAAACTGTAAAATTGACGCTTCTGAACTCACGGATGGCACGGACATCATCTACGACAGTAATTTTAAAACCGATTATGTCAATTGTGACATCACTGATGATGTCATAATTGATTTTAACCATCTTTTCAAAACTGTAAATTTGACGATTCTGAACTCACGGATGGCACGGACATCATCTACGACAGTAATTTTAAAACCGATTATGTCAATTGTGACATCACTGATGATGTCATAATTGATTTCGACATCTTTTCAAAACTGAGAAATTGATGCTTCTGAACTCACGAATGGCACAGACATCATCTACGACAGTAATTTTAAAACCGATAATGTCAATTGTGACATCACTGATGATGTCATAATTGATTTTAACCATCTTTTCAAAACTGTAAAATTGACGCTTTTGAACTCACGGATGGCACGGACATCATCTACGACAGTAATTTTAAAACCGATAATGTCAATTGTGACATCACTGATGATGTCATAATTGATTTTAACCATATTTTCAAAACTGTAAATTTGACGATTCTGAACTCACGGATGGCACGGACATCATCTACGACAGTAATTTTAAAACCGATTATGTCAATTGTGACATCACTGATGATGTCATAATTGATTTTGACCATCTTTTCAAAACTGTAAAATTGATGCTTCTGAACTCACGGATGTCACAGACATCATCTACGACAGTAATTTTAAAACCGATTATGTCAATTGTGACATCACTGATGATGTCATAATTGATTTTGACCAACTTTTCAAAACTGTAAAATTGACGCTTCTGAACTCACGGATGGCACAGACATCATCTACGACAGTAATTTTAAAACCGATTATGTCAATTGTGACATCACTGATGATGTCATAATTGATTTTGACAATCTTTTCAAAACTGTAAAATTGACGCTTCTGAACTCACGGATGGCAGAGACATCATCTACGACAGTAATTTTAAAACCGATTATGTCAATTGTGACATCACTGATGATGTCATAATTGATTTTGACCATCTTTTCAAAACTGTAAAATTGACGCTTCTGAACTCACGGATGGCACAGACATCATCTACGACAGTAATTTTAAAACCGATTATGTCAATTGTGACATCACTGATGATGTCATAATTGATTTTGACCATCTTTTCAAAACTGTGAAATTGATGCTTCTGAACTCACGAATGGCACGGACATCATCTACGACAGTAATTTTAAAACCGATAATGTCAATTGTGACATCACTGATGATGTCATAATTGATTTTAACCATCTTTTCAAAACTGTAAAATTGACGCTTCTGAACTCACGGATGGCAGGGACATCATCTACGACAGTAATTTTAAAACCGATAATGTCAATTGTGACATCACTGATGATGTCATAATTGATTTTGACCATCTTTTCAAAACTGTAAATTTGACGATTCTGAACTCACGGATGGCACGGACATCATCTACGACAGTAATTTTAAAACCGATTATGTCAATTGTGACATCACTGATGATGTCATAATTGATTTCGACATCTTTTCAAAACTGAGAAATTGATGCTTCTGAACTCACGAATGGCACAGACATCATCTACGACAGTAATTTTAAAACCGATAATGTCAATTGTGACATCACTGATGATGTCATAATTGATTTTAACCATCTTTTCAAAACTGTAAAATTGACGCTTTTGAACTCACGGATGGCACGGACATCATCTACGACAGTAATTTTAAAACCGATAATGTCAATTGTGACATCACTGATGATGTCATAATTGATTTTAACCATATTTTCAAAACTGTAAATTTGACGATTCTGAACTCACGGATGGCACGGACATCATCTACGACAGTAATTTTAAAACCGATTATGTCAATTGTGACATCACTGATGATGTCATAATTGATTTTGACCATCTTTTCAAAACTGTAAAATTGATGCTTCTGAACTCACGGATGTCACAGACATCATCTACGACAGTAATTTTAAAACCGATTATGTCAATTGTGACATCACTGATGATGTCATAATTGATTTTGACCAACTTTTCAAAACTGTAAAATTGACGCTTCTGAACTCACGGATGGCACAGACATCATCTACGACAGTAATTTTAAAACCGATTATGTCAATTGTGACATCACTGATGATGTCATAATTGATTTTGACAATCTTTTCAAAACTGTAAAATTGACGCTTCTGAACTCACGGATGGCAGAGACATCATCTACGACAGTAATTTTAAAACCGATTATGTCAATTGTGACATCACTGATGATGTCATAATTGATTTTGACCATCTTTTCAAAACTGTAAAATTGACGCTTCTGAACTCACGGATGGCACAGACATCATCTACGACAGTAATTTTAAAACCGATTATGTCAATTGTGACATCACTGATGATGTCATAATTGATTTTGACCATCTTTTCAAAACTGTGAAATTGATGCTTCTGAACTCACGAATGGCACGGACATCATCTACGACAGTAATTTTAAAACCGATAATGTCAATTGTGACATCACTGATGATGTCATAATTGATTTTAACCATCTTTTCAAAACTGTAAAATTGACGCTTCTGAACTCACGGATGGCACGGACATCATCTACGACAGTAATTTTAAAACCGATAATGTCAATTGTGACATCACTGATGATGTCATAATTGATTTTGACCATCTTTTCAAAACTGTAAATTTGACGATTCTGAACTCACGGATGGCACGGACATCATCTACGACAGTAATTTTAAAACCGATTATGTCAATTGTGACATCACTGATGATGTCATAATTGATTTTAACCATCTTTTCAAAACTGTAAAATTGACGCTTCTGAACTCACGGATGGCACGGACATCATCTACGACAGTAATTTTAAAACCGATAATGTCAATTGTGACATCACTGATGATGTCATAATTGATTTTAACCATCTTTTCAAAACTGTAAATTTGACGATTCTGAACTCACGGATGGCACGGACATCATCTACGACAGTAATTTTAAAACCGATTATGTCAATTGTGACATCACTGATGATGTCATAATTGATTTTGACCATCTTTTCAAAACTGTAAAATTGACGCTTCTGAACTCACTGATGGCACGGACTTCATCTACGACAGTAATTTTAAAACCGATTATGTCAATTGTGACATCACTGATGATGTCATAATTGATTTCGACATCTTTTCAAAACTGTGAAATTGATGCTTCTGAACTCACGAATGGCACAGACATCATCTACGACAGTAATTTTAAAACCGATAATGTCAATTGTGACATCACTGATGATGTCATAATTGATTTTAACCATCTTTTCAAAACTGTAAAATTGACGCTTCTGAACTCACGGATGGCACGGAAATCATCTACGACAGTAATTTTAAAACCGATAATGTCAATTGTGACATCACTGATGATGTCATAATTGATTTTAACCATCTTTTCAAAACTGTAAATTTGACGATTCTGAACTCACGGATGGCACGGACATCATCTACGACAGTAATTTTAAAACCGATTATGTCAATTGTGACATCACTGATGATGTCATAATTGATTTTGACCAACTTTTTAAAACTGTAAAATTTACGCTTCTGAACTCACGGATGGCACAGACATCATCTACGACAGTAATTTTAAAACCGATTATGTCAATTGTGACATCACTGATGATGTCATAATTGATTTTGACCATCTTTTCAAAACTGTGAAATTGATGCTTCTGAACTCACGAATGGCACGGACATCATCTACGACAGTAATTTTAAAACCGATAATGTCAATTGTGACATCACTGATGATGTCATAATTGATTTTAACCATCTTTTCAAAACTGTAAATTTGACGATTCTGAACTCACGGATGGCACGGACATCATCTACGTCAGTAATTTTAAAACCGATTATGTCAATTGTGACATCACTGATGATGTCATAATTGATTTTGACCATCTTTTCAAAACTGTAAAATTGACGCTTCTGAACTCACGGATGGCACAGACATCATCTACGACAGTAATTTTAAAACCGATTATGTCAAATGTGACATCACTGATGATGTCATAAATGATTTTAAGCATCTTTTCAAAACTGTAAATTTGACGATTCTGAACTCACGGATGGCACGGACATCATCTACGACAGTAATTTTAAAACCGATTATGTCAATTGTGACATCAATGATGATGTCATAATTGATTTTAACCATCTTTTCAAAACTGTAAAATTGACGCTTCTGAACTCACGGATGGCACGGACATCATCTACGACAGTAATTTTAAAACCGATTATGGCAATTGTGACATCACTGATGATGTCATAATTGATTTTGACCATTTTTTCAAAACTGTAAAATTGACGCTTCTGAACTCACGGATGGCACAGACATCATCTAAGACAGTAATTTTTAAACCGATTATGTCAATTGTGACATCACTGATGATGTCATAATTGATTTTAACCATCTTTTCAAAACTGTAAAATTGACGCTTCTGAACTCACGGATGGCACGGACATCATCTACGACAGTAATTTTAAAACCGATTATGTCAATTGTGACATCACTGATGATGTCATAATTGATTTTGACCAACTTTTCAAAACTGTAAAATTGACGCTTCTGAACTCACGGATGGCACAGACATCATCTACGACAGTAATTTTAAAACCGATTATGTCAATTGTGACATCACTGATGATGTCATAATTGATTTTGACCATCTTTTCAAAACTGTGAAATTGATGCTTCTGAACTCACGAATGGCACGGACATCATCTACGACAGTAATTTTAAAACCGATAATGTCAATTGTGACATCACTGATGATGTCATAATTGATTTTAACCATCTTTTCAAAACTGTAAATTTGACGATTCTGAACTCACGGATGGCACGGACATCATCTACGTCAGTAATTTTAAAACCGATTATGTCAATTGTGACATCACTGATGATGTCATAATTGATTTTGACCATCTTTTCAAAACTGTAAAATTGACGCTTCTGAACTCACGGATGGCACAGACATCATCTACGACAGTAATTTTAAAACCGATTATGTCAAATGTGACATCACTGATGATGTCATAAATGATTTTAAGCATCTTTTCAAAACTGTAAATTTGACGATTCTGAACTCACGGATGGCACGGACATCATCTACGACAGTAATTTTAAAACCGATTATGTCAATTGTGACATCAATGATGATGTCATAATTGATTTTAACCATCTTTTCAAAACTGTAAAATTGACGCTTCTGAACTCACGGATGGCACGGACATCATCTACGACAGTAATTTTAAAACCGATTATGCCAATTGTGACATCACTGATGATGTCATAATTGATTTCGACCATCTTTTCAAAACTGTAAAATTGATGCTTCTGAACTCACGAATGGCACGGACATCATCTATGACAGTAATTTTAAAACCGATAATGTCAATTGTGACATCACTGATGATGTCATAATTGATTTCGACATCTTTTCAAAACTGTGAAATTGATGCTTCTGAACTCACGAATGGCACAGACATCATCTACGACAGTAATTTTAAAACCGATAATGTCAATTGTGACATCACTGATGATGTCATAATTGATTTTAACCATCTTTTCAAAACTGTAAAATTGACGCTTCTGAACTCAAGGATGGCACGGATATCATCTACGACAGTAATTTCAAAACTGATAATGTCAATTGTGACATCACTGATGATGTCATAATTGATTTTGACCATTTTTTCAAAACTGTAAAATTGACGCTTCTGAACTCACGGATGGCACATACATCATCTAAGACAGTAATTTTTAAACAGATTATGTCAATTGTGACATCACTGATGATGTCATAATTGATTTTGACCATCTTTTCAAAACTGTAAAATTGACGCTTCTGAACTCACGGATGGCACAGACATCATCTACGACAGTAATTTTAAAACCGATAATGTCAATTGTGACATCACTGATGATGTCATAATTGATTTTGACCATCTTTTCAAAACTGTAAAATTGACGCTTCTGAACTCACGGAGGGCACGGACTTCATCTACGACAGTAATTTTAAAACCGATTATGTCAATTGTGACATCATTGATGATGTCATAATTGATTTTGACCATCTTTTCAAATCTGTAAATTTGACGATTCTGAACTCACGGATGGCACAGACATCATCTACGACAGTAATTTTAAAACCGATTATGTCAATTGTGACATCACTGATGATGTCATAATTGATTTTGACCATCTTTTCAAATCTGTAAATTTGACGATTCTGAACTCACGGATGGCACGGACATCATCTACGACAGTAATTTTAAAACCGATTATGGCAATTGTGACATCACTGATGATGTCATAATTGATTTCGACCATCTTTTCAAAACTGTAAAATTGACGCTTCTGAACTCACGGATGGCACGGACATCATCTACGACAGTAATTTTAAAACCGATAATGTCTATTGTGACATCACTGATGATGTCATAATTGATTTTAACCATCTTTTCAAAACTGTAAATTTGACGATTCTGAACTCACGGATGGCACGGACATCATCTACGACAGTAATTTTAAAACCGATTATGTCAATTGTGACATCACTGATGATGTCATAATTGATTTTGACCATCTTTTCAAAACTGTAAAATTGACGCTTCTGAACTCACTGATGGCACGGACTTCATCTACGACAGTAATTTTAAAACCGATTATGTCAATTGTGACATCACTGATGATGTCATAATTGATTTCGACATCTTTTCAAAACTGTGAAATTGATGCTTCTGAACTCACGAATGGCACAGACATCATCTACGACAGTAATTTTAAAACCGATAATGTCAATTGTGACATCACTGATGATGTCATAATTGATTTTAACCATCTTTTCAAAACTGTAAAATTGACGCTTCTGAACTCACGGATGGCACGGACATCATCTACGACAGTAATTTTAAAACCGATTATGTCAATTGTGACATCACTGATGATGTCATAATTGATTTTAACCATCTTTTCAAAACTGTAAATTTGACGATTCTGAACTCACGGATGGCACGGACATCATCTACGACAGTAATTTTAAAACCGATTATGTCAATTGTGACATCACTGATGATGTCATAATTGATTTCGACATCTTTTCAAAACTGAGAAATTGATGCTTCTGAACTCACGAATGGCACAGACATCATCTACGACAGTAATTTTAAAACCGATAATGTCAATTGTGACATCACTGATGATGTCATAATTGATTTTAACCATCTTTTCAAAACTGTAAAATTGACGCTTCTGAACTCACGGATGGCACGGACATCATCTACGACAGTAATTTTAAAACCGATTATGTCAATTGTGACATCACTGATGATGTCATAATTGATTTTGACCATCTTTTCAAAACTGTAAAATTGATGCTTCTGAACTCACGGATGTCACAGACATCATCTACGACAGTAATTTTAAAACCGATTATGTCAATTGTGACATCACTGATGATGTCATAATTGATTTTGACCAACTTTTCAAAACTGTAAAATTGACGCTTCTGAACTCACGGATGGCACAGACATCATCTACGACAGTAATTTTAAAACCGATTATGTCAATTGTGACATCACTGATGATGTCATAATTGATTTTGACAATCTTTTCAAAACTGTAAAATTGACGCTTCTGAACTCACGGATGGCAGAGACATCATCTACGACAGTAATTTTAAAACCGATTATGTCAATTGTGACATCACTGATGATGTCATAATTGATTTTGACCATCTTTTCAAAACTGTAAAATTGACGCTTCTGAACTCACGGATGGCACAGACATCATCTACGACAGTAATTTTAAAACCGATTATGTCAATTGTGACATCACTGATGATGTCATAATTGATTTTGACCATCTTTTCAAAAATGTGAAATTGATGCTTCTGAACTCACGAATGGCACGGACATCATCTACGACAGTAATTTTAAAACCGATAATGTCAATTGTGACATCACTGATGATGTCATAATTGATTTTAACCATCTTTTCAAAACTGTAAAATTGACGCTTCTGAACTCACGGATGGCACGGACATCATCTACGACAGTAATTTTAAAACCGATAATGTCAATTGTGACATCACTGATGATGTCATAATTGATTTTGACCATCTTTTCAAAACTGTAAATTTGACGATTCTGAACTCACGGATGGCACGGACATCATCTACGACAGTAATTTTAAAACCGATTATGTCAATTGTGACATCAATGATGATGTCATAATTGATTTTAACCATCTTTTCAAAACTGTAAAATTGACGCTTCTGAACTCACGGATGGCACGGACATCATCTACGACAGTAATTTTAAAACCGATTATGGCAATTGTGACATCACTGATGATGTCATAATTGATTTCGACCATCTTTTCAAAACTGTAAAATTGATGCTTCTGAACTCACGAATGGCACGGACATCATCTACGACAGTAATTTTAAAACCGATTATGTCAATTGTGACATCACTGATGATGTCATAATTGATTTTGACCATCTTTTCAAAACTGTAAAATTGACGCTTCTGAACTCACGGATGGCACAGACATCATCTACGACAGTAATTTTAAAACCGATTATGTCAATTGTGACATCACTGATGATGTCATAATTGATTTTGACCATCTTTTCAAAACTGTGAAATTGATGCTTCTGAACTCACGAATGGCACGGACATCATCTACGACAGTAATTTTAAAACCGATAATGTCAATTGTGACATCACTGATGATGTCATAATTGATTTTAACCATCTTTTCAAAACTGTAAAATTGACGCTTCTGAACTCACGGATGGCACGGACATCATCTACGACAGTAATTTTAAAACCGATAATGTCAATTGTGACATCACTGATGATGTCATAATTGATTTTGACCATCTTTTCAAAACTGTAAATTTGACGATTCTGAACTCACGGATGGCACGGACATCATCTACGACAGTAATTTTAAAACCGATTATGTCAATTGTGACATCAATGATGATGTCATAATTGATTTTAACCATCTTTTCAAAACTGTAAAATTGACGCTTCTGAACTCACGGATGGCACGGACATCATCTACGACAGTAATTTTAAAACCGATTATGGCAATTGTGACATCACTGATGATGTCATAATTGATTTCGACCATCTTTTCAAAACTGTAAAATTGATGCTTCTGAACTCACGAATGGCACGGACATCATCTATGACAGTAATTTTAAAACCGATAATGTCAATTGTGACATCACTGATGATGTCATAATTGATTTCGACATCTTTTCAAAACTGTGAAATTGATGCTTCTGAACTCACGAATGGCACAGACATCATCTACGACAGTAATTTTAAAACCGATAATGTCAATTGTGACATCACTGATGATGTCATAATTGATTTTAACCATCTTTTCAAAACTGTAAAATTGACGCTTCTGAACTCAAGGATGGCACGGACATCATCTACGACAGTAATTTCAAAACTGATAATGTCAATTGTGACATCACTGATGATGTCATAATTGATTTTGACCATTTTTTCAAAACTGTAAAATTGACGCTTCTGAACTCACGGATGGCACAGACATCATCTAAGACAGTAATTTTTAAACAGATTATGTCAATTGTGACATCACTGATGATGTCATAATTGATTTTGACCATCTTTTCAAAACTGTAAAATTGACGCTTCTGAACTCACGGATGGCACAGACATCATCTTCGACAGTAATTTTAAAACCGATAATGTCAATTGTGACATCACTGATGATGTCATAATTGATTTTGACCATCTTTTCAAAACTGTAAAATTGACGCTTCTGAACTCACGGAGGGCACGGACTTCATCTACGACAGTAATTTTAAAACCGATTATGTCAATTGTGACATCATTGATGATGTCATAATTGATCTTGACCATCTTTTCAAATCTGTAAATTTGACGATTCTGAACTCACGGATGGCACAGACATCATCTACGACAGTAATTTTAAAACCGATTATGTCAATTGTGACATCACTGATGATGTCATAATTGATTTTGACCATCTTTTCAAATCTGTAAATTTGACGATTCTGAACTCACGGATGGCACGGACATCATCTACGACAGTAATTTTAAAACCGATTATGGCAATTGTGACATCACTGATGATGTCATAATTGATTTCGACCATCTTTTCAAAACTGTAAAATTGACGCTTCTGAACTCACGGATGGCACGGACATCATCTACGACAGTAATTTTAAAACCGATAATGTCTATTGTGACATCACTGATGATGTCATAATTGATTTTAACCATCTTTTCAAAACTGTAAATTTGACGATTCTGAACTCACGGATGGCACGGACATCATCTACGACAGTAATTTTAAAACCGATTATGTCAATTGTGACATCACTGATGATGTCATAATTGATTTTGACCATCTTTTCAAAACTGTAAAATTGACGCTTCTGAACTCACTGATGGCACGGACTTCATCTACGACAGTAATTTTAAAACCGATTATGTCAATTGTGACATCACTGATGATGTCATAATTGATTTCGACATCTTTTCAAAACTGTGAAATTGATGCTTCTGAACTCACGAATGGCACAGACATCATCTACGACAGTAATTTTAAAACCGATAATGTCAATTGTGACATCACTGATGATGTCATAATTGATTTTAACCATCTTTTCAAAACTGTAAAATTGACGCTTCTGAACTCACGGATGGCACGGACATCATCTACGACAGTAATTTTAAAACCGATTATGTCAATTGTGACATCACTGATGATGTCATAATTGATTTTAACCATCTTTTCAAAACTGTAAATTTGACGATTCTGAACTCACGGATGGCACGGACATCATCTACGACAGTAATTTTAAAACCGATTATGTCAATTGTGACATCACTGATGATGTCATAATTGATTTCGACATCTTTTCAAAACTGAGAAATTGATGCTTCTGAACTCACGAATGGCACAGACATCATCTACGACAGTAATTTTAAAACCGATAATGTCAATTGTGACATCACTGATGATGTCATAATTGATTTTAACCATCTTTTCAAAACTGTAAAATTGACGCTTCTGAACTCACGGATGGCACGGACATCATCTACGACAGTAATTTTAAAACCGATTATGTCAATTGTGACATCACTGATGATGTCATAATTGATTTTGACCATCTTTTCAAAACTGTAAAATTGATGCTTCTGAACTCACGGATGTCACAGACATCATCTACGACAGTAATTTTAAAACCGATTATGTCAATTGTGACATCACTGATGATGTCATAATTGATTTTGACCAACTTTTCAAAACTGTAAAATTGACGCTTCTGAACTCACGGATGGCACAGACATCATCTACGACAGTAATTTTAAAACCGATTATGTCAATTGTGACATCACTGATGATGTCATAATTGATTTTGACAATCTTTTCAAAACTGTAAAATTGACGCTTCTGAACTCACGGATGGCAGAGACATCATCTACGACAGTAATTTTAAAACCGATTATGTCAATTGTGACATCACTGATGATGTCATAATTGATTTTGACCATCTTTTCAAAACTGTAAAATTGACGCTTCTGAACTCACGGATGGCACAGACATCATCTACGACAGTAATTTTAAAACCGATTATGTCAATTGTGACATCACTGATGATGTCATAATTGATTTTGACCATCTTTTCAAAACTGTGAAATTGATGCTTCTGAACTCACGAATGGCACGGACATCATCTACGACAGTAATTTTAAAACAGATAATGTCAATTGTGACATCACTGATGATGTCATAATTGATTTTAACCATCTTTTCAAAACTGTAAAATTGACGCTTCTGAACTCACGGATGGCACGGACATCATCTACGACAGTAATTTTAAAACCGATAATGTCAATTGTGACATCACTGATGATGTCATAATTGATTTTGACCATCTTTTCAAAACTGTAAATTTGACGATTCTGAACTCACGGATGGCACGGACATCATCTACGACAGTAATTTTAAAACCGATTATGTCAATTGTGACATCACTGATGATGTCATAATTGATTTTAACCATCTTTTCAAAACTGTAAAATTGACGATTCTGAACTCACGGATGGCACGGACATCATCTACGACAGTAATTTTAAAACCGATAATGTCAATTGTGACATCACTGATGATGTCATAATTGATTTTAACCATCTTTTCAAAACTGTAAATTTGACGATTCTGAACTCACGGATGGCACGGACATCATCTACGACAGTAATTTTAAAACCGATTATGTCAATTGTGACATCACTGATGATGTCATAATTGATTTTGACCATCTTTTCAAAACTGTAAAATTGACGCTTCTGAACTCACTGATGGCACGGACTTCATCTACGACAGTAATTTTAAAACCGATTATGTCAATTGTGACATCACTGATGATGTCATAATTGATTTCGACATCTTTTCAAAACTGTGAAATTGATGCTTCTGAACTCACGAATGGCACAGACATCATCTACGACAGTAATTTTAAAACCGATAATGTCAATTGTGACATCACTGATGATGTCATAATTGATTTTAACCATCTTTTCAAAACTGTAAAATTGACGCTTCTGAACTCACGGATGGCACGGACATCATCTACGACAGTAATTTTAAAACCGATAATGTCAATTGTGACATCACTGATGATGTCATAATTGATTTTAACCATCTTTTCAAAACTGTAAATTTGACGATTCTGAACTCACGGATGGCACGGACATCATCTACGACAGTAATTTTAAAACCGATTATGTCAATTGTGACATCACTGATGATGTCATAATTGATTTTGACCAACTTTTCAAAACTGTAAAATTTACGCTTCTGAACTCACGGATGGCACAGACATCATCTACGACAGTAATTTTAAAACCGATTATGTCAATTGTGACATCACTGATGATGTCATAATTGATTTTGACCATCTTTTCAAAACTGTGAAATTGATGCTTCTGAACTCACGAATGGCACGGACATCATCTACGACAGTAATTTTAAAACCGATAATGTCAATTGTGACATCACTGATGATGTCATAATTGATTTTAACCATCTTTTCAAAACTGTAAATTTGACGATTCTGAACTCACGGATGGCACGGACATCATCTACGACAGTAATTTTAAAACCGATTATGTCAATTGTGACATCAATGATGATGTCATAAATGATTTTAAGCATCTTTTCAAAACTGTAAATTTGACGATTCTGAACTCACGGATGGCACGGACATCATCTACGACAGTAATTTTAAAACCGATTATGTCAATTGTGACATCAATGATGATGTCATAATTGATTTTAACCATCTTTTCAAAACTGTAAAATTGACGCTTCTGAACTCACGGATGGCACGGACATCATCTACGACAGTAATTTTAAAACCGATTATGGCAATTGTGACATCACTGATGATGTCATAATTGATTTTGACCATTTTTTCAAAACTGTAAAATTGACGCTTCTGAACTCACGGATGGCACAGACATCATCTAAGACAGTAATTTTTAAACAGATTATGTCAATTGTGACATCACTGATGATGTCATAATTGATTTTAACCATCTTTTCAAAACTGTAAAATTGACGCTTCTGAACTCACGGATGGCACGGACATCATCTACGACAGTAATTTTAAAACCGATTATGTCAATTGTGACATCACTGATGATGTCATAATTGATTTTGACCAACTTTTCAAAACTGTAAAATTGACGCTTCTGAACTCACGGATGGCACAGACATTATCTACGACAGTAATTTTAAAACCGATTATGTCAATTGTGACATCACTGATGATGTCATAATTGATTTTGACCATCTTTTCAAAACTGTGAAATTGATGCTTCTGAACTCACGAATGGCACGGACATCATCTACGACAGTAATTTTAAAACCGATAATGTCAATTGTGACATCACTGATGATGTCATAATTGATTTTAACCATCTTTTCAAAACTGTAAATTTGACGATTCTGAACTCACGGATGGCACGGACATCATCTACGTCAGTAATTTTAAAACCGATTATGTCAATTGTGACATCACTGATGATGTCATAATTGATTTTGACCATCTTTTCAAAACTGTAAAATTGACGCTTCTGAACTCACGGATGGCACAGACATCATCTACGACAGTAATTTTAAAACCGATTATGTCAAATGTGACATCACTGATGATGTCATAAATGATTTTAAGCATCTTTTCAAAACTGTAAAATTGACGCTTCTGAACTCACGGAGGGCACGGACTTCATCTACGACAGTAATTTTAAAACCGATTATGTCAATTGTGACATCACTGATGATGTCATAATTGATTTTGACCATCTTTTCAAATCTGTAAATTTGACGATTCTGAACTCACGGATGGCACAGACATCATCTACGACAGTAATTTTAAAACCGATTATGTCAATTGTGACATCACTGATGATGTCATAATTGATTTTAACCATCTTTTCAAAACTGTAAAATTGACGCTTCTGAACTCACGGATGGCACGGACATCATCTACGACAGTAATTTTAAAACCGATTATGTCAATTGTGACATCACTGATGATGTCATAATTGATTTTGACCATCTTTTCAAAACTGTAAAATTGACGCTTCTGAACTCACGGATGGCACAGACATCATCTACGACAGTAATTTTAAAACCGATTATGTCAATTGTGACATCACTGATGATGTAATAATTGATTTCGACATCTTTTCAAAACTGTGAAATTGATGCTTCTGAACTCACGAATGGCACAGACATCATCTACGACAGTAATTTTAAAACCGATAATGTCAATTGTGACATCACTGATGATGTCATAATTGATTTTAACCATCTTTTCAAAACTGTAAATTTGACGATTCTGAACTCACGGATGGCACGGACATCATCTACTACAGTAATTTTAAAACCGATTATGTCAATTGTGACATCACTGATGATGTCATAATTGATTTTGACCATCTTTTCAAAACTGTAAAATTGACGCTTCTGAACTCACTGATGGCACGGACTTCATCTACGACAGTAATTTTAAAACCGATTATGTCAATTGTGACATCACTGATGATGTCATAATTGATTTCGACATCTTTTCAAAACTGTGAAATTGATGCTTCTGAACTCACGAATGGCACAGACATCATCTACGACAGTAATTTTAAAACCGATAATGTCAATTGTGACATCACTGATGATGTCATAATTGATTTTAACCATCTTTTCAAAACTGTAAAATTGACGCTTCTGAACTCACGGATGGCACGGACATCATCTACGACAGTAATTTTAAAACCGATAATGTCAATTGTGACATCACTGATGATGTCATAATTGATTTTAACCATCTTTTCAAAACTGTAAATTTGACGATTCTGAACTCACGGATGGCACGGACATCATCTACGACAGTAATTTTAAAACCGATTATGTCAATTGTGACATCACTGATGATGTCATAATTGATTTTGACCAACTTTTCAAAACTGTAAAATTTACGCTTCTGAACTCACGGATGGCACAGACATCATCTACGACAGTAATTTTAAAACCGATTATGTCAATTGTGACATCACTGATGATGTCATAATTGATTTTGACCATCTTTTCAAAACTGTGAAATTGATGCTTCTGAACTCACGAATGGCACGGACATCATCTACGACAGTAATTTTAAAACCGATAATGTCAATTGTGACATCACTGATGATGTCATAATTGATTTTAACCATCTTTTCAAAACTGTAAATTTGACGATTCTGAACTCACGGATGGCACGGACATCATCTACGACAGTAATTTTAAAACCGATTATGTCAATTGTGACATCAATGATGATGTCATAATTGATTTTAACCATCTTTTCAAAACTGTAAAATTGACGCTTCTGAACTCACGGATGGCACGGACATCATCTACGACAGTAATTTTAAAACCGATTATGTCAATTGTGACATCACTGATGATGTCATAATTGATTTTGACCAACTTTTCAAAACTGTAAAATTGACGCTTCTGAACTCACGGATGGCACAGACATCATCTACGACAGTAATTTTAAAACCGATTATGTCAATTGTGACATCACTGATGATGTCATAATTGATTTTGACCATCTTTTCAAAACTGTGAAATTGATGCTTTTGAACTCACGAATGGCACGGACATCATCTACGACAGTAATTTTAAAACCGATAATGTCAATTGTGACATCACTGATGATGTCATAATTGATTTTAACCATCTTTTCAAAACTGTAAATTTGACGATTCTGAACTCACGGATGGCACGGACATCATCTACGTCAGTAATTTTAAAACCGATTATGTCAATTGTGACATCACTGATGATGTCATAATTGATTTTGACCATCTTTTCAAAACTGTAAAATTGACGCTTCTGAACTCACGGATGGCACAGACATCATCTACGACAGTAATTTTAAAACCGATTATGTCAAATGTGACATCACTGATGATGTCATAAATGATTTTAAGCATCTTTTCAAAACTGTAAATTTGACGATTCTGAACTCACGGATGGCACGGACATCATCTACGACAGTAATTTTAAAACCGATTATGGCAATTGTGACATCACTGATGATGTCATAATTGATTTTTACCATTTTTTCAAAACTGTAAAATTGACGCTTCTGAACTCACGGATGGCACAGACATCATCTAAGACAGTAATTTTTAAACAGATTATGTCAATTGTGACATCACTGATGATGTCATAATTGATTTTGACCATCTTTTCAAAACTGTAAAATTGACGCTTCTGAACTCACGGATGGCACAGAATCATCTACGACAGTAATTTTAAAACCGATAATGTCAATTGTGACATCACTGATGATGTCATAATTGATTTTGACCATCTTTTCAAAACTGTAAAATTGACGCTTCTGAACTCACGGAGGGCACGGACTTCATCTACGACAGTAATTTTAAAACCGATTATGTCAATTGTGACATCACTGATGATGTCATAATTGATTTTGACCATCTTTTCAAATCTGTAAATTTGACGATTCTGAACTCACGGATGGCACAGACATCATCTACGACAGTAATTTTAAAACCGATTATGTCAATTGTGACATCACTGATGATGTCATAATTGATTTTGACCATCTTTTCAAATCTGTAAATTTGACGATTCTGAACTCACGGATGGCACGGACATCATGTACGACAGTAATTTTAAAACCGATTATGGCAATTGTGACATCACTGATGATGTCATAATTGATTTCGACCATCTTTTCAAAACTGTAAAATTGATGCTTCTGAACTCACGAATGGCATGGACATCATCTATGACAGTAATTTTAAAACCGATAATGTCAATTGTGACATCACTGATGATGTCATAATTGATTTTAACCATCTTTTCAAAACTGTAAAATTGACGCTTCTGAACTCACGGATGGCACGGACATCATCTACGACAGTAATTTTAAAACCGATTATGTCAATTGTGACATCACTGATGATGTCATAATTGATTTTGACCATCTTTTCAAAACTGTAAAATTGACGCTTCTGAACTCACGGATGGCACAGACATCATCTACGACAGTAATTTTAAAACCGATTATGTCAATTGTGACATCACTGATGATGTAATAATTGATTTCGACATCTTTTCAAAACTGTGAAATTGATGCTTCTGAACTCACGAATGGCACAGACATCATCTACGACAGTAATTTTAAAACCGATAATGTCAATTGTGACATCACTGATGATGTCATAATTGATTTTAACCATCTTTTCAAAACTGTAAAATTGACGCTTCTGAACTCACGGATGGCACAGACATCATCTACGACAGTAATTTTAAAACCGATTATGTCAATTGTGACATCACTGATGATGTCATAATTGATTTTGACCATCTTTTCAAAACTGTGAAATTGATGCTTCTGAACTCACGAATGGCACGGACATCATCTACGACAGTAATTTTAAAACCGATTATGTCAATTGTGACATCACTGATGATGTCATAATTGATTTTGACCATCTTTTCAAAACTGTAAAATTGACGCTTCTGAACTCACGGATGGCACAGACATCATCTACGACAGTAATTTTAAAACCGATTATGTCAAATGTGACATCACTGATGATGTCATAAATGATTTTAAGCATCTTTTCAAAACTGTAAATTTGACGATTCTGAACTCACGGATGGCACGGACATCATCTACGACAGTAATTTTAAAACCGATTATGTCAATTGTGACATCAATGATGATGTCATAATTGATTTTAACCATCTTTTCAAAACTGTAAAATTGACGCTTCTGAAGTCACGGATGGCACGGGCATCATCTACGACAGTAATTTTAAAACCGATTATGGCAATTGTGACATCACTGATGATGTCATAATTGATTTTGACCATTTTTTCAAAACTGTAAAATTGACGCTTCTGAACTCACGGATGGCACAGACATCATCTAAGACAGTAATTTTTAAACAGATTATGTCAATTGTGACATCACTGATGATGTCATAATTGATTTTGACCATCTTTTCAAAACTGTAAAATTGACGCTTCTGAACTCACGGATGGCACAGAATCATCTACGACAGTAATTTTAAAACCGATAATGTCAATTGTGACATCACTGATGATGTCATAATTGATTTTGACCATCTTTTCAAAACTGTAAAATTGACGCTTCTGAACTCACGGAGGGCACGGACTTCATCTACGACAGTAATTTTAAAACCGATTATGTCAATTGTGACATCACTGATGATGTCATAATTGATTTTGACCATCTTTTCAAATCTGTAAATTTGACGATTCTGAACTCACGGATGGCACAGACATCATCTACGACAGTAATTTTAAAACCGATTATGTCAATTGTGACATCACTGATGATGTCATAATTGATTTTGACCATCTTTTCAAATCTGTAAATTTGACGATTCTAAACTCACGGATGGCACGGACATCATCTACGACAGTAATTTTAAAACCGATTATGGCAATTGTGACATCACTGATGATGTCATAATTGATTTCGACCATCTTTTCAAAACTGTAAAATTGATGCTTCTGAACTCACGAATGGCACGGACATCATCTATGACAGTAATTTTAAAACCGATAATGTCAATTGTGACATCACTGATGATGTCATAATTGATTTTAACCATCTTTTCAAAACTGTAAAATTGACGCTTCTGAACTCACGGATGGCACGGACATCATCTACGACAGTAATTTTAAAACCGATTATGTCAATTGTGACATCACTGATGATGTCATAATTGATTTTGACCATCTTTTCAAAACTGTAAAATTGACGCTTCTGAACTCACGGATGGCACAGACATCATCTACGACAGTAATTTTAAAACCGATTATGTCAATTGTGACATCACTGATGATGTAATAATTGATTTCGACATCTTTTCAAAACTGTGAAATTGATGCTTCTGAACTCACGAATGGCACAGACATCATCTACGACAGTAATTTTAAAACCGATAATGTCAATTGTGACATCACTGATGATGTCATAATTGATTTTAACCATCTTTTCAAAACTGTAAAATTGACGCTTCTGAACTCACGGATGGCACAGACATCATCTACGACAGTAATTTTAAAACCGATTATGTCAATTGTGACATCACTGATGATGTCATAATTGATTTTGACCATCTTTTCAAAACTGTGAAATTGATGCTTCTGAACTCACGAATGGCACGGACATCATCTACGACAGTAATTTTAAAACCGATTATGTCAATTGTGACATCACTGATGATGTCATAATTGATTTTGACCATCTTTTCAAAACTGTAAAATTGACGCTTCTGAACTCACGGATGGCACAGACATCATCTACGACAGTAATTTTAAAACCGATTATGTCAAATGTGACATCACTGATGATGTCATAAATGATTTTAAGCATCTTTTCAAAACTGTAAATTTGACGATTCTGAACTCACGGATGGCACGGACATCATCTACGACAGTAATTTTAAAACCGATTATGTCAATTGTGACATCAATGATGATGTCATAATTGATTTTAACCACCTTTTAAAACTGTAAAATTGACGCTTCTGAACTCACGGATGGCACGGGCATCATCTACGACAGTAATTTTAAAACCGATTATGGCAATTGTGACATCACTGATGATGTCATAATTGATTTTGACCATTTTTTCAAAACTGTAAAATTGACGCTTCTGAACTCACGGATGGCACAGACATCATCTAAGACAGTAATTTTTAAACAGATTATGTCAATTGTGACATCACTGATGATGTCATAATTGATTTTGACCATCTTTTCAAAACTGTAAAATTGACGCTTCTGAACTCACGGATGGCACAGAATCATCTACGACAGTAATTTTAAAACCGATAATGTCAATTGTGACATCACTGATGATGTCATAATTGATTTTGACCATCTTTTCAAAACTGTAAAATTGACGCTTCTGAACTCACGGAGGGCACGGACTTCATCTACGACAGTAATTTTAAAACCGATTATGTCAATTGTGACATCACTGATGATGTCATAATTGATTTTGACCATCTTTTCAAATCTGTAAATTTGACGATTCTGAACTCACGGATGGCACAGACATCATCTACGACAGTAATTTTAAAACCGATTATGTCAATTGTGACATCACTGATGATGTCATAATTGATTTTGACCATCTTTTCAAATCTGTAAATTTGACGATTCTAAACTCACGGATGGCACGGACATCATCTACGACAGTAATTTTAAAACCGATTATGGCAATTGTGACATCACTGATGATGTCATAATTGATTTCGACCATCTTTTCAAAACTGTAAAATTGATGCTTCTGAACTCACGAATGGCACGGACATCATCTATGACAGTAATTTTAAAACCGATAATGTCAATTGTGACATCACTGATGATGTCATAATTGATTTTAACCATCTTTTCAAAACTGTAAAATTGACGCTTCTGAACTCACGGATGGCACGGACATCATCTACGACAGTAATTTTAAAACCGATTATGTCAATTGTGACATCACTGATGATGTCATAATTGATTTTGACCATCTTTTCAAAACTGTAAAATTGACGCTTCTGAACTCACGGATGGCACAGACATCATCTACGACAGTAATTTTAAAACCGATAATGTCTATTGTGACATCACTGATGATGTCATATTTGATTTTAACCATCTTTTCAAAACTGTAAATTTGACGATTCTGAACTCACGGATGGCACGGACATCATCTACGACAGTAATTTTAAAACCGATTATGTCAATTGTGACATCACTGATGATGTCATAATTGATTTTGACCATCTTTTCAAAACTGTAAAATTGACGCTTCTGAACTCACTGATGGCACGGACTTCATCTACGACAGTAATTTTAAAACCGATTATGTCAATTGTGACATCACTGATGATGTCATAATTGATTTCGACATCTTTTCAAAACTGTGAAATTGATGCTTCTGAACTCGCGAATGGCACAGACATCATCTACGACAGTAATTTTAAAACCGATAATGTCAATTGTGACATCACTGATGATGTCATAATTGATTTTAACCATCTTTTCAAAACTGTAAAATTGACGCTTCTGAACTCACGGATGGCACGGACATCATCTACGACAGTAATTTTAAAACCGATTATGTCAATTGTGACATCACTGATGATGTCATAATTGATTTTAACCATCTTTTCAAAACTGTAAATTTGACGATTCTGAACTCACGGATGGCACGGACATCATCTACGACAGTAATTTTAAAACCGATTATGTCAATTGTGACATCACTGATGATGTCATAATTGATTTCGACATCTTTTCAAAACTGAGAAATTGATGCTTCTGAACTCACGAATGGCACAGACATCATCTACGACAGTAATTTTAAAACCGATAATGTCAATTGTGACATCACTGATGATGTCATAATTGATTTTAACCATCTTTTCAAAACTGTAAAATTGACGCTTCTGAACTCACGGATGGCACGGACATCATCTACGACAGTAATTTTAAAACCGATTATGTCAATTGTGACATCACTGATGATGTCATAATTGATTTTGACCATCTTTTCAAAACTGTAAAATTGATGCTTCTGAACTCACGGATGTCACAGACATCATCTACGACAGTAATTTTAAAACCGATTATGTCAATTGTGACATCACTGATGATGTCATAATTGATTTTGACCAACTTTTCAAAACTGTAAAATTGACGCTTCTGAACTCACGGATGGCACAGACATCATCTACGACAGTAATTTTAAAACCGATTATGTCAATTGTGACATCACTGATGATGTCATAATTGATTTTGACAATCTTTTCAAAACTGTAAAATTGACGCTTCTGAACTCACGGATGGCAGAGACATCATCTACGACAGTAATTTTAAAACCGATTATGTCAATTGTGACATCACTGATGATGTCATAATTGATTTTGACCATCTTTTCAAATCTGTAAATTTGACGATTCTAAACTCACGGATGGCACGGACATCATCTACGACAGTAATTTTAAAACCGATTATGTCAATTGTGACATCACTGATGATGTCATAATTGATTTCGACCATCTTTTCAAATCTGTAAATTTGACGATTCTAAACTCACGGATGGCACGGACATCATCTACGACAGTAATTTTAAAACCGATTATGGCAATTGTGACATCACTGATGATGTCATAATTGATTTCGACCATCTTTTCAAAACTGTAAAATTGATGCTTCTGAACTCACGAATGGCACGGACATCATCTATGACAGTAATTTTAAAACCGATAATGTCAATTGTGACATCACTGATGATGTCATAATTGATTTTAACCATCTTTTCAAAACTGTAAAATTGACGCTTCTGAACTCACGGATGGCACGGACATCATCTACGACAGTAATTTTAAAACCGATTATGTCAATTGTGACATCACTGATGATGTCATAATTGATTTTGACCATCTTTTCAAAACTGTAAATTTGACGATTCTGAACTCACGGATGGCACGGACATCATCTACGACAGTAATTTTAAAACCGATTATGTCAATTGTGACATCACTGATGATGTCATAATTGATTTTGACCATCTTTTCAAAACTGTAAAATTGACGCTTCTGAACTCACTGATGGCACGGACTTCATCTACGACAGTAATTTTAAAACCGATTATGTCAATTGTGACATCACTGATGATGTCATAATTGATTTCGACATCTTTTCAAAACTGTAAAATTGACGCTTCTGAACTCACGGATGGCACGGACATCATCTACGACAGTAATTTTAAAACCGATTATGTCAATTGTGACATCACTGATGATGTCATAATTGATTTTAACCATCTTTTCAAAACTGTAAATTTGACGATTCTGAACTCACGGATGGCACGGACATCATCTACGACAGTAATTTTAAAACCGATTATGTCAATTGTGACATCACTGATGATGTCATAATTGATTTCGACATCTTTTCAAAACTGAGAAATTGATGCTTCTGAACTCACGAATGGCACAGACATCATCTACGACAGTAATTTTAAAACCGATAATGTCAATTGTGACATCACTGATGATGTCATAATTGATTTTAACCATCTTTTCAAAACTGTAAAATTGACGCTTCTGAACTCACGGATGGCACGGACATCATCTACGACAGTAATTTTAAAACCGATTATGTCAATTGTGACATCACTGATGATGTCATAATTGATTTTGACCATCTTTTCAAAACTGTAAAATTGATGCTTCTGAACTCACGGATGTCACAGACATCATCTACGACAGTAATTTTAAAACCGATTATGTCAATTGTGACATCACTGATGATGTCATAATTGATTTTGACCAACTTTTCAAAACTGTAAAATTGACGCTTCTGAACTCACGGATGGCACAGACATCATCTACGACAGTAATTTTAAAACCGATTATGTCAATTGTGACATCACTGATGATGTCATAATTGATTTTGACAATCTTTTCAAAACTGTAAAATTGACGCTTCTGAACTCACGGATGGCAGAGACATCATCTACGACAGTAATTTTAAAACCGATTATGTCAATTGTGACATCACTGATGATGTCATAATTGATTTTGACCATCTTTTCAAAACTGTAAAATTGACGCTTCTGAACTCACGCATGGCACAGACATCATCTACGACAGTAATTTTAAAACCGATTATGTCAATTGTGACATCCCTGATGATGTCATAATTGATTTTGACCATCTTTTCAAAACTGTGAAATTGATGCTTCTGAACTCACGAATGGCACGGACATCATCTACGACAGTAATTTTAAAACCGATAATGTCAATTGTGACATCACTGATGATGTCATAATTGATTTTAACCATCTTTTCAAAACTGTAAAATTGACGCTTCTGAACTCACGGATGGCACGGACATCATCTACGACAGTAATTTTAAAACCGATAATGTCAATTGTGACATCACTGATGATGTCATAATTGATTCTGACCATCTTTTCAAATCTGTAAATTTGACGATTCTAAACTCACGGATGGCACGGACATCATCTACGACAGTAATTTTAAAACCGATTATGGCAATTGTGACATCACTGATGATGTCATAATTGATTTCGACCATCTTTTCAAAACTGTAAAATTGATGCTTCTGAACTCACGAATGGCACGGACATCATCTATGACAGTAATTTTAAAACCGATAATGTCAATTGTGACATCACTGATGATGTCATAATTGATTTTAACCATCTTTTCAAAACTGTAAAATTGACGCTTCTGAACTCACGGATGGCACGGACATCATCTACGACAGTAATTTTAAAACCGATTATGTCAATTGTGACATCACTGATGATGTCATAATTGATTTTGACCATCTTTTCAAAACTGTAAAATTGACGCTTCTGAACTCACGGATGGCACAGACATCATCTACGACAGTAATTTTAAAACCGATAATGTCTATTGTGACATCACTGATGATGTCATATTTGATTTTAACCATCTTTTCAAAACTGTAAATTTGACGATTCTGAACTCACGGATGGCACGGACATCATCTACGACAGTAATTTTAAAACCGATTATGTCAATTGTGACATCACTGATGATGTCATAATTGATTTTGACCATCTTTTCAAAACTGTAAAATTGACGCTTCTGAACTCACTGATGGCACGGACTTCATCTACGACAGTAATTTTAAAACCGATTATGTCAATTGTGACATCACTGATGATGTCATAATTGATTTCGACATCTTTTCAAAACTGTGAAATTGATGCTTCTGAACTCGCGAATGGCACAGACATCATCTACGACAGTAATTTTAAAACCGATAATGTCAATTGTGACATCACTGATGATGTCATAATTGATTTTAACCATCTTTTCAAAACTGTAAAATTGACGCTTCTGAACTCACGGATGGCACGGACATCATCTACGACAGTAATTTTAAAACCGATTATGTCAATTGTGACATCACTGATGATGTCATAATTGATTTTAACCATCTTTTCAAAACTGTAAATTTGACGATTCTGAACTCACGGATGGCACGGACATCATCTACGACAGTAATTTTAAAACCGATTATGTCAATTGTGACATCACTGATGATGTCATAATTGATTTCGACATCTTTTCAAAACTGAGAAATTGATGCTTCTGAACTCACGAATGGCACAGACATCATCTACGACAGTAATTTTAAAACCGATAATGTCAATTGTGACATCACTGATGATGTCATAATTGATTTTAACCATCTTTTCAAAACTGTAAAATTGACGCTTCTGAACTCACGGATGGCACGGACATCATCTACGACAGTAATTTTAAAACCGATTATGTCAATTGTGACATCACTGATGATGTCATAATTGATTTTGACCATCTTTTCAAAACTGTAAAATTGATGCTTCTGAACTCACGGATGTCACAGACATCATCTACGACAGTAATTTTAAAACCGATTATGTCAATTGTGACATCACTGATGATGTCATAATTGATTTTGACCAACTTTTCAAAACTGTAAAATTGACGCTTCTGAACTCACGGATGGCACAGACATCATCTACGACAGTAATTTTAAAACCGATTATGTCAATTGTGACATCACTGATGATGTCATAATTGATTTTGACAATCTTTTCAAAACTGTAAAATTGACGCTTCTGAACTCACGGATGGCAGAGACATCATCTACGACAGTAATTTTAAAACCGATTATGTCAATTGTGACATCACTGATGATGTCATAATTGATTTTGACCATCTTTTCAAATCTGTAAATTTGACGATTCTAAACTCACGGATGGCACGGACATCATCTACGACAGTAATTTTAAAACCGATTATGTCAATTGTGACATCACTGATGATGTCATAATTGATTTCGACCATCTTTTCAAATCTGTAAATTTGACGATTCTAAACTCACGGATGGCACGGACATCATCTACGACAGTAATTTTAAAACCGATTATGGCAATTGTGACATCACTGATGATGTCATAATTGATTTCGACCATCTTTTCAAAACTGTAAAATTGATGCTTCTGAACTCACGAATGGCACGGACATCATCTATGACAGTAATTTTAAAACCGATAATGTCAATTGTGACATCACTGATGATGTCATAATTGATTTTAACCATCTTTTCAAAACTGTAAAATTGACGCTTCTGAACTCACGGATGGCACGGACATCATCTACGACAGTAATTTTAAAACCGATTATGTCAATTGTGACATCACTGATGATGTCATAATTGATTTTGACCATCTTTTCAAAACTGTAAATTTGACGATTCTGAACTCACGGATGGCACGGACATCATCTACGACAGTAATTTTAAAACCGATTATGTCAATTGTGACATCACTGATGATGTCATAATTGATTTTGACCATCTTTTCAAAACTGTAAAATTGACGCTTCTGAACTCACTGATGGCACGGACTTCATCTACGACAGTAATTTTAAAACCGATTATGTCAATTGTGACATCACTGATGATGTCATAATTGATTTCGACATCTTTTCAAAACTGTAAAATTGACGCTTCTGAACTCACGGATGGCACGGACATCATCTACGACAGTAATTTTAAAACCGATTATGTCAATTGTGACATCACTGATGATGTCATAATTGATTTTAACCATCTTTTCAAAACTGTAAATTTGACGATTCTGAACTCACGGATGGCACGGACATCATCTACGACAGTAATTTTAAAACCGATTATGTCAATTGTGACATCACTGATGATGTCATAATTGATTTCGACATCTTTTCAAAACTGAGAAATTGATGCTTCTGAACTCACGAATGGCACAGACATCATCTACGACAGTAATTTTAAAACCGATAATGTCAATTGTGACATCACTGATGATGTCATAATTGATTTTAACCATCTTTTCAAAACTGTAAAATTGACGCTTCTGAACTCACGGATGGCACGGACATCATCTACGACAGTAATTTTAAAACCGATTATGTCAATTGTGACATCACTGATGATGTCATAATTGATTTTGACCATCTTTTCAAAACTGTAAAATTGATGCTTCTGAACTCACGGATGTCACAGACATCATCTACGACAGTAATTTTAAAACCGATTATGTCAATTGTGACATCACTGATGATGTCATAATTGATTTTGACCAACTTTTCAAAACTGTAAAATTGACGCTTCTGAACTCACGGATGGCACAGACATCATCTACGACAGTAATTTTAAAACCGATTATGTCAATTGTGACATCACTGATGATGTCATAATTGATTTTGACAATCTTTTCAAAACTGTAAAATTGACGCTTCTGAACTCACGGATGGCAGAGACATCATCTACGACAGTAATTTTAAAACCGATTATGTCAATTGTGACATCACTGATGATGTCATAATTGATTTTGACCATCTTTTCAAAACTGTAAAATTGACGCTTCTGAACTCACGCATGGCACAGACATCATCTACGACAGTAATTTTAAAACCGATTATGTCAATTGTGACATCCCTGATGATGTCATAATTGATTTTGACCATCTTTTCAAAACTGTGAAATTGATGCTTCTGAACTCACGAATGGCACGGACATCATCTACGACAGTAATTTTAAAACCGATAATGTCAATTGTGACATCACTGATGATGTCATAATTGATTTTAACCATCTTTTCAAAACTGTAAAATTGACGCTTCTGAACTCACGGATGGCACGGACATCATCTACGACAGTAATTTTAAAACCGATAATGTCAATTGTGACATCACTGATGATGTCATAATTGATTCTGACCATCTTTTCAAAACTGTAAATTTGACGATTCTGAACTCACGGATGGCACGGACATCATCTACGACAGTAATTTTAAAACCGATTATGTCAATTGTGACATCACTGATGATGTCATAATTGATTTTAACCATCTTTTCAAAACTGTAAAATTGACGATTCTGAACTCACGGATGGCACGGACATCATCTACGACAGTAATTTTAAAACCGATAATGTCAATTGTGACATCACTGATGATGTCATAATTGATTTTAACCATCTTTTCAAAACTGTAAATTTGACGATTCTGAACTCACGGATGGCACGGACATCATCTACGACAGTAATTTTAAAACCGATTATGTCAATTGTGACATCACTGATGATGTCATAATTGATTTTGACCATCTTTTCAAAACTGTAAAATTGACGCTTCTGAACTCACTGATGGCACGGACTTCATCTATGACAGTAATTTTAAAACCGATTATGTCAATTGTGACATCACTGATGATGTCATAATTGATTTCGACATCTTTTCAAAACTGTGAAATTGATGCTTCTGAACTCACGAATGGCACAGACATCATCTACGACAGTAATTTTAAAACCGATAATGTCAATTGTGACATCACTGATGATGTCATAATTGATTTTAACCATCTTTTCAAAACTGTAAAATTGACGCTTCTGAACTCACGGATGGCACGGACATCATCTACGACAGTAATTTTAAAACCGATAATGTCAATTGTGACATCACTGATGATGTCATAATTGATTTTAACCATCTTTTCAAAACTGTAAATTTGACGATTCTGAACTCACGGATGGCACGGACATCATCTACGACAGTAATTTTAAAACCGATTATGTCAATTGTGACATCACTGATGATGTCATAATTGATTTTGACCAACTTTTCAAAACTGTAAAATTTACGCTTCTGAACTCACGGATGGCACAGACATCATCTACGACAGTAATTTTAAAACCGATTATGTCAATTGTGACATCACTGATGATGTCATAATTGATTTTGACCATCTTTTCAAAACTGTGAAATTGATGCTTCTGAACTCACGAATGGCACGGACATCATCTACGACAGTAATTTTAAAACCGATAATGTCAATTGTGACATCACTGATGATGTCATAATTGATTTTAACCATCTTTTCAAAACTGTAAATTTGACGATTCTGAACTCACGGATGGCACGGACATCATCTACGACAGTAATTTTAAAACCGATTATGTCAATTGTGACATCAATGATGATGTCATAAATGATTTTAAGCATCTTTTCAAAACTGTAAATTTGACGATTCTGAACTCACGGATGGCACGGACATCATCTACGACAGTAATTTTAAAACCGATTATGTCAATTGTGACATCAATGATGATGTCATAATTGATTTTAACCATCTTTTCAAAACTGTAAAATTGACGCTTCTGAACTCACGGATGGCACGGACATCATCTACGACAGTAATTTTAAAACCGATTATGGCAATTGTGACATCACTGATGATGTCATAATTGATTTTGACCATTTTTTCAAAACTGTAAAATTGACGCTTCTGAACTCACGGATGGCACAGACATCATCTAAGACAGTAATTTTTAAACAGATTATGTCAATTGTGACATCACTGATGATGTCATAATTGATTTTAACCATCTTTTCAAAACTGTAAAATTGACGCTTCTGAACTCACGGATGGCACGGACATCATCTACGACAGTAATTTTAAAACCGATTATGTCAATTGTGACATCACTGATGATGTCATAATTGATTTTGACCAACTTTTCAAAACTGTAAAATTGACGCTTCTGAACTCACGGATGGCACAGACATCATCTACGACAGTAATTTTAAAACCGATTATGTCAAATGTGACATCACTGATGATGTCATAAATGATTTTAAGCATCTTTTCAAAACTGTAAATTTGACGATTCTGAACTCACGGATGGCACGGACATCATCTACGACAGTAATTTTAAAACCGATTATGGCAATTGTGACATCACTGATGATGTCATAATTGATTTTGACCATTTTTTCAAAACTGTAAAATTGACGCTTCTGAACTCACGGATGGCACAGACATCATCTAAGACAGTAATTTTTAAACAGATTATGTCAATTGTGACATCACTGATGATGTCATAATTGATTTTGACCATCTTTTCAAAACTGTAAAATTGACGCTTCTGAACTCACGGATGGCACAGAATCATCTACGACAGTAATTTTAAAACCGATAATGTCAATTGTGACATCACTGATGATGTCATAATTGATTTTGACCATCTTTTCAAAACTGTAAAATTGACGCTTCTGAACTCACGGAGGGCACGGACTTCATCTACGACAGTAATTTTAAAACCGATTATGTCAATTGTGACATCACTGATGATGTCATAATTGATTTTGACCATCTTTTCAAATCTGTAAATTTGACGATTCTGAACTCACGGATGGCACAGACATCATCTACGACAGTAATTTTAAAACCGATTATGTCAATTGTGACATCACTGATGATGTCATAATTGATTTTGACCATCTTTTCAAATCTGTAAATTTGACGATTCTGAACTCACGGATGGCACGGACATCATGTACGACAGTAATTTTAAAACCGATTATGGCAATTGTGACATCACTGATGATGTCATAATTGATTTCGACCATCTTTTCAAAACTGTAAAATTGATGCTTCTGAACTCACGAATGGCACGGACATCATCTATGACAGTAATTTTAAAACCGATAATGTCAATTGTGACATCACTGATGATGTCATAATTGATTTTAACCATCTTTTCAAAACTGTAAAATTGACGCTTCTGAACTCACGGATGGCACGGACATCATCTACGACAGTAATTTTAAAACCGATTATGCCAATTGTGACATCACTGATGATGTCATAATTGATTTTGACCATCTTTTCAAAACTGTAAAATTGACGCTTCTGAACTCACGGATGGCACAGACATCATCTACGACAGTAATTTTAAAACCGATTATGTCAATTGTGACATCACTGATGATGTAATAATTGATTTCGACATCTTTTCAAAACTGTGAAATTGATGCTTCTGAACTCACGAATGGCACAGACATCATCTACGACAGTAATTTTAAAACCGATAATGTCAATTGTGACATCACTGATGATGTCATAATTGATTTTAACCATCTTTTCAAAACTGTAAATTTGACGATTCTGAACTCACGGATGGCACGGACATCATCTACGACAGTAATTTTAAAACCGATTATGTCAATTGTGACATCACTGATGATGTCATAATTGATTTTGACCATCTTTTCAAAACTGTAAAATTGACGCTTCTGAACTCACTGATGGCACGGACTTCATCTACGACAGTAATTTTAAAACCGATTATGTCAATTGTGACATCACTGATGATGTCATAATTGATTTCGACATCTTTTCAAAACTGTGAAATTGATGCTTCTGAACTCACGAATGGCACAGACATCATCTACGACAGTAATTTTAAAACCGATAATGTCAATTGTGACATCACTGATGATGTCATAATTGATTTTAACCATCTTTTCAAAACTGTAAAATTGACGCTTCTGAACTCACGGATGGCACGGACATCATCTACGACAGTAATTTTAAAACCGATAATGTCAATTGTGACATCACTGATGATGTCATAATTGATTTTAACCATCTTTTCAAAACTGTAAATTTGACGATTCTGAACTCACGGATGGCACGGACATCATCTACGACAGTAATTTTAAAACCGATTATGTCAATTGTGACATCACTGATGATGTCATAATTGATTTTGACCAACTTTTCAAAACTGTAAAATTTACGCTTCTGAACTCACGGATGGCACAGACATCATCTACGACAGTAATTTTAAAACCGATTATGTCAATTGTGACATCACTGATGATGTCATAATTGATTTTGACCATCTTTTCAAAACTGTGAAATTGACGCTTCTGAACTCACGAATGGCACGGACATCATCTACGACAGTAATTTTAAAACCGATAATGTCAATTGTGACATCACTGATGATGTCATAATTGATTTTAACCATCTTTTCAAAACTGTAAATTTGACGATTCTGAACTCACGGATGGCACGGACATCATCTACGACAGTAATTTTAAAACCGATTATGTCAATTGTGACATCAATGATGATGTCATAAATGATTTTAAGCATCTTTTCAAAACTGTAAATTTGACGATTCTGAACTCACGGATGGCACGGACATCATCTACGTCAGTAATTTTAAAACCGATTATGTCAATTGTGACATCACTGATGATGTCATAATTGATTTTGACCATCTTTTCAAAACTGTAAAATTGACGCTTCTGAACTCACGGATGGCACAGACATCATCTACGACAGTAATTTTAAAACCGATTATGTCAAATGTGACATCACTGATGATGTCATAAATGATTTTAAGCATCTTTTCAAAACTGTAAATTTGACGATTCTGAACTCACGGATGGCACGGACATCATCTACGACAGTAATTTTAAAACCGATTATGTCAATTGTGACATCAATGATGATGTCATAATTGATTTTAACCATCTTTTCAAAACTGTAAAATTGACGCTTCTGAACTCACGGATGGCACGGACATCATCTACGACAGTAATTTTAAAACCGATTATGGCAATTGTGACATCACTGATGATGTCATAATTGATTTTGACCATTTTTTCAAAACTGTAAAATTGACGCTTCTGAACTCACGGATGGCACAGACATCATCTAAGACAGTAATTTTTAAACAGATTATGTCAATTGTGACATCACTGATGATGTCATAATTGATTTTGACCATCTTTTCAAAACTGTAAAATTGACGCTTCTGAACTCACGGATGGCACAGAATCATCTACGACAGTAATTTTAAAACCGATAATGTCAATTGTGACATCACTGATGATGTCATAATTGATTTTGACCATCTTTTCAAAACTGTAAAATTGACGCTTCTGAACTCACGGAGGGCACGGACTTCATCTACGACAGTAATTTTAAAACCGATTATGTCAATTGTGACATCACTGATGATGTCATAATTGATTTTGACCATCTTTTCAAATCTGTAAATTTGACGATTCTGAACTCACGGATGGCACAGACATCATCTACGACAGTAATTTTAAAACCGATTATGTCAATTGTGACATCACTGATGATGTCATAATTGATTTTGACCATCTTTTCAAATCTGTAAATTTGACGATTCTAAACTCACGGATGGCACGGACATCATCTACGACAGTAATTTTAAAACCGATTATGGCAATTGTGACATCACTGATGATGTCATAATTGATTTCGACCATCTTTTCAAAACTGTAAAATTGATGCTTCTGAACTCACGAATGGCACGGACATCATCTATGACAGTAATTTTAAAACCGATAATGTCAATTGTGACATCACTGATGATGTCATAATTGATTTTAACCATCTTTTCAAAACTGTAAAATTGACGCTTCTGAACTCACGGATGGCACGGACATCATCTACGACAGTAATTTTAAAACCGATTATGTCAATTGTGACATCACTGATGATGTCATAATTGATTTTGACCATCTTTTCAAAACTGTAAAATTGACGCTTCTGAACTCACGGATGGCACAGACATCATCTACGACAGTAATTTTAAAACCGATAATGTCTATTGTGACATCACTGATGATGTCATAATTGATTTTAACCATCTTTTCAAAACTGTAAATTTGACGATTCTGAACTCACGGATGGCACGGACATCATCTACGACAGTAATTTTAAAACCGATTATGTCAATTGTGACATCACTGATGATGTCATAATTGATTTTGACCATCTTTTCAAAACTGTAAAATTGACGCTTCTGAACTCACTGATGGCACGGACTTCATCTACGACAGTAATTTTAAAACCGATTATGTCAATTGTGACATCACTGATGATGTCATAATTGATTTCGACATCTTTTCAAAACTGTGAAATTGATGCTTCTGAACTCGCGAATGGCACAGACATCATCTACGACAGTAATTTTAAAACCGATAATGTCAATTGTGACATCACTGATGATGTCATAATTGATTTTAACCATCTTTTCAAAACTGTAAAATTGACGCTTCTGAACTCACGGATGGCACGGACATCATCTACGACAGTAATTTTAAAACCGATTATGTCAATTGTGACATCACTGATGATGTCATAATTGATTTTAACCATCTTTTCAAAACTGTAAATTTGACGATTCTGAACTCACGGATGGCACGGACATCATCTACGACAGTAATTTTAAAACCGATTATGTCAATTGTGACATCACTGATGATGTCATAATTGATTTCGACATCTTTTCAAAACTGAGAAATTGATGCTTCTGAACTCACGAATGGCACAGACATCATCTACGACAGTAATTTTAAAACCGATAATGTCAATTGTGACATCACTGATGATGTCATAATTGATTTTAACCATCTTTTCAAAACTGTAAAATTGACGCTTCTGAACTCACGGATGGCACGGACATCATCTACGACAGTAATTTTAAAACCGATTATGTCAATTGTGACATCAATGATGATGTCATAATTGATTTTAACCATCTTTTCAAAACTGTAAAATTGACGCTTCTGAACTCACGGATGGCACGGACATCATCTACGACAGTAATTTTAAAACCGATTATGGCAATTGTGACATCACTGATGATGTCATAATTGATTTTGACCATTTTTTCAAAACTGTAAAATTGACGCTTCTGAACTCACGGATGGCACAGACATCATCTAAGACAGTAATTTTTAAACAGATTATGTCAATTGTGACATCACTGATGATGTCATAATTGATTTTGACCATCTTTTCAAAACTGTAAAATTGACGCTTCTGAACTCACGGATGGCACAGAATCATCTACGACAGTAATTTTAAAACCGATAATGTCAATTGTGACATCACTGATGATGTCATAATTGATTTTGACCATCTTTTCAAAACTGTAAAATTGACGCTTCTGAACTCACGGAGGGCACGGACTTCATCTACGACAGTAATTTTAAAACCGATTATGTCAATTGTGACATCACTGATGATGTCATAATTGATTTTGACCATCTTTTCAAATCTGTAAATTTGACGATTCTGAACTCACGGATGGCACAGACATCATCTACGACAGTAATTTTAAAACCGATTATGTCAATTGTGACATCACTGATGATGTCATAATTGATTTTGACCATCTTTTCAAATCTGTAAATTTGACGATTCTAAACTCACGGATGGCACGGACATCATCTACGACAGTAATTTTAAAACCGATTATGGCAATTGTGACATCACTGATGATGTCATAATTGATTTCGACCATCTTTTCAAAACTGTAAAATTGATGCTTCTGAACTCACGAATGGCACGGACATCATCTATGACAGTAATTTTAAAACCGATAATGTCAATTGTGACATCACTGATGATGTCATAATTGATTTTAACCATCTTTTCAAAACTGTAAAATTGACGCTTCTGAACTCACGGATGGCACGGACATCATCTACGACAGTAATTTTAAAACCGATTATGTCAATTGTGACATCACTGATGATGTCATAATTGATTTTGACCATCTTTTCAAAACTGTAAAATTGACGCTTCTGAACTCACGGATGGCACAGACATCATCTACGACAGTAATTTTAAAACCGATAATGTCTATTGTGACATCACTGATGATGTCATAATTGATTTTAACCATCTTTTCAAAACTGTAAATTTGACGATTCTGAACTCACGGATGGCACGGACATCATCTACGACAGTAATTTTAAAACCGATTATGTCAATTGTGACATCACTGATGATGTCATAATTGATTTTGACCATCTTTTCAAAACTGTAAAATTGACGCTTCTGAACTCACTGATGGCACGGACTTCATCTACGACAGTAATTTTAAAACCGATTATGTCAATTGTGACATCACTGATGATGTCATAATTGATTTCGACATCTTTTCAAAACTGTGAAATTGATGCTTCTGAACTCGCGAATGGCACAGACATCATCTACGACAGTAATTTTAAAACCGATAATGTCAATTGTGACATCACTGATGATGTCATAATTGATTTTAACCATCTTTTCAAAACTGTAAAATTGACGCTTCTGAACTCACGGATGGCACGGACATCATCTACGACAGTAATTTTAAAACCGATTATGTCAATTGTGACATCACTGATGATGTCATAATTGATTTTAACCATCTTTTCAAAACTGTAAATTTGACGATTCTGAACTCACGGATGGCACGGACATCATCTACGACAGTAATTTTAAAACCGATTATGTCAATTGTGACATCACTGATGATGTCATAATTGATTTCGACATCTTTTCAAAACTGAGAAATTGATGCTTCTGAACTCACGAATGGCACAGACATCATCTACGACAGTAATTTTAAAACCGATAATGTCAATTGTGACATCACTGATGATGTCATAATTGATTTTAACCATCTTTTCAAAACTGTAAAATTGACGCTTCTGAACTCACGGATGGCACGGACATCATCTACGACAGTAATTTTAAAACCGATTATGTCAATTGTGACATCACTGATGATGTCATAATTGATTTTGACCATCTTTTCAAAACTGTAAAATTGATGCTTCTGAACTCACGGATGTCACAGACATCATCTACGACAGTAATTTTAAAACCGATTATGTCAATTGTGACATCACTGATGATGTCATAATTGATTTTGACCAACTTTTCAAAACTGTAAAATTGACGCTTCTGAACTCACGGATGGCACAGACATCATCTACGACAGTAATTTTAAAACCGATTATGTCAATTGTGACATCACTGATGATGTCATAATTGATTTTGACAATCTTTTCAAAACTGTAAAATTGACGCTTCTGAACTCACGGATGGCAGAGACATCATCTACGACAGTAATTTTAAAACCGATTATGTCAATTGTGACATCACTGATGATGTCATAATTGATTTTGACCATCTTTTCAAATCTGTAAATTTGACGATTCTAAACTCACGGATGGCACGGACATCATCTACGACAGTAATTTTAAAACCGATTATGGCAATTGTGACATCACTGATGATGTCATAATTGATTTCGACCATCTTTTCAAATCTGTAAATTTGACGATTCTAAACTCACGGATGGCACGGACATCATCTACGACAGTAATTTTAAAACCGATTATGGCAATTGTGACATCACTGATGATGTCATAATTGATTTCGACCATCTTTTCAAAACTGTAAAATTGATGCTTCTGAACTCACGAATGGCACGGACATCATCTATGACAGTAATTTTAAAACCGATAATGTCAATTGTGACATCACTGATGATGTCATAATTGATTTTAACCATCTTTTCAAAACTGTAAAATTGACGCTTCTGAACTCACGGATGGCACGGACATCATCTACGACAGTAATTTTAAAACCGATTATGTCAATTGTGACATCACTGATGATGTCATAATTGATTTTGACCATCTTTTCAAAACTGTAAATTTGACGATTCTGAACTCACGGATGGCACGGACATCATCTACGACAGTAATTTTAAAACCGATTATGTCAATTGTGACATCACTGATGATGTCATAATTGATTTTGACCATCTTTTCAAAACTGTAAAATTGACGCTTCTGAACTCACTGATGGCACGGACTTCATCTACGACAGTAATTTTAAAACCGATTATGTCAATTGTGACATCACTGATGATGTCATAATTGATTTCGACATCTTTTCAAAACTGTAAAATTGACGCTTCTGAACTCACGGATGGCACGGACATCATCTACGACAGTAATTTTAAAACCGATTATGTCAATTGTGACATCACTGATGATGTCATAATTGATTTTAACCATCTTTTCAAAACTGTAAAATTGACGATTCTGAACTCACGGATGGCACGGACATCATCTACGACAGTAATTTTAAAACCGATAATGTCAATTGTGACATCACTGATGATGTCATAATTGATTTTAACCATCTTTTCAAAACTGTAAATTTGACGATTCTGAACTCACGGATGGCACGGACATCATCTACGACAGTAATTTTAAAACCGATTATGTCAATTGTGACATCACTGATGATGTCATAATTGATTTTGACCATCTTTTCAAAACTGTAAAATTGACGCTTCTGAACTCACTGATGGCACGGACTTCATCTATGACAGTAATTTTAAAACCGATTATGTCAATTGTGACATCACTGATGATGTCATAATTGATTTCGACATCTTTTCAAAACTGTGAAATTGATGCTTCTGAACTCACGAATGGCACAGACATCATCTACGACAGTAATTTTAAAACCGATAATGTCAATTGTGACATCACTGATGATGTCATAATTGATTTTAACCATCTTTTCAAAACTGTAAAATTGACGCTTCTGAACTCACGGATGGCACGGACATCATCTACGACAGTAATTTTAAAACCGATAATGTCAATTGTGACATCACTGATGATGTCATAATTGATTTTAACCATCTTTTCAAAACTGTAAATTTTACGATTCTGAACTCACGGATGGCACGGACATCATCTTCGACAGTAATTTTAAAACCGATTATGTCAATTGTGACATCACTGATGATGTCATAATTGATTTTGACCAACTTTTCAAAACTGTAAAATTTACGCTTCTGAACTCACGGATGGCACAGACATCATCTACGACAGTAATTTTAAAACCGATTATGTCAATTGTGACATCACTGATGATGTCATAATTGATTTTGACCATCTTTTCAAAACTGTGAAATTGATGCTTCTGAACTCACGAATGGCACGGACATCATCTACGACAGTAATTTTAAAACCGATAATGTCAATTGTGACATCACTGATGATGTCATAATTGATTTTAACCATCTTTTCAAAACTGTAAATTTGACGATTCTGAACTCACGGATGGCACGGACATCATCTACGACAGTAATTTTAAAACCGATTATGTCAATTGTGACATCAATGATGATGTCATAAATGATTTTAAGCATCTTTTCAAAACTGTAAATTTGACGATTCTGAACTCACGGATGGCACGGACATCATCTACGACAGTAATTTTAAAACCGATTATGTCAATTGTGACATCAATGATGATGTCATAATTGATTTTAACCATCTTTTCAAAACTGTAAAATTGACGCTTCTGAACTCACGGATGGCACGGACATCATCTACGACAGTAATTTTAAAACCGATTATGGCAATTGTGACATCACTGATGATGTCATAATTGATTTTGACCATTTTTTCAAAACTGTAAAATTGACGCTTCTGAACTCACGGATGGCACAGACATCATCTAAGACAGTAATTTTTAAACAGATTATGTCAATTGTGACATCACTGATGATGTCATAATTGATTTTAACCATCTTTTCAAAACTGTAAAATTGACGCTTCTGAACTCACGGATGGCACGGACATCATCTACGACAGTAATTTTAAAACCGATTATGTCAATTGTGACATCACTGATGATGTCATAATTGATTTTGACCAACTTTTCAAAACTGTAAAATTGACGCTTCTGAACTCACGGATGGCACAGACATCATCTACGACAGTAATTTTAAAACCGATTATGTCAATTGTGACATCACTGATGATGTCATAATTGATTTTGACCATCTTTTCAAAACTGTGAAATTGATGCTTCTGAACTCACGAATGGCACGGACATCATCTACGACAGTAATTTTAAAACCGATAATGTCAATTGTGACATCACTGATGATGTCATAATTGATTTTAACCATCTTTTCAAAACTGTAAATTTGACGATTCTGAACTCACGGATGGCACGGACATCATCTACGTCAGTAATTTTAAAACCGATTATGTCAATTGTGACATCACTGATGATGTCATAATTGATTTTGACCATCTTTTCAAAACTGTAAAATTGACGCTTCTGAACTCACGGATGGCACAGACATCATCTACGACAGTAATTTTAAAACCGATTATGTCAAATGTGACATCACTGATGATGTCATAAATGATTTTAAGCATCTTTTCAAAACTGTAAATTTGACGATTCTGAACTCACGGATGGCACGGACATCATCTACGACAGTAATTTTAAAACCGATTATGGCAATTGTGACATCACTGATGATGTCATAATTGATTTTGACCATTTTTTCAAAACTGTAAAATTGACGCTTCTGAACTCACGGATGGCACAGACATCATCTAGGACAGTAATTTTTAAACAGATTATGTCAATTGTGACATCACTGATGATGTCATAATTGATTTTGACCATCTTTTCAAAACTGTAAAATTGACGCTTCTGAACTCACGGATGGCACAGAATCATCTACGACAGTAATTTTAAAACCGATAATGTCAATTGTGACATCACTGATGATGTCATAATTGATTTTGACCATCTTTTCAAAACTGTAAAATTGACGCTTCTGAACTCACGGAGGGCACGGACTTCATCTACGACAGTAATTTTAAAACCGATTATGTCAATTGTGACATCACTGATGATGTCATAATTGATTTTGACCATCTTTTCAAATCTGTAAATTTGACGATTCTGAACTCACGGATGGCACAGACATCATCTACGACAGTAATTTTAAAACCGATTATGTCAATTGTGACATCACTGATGATGTCATAATTGATTTTGACCATCTTTTCAAATCTGTAAATTTGACGATTCTGAACTCACGGATGGCACGGACATCATGTACGACAGTAATTTTAAAACCGATTATGGCAATTGTGACATCACTGATGATGTCATAATTGATTTCGACCATCTTTTCAAAACTGTAAAATTGATGCTTCTGAACTCACGAATGGCACGGACATCATCTATGACAGTAATTTTAAAACCGATAATGTCAATTGTGACATCACTGATGATGTCATAATTGATTTTAACCATCTTTTCAAAACTGTAAAATTGACGCTTCTGAACTCACGGATGGCACGGACATCATCTACGACAGTAATTTTAAAACCGATTATGCCAATTGTGACATCACTGATGATGTCATAATTGATTTTGACCATCTTTTCAAAACTGTAAAATTGACGCTTCTGAACTCACGGATGGCACAGACATCATCTACGACAGTAATTTTAAAACCGATTATGTCAATTGTGACATCACTGATGATGTAATAATTGATTTCGACATCTTTTCAAAACTGTGAAATTGATGCTTCTGAACTCACGAATGGCACAGACATCATCTACGACAGTAATTTTAAAACCGATAATGTCAATTGTGACATCACTGATGATGTCATAATTGATTTTAACCATCTTTTCAAAACTGTAAATTTGACGATTCTGAACTCACGGATGGCACGGACATCATCTACGACAGTAATTTTAAAACCGATTATGTCAATTGTGACATCACTGATGATGTCATAATTGATTTTGACCATCTTTTCAAAACTGTAAAATTGACGCTTCTGAACTCACTGATGGCACGGACTTCATCTACGACAGTAATTTTAAAACCGATTATGTCAATTGTGACATCACTGATGATGTCATAATTGATTTCGACATCTTTTCAAAACTGTGAAATTGATGCTTCTGAACTCACGAATGGCACAGACATCATCTACGACAGTAATTTTAAAACCGATAATGTCAATTGTGACATCACTGATGATGTCATAATTGATTTTAACCATCTTTTCAAAACTGTAAAATTGACGCTTCTGAACTCACGGATGGCACGGACATCATCTACGACAGTAATTTTAAAACCGATAATGTCAATTGTGACATCACTGATGATGTCATAATTGATTTTAACCATCTTTTCAAAACTGTAAATTTGACGATTCTGAACTCACGGATGGCACGGACATCATCTACGACAGTAATTTTAAAACCGATTATGTCAATTGTGACATCACTGATGATGTCATAATTGATTTTGACCAACTTTTCAAAACTGTAAAATTTACGCTTCTGAACTCACGGATGGCACAGACATCATCTACGACAGTAATTTTAAAACCGATTATGTCAATTGTGACATCACTGATGATGTCATAATTGATTTTGACCATCTTTTCAAAACTGTAAAATTGACGCTTCTGAACTCACGGAGGGCACGGACTTCATCTACGACAGTAATTTTAAAACCGATTATGTCAATTGTGACATCACTGATGATGTCATAATTGATTTTGACCATCTTTTCAAATCTGTAAATTTGACGATTCTGAACTCACGGATGGCACAGACATCATCTACGACAGTAATTTTAAAACCGATTATGTCAATTGTGACATCACTGATGATGTCATAATTGATTTTGACCATCTTTTCAAATCTGTAAATTTGACGATTCTGAACTCACGGATGGCACGGACATCATGTACGACAGTAATTTTAAAACCGATTATGGCAATTGTGACATCACTGATGATGTAATAATTGATTTCGACATCTTTTCAAAACTGTGAAATTGATGCTTCTGAACTCACGAATGGCACAGACATCATCTACGACAGTAATTTTAAAACCGATAATGTCAATTGTGACATCACTGATGATGTCATAATTGATTTTAACCATCTTTTCAAAACTGTAAATTTGACGATTCTGAACTCACGGATGGCACGGACATCATCTACGACAGTAATTTTAAAACCGATTATGTCAATTGTGACATCACTGATGATGTCATAATTGATTTTGACCATCTTTTCAAAACTGTAAAATTGACGCTTCTGAACTCACTGATGGCACGGACTTCATCTACGACAGTAATTTTAAAACCGATTATGTCAATTGTGACATCACTGATGATGTCATAATTGATTTCGACATCTTTTCAAAACTGTGAAATTGATGCTTCTGAACTCACGAATGGCACAGACATCATCTACGACAGTAATTTTAAAACCGATAATGTCAATTGTGACATCACTGATGATGTCATAATTGATTTTAACCATCTTTTCAAAACTGTAAAATTGACGCTTCTGAACTCACGGATGGCACGGACATCATCTACGACAGTAATTTTAAAACCGATAATGTCAATTGTGACATCACTGATGATGTCATAATTGATTTTAACCATCTTTTCAAAACTGTAAATTTGACGATTCTGAACTCACGGATGGCACGGACATCATCTACGACAGTAATTTTAAAACCGATTATGTCAATTGTGACATCACTGATGATGTCATAATTGATTTTGACCAACTTTTCAAAACTGTAAAATTTACGCTTCTGAACTCACGGATGGCACAGACATCATCTACGACAGTAATTTTAAAACCGATTATGTCAATTGTGACATCACTGATGATGTCATAATTGATTTTGACCATCTTTTCAAAACTGTGAAATTGATGCTTCTGAACTCACGAATGGCACGGACATCATCTACGACAGTAATTTTAAAACCGATAATGTCAATTGTGACATCACTGATGATGTCATAATTGATTTTAACCATCTTTTCAAAACTGTAAATTTGACGATTCTGAACTCACGGATGGCACGGACATCATCTACGACAGTAATTTTAAAACCGATTATGTCAATTGTGACATCAATGATGATGTCATAAATGATTTTAAGCATCTTTTCAAAACTGTAAATTTGACGATTCTGAACTCACGGATGGCACGGACATCATCTACGACAGTAATTTTAAAACCGATAATGTCAATTGTGACATCACTGATGATGTCATAATTGATTTTGACCATCTTTTCAAAACTGTAAAATTGACGCTTCTGAACTCACGGAGGGCACGGACTTCATCTACGACAGTAATTTTAAAACCGATTATGTCAATTGTGACATCACTGATGATGTCATAATTGATTTTGACCATCTTTTCAAATCTGTAAATTTGACGATTCTGAACTCACGGATGGCACAGACATCATCTACGACAGTAATTTTAAAACCGATTATGTCAATTGTGACATCACTGATGATGTCATAATTGATTTTGACCATCTTTTCAAATCTGTAAATTTGACGATTCTGAACTCACGGATGGCACGGACATCATGTACGACAGTAATTTTAAAACCGATTATGGCAATTGTGACATCACTGATGATGTCATAATTGATTTCGACCATCTTTTCAAAACTGTAAAATTGATGCTTCTGAACTCACGAATGGCACGGACATCATCTATGACAGTAATTTTAAAACCGATAATGTCAATTGTGACATCACTGATGATGTCATAATTGATTTTAACCATCTTTTCAAAACTGTAAAATTGACGCTTCTGAACTCACGGATGGCACGGACATCATCTACGACAGTAATTTTAAAACCGATTATGTCAATTGTGACATCACTGATGATGTCATAATTGATTTTGACCATCTTTTCAAAACTGTAAAATTGACGCTTCTGAACTCACGGAGGGCACGGACTTCATCTACGACAGTAATTTTAAAACCGATTATGTCAATTGTGACATCACTGATGATGTCATAATTGATTTTGACCATCTTTTCAAATCTGTAAATTTGACGATTCTGAACTCACGGATGGCACAGACATCATCTACGACAGTAATTTTAAAACCGATTATGTCAATTGTGACATCACTGATGATGTCATAATTGATTTTGACCATCTTTTCAAATCTGTAAATTTGACGATTCTGAACTCACGGATGGCACGGACATCATGTACGACAGTAATTTTAAAACCGATTATGGCAATTGTGACATCACTGATGATGTCATAATTGATTTTGACCATCTTTTCAAAACTGTAAAATTGACGCTTCTGAACTCACGGATGGCACAGACATCATCTACGACAGTAATTTTAAAACCGATTATGTCAAATGTGACATCACTGATGATGTCATAAATGATTTTAAGCATCTTTTCAAAACTGTAAATTTGACGATTCTGAACTCACGGATGGCACGGACATCATCTACGACAGTAATTTTAAAACCGATTATGTCAATTGTGACATCAATGATGATGTCATAATTGATTTTAACCATCTTTTCAAAACTGTAAAATTGACGCTTCTGAACTCACGGATGGCACGGACATCATCTACGACAGTAATTTTAAAACCGATTATGGCAATTGTGACATCACTGATGATGTCATAATTGATTTTGACCATTTTTTCAAAACTGTAAAATTGACGCTTCTGAACTCACGGATGGCACAGACATCATCTAAGACAGTAATTTTTAAACAGATTATGTCAATTGTGACATCACTGATGATGTCATAATTGATTTTGACCATCTTTTCAAAACTGTAAAATTGACGCTTCTGAACTCACGGATGGCACAGAATCATCTACGACAGTAATTTTAAAACCGATAATGTCAATTGTGACATCACTGATGATGTCATAATTGATTTTGACCATCTTTTCAAAACTGTAAAATTGACGCTTCTGAACTCACGGAGGCACGGACTTCATCTACGACAGTAATTTTAAAACCGATTATGTCAATTGTGACATCACTGATGATGTCATAATTGATTTTGACCATCTTTTCAAATCTGTAAATTTGACGATTCTGAACTCACGGATGGCACAGACATCATCTACGACAGTAATTTTAAAACCGATTATGTCAATTGTGACATCACTGATGATGTCATAATTGATTTTGACCATCTTTTCAAATCTGTAAATTTGACGATTCTGAACTCACGGATGGCACGGACATCATCTACGACAGTAATTTTAAAACCGATTATGGCAATTGTGACATCACTGATGATGTCATAATTGATTTCGACCATCTTTTCAAAACTGTAAAATTGATGCTTCTGAACTCACGAATGGCACGGACATCATCTATGACAGTAATTTTAAAACCGATAATGTCAATTGTGACATCACTGATGATGTCATAATTGATTTTAACCATCTTTTCAAAACTGTAAAATTGACGCTTCTGAACTCACGGATGGCACGGACATCATCTACGACAGTAATTTTAAAACCGATTATGTCAATTGTGACATCACTGATGATGTCATAATTGATTTTGACCATCTTTTCAAAACTGTAAAATTGACGCTTCTGAACTCACGGATGGCACAGACATCATCTACGACAGTAATTTTTAAACAGATTATGTCAATTGTGACATCACTGATGATGTCATAATTGATTTTGACCATCTTTTCAAAACTGTAAAATTGACGCTTCTGAACTCACGGATGGCACAGAATCATCTACGACAGTAATTTTAAAACCGATAATGTCAATTGTGACATCACTGATGATGTCATAATTGATTTTGACCATCTTTTCAAAACTGTAAAATTGACGCTTCTGAACTCACGGAGGCACGGACTTCATCTACGACAGTAATTTTAAAACCGATTATGTCAATTGTGACATCACTGATGATGTCATTATTGATTTTGACCATCTTTTCAAATCTGTAAATTTGACGATTCTGAACTCACGGATGGCACAGACATCATCTACGACAGTAATTTTAAAACCGATTATGTCAATTGTGACATCACTGATGATGTCATAATTGATTTTGACCATCTTTTCAAATCTGTAAATTTGACGATTCTGAACTCACGGATTGCACGGACATCATCTACGACAGTAATTTTAAAACCGATTATGGCAATTGTGACATCACTGATGATGTCATAATTGATTTCGACCATCTTTTCAAAACTGTAAAATTGATGCTTCTGAACTCACGAATGGCACGGACATCATCTATGACAGTAATTTTAAAACCGATAATGTCAATTGTGACATCACTGATGATGTCATAATTGATTTTAACCATCTTTTCAAAACTGTAAAATTGACGCTTCTGAACTCACGGATGGCACGGACATCATCTACGACAGTAATTTTAAAACCGATTATGTCAATTGTGACATCACTGATGATGTCATAATTGATTTTGACCATCTTTTCAAAACTGTAAAATTGACGCTTCTGAACTCACGGATGGCACAGACATCATCTACGACAGTAATTTTAAAACCGATTATGTCAATTGTGACATCACTGATGATGTAATAATTGATTTCGACATCTTTTCAAAACTGTGAAATTGATGCTTCTGAACTCACGAATGGCACAGACATCATCTACGACAGTAATTTTAAAACCGATAATGTCAATTGTGACATCACTGATGATGTCATAATTGATTTTAACCATCTTTTCAAAACTGTAAAATTGACGCTTCTGAACTCACGGATGGCACGGACAGCATCTACGACAGTAATTTTAAAACCGATTATGTCAATTGTGACATCACTGATGATGTCATAATTGATTTTGACCATCTTTTCAAAACTGTAAAATTGACGCTTCTGAACTCACGGATGGCACAGACATCATCTACGACAGTAATTTTAAAACCGATTATGTCAATTGTGACATCACAGATGATGTAATAATTGATTTCGACATCTTTTCAAAACTGTGAAATTGATGCTTCTGAACTCACGGATGGCACAGACATCATCTACGACAGTAATTTTAAAACCGAGAATGTCAATTGTGACATCACTGATGATGTCATAATTGATTTTAACCATCTTTTCAAAACTGTAAAATTGACGCTTCTGAACTCACGGATGGCACGGACATCATCTACGACAGTAATTTTAAAACCGATAATGTCGATTGTGACATCACTGATGATGTCATAATTGATTTTAACCATCTTTTCAAAACTGTAAATTTGACGATTCTGAACTCACGGACGGCACGGACATCATCTACGACAGTAATTTTAAAACCGATTATGTCAATTGTGACATCACTGATGATGTCATAATTGATTTTGACCAACTTTTCAAAACTGTAAAATTGACGCTTCTGAACTCACGGATGGCACAGACATCATCTACGACAGTAATTTTAAAACCGATTTTGTCAATTGTGACATCACTGATGATGTCATAATTGATTTTGACCATCTTTTCAAAACTGTAAAATTGACGCTTCTGAACTCACGGATGGCACAGACATCATCTACGACAGTAATTTTAAAACCGATTATGTCAATTGTGACATCACAGATGATGTAATAATTGATTTCGACATCTTTTCAAAACTGTGAAATTGATGCTTCTGAACTCACGGATGGCATGGACATCATCTATGACAGTAATTTTAAAACCGATAATGTCAATTGTGACATCACTGATGATGTCATAATTGATTTTAACCATCTTTTCAAAACTGTAAAATTGACGCTTCTGAACTCACGGATGGCACGGACATCATCTACGACAGTAATTTTAAAACCGATTATGTCAATTGTGACATCACTGATGATGTCATAATTGATTTTGACCATCTTTTCAAAACTGTAAAATTGACGCTTCTGAACTCACGGATGGCACAGACATCATCTACGACAGTAATTTTTAAACAGATTATGTCAATTGTGACATCACTGATGATGTCATAATTGATTTTGACCATCTTTTCAAAACTGTAAAATTGACGCTTCTGAACTCACGGATGGCACAGAATCATCTACGACAGTAATTTTAAAACCGATAATGTCAATTGTGACATCACTGATGATGTCATAATTGATTTTGACCATCTTTTCAAAACTGTAAAATTGACGCTTCTGAACTCACGGAGGCACGGACTTCATCTACGACAGTAATTTTAAAACCGATTATGTCAATTGTGACATCACTGATGATGTCATAATTGATTTTGACCATCTTTTCAAATCTGTAAATTTGACGATTCTGAACTCACGGATGGCACAGACATCATCTACGACAGTAATTTTAAAACCGATTATGTCAATTGTGACATCACTGATGATGTCATAATTGATTTTGACCATCTTTTCAAATCTGTAAATTTGACGATTCTGAACTCACGGATGGCACGGACATCATCTACGACAGTAATTTTAAAACCGATTATGGCAATTGTGACATCACTGATGATGTCATAATTGATTTCGACCATCTTTTCAAAACTGTAAAATTGATGCTTCTGAACTCACGAATGGCACGGACATCATCTATGACAGTAATTTTAAAACCGATTTTGTCAATTGTGACATCACTGATGATGTCATAATTGATTTTGACCATCTTTTCAAAACTGTAAAATTGACGCTTCTGAACTCACGGATGGCACAGACATCATCTACGACAGTAATTTTAAAACCGATTATGTCAATTGTGACATCACAGATGATGTAATAATTGATTTCGACATCTTTTCAAAACTGTGAAATTGATGCTTCTGAACTCACGGATGGCACGGACATCATCTATGACAGTAATTTTAAAACCGATAATGTCAATTGTGACATCACTGATGATGTCATAATTGATTTTAACCATCTTTTCAAAACTGTAAAATTGACGCTTCTGAACTCACGGATGGCACGGACATCATCTACGACAGTAATTTTAAAACCGATTATGTCAATTGTGACATCACTGATGATGTCATAATTGATTTTGACCATCTTTTCAAAACTGTAAAATTGACGCTTCTGAACTCACGGATGGCACAGACATCATCTACGACAGTAATTTTTAAACAGATTATGTCAATTGTGACATCACTGATGATGTCATAATTGATTTTGACCATCTTTTCAAAACTGTAAAATTGACGCTTCTGAACTCACGGATGGCACAGAATCATCTACGACAGTAATTTTAAAACCGATAATGTCAATTGTGACATCACTGATGATGTCATAATTGATTTTGACCATCTTTTCAAAACTGTAAAATTGACGCTTCTGAACTCACGGAGGCACGGACTTCATCTACGACAGTAATTTTAAAACCGATTATGTCAATTGTGACATCACTGATGATGTCATAATTGATTTTGACCATCTTTTCAAATCTGTAAATTTGACGATTCTGAACTCACGGATGGCACAGACATCATCTACGACAGTAATTTTAAAACCGATTATGTCAATTGTGACATCACTGATGATGTCATAATTGATTTTGACCATCTTTTCAAATCTGTAAATTTGACGATTCTGAACTCACGGATGGCACGGACATCATCTACGATAGTAATTTTGGTACTTCTTTACTTTCACGGCGCCACTAGATAGGACAGATAGGACAGATAGGACAGATAGGACAGATAGGATAGGATACGATTTGTATGCGATTTGACATAAGATATCGCATAAGATATAGGATAAGATTTACTATCCATTTCATTACCCCACTATCCACTAGGGCGTGGAGTGAGAATAGAATAGTGTGGCGAGCGCAGCGAGCCACCGAGCCCGAAGCGTGGCGAGCGCAGCGAGCCCCGCGAGGGGACACGGAATGTATTTTATGGAATTGCATGCAAATGGCATGCGATATTGGGGACTTGCTTTCAAACAACATCTGTGTCCCCTCGCGGGGCTCGCTGCGCTCGCCACGCTTCGGGCTCGGTGGCTCGCTGCGCTCGCCACACTATTCTATTCTCACTCCACGCCCTAGTGGATAGTGGGGTAATGAAATGGATAGTAAATCTTATCCTATATCTTATGCGATATCTTATGTCAAATCGCATACAAATCGTATCCTATCTAGTATCCTATCTGTCCTATCCTATATCTTATGCGATATCTTATGTCAAATCGCATACAAATCGTATCCTATCTAGTATCCTATCTGTCCTATCTAGAGTGGCGCCGTGAAAGTAAAGAAGTACCGTAATTTTAAAACCGATTATGGCAATTGTGACATCACTGATGATGTCATAATTGATTTCGACCATCTTTTCAAAACTGTAAAATTGATGCTTCTGAACTCACGAATGGCACGGACATCATCTATGACAGTAATTTTAAAACCGATAATGTCAATTGTGACATCACTGATGATGTCATAATTGATTTTAACCATCTTTTCAAAACTGTAAAATTGACGCTTCTGAACTCACGGATGGCACGGACATCATCTACGACAGTAATTTTAAAACCGATTATGTCAATTGTGACATCACTGATGATGTCATAATTGATTTTGACCATCTTTTCAAAACTGTAAAATTGACGCTTTTGAACTCACGGATGGCACAGACATCATCTACGACAGTAATTTTAAAACCGATTATGTCAATTGTGACATCACTGATGATGTAATAATTGATTTCGACATCTTTTCAAAACTGTGAAATTGATGCTTCTGAACTCACGAATGGCACAGACATCATCTACGACAGTAATTTTAAAACCGATAATGTCAATTGTGACATCACTGATGATGTCATAATTGATTTTAACCATCTTTTCAAAACTGTAAAATTGACGCTTCTGAACTCACGGATGGCACGGACAGCATCTACGACAGTAATTTTAAAACCGATTATGTCAATTGTGACATCACTGATGATGTCATAATTGATTTTGACCATCTTTTCAAAACTGTAAAATTGACGCTTCTGAACTCACGGATGGCACAGACATCATCTACGACAGTAATTTTAAAACCGATTATGTCAATTGTGACATCACAGATGATGTCATAATTGATTTTGACCATCTTTTCAAAACTGTAAAATTGATGCTTCTGAACTCACGAATGGCACGGACATCATCTACGACAGTAATTTTAAAACCGATAATGTCAATTGTGACATCACTGATGATGTCATAATTGATTTTAACCATCTTTTCAAAACTGTAAATTTGACGATTCTGAACTCACGGATGGCACGGACATCATCTACGTCAGTAATTTTAAAACCGATTATGTCAATTGTGACATCACTGATGATGTCATAATTGATTTTGACCATCTTTTCAAAACTGTAAAATTGACGCTTCTGAACTCACGGATGGCACAGACATCATCTACGACAGTAATTTTAAAACCGATTATGTCAAATGTGACATCACTGATGATGTCATAAATGATTTTAAGCATCTTTTCAAAACTGTAAATTTGACGATTCTGAACTCACGGATGGCACGGACATCATCTACGACAGTAATTTTAAAACCGATTATGGCAATTGTGACATCACTGATGATGTCATAATTGATTTTGACCATTTTTTCAAAACTGTAAAATTGACGCTTCTGAACTCACGGATGGCACAGACATCATCTAAGACAGTAATTTTTAAACAGATTATGTCAATTGTGACATCACTGATGATGTCATAATTGATTTTGACCATCTTTTCAAAACTGTAAAATTGACGCTTCTGAACTCACGGATGGCACAGAATCATCTACGACAGTAATTTTAAAACCGATAATGTCAATTGTGACATCACTGATGATGTCATAATTGATTTTGACCATCTTTTCAAAACTGTAAAATTGACGCTTCTGAACTCACGGAGGGCACGGACTTCATCTACGACAGTAATTTTAAAACCGATTATGTCAATTGTGACATCACTGATGATGTCATAATTGATTTTGACCATCTTTTCAAATCTGTAAATTTGACGATTCTGAACTCACGGATGGCACAGACATCATCTACGACAGTAATTTTAAAACCGATTATGTCAATTGTGACATCACTGATGATGTCATAATTGATTTTGACCATCTTTTCAAATCTGTAAATTTGACGATTCTGAACTCACGGATGGCACGGACATCATGTACGACAGTAATTTTAAAACCGATTATGGCAATTGTGACATCACTGATGATGTCATAATTGATTTCGACCATCTTTTCAAAACTGTAAAATTGATGCTTCTGAACTCACGAATGGCACGGACATCATCTATGACAGTAATTTTAAAACCGATAATGTCAATTGTGACATCACTGATGATGTCATAATTGATTTTAACCATCTTTTCAAAACTGTAAAATTGACGCTTCTGAACTCACGGATGGCACGGACATCATCTACGACAGTAATTTTAAAACCGATTATGTCAATTGTGACATCACTGATGATGTCATAATTGATTTTGACCATCTTTTCAAAACTGTAAAATTGACGCTTCTGAACTCACGGAGGGCACGGACTTCATCTACGACAGTAATTTTAAAACCGATTATGTCAATTGTGACATCACTGATGATGTCATAATTGATTTTGACCATCTTTTCAAATCTGTAAATTTGACGATTCTGAACTCACGGATGGCACAGACATCATCTACGACAGTAATTTTAAAACCGATTATGTCAATTGTGACATCACTGATGATGTCATAATTGATTTTGACCATCTTTTCAAATCTGTAAATTTGACGATTCTGAACTCACGGATGGCACGGACATCATGTACGACAGTAATTTTAAAACCGATTATGGCAATTGTGACATCACTGATGATGTCATAATTGATTTCGACCATCTTTTCAAAACTGTAAAATTGATGCTTCTGAACTCACGAATGGCACGGACATCATCTATGACAGTAATTTTAAAACCGATAATGTCAATTGTGACATCACTGATGATGTCATAATTGATTTTAACCATCTTTTCAAAACTGTAAAATTGACGCTTCTGAACTCACGGATGGCACGGACATCATCTACGACAGTAATTTTAAAACCGATTATGTCAATTGTGACATCACTGATGATGTCATAATTGATTTTGACCATCTTTTCAAAACTGTAAAATTGACGCTTCTGAACTCACGGATGGCACAGACATCATCTACGACAGTAATTTTAAAACCGATTATGTCAATTGTGACATCACTGATGATGTAATAATTGATTTCGACATCTTTTCAAAACTGTGAAATTGATGCTTCTGAACTCACGAATGGCACAGACATCATCTACGACAGTAATTTTAAAACCGATAATGTCAATTGTGACATCACTGATGATGTCATAATTGATTTTAACCATATTTTCAAAACTGTAAAATTGACGCTTCTGAACTCACGGATGGCACAGACATCATCTACGACAGTAATTTTAAAACCGATTATGTCAATTGTGACATCACTGATGATGTCATAATTGATTTTGACCATCTTTTCAAAACTGTGAAATTGATGCTTCTGAACTCACGAATGGCACGGACATCATCTACGACAGTAATTTTAAAACCGATAATGTCAATTGTGACATCACTGATGATGTCATAATTGATTTTAACCATCTTTTCAAAACTGTAAATTTGACGATTCTGAACTCACGGATGGCACGGACATCATCTACGTCAGTAATTTTAAAACCGATTATGTCAATTGTGACATCACTGATGATGTCATAATTGATTTTGACCATCTTTTCAAAACTGTAAAATTGACGCTTCTGAACTCACGGATGGCACAGACATCATCTACGACAGTAATTTTAAAACCGATTATGTCAAATGTGACATCACTGATGATGTCATAAATGATTTTAAGCATCTTTTCAAAACTGTAAATTTGACGATTCTGAACTCACGGATGGCACGGACATCATCTACGACAGTAATTTTAAAACCGATTATGTCAATTGTGACATCAATGATGATGTCATAATTGATTTTAACCATCTTTTCAAAACTGTAAAATTGACGCTTCTGAACTCACGGATGGCACGGACATCATCTACGACAGTAATTTTAAAACCGATTATGGCAATTGTGACATCACTGATGATGTCATAATTGATTTTGACCATTTTTTCAAAACTGTAAAATTGACGCTTCTGAACTCACGGATGGCACAGACATCATCTAAGACAGTAATTTTTAAACAGATTATGTCAATTGTGACATCACTGATGATGTCATAATTGATTTTGACCATCTTTTCAAAACTGTAAAATTGACGCTTCTGAACTCACGGATGGCACAGAATCATCTACGACAGTAATTTTAAAACCGATAATGTCAATTGTGACATCACTGATGATGTCATAATTGATTTTGACCATCTTTTCAAAACTGTAAAATTGACGCTTCTGAACTCACGGAGGCACGGACTTCATCTACGACAGTAATTTTAAAACCGATTATGTCAATTGTGACATCACTGATGATGTCATAATTGATTTTGACCATCTTTTCAAAACTGTAAAATTGACGCTTCTGAACTCACGGATGGCACAGACATCATCTACGACAGTAATTTTAAAACCGATTATGTCAATTGTGACATCACTGATGATGTAATAATTGATTTCGACATCTTTTCAAAACTGTGAAATTGATGCTTCTGAACTCACGAATGGCACAGACATCATCTACGACAGTAATTTTAAAACCGATAATGTCAATTGTGACATCACTGATGATGTCATAATTGATTTTAACCATCTTTTCAAAACTGTAAAATTGACGCTTCTGAACTCACGGATGGCACAGACATCATCTACGACAGTAATTTTAAAACCGATTATGTCAATTGTGACATCACTGATGATGTCATAATTGATTTTGACCATCTTTTCAAAACTGTGAAATTGATGCTTCTGAACTCACGAATGGCACGGACATCATCTACGTCAGTAATTTTAAAACCGATTATGTCAATTGTGACATCACTGATGATGTCATAATTGATTTTGACCATCTTTTCAAAACTGTAAAATTGACGCTTCTGAACTCACGGATGGCACAGACATCATCTACGACAGTAATTTTAAAACCGATTATGTCAAATGTGACATCACTGATGATGTCATAAATGATTTTAAGCATCTTTTCAAAACTGTAAATTTGACGATTCTGAACTCACGGATGGCACGGACATCATCTACGACAGTAATTTTAAAACCGATTATGTCAATTGTGACATCAATGATGATGTCATAATTGATTTTAACCATCTTTTCAAAACTGTAAAATTGACGCTTCTGAACTCACGGATGGCACGGACATCATCTACGACAGTAATTTTAAAACCGATTATGGCAATTGTGACATCACTGATGATGTCATAATTGATTTTGACCATCTTTTCAAAACTGTAAATTTGACGATTCTGAACTCACGGATGGCACGGACATCATCTACGTCAGTAATTTTAAAACCGATTATGTCAATTGTGACATCACTGATGATGTCATAATTGATTTTGACCATCTTTTCAAAACTGTAAAATTGACGCTTCTGAACTCACGGATGGCACAGACATCATCTACGACAGTAATTTTAAAACCGATTATGTCAAATGTGACATCACTGATGATGTCATAAATGATTTTAAGCATCTTTTCAAAACTGTAAATTTGACGATTCTGAACTCACGGATGGCACGGACATCATCTACGACAGTAATTTTAAAACCGATTATGTCAATTGTGACATCAATGATGATGTCATAATTGATTTTAACCATCTTTTCAAAACTGTAAAATTGACGCTTCTGAACTCACGGATGGCACGGACATCATCTACGACAGTAATTTTAAAACCGATTATGGCAATTGTGACATCACTGATGATGTCATAATTGATTTTGACCATTTTTTCAAAACTGTAAAATTGACGCTTCTGAACTCACGGATGGCACAGACATCATCTAAGACAGTAATTTTTAAACAGATTATGTCAATTGTGACATCACTGATGATGTCATAATTGATTTTGACCATCTTTTCAAAACTGTAAAATTGACGCTTCTGAACTCACGGATGGCACAGAATCATCTACGACAGTAATTTTAAAACCGATAATGTCAATTGTGACATCACTGATGATGTCATAATTGATTTTGACCATCTTTTCAAAACTGTAAAATTGACGCTTCTGAACTCACGGAGGCACGGACTTCATCTACGACAGTAATTTTAAAACCGATTATGTCAATTGTGACATCACTGATGATGTCATAATTGATTTTGACCATCTTTTCAAAACTGTAAAATTGACGCTTCTGAACTCACGGATGGCACAGACATCATCTACGACAGTAATTTTAAAACCGATTATGTCAATTGTGACATCACTGATGATGTAATAATTGATTTCGACATCTTTTCAAAACTGTGAAATTGATGCTTCTGAACTCACGAATGGCACAGACATCATCTACGACAGTAATTTTAAAACCGATAATGTCAATTGTGACATCACTGATGATGTCATAATTGATTTTAACCATCTTTTCAAAACTGTAAAATTGACGCTTCTGAACTCACGGATGGCACAGACATCATCTACGACAGTAATTTTAAAACCGATTATGTCAATTGTGACATCACTGATGATGTCATAATTGATTTTGACCATCTTTTCAAAACTGTGAAATTGATGCTTCTGAACTCACGAATGGCACGGACATCATCTACGTCAGTAATTTTAAAACCGATTATGTCAATTGTGACATCACTGATGATGTCATAATTGATTTTGACCATCTTTTCAAAACTGTAAAATTGACGCTTCTGAACTCACGGATGGCACAGACATCATCTACGACAGTAATTTTAAAACCGATTATGTCAAATGTGACATCACTGATGATGTCATAAATGATTTTAAGCATCTTTTCAAAACTGTAAATTTGACGATTCTGAACTCACGGATGGCACGGACATCATCTACGACAGTAATTTTAAAACCGATTATGTCAATTGTGACATCAATGATGATGTCATAATTGATTTTAACCATCTTTTCAAAACTGTAAAATTGACGCTTCTGAACTCACGGATGGCACGGACATCATCTACGACAGTAATTTTAAAACCGATTATGGCAATTGTGACATCACTGATGATGTCATAATTGATTTTGACCATTTTTTCAAAACTGTAAAATTGACGCTTCTGAACTCACGGATGGCACAGACATCATCTAAGACAGTAATTTTTAAACAGATTATGTCAATTGTGACATCACTGATGATGTCATAATTGATTTTGACCATCTTTTCAAAACTGTAAAATTGACGCTTCTGAACTCACGGATGGCACAGAATCATCTACGACAGTAATTTTAAAACCGATAATGTCAATTGTGACATCACTGATGATGTCATAATTGATTTTGACCATCTTTTCAAAACTGTAAAATTGACGCTTCTGAACTCACGGAGGCACGGACTTCATCTACGACAGTAATTTTAAAACCGATTATGTCAATTGTGACATCACTGATGATGTCATAATTGATTTTGACCATCTTTTCAAATCTGTAAATTTGACGATTCTGAACTCACGGATGGCACAGACATCATCTACGACAGTAATTTTAAAACCGATTATGTCAATTGTGACATCACTGATGATGTCATAATTGATTTTGACCATCTTTTCAAATCTGTAAATTTGACGATTCTGAACTCACGGATGGCACGGACATCATCTACGACAGTAATTTTAAAACCGATTATGGCAATTGTGACATCACTGATGATGTCATAATTGATTTCGACAATCTTTTCAAAACTGTAAAATTGATGCTTCTGAACTCACGAATGGCACGGACATCATCTATGACAGTAATTTTAAAACCGATAATGTCAATTGTGACATCACTGATGATGTCATAATTGATTTTAACCATCTTTTCAAAACTGTAAAATTGACGCTTCTGAACTCACGGATGGCACGGACATCATCTACGACAGTAATTTTAAAACCGATTATGTCAATTGTGACATCACTGATGATGTCATAATTGATTTTGACCATCTTTTCAAAACTGTAAAATTGACGCTTCTGAACTCACGGATGGCACAGACATCATCTACGACAGTAATTTTTAAACAGATTATGTCAATTGTGACATCACTGATGATGTCATAATTGATTTTGACCATCTTTTCAAAACTGTAAAATTGACGCTTCTGAACTCACGGATGGCACAGAATCATCTACGACAGTAATTTTAAAACCGATAATGTCAATTGTGACATCACTGATGATGTCATAATTGATTTTGACCATCTTTTCAAAACTGTAAAATTGACGCTTCTGAACTCACGGAGGCACGGACTTCATCTACGACAGTAATTTTAAAACCGATTATGTCAATTGTGACATCACTGATGATGTCATAATTGATTTTGACCATCTTTTCAAATCTGTAAATTTGACGATTCTGAACTCACGGATGGCACAGACATCATCTACGACAGTAATTTTAAAACCGATTATGTCAATTGTGACATCACTGATGATGTCATAATTGATTTTGACCATCTTTTCAAATCTGTAAATTTGACGATTCTGAACTCACGGATGGCACGGACATCATCTACGACAGTAATTTTAAAACCGATTATGGCAATTGTGACATCACTGATGATGTCATAATTGATTTCGACCATCTTTTCAAAACTGTAAAATTGATGCTTCTGAACTCACGAATGGCACGGACATCATCTATGACAGTAATTTTAAAACCGATAATGTCAATTGTGACATCACTGATGATGTCATAATTGATTTTAACCATCTTTTCAAAACTGTAAAATTGACGCTTCTGAACTCACGGATGGCACGGACATCATCTACGACAGTAATTTTAAAACCGATTATGTCAATTGTGACATCACTGATGATGTCATAATTGATTTTGACCATCTTTTCAAAACTGTAAAATTGACGCTTCTGAACTCACGGATGGCACAGACATCATCTACGACAGTAATTTTAAAACCGATTATGTCAATTGTGACATCACTGATGATGTAATAATTGATTTCGACATCTTTTCAAAACTGTGAAATTGATGCTTCTGAACTCACGAATGGCACAGACATCATCTACGACAGTAATTTTAAAACCGATAATGTCAATTGTGACATCACTGATGATGTCATAATTGATTTTAACCATCTTTTCAAAACTGTAAAATTGACGCTTCTGAACTCACGGATGGCACGGACAGCATCTACGACAGTAATTTTAAAACCGATTATGGCAATTGTGACATCACTGATGATGTCATAATTGATTTTGACCATTTTTTCAAAACTGTAAAATTGACGCTTCTGAACTCACGGATGGCACAGACATCATCTAAGACAGTAATTTTTAAACAGATTATGTCAATTGTGACATCACTGATGATGTCATAATTGATTTTGACCATCTTTTCAAAACTGTAAAATTGACGCTTCTGAACTCACGGATGGCACAGAATCATCTACGACAGTAATTTTAAAACCGATAATGTCAATTGTGACATCACTGATGATGTCATAATTGATTTTGACCATCTTTTCAAAACTGTAAAATTGACGCTTCTGAACTCACGGAGGCACGGACTTCATCTACGACAGTAATTTTAAAACCGATAATGTCAATTGTGACATCACTGATGATGTCATAATTGATTTTGACCATCTTTTCAAAACTGTAAAATTGACGCTTCTGAACTCACGGAGGCACGGACTTCATCTACGACAGTAATTTTAAAACCGATTATGTCAATTGTGACATCACTGATGATGTCATAATTGATTTTGACCATCTTTTCAAATCTGTAAATTTGACGATTCTGAACTCACGGATGGCACAGACATCATCTACGACAGTAATTTTAAAACCGATTATGTCAATTGTGACATCACTGATGATGTCATAATTGATTTTGACCATCTTTTCAAATCTGTAAATTTGACGATTCTGAACTCACGGATGGCACGGACATCATCTACGACAGTAATTTTAAAACCGATTATGGCAATTGTGACATCACTGATGATGTCATAATTGATTTCGACCATCTTTTCAAAACTGTAAAATTGATGCTTCTGAACTCACGAATGGCACGGACATCATCTATGACAGTAATTTTAAAACCGATAATGTCAATTGTGACATCACTGATGATGTCATAATTGATTTTAACCATCTTTTCAAAACTGTAAAATTGACGCTTCTGAACTCACGGATGGCACGGACATCATCTACGACAGTAATTTTAAAACCGATTATGTCAATTGTGACATCACTGATGATGTCATAATTGATTTTGACCATCTTTTCAAAACTGTAAAATTGACGCTTCTGAACTCACGGATGGCACAGACATCATCTACGACAGTAATTTTTAAACAGATTATGTCAATTGTGACATCACTGATGATGTCATAATTGATTTTGACCATCTTTTCAAAACTGTAAAATTGACGCTTCTGAACTCACGGATGGCACAGAATCATCTACGACAGTAATTTTAAAACCGATAATGTCAATTGTGACATCACTGATGATGTCATAATTGATTTTGACCATCTTTTCAAAACTGTAAAATTGACGCTTCTGAACTCACGGAGGCACGGACTTCATCTACGACAGTAATTTTAAAACCGATTATGTCAATTGTGACATCACTGATGATGTCATAATTGATTTTGACCATCTTTTCAAATCTGTAAATTTGACGATTCTGAACTCACGGATGGCACAGACATCATCTACGACAGTAATTTTAAAACCGATTATGTCAATTGTGACATCACTGATGATGTCATAATTGATTTTGACCATCTTTTCAAATCTGTAAATTTGACGATTCTGAACTCACGGATGGCACGGACATCATCTACGACAGTAATTTTAAAACCGATTATGGCAATTGTGACATCACTGATGATGTCATAATTGATTTCGACCATCTTTTCAAAACTGTAAAATTGATGCTTCTGAACTCACGAATGGCACGGACATCATCTATGACAGTAATTTTAAAACCGATAATGTCAATTGTGACATCACTGATGATGTCATAATTGATTTTAACCATCTTTTCAAAACTGTAAAATTGACGCTTCTGAACTCACGGATGGCACGGACATCATCTACGACAGTAATTTTAAAACCGATTATGTCAATTGTGACATCACTGATGATGTCATAATTGATTTTGACCATCTTTTCAAAACTGTAAAATTGACGCTTCTGAACTCACGGATGGCACAGACATCATCTACGACAGTAATTTTAAAACCGATTATGTCAATTGTGACATCACTGATGATGTAATAATTGATTTCGACATCTTTTCAAAACTGTGAAATTGATGCTTCTGAACTCACGAATGGCACAGACATCATCTACGACAGTAATTTTAAAACCGATAATGTCAATTGTGACATCACTGATGATGTCATAATTGATTTTAACCATCTTTTCAAAACTGTAAAATTGACGCTTCTGAACTCACGGATGGCACGGACAGCATCTACGACAGTAATTTTAAAACCGATTATGTCAATTGTGACATCACTGATGATGTCATAATTGATTTTGACCATCTTTTCAAAACTGTAAAATTGACGCTTCTGAACTCACGGATGGCACAGACATCATCTACGACAGTAATTTTAAAACCGATTATGTCAATTGTGACATCACAGATGATGTAATAATTGATTTCGACATCTTTTCAAAACTGTGAAATTGATGCTTCTGAACTCACGGATGGCACGGACATCATCTATGACAGTAATTTTAAAACCGATAATGTCAATTGTGACATCACTGATGATGTCATAATTGATTTTAACCATCTTTTCAAAACTGTAAAATTGACGCTTCTGAACTCACGGATGGCACGGACATCATCTACGACAGTAATTTTAAAACCGATTATGTCAATTGTGACATCACTGATGATGTCATAATTGATTTTGACCATCTTTTCAAAACTGTAAAATTGACGCTTCTGAACTCACGGATGGCACAGACATCATCTACGACAGTAATTTTTAAACAGATTATGTCAATTGTGACATCACTGATGATGTCATAATTGATTTTGACCATCTTTTCAAAACTGTAAAATTGACGCTTCTGAACTCACGGATGGCACAGAATCATCTACGACAGTAATTTTAAAACCGATAATGTCAATTGTGACATCACTGATGATGTCATAATTGATTTTGACCATCTTTTCAAAACTGTAAAATTGACGCTTCTGAACTCACGGAGGCACGGACTTCATCTACGACAGTAATTTTAAAACCGATTATGTCAATTGTGACATCACTGATGATGTCATAATTGATTTTGACCATCTTTTCAAATCTGTAAATTTGACGATTCTGAACTCACGGATGGCACAGACATCATCTACGACAGTAATTTTAAAACCGATTATGTCAATTGTGACATCACTGATGATGTCATAATTGATTTTGACCATCTTTTCAAATCTGTAAATTTGACGATTCTGAACTCACGGATGGCACGGACATCATCTACGACAGTAATTTTAAAACCGATTATGGCAATTGTGACATCACTGATGATGTCATAATTGATTTCGACCATCTTTTCAAAACTGTAAAATTGATGCTTCTGAACTCACGAATGGCACGGACATCATCTATGACAGTAATTTTAAAACCGATAATGTCAATTGTGACATCACTGATGATGTCATAATTGATTTTAACCATCTTTTCAAAACTGTAAAATTGACGCTTCTGAACTCACGGATGGCACGGACATCATCTACGACAGTAATTTTAAAACCGATTATGTCAATTGTGACATCACTGATGATGTCATAATTGATTTTGACCATCTTTTCAAAACTGTAAAATTGACGCTTCTGAACTCACGGATGGCACAGACATCATCTACGACAGTAATTTTAAAACCGATTATGTCAATTGTGACATCACTGATGATGTAATAATTGATTTCGACATCTTTTCAAAACTGTGAAATTGATGCTTCTGAACTCACGAATGGCACAGACATCATCTACGACAGTAATTTTAAAACCGATAATGTCAATTGTGACATCACTGATGATGTCATAATTGATTTTAACCATCTTTTCAAAACTGTAAAATTGACGCTTCTGAACTCACGGATGGCACGGACAGCATCTACGACAGTAATTTTAAAACCGATTATGTCAATTGTGACATCACTGATGATGTCATAATTGATTTTGACCATCTTTTCAAAACTGTAAAATTGACGCTTCTGAACTCACGGATGGCACAGACATCATCTACGACAGTAATTTTAAAACCGATTATGTCAATTGTGACATCACAGATGATGTCATAATTGATTTTGACCATCTTTTCAAAACTGTGAAATTGATGCTTCTGAACTCACGAATGGCACGGACATCATCTACGACAGTAATTTTAAAACCGATAATGTCAATTGTGACATCACTGATGATGTCATAATTGATTTTAACCATCTTTTCAAAACTGTAAATTTGACGATTCTGAACTCACGGATGGCACGGACATCATCTACGTCAGTAATTTTAAAACCGATTATGTCAATTGTGACATCACTGATGATGTCATAATTGATTTTGACCATCTTTTCAAAACTGTAAAATTGACGCTTCTGAACTCACGGATGGCACAGACATCATCTACGACAGTAATTTTAAAACCGATTATGTCAAATGTGACATCACTGATGATGTCATAAATGATTTTAAGCATCTTTTCAAAACTGTAAATTTGACGATTCTGAACTCACGGATGGCACGGACATCATCTACGACAGTAATTTTAAAACCGATTATGGCAATTGTGACATCACTGATGATGTCATAATTGATTTTGACCATTTTTTCAAAACTGTAAAATTGACGATTCTGAACTCACGGATGGCACGGACATCATCTACGTCAGTAATTTTAAAACCGATTATGTCAATTGTGACATCACTGATGATGTCATAATTGATTTTGACCATCTTTTCAAAACTGTAAAATTGACGCTTCTGAACTCACGGATGGCACAGACATCATCTACGACAGTAATTTTAAAACCGATTATGTCAAATGTGACATCACTGATGATGTCATAAATGATTTTAAGCATCTTTTCAAAACTGTAAATTTGACGATTCTGAACTCACGGATGGCACGGACATCATCTACGACAGTAATTTTAAAACCGATTATGGCAATTGTGACATCACTGATGATGTCATAATTGATTTTGACCATTTTTTCAAAACTGTAAAATTGACGCTTCTGAACTCACGGATGGCACAGACATCATCTAAGACAGTAATTTTTAAACAGATTATGTCAATTGTGACATCACTGATGATGTCATAATTGATTTTGACCATCTTTTCAAAACTGTAAAATTGACGCTTCTGAACTCACGGATGGCACAGAATCATCTACGACAGTAATTTTAAAACCGATAATGTCAATTGTGACATCACTGATGATGTCATAATTGATTTTGACCATCTTTTCAAAACTGTAAAATTGACGCTTCTGAACTCACGGAGGGCACGGACTTCATCTACGACAGTAATTTTAAAACCGATTATGTCAATTGTGACATCACTGATGATGTCATAATTGATTTTGACCATCTTTTCAAATCTGTAAATTTGACGATTCTGAACTCACGGATGGCACAGACATCATCTACGACAGTAATTTTAAAACCGATTATGTCAATTGTGACATCACTGATGATGTCATAATTGATTTTGACCATCTTTTCAAATCTGTAAATTTGACGATTCTGAACTCACGGATGGCACGGACATCATGTACGACAGTAATTTTAAAACCGATTATGGCAATTGTGACATCACTGATGATGTCATAATTGATTTCGACCATCTTTTCAAAACTGTAAAATTGATGCTTCTGAACTCACGAATGGCACGGACATCATCTATGACAGTAATTTTAAAACCGATAATGTCAATTGTGACATCACTGATGATGTCATAATTGATTTTAACCATCTTTTCAAAACTGTAAAATTGACGCTTCTGAACTCACGGATGGCACGGACATCATCTACGACAGTAATTTTAAAACCGATTATGTCAATTGTGACATCACTGATGATGTCATAATTGATTTTGACCATCTTTTCAAAACTGTAAAATTGACGCTTCTGAACTCACGGAGGGCACGGACTTCATCTACGACAGTAATTTTAAAACCGATTATGTCAATTGTGACATCACTGATGATGTCATAATTGATTTTGACCATCTTTTCAAATCTGTAAATTTGACGATTCTGAACTCACGGATGGCACGGACATCATCTACGACAGTAATTTTAAAACCGATTATGTCAATTGTGACATCACTGATGATGTCATAATTGATTTTGACCATCTTTTCAAATCTGTAAATTTGACGATTCTGAACTCACGGATGGCACGGACATCATGTACGACAGTAATTTTAAAACCGATTATGGCAATTGTGACATCACTGATGATGTCATAATTGATTTCGACCATCTTTTCAAAACTGTAAAATTGATGCTTCTGAACTCACGAATGGCACGGACATCATCTATGACAGTAATTTTAAAACCGATAATGTCAATTGTGACATCACTGATGATGTCATAATTGATTTTAACCATCTTTTCAAAACTGTAAAATTGACGCTTCTGAACTCACGGATGGCACGGACATCATCTACGACAGTAATTTTAAAACCGATTATGTCAATTGTGACATCACTGATGATGTCATAATTGATTTTGACCATCTTTTCAAAACTGTAAAATTGACGCTTCTGAACTCACGGATGGCACAGACATCATCTACGACAGTAATTTTAAAACCGATTATGTCAATTGTGACATCACTGATGATGTCATAATTGATTTCGACATCTTTTCAAAACTGTGAAATTGATGCTTCTGAACTCACGAATGGCACAGACATCATCTACGACAGTAATTTTAAAACCGATAATGTCAATTGTGACATCACTGATGATGTCATAATTGATTTTAACCATATTTTCAAAACTGTAAAATTGACGCTTCTGAACTCACGGATGGCACAGACATCATCTACGACAGTAATTTTAAAACTGATTATGTCAATTGTGACATCACTGATGATGTCATAATTGATTTTGACCATCTTTTCAAAACTGTGAAATTGATGCTTCTGAACTCACGAATGGCACGGACATCATCTACGACAGTAATTTTAAAACCGATAATGTCAATTGTGACATCACTGATGATGTCATAATTGATTTTAACCATCTTTTCAAAACTGTAAATTTGACGATTCTGAACTCACGGATGGCACGGACATCATCTACGTCAGTAATTTTAAAACCGATTATGTCAATTGTGACATCACTGATGATGTCATAATTGATTTTGACCATCTTTTCAAAACTGTAAAATTGACGCTTCTGAACTCACGGATGGCACAGACATCATCTACGACAGTAATTTTAAAACCGATTATGTCAAATGTGACATCACTGATGATGTCATAAATGATTTTAAGCATCTTTTCAAAACTGTAAATTTGACGATTCTGAACTCACGGATGGCACGGACATCATCTACGACAGTAATTTTAAAACCGATTATGTCAATTGTGACATCAATGATGATGTCATAATTGATTTTAACCATCTTTTCAAAACTGTAAAATTGACGCTTCTGAACTCACGGATGGCACGGACATCATCTACGACAGTAATTTTAAAACCGATTATGGCAATTGTGACATCACTGATGATGTCATAATTGATTTTGACCATTTTTTCAAAACTGTAAAATTGACGCTTCTGAACTCACGGATGGCACAGACATCATCTAAGACAGTAATTTTTAAACAGATTATGTCAATTGTGACATCACTGATGATGTCATAATTGATTTTGACCATCTTTTCAAAACTGTAAAATTGACGCTTCTGAACTCACGGATGGCACAGAATCATCTACGACAGTAATTTTAAAACCGATAATGTCAATTGTGACATCACTGATGATGTCATAATTGATTTTGACCATCTTTTCAAAACTGTAAAATTGACGCTTCTGAACTCACGGAGGCACGGACTTCATCTACGACAGTAATTTTAAAACCGATTATGTCAATTGTGACATCACTGATGATGTCATAATTGATTTTGACCATCTTTTCAAAACTGTAAAATTGACGCTTCTGAACTCACGGATGGCACAGACATCATCTACGACAGTAATTTTAAAACCGATTATGTCAATTGTGACATCACTGATGATGTAATAATTGATTTCGACATCTTTTCAAAACTGTGAAATTGATGCTTCTGAACTCACGAATGGCACAGACATCATCTACGACAGTAATTTTAAAACCGATAATGTCAATTGTGACATCACTGATGATGTCATAATTGATTTTAACCATCTTTTCAAAACTGTAAAATTGACGCTTCTGAACTCACGGATGGCACAGACATCATCTACGACAGTAATTTTAAAACCGATTATGTCAATTGTGACATCACTGATGATGTCATAATTGATTTTGACCATCTTTTCAAAACTGTGAAATTGATGCTTCTGAACTCACGAATGGCACGGACATCATCTACGACAGTAATTTTAAAACCGATAATGTCAATTGTGACATCACTGATGATGTCATAATTGATTTTAACCATCTTTTCAAAACTGTAAATTTGACGATTCTGAACTCACGGATGGCACGGACATCATCTACGTCAGTAATTTTAAAACCGATTATGTCAATTGTGACATCACTGATGATGTCATAATTGATTTTGACCATCTTTTCAAAACTGTAAAATTGACGCTTCTGAACTCACGGATGGCACAGACATCATCTACGACAGTAATTTTAAAACCGATTATGTCAAATGTGACATCACTGATGATGTCATAAATGATTTTAAGCATCTTTTCAAAACTGTAAATTTGACGATTCTGAACTCACGGATGGCACGGACATCATCTACGACAGTAATTTTAAAACCGATTATGTCAATTGTGACATCAATGATGATGTCATAATTGATTTTAACCATCTTTTCAAAACTGTAAAATTGACGCTTCTGAACTCACGGATGGCACGGACATCATCTACGACAGTAATTTTAAAACCGATTATGGCAATTGTGACATCACTGATGATGTCATAATTGATTTTGACCATTTTTTCAAAACTGTAAAATTGACGCTTCTGAACTCACGGATGGCACAGACATCATCTAAGACAGTAATTTTTAAACAGATTATGTCAATTGTGACATCACTGATGATGTCATAATTGATTTTGACCATCTTTTCAAAACTGTAAAATTGACGCTTCTGAACTCACGGATGGCACAGAATCATCTACGACAGTAATTTTAAAACCGATAATGTCAATTGTGACATCACTGATGATGTCATAATTGATTTTGACCATCTTTTCAAAACTGTAAAATTGACGCTTCTGAACTCACGGAGGCACGGACTTCATCTACGACAGTAATTTTAAAACCGATTATGTCAATTGTGACATCACTGATGATGTCATAATTGATTTTGACCATCTTTTCAAATCTGTAAATTTGACGATTCTGAACTCACGGATGGCACAGACATCATCTACGACAGTAATTTTAAAACCGATTATGTCAATTGTGACATCACTGATGATGTCATAATTGATTTTGACCATCTTTTCAAATCTGTAAATTTGACGATTCTGAACTCACGGATGGCACGGACATCATCTACGACAGTAATTTTAAAACCGATTATGGCAATTGTGACATCACTGATGATGTCATAATTGATTTCGACCATCTTTTCAAAACTGTAAAATTGATGCTTCTGAACTCACGAATGGCACGGACATCATCTATGACAGTAATTTTAAAACCGATAATGTCAATTGTGACATCACTGATGATGTCATAATTGATTTTAACCATCTTTTCAAAACTGTAAAATTGACGCTTCTGAACTCACGGATGGCACGGACATCATCTACGACAGTAATTTTAAAACCGATTATGTCAATTGTGACATCACTGATGATGTCATAATTGATTTTGACCATCTTTTCAAAACTGTAAAATTGACGCTTCTGAACTCACGGATGGCACAGACATCATCTACGACAGTAATTTTTAAACAGATTATGTCAATTGTGACATCACTGATGATGTCATAATTGATTTTGACCATCTTTTCAAAACTGTAAAATTGACGCTTCTGAACTCACGGATGGCACAGAATCATCTACGACAGTAATTTTAAAACCGATAATGTCAATTGTGACATCACTGATGATGTCATAATTGATTTTGACCATCTTTTCAAAACTGTAAAATTGACGCTTCTGAACTCACGGAGGCACGGACTTCATCTACGACAGTAATTTTAAAACCGATTATGTCAATTGTGACATCACTGATGATGTCATAATTGATTTTGACCATCTTTTCAAATCTGTAAATTTGACGATTCTGAACTCACGGATGGCACAGACATCATCTACGACAGTAATTTTAAAACCGATTATGTCAATTGTGACATCACTGATGATGTCATAATTGATTTTGACCATCTTTTCAAATCTGTAAATTTGACGATTCTGAACTCACGGATGGCACGGACATCATCTACGACAGTAATTTTAAAACCGATTATGGCAATTGTGACATCACTGATGATGTCATAATTGATTTCGACCATCTTTTCAAAACTGTAAAATTGATGCTTCTGAACTCACGAATGGCACGGACATCATCTATGACAGTAATTTTAAAACCGATAATGTCAATTGTGACATCACTGATGATGTCATAATTGATTTTAACCATCTTTTCAAAACTGTAAAATTGACGCTTCTGAACTCACGGATGGCACGGACATCATCTACGACAGTAATTTTAAAACCGATTATGTCAATTGTGACATCACTGATGATGTCATAATTGATTTTGACCATCTTTTCAAAACTGTAAAATTGACGCTTCTGAACTCACGGATGGCACAGACATCATCTACGACAGTAATTTTAAAACCGATTATGTCAATTGTGACATCACTGATGATGTAATAATTGATTTCGACATCTTTTCAAAACTGTGAAATTGATGCTTCTGAACTCACGAATGGCACAGACATCATCTACGACAGTAATTTTAAAACCGATAATGTCAATTGTGACATCACTGATGATGTCATAATTGATTTTAACCATCTTTTCAAAACTGTAAAATTGACGCTTCTGAACTCACGGATGGCACGGACAGCATCTACGACAGTAATTTTAAAACCGATTATGTCAATTGTGACATCACTGATGATGTCATAATTGATTTTGACCATCTTTTCAAAACTGTAAAATTGACGCTTCTGAACTCACGGATGGCACAGACATCATCTACGACAGTAATTTTAAAACCGATTATGTCAATTGTGACATCACAGATGATGTAATAATTGATTTCGACATCTTTTCAAAACTGTGAAATTGATGCTTCTGAACTCACGGATGGCACAGACATCATCTACGACAGTAATTTTAAAACCGAGAATGTCAATTGTGACATCACTGATGATGTCATAATTGATTTTAACCATCTTTTCAAAACTGTAAAATTGACGCTTCTGAACTCACGGATGGCACGGACATCATCTACGACAGTAATTTTAAAACCGATAATGTCGATTGTGACATCACTGATGATGTCATAATTGATTTTAACCATCTTTTCAAAACTGTAAATTTGACGATTCTGAACTCACGGACGGCACGGACATCATCTACGACAGTAATTTTAAAACCGATTATGTCAATTGTGACATCACTGATGATGTCATAATTGATTTTGACCAACTTTTCAAAACTGTAAAATTGACGCTTCTGAACTCACGGATGGCACAGACATCATCTACGACAGTAATTTTAAAACCGATTTTGTCAATTGTGACATCACTGATGATGTCATAATTGATTTTGACCATCTTTTCAAAACTGTAAAATTGACGCTTCTGAACTCACGGATGGCACAGACATCATCTACGACAGTAATTTTAAAACCGATTATGTCAATTGTGACATCACAGATGATGTAATAATTGATTTCGACATCTTTTCAAAACTGTGAAATTGATGCTTCTGAACTCACGAATGGCACGGACATCATCTATGACAGTAATTTTAAAACCGATAATGTCAATTGTGACATCACTGATGATGTCATAATTGATTTTAACCATCTTTTCAAAACTGTAAAATTGACGCTTCTGAACTCACGGATGGCACGGACATCATCTACGACAGTAATTTTAAAACCGATTATGTCAATTGTGACATCACTGATGATGTCATAATTGATTTTGACCATCTTTTCAAAACTGTAAAATTGACGCTTCTGAACTCACGGATGGCACAGACATCATCTACGACAGTAATTTTTAAACAGATTATGTCAATTGTGACATCACTGATGATGTCATAATTGATTTTGACCATCTTTTCAAAACTGTAAAATTGACGCTTCTGAACTCACGGATGGCACAGAATCATCTACGACAGTAATTTTAAAACCGATAATGTCAATTGTGACATCACTGATGATGTCATAATTGATTTTGACCATCTTTTCAAAACTGTAAAATTGACGCTTCTGAACTCACGGAGGCACGGACTTCATCTACGACAGTAATTTTAAAACCGATTATGTCAATTGTGACATCACTGATGATGTCATAATTGATTTTGACCATCTTTTCAAATCTGTAAATTTGACGATTCTGAACTCACGGATGGCACAGACATCATCTACGACAGTAATTTTAAAACCGATTATGTCAATTGTGACATCACTGATGATGTCATAATTGATTTTGACCATCTTTTCAAATCTGTAAATTTGACGATTCTGAACTCACGGATGGCACGGACATCATCTACGACAGTAATTTTAAAACCGATTATGGCAATTGTGACATCACTGATGATGTCATAATTGATTTCGACCATCTTTTCAAAACTGTAAAATTGATGCTTCTGAACTCACGAATGGCACGGACATCATCTATGACAGTAATTTTAAAACCGATAATGTCAATTGTGACATCACTGATGATGTCATAATTGATTTTAACCATCTTTTCAAAACTGTAAAATTGACGCTTCTGAACTCACGGATGGCACGGACATCATCTACGACAGTAATTTTAAAACCGATTATGTCAATTGTGACATCACTGATGATGTCATAATTGATTTTGACCATCTTTTCAAAACTGTAAAATTGACGCTTCTGAACTCACGGATGGCACAGACATCATCTACGACAGTAATTTTAAAACCGATTATGTCAATTGTGACATCACTGATGATGTAATAATTGATTTCGACATCTTTTCAAAACTGTGAAATTGATGCTTCTGAACTCACGAATGGCACAGACATCATCTACGACAGTAATTTTAAAACCGATAATGTCAATTGTGACATCACTGATGATGTCATAATTGATTTTAACCATCTTTTCAAAACTGTAAAATTGACGCTTCTGAACTCACGGATGGCACGGACATCATCTACGACAGTAATTTTAAAACCGATAATGTCGATTGTGACATCACTGATGATGTCATAATTGATTTTAACCATCTTTTCAAAACTGTAAATTTGACGATTCTGAACTCACGGACGGCACGGACATCATCTACGACAGTAATTTTAAAACCGATTATGTCAATTGTGACATCACTGATGATGTCATAATTGATTTTGACCAACTTTTCAAAACTGTAAAATTGACGCTTCTGAACTCACGGATGGCACAGACATCATCTACGACAGTAATTTTAAAACCGATTTTGTCAATTGTGACATCACTGATGATGTCATAATTGATTTTGACCATCTTTTCAAAACTGTAAAATTGACGCTTCTGAACTCACGGATGGCACAGACATCATCTACGACAGTAATTTTAAAACCGATTATGTCAATTGTGACATCACAGATGATGTAATAATTGATTTCGACATCTTTTCAAAACTGTGAAATTGATGCTTCTGAACTCACGGATGGCACGGACATCATCTATGACAGTAATTTTAAAACCGATAATGTCAATTGTGACATCACTGATGATGTCATAATTGATTTTAACCATCTTTTCAAAACTGTAAAATTGACGCTTCTGAACTCACGGATGGCACGGACATCATCTACGACAGTAATTTTAAAACCGATTATGTCAATTGTGACATCACTGATGATGTCATAATTGATTTTGACCATCTTTTCAAAACTGTAAAATTGACGCTTCTGAACTCACGGATGGCACAGACATCATCTACGACAGTAATTTTTAAACAGATTATGTCAATTGTGACATCACTGATGATGTCATAATTGATTTTGACCATCTTTTCAAAACTGTAAAATTGACGCTTCTGAACTCACGGATGGCACAGAATCATCTACGACAGTAATTTTAAAACCGATAATGTCAATTGTGACATCACTGATGATGTCATAATTGATTTTGACCATCTTTTCAAAACTGTAAAATTGACGCTTCTGAACTCACGGAGGCACGGACTTCATCTACGACAGTAATTTTAAAACCGATTATGTCAATTGTGACATCACTGATGATGTCATAATTGATTTTGACCATCTTTTCAAAACTGTAAAATTGACGCTTCTGAACTCACGGATGGCACAGACATCATCTACGACAGTAATTTTTAAACAGATTATGTCAATTGTGACATCACTGATGATGTCATAATTGATTTTGACCATCTTTTCAAAACTGTAAAATTGACGCTTCTGAACTCACGGAGGCACGGACTTCATCTACGACAGTAATTTTAAAACCGATTATGTCAATTGTGACATCACTGATGATGTCATAATTGATTTTGACCATCTTTTCAAATCTGTAAATTTGACGATTCTGAACTCACGGATGGCACAGACATCATCTACGACAGTAATTTTAAAACCGATTATGTCAATTGTGACATCACTGATGATGTCATAATTGATTTTGACCATCTTTTCAAATCTGTAAATTTGACGATTCTGAACTCACGGATGGCACGGACATCATCTACGACAGTAATTTTAAAACCGATTATGGCAATTGTGACATCACTGATGATGTCATAATTGATTTCGACCATCTTTTTAAAACTGTAAAATTGATGCTTCTGAACTCACGAATGGCACGGACATCATCTATGACAGTAATTTTAAAACCGATAATGTCAATTGTGACATCACTGATGATGTCATAATTGATTTTAACCATCTTTTCAAAACTGTAAAATTGACGCTTCTGAACTCACGGATGGCACGGACATCATCTACGACAGTAATTTTAAAACCGATTATGTCAATTGTGACATCACTGATGATGTCATAATTGATTTTGACCATCTTTTCAAAACTGTAAAATTGATGCTTCTGAACTCACGGATGGCACAGACATCATCTACGACAGTAATTTTAAAACCGATTATGTCAATTGTGACATCACTGATGATGTAATAATTGATTTCGACATCTTTTCAAAACTGTGAAATTGATGCTTCTGAACTCACGAATGGCACAGACATCATCTACGACAGTAATTTTAAAACCGATAATGTCAATTGTGACATCACTGATGATGTCATAATTGATTTTAACCATCTTTTCAAAACTGTAAAATTGACGCTTCTGAACTCACGGATGGCACGGACAGCATCTACGACAGTAATTTTAAAACCGATTATGTCAATTGTGACATCACTGATGATGTCATAATTGATTTTGACCATCTTTTCAAAACTGTAAAATTGACGCTTCTGAACTCACGGATGGCACAGACATCATCTACGACAGTAATTTTAAAACCGATTATGTCAATTGTGACATCACAGATGATGTAATAATTGATTTCGACATCTTTTCAAAACTGTGAAATTGATGCTTCTGAACTCACGGATGGCACAGACATCATCTACGACAGTAATTTTAAAACCGAGAATGTCAATTGTGACATCACTGATGATGTCATAATTGATTTTAACCATCTTTTCAAAACTGTAAAATTGACGCTTATGAACTCACGGATGGCACGGACATCATCTACGACAGTAATTTTAAAACCGATAATGTCGATTGTGACATCACTGATGATGTCATAATTGATTTTAACCATCTTTTCAAAACTGTAAATTTGACGATTCTGAACTCACGGACGGCACGGACATCATCTACGACAGTAATTTTAAAACCGATTATGTCAATTGTGACATCACTGATGATGTCATAATTGATTTTGACCAACTTTTCAAAACTGTAAAATTGACGCTTCTGAACTCACGGATGGCACAGACATCATCTACGACAGTAATTTTAAAACCGATTTTGTCAATTGTGACATCACTGATGATGTCATAATTGATTTTGACCATCTTTTCAAAACTGTAAAATTGACGCTTCTGAACTCACGGATGGCACAGACATCATCTACGACAGTAATTTTAAAACCGATTATGTCAATTGTGACATCACAGATGATGTAATAATTGATTTCGACATCTTTTCAAAACTGTGAAATTGATGCTTCTGAACTCACGGATGGCACAGACATCATCTACGACAGTAATTTTAAAACCGAGAATGTCAATTGTGACATCACTGATGATGTCATAATTGATTTTAACCATCTTTTCAAAACTGTAAAATTGACGCTTCTGAACTCACGGATGGCACGGACATCATCTACGACAGTAATTTTAAAACCGATAATGTCAATTGTGACATCACTGATGATGTCATAATTGATTTTAACCATCTTTTCAAAACTGTAAATTTGACGATTCTATACTCACGGACGGCACGGACATCATCTACGACAGTAATTTTAAAACCGATTATGTCAATTGTGACATCACTGATGATGTCATAATTGATTTTGACCAACTTTTCAAAACTGTAAAATTGACGCTTCTGAACTCACGGATGGCACAGACATCATCTACGACAGTAATTTTAAAACCGATTTTGTCAATTGTGACATCACTGATGATGTCATAATTGATTTTGACCATCTTTTCAAAACTGTAAAATTGACGCTTCTGAACTCACGGATGGCACAGACATCATCTACGACAGTAATTTTAAAACCGATTTTGTCAATTGTGACATCACTGATGATGTCATTATTGATTTTGACCATCTTTTCAAAACTGTGAAATTGATGCTTCTGAACTCACGAATGGCACGGACATCATCTACGACAGTAATTTTAAAACCGATAATGTCAATTGTGACATCACTGATGATGTCATAATTGATTTGAACCATCTTTTCAAAACTGTAAAATTGACGCTTCTGAACTCACGGATGGCACGGACATCATCTACGACAGTAATTTTAAAACCGATAATGTCAATTGTGACATCACTGATGATGTCATAATTGATTTTAACCATCTTTTCAAAACTGTAAATTTGACGATTCTGAACTCACGGATGGCACGGACATCATCTACGACAGTAATTTTAAAACCGATTATGTCAATTGTGACATCACTGATGATGTCATAATTGATTTTGACAATCTTTTCAAAACTGTAAAATTGACGCTTCTGAACTCACGGATGGCAGAGACATCATATACGACAGTAATTTTAAAACCGATTTTGTCAATCGTGACATCACTGATGATGTCATAATTGATTTTGACCATCTTTTCAAAACTGTGAAATTGATGCTTCTGAACTCACGAATGGCACGGACATCATCTACGACAGTAATTTTAAAACTGATAATGTCAATTGTGACATCACTGATGATGTCATAATTGATTTTAACCATCTTTTCAAAACTGTAAAATTGACGCTTCTGAACTCACGGATGGCACGGACATCATCTACGACAGTAATTTTAAAACCGATAATGTCAATTGTGACATCACTGATGATGTCATAATTGATTTTAACCATCTTTTCAAAACTGTAAATTTGACGATTCTGAACTCACGGATGGCACGGACATCATCTACGACAGTAATTTTAAAACCGATTATGTCAATTGTGACATCACTGATGATGTCATAATTGATTTTAACCATCTTTTCAAAACTGTAAAATTGACGCTTCTGAACTCACGGATGGCACGGACAGCATCTACGACAGTAATTTTAAAACCGATTATGTCAATTGTGACATCACTGATGATGTCATAATTGATTTTGACCATCTTTTCAAAACTGTAAAATTGACGCTTCTGAACTCACGGATGTCAGAGACATCATCTACGACAGTAATTTTAAAACCGATTATGTCAATTGTGACATCACAGATGATGTAATAATTGATTTCGACATCTTTTCAAAACTGTGAAATTGATGCTTCTAAACTCACGGATGGCACAGACATCATCTACGACAGTAATTTTAAAACCGAGAATGTCAATTGTGACATCACTGATGATGTCATAATTGATTTTAACCATCTTTTCAAAACTGTAAAATTGACGCTTCTGAACTCACGGATGGCACGGACATCATCTACGACAGTAATTTTAAAACCGATAATGTCAATTGTGACATCACTGATGATGTCATAATTGATTTTAACCATCTTTTCAAAACTGTAAATTTGACGATTCTGAACTCACGGACGGCACGGACATCATCTACGACAGTAATTTTAAAACCGATTATGTCAATTGTGACATCACTGATGATTGTCATAATTGATTTTGACCAACTTTTCAAAACTGTAAAATTGACGCTTCTGAACTCACGGATGGCACAGACATCATCTACGACAGTAATTTTAAAACCGATTTTGTCAATTGTGACATCACTGATGATGTCATAATTGATTTTGACCATCTTTTCAAAACTGTAAAATTGACGCTTCTGAACTCACGGATGGCACAGACATCATCTACGACAGTAATTTTAAAACCGATTTTGTCAATTGTGACATCACTGATGATGTCATAATTGATTTTGACCATCTTTTCAAAACTGTGAAATTGATGCTTCTGAACTCACGAACGGCACGGACATCATCTACGACAGTAATTTTGAAACCGATAATGTCAATTGTGACATCACTGATGATGTCATAATTGATTTTGACCATTTTTTCAAAACTGTAAAATTGACGCTTCTGAACTCACGGATGGCACAGACATCATCTAAGACAGTAATTTTTAAACAGATTATGTCAATTGTGACATCACTGATGATGTCATAATTGATTTTGACCATCTTTTCAAAACTGTAAAATTGACGCTTCTGAACTCACGGATGGCACAGAATCATCTATGACAGTAATTTTAAAACCGATAATGTCAATTGTGACATCACTGATGATGTCATAATTGATTTTGACCATCTTTTCAAAACTGTAAAATTGACGCTTCTGAACTCACGGAGGGCACGGACTTCATCTACGACAGTAATTTTAAAACCGATTATGTCAATTGTGACATCACTGATGATGTCATAATTGATTTTAACCATCTTTTTAAAACTGTAAAATTGACGCTTCTGAACTCACGGATGGCACGGACATCATCTACGACAGTAATTTTAAAACCGATTATGGCAATTGTGACATCACTGATGATGTCATAATTGATTTTGACCATTTTTTCAAAACTGTAAAATTGACGCTTCTGAACTCACGGATGGCACAGACATCATCTAAGACAGTAATTTTTAAACAGATTATGTCAATTGTGACATCACTGATGATGTCATAATTGATTTTGACCATCTTTTCAAAACTGTAAAATTGACGCTTCTGAACTCACGGATGGCACAGAATCATCTACGACAGTAATTTTAAAACCGATAATGTCAATTGTGACATCACTGATGATGTCATAATTGATTTTGACCATCTTTTCAAAACTGTAAAATTGACGCTTCTGAACTCACGGAGGGCACGGACTTCATCTACGACAGTAATTTTAAAACCGATTATGTCAATTGTGACATCACTGATGATGTAATAATTGATTTTGACCATCTTTTCAAATCTGTAAATTTGACGATTCTGAACTCACGGATGGCACGGACATCATCTACGACAGTAATTTTAAAACCGATTATGGCAATTGTGACATCACTGATGATGTCATAATTGATTTCGACCATCTTTTCAAAACTGTAAAATTGATGCTTCTGAACTCACGAATGGCACGGACATCATCTATGACAGTAATTTTAAAACCGATAATGTCAATTGTGACATCACTGATGATGTCATAATTGATTTTAACCATCTTTTCAAAACTGTAAAATTGACGCTTCTGAACTCACGGATGGCACGGACATCATCTACGACAGTAATTTTAAAACCGATTATGTCAATTGTGACATCACTGATGATGTCATAATTGATTTTGACCATCTTTTCAAAACTGTAAAATTGACGCTTCTGAACTCACGGATGGCACAGACATCATCTACGACAGTAATTTTAAAACCGATTATGTCAATTGTGACATCACTGATGATGTAATAATTGATTTCGACATCTTTTCAAAACTGTGAAATTGATGCTTCTGAACTCACGAATGGCACAGACATCATCTACGACAGTAATTTTAAAACCGATAATGTCAATTGTGACATCACTGATGATGTCATAATTGATTTTAACCATCTTTTCAAAACTGTAAATTTGACGCTTCTGAACTCACGGATGGCACGGACAGCATCTACGACAGTAATTTTAAAACCGATTATGTCAATTGTGACATCACTGATGATGTCATAATTGATTTTGACCAACTTTTCAAAACTGTAAAATTGACGCTTCTGAACTCACGGATGGCACAGACATCATCTACGACAGTAATTTTAAAACCGATTTTGTCAATTGTGACATCACTGATGATGTCATAATTGATTTTGACCATCTTTTCAAAACTGTAAAATTGACGCTTCTGAACTCACGGATGGCACAGACATCATCTACGACAGTAATTTTAAAACCGATTTTGTCAATTGTGACATCACTGATGATGTCATTATTGATTTTGACCATCTTTTCAAAACTGTGAAATTGATGCTTCTGAACTCACGAATGGCACGGACATCATCTACGACAGTAATTTTAAAACCGATAATGTCAATTGTGACATCACTGATGATGTCATAATTGATTTTAACCATCTTTTCAAAACTGTAAAATTGACGCTTCTGAACTCACGGATGGCACGGACATCATCTACGACAGTAATTTTAAAACCGATAATGTCAATTGTGACATCACTGATGATGTCATAATTGATTTTAACCATCTTTTCAAAACTGTAAATTTGACGATTCTGAACTCACGGATGGCACGGACATCATCTACGACAGTAATTTTAAAACCGATTATGTCAATTGTGACATCACTGATGATGTCATAATTGATTTTGACCATCTTTTCAAAACTGTAAAATTGACGCTTCTGAACTCACGGATGGCACGGACATCATCTACGACAGTAATTTTAAAACCGATAATGTCAATTGTGACATCACTGATGATGTCATAATTGATTTTAACCATCTTTTCAAAACTGTAAATTTGACGATTCTGAACTCACGGATGGCACGGACATCATCTACGACAGTAATTTTAAAACCGATTATGTCAATTGTGACATCACTGATGATGTCATAATTGATTTTAACCATCTTTTCAAAACTGTAAAATTGACGCTTCTGAACTCACGGATGGCACGGACAGCATCTACGACAGTAATTTTAAAACCGATTATGTCAATTGTGACATCACTGATGATGTCATAATTGATTTTGACCATCTTTTCAAAACTGTAAAATTGACGCTTCTGAACTCACGGATGTCACAGACATCATCTACGACAGTAATTTTAAAACCGATTATGTCAATTGTGACATCACAGATGATGTAATAATTGATTTCGACATCTTTTCAAAACTGTGAAATTGATGCTTCTGAACTCACGGATGGCACAGACATCATCTACGACAGTAATTTTAAAACCGAGAATGTCAATTGTGACATCACTGATGATGTCATAATTGATTTTAACCATCTTTTCAAAACTGTAAAATTGACGCTTCTGAACTCACGGATGGCACGGACATCATCTACGACAGTAATTTTAAAACCGATAATGTCAATTGTGACATCACTGATGATGTCATAATTGATTTTAACCATCTTTTCAAAACTGTAAATTTGACGATTCTGAACTCACGGACGGCACGGACATCATCTACGACAGTAATTTTAAAACCGATTATGTCAATTGTGACATCACTGATGATTGTCATAATTGATTTTGACCAACTTTTCAAAACTGTAAAATTGACGCTTCTGAACTCACGGATGGCACAGACATCATCTACGACAGTAATTTTAAAACCGATTTTGTCAATTGTGACATCACTGATGATGTCATAATTGATTTTGACCATCTTTTCAAAACTGTAAAATTGACGCTTCTGAACTCACGGATGGCACAGACATCATCTACGACAGTAATTTTAAAACCGATTTTGTCAATTGTGACATCACTGATGATGTCATAATTGATTTTGACCATCTTTTCAAAACTGTGAAATTGATGCTTCTGAACTCACGAATGGCACGGACATCATCTACGACAGTAATTTTGAAACCGATAATGTCAATTGTGACATCACTGATGATGTCATAATTGATTTTGACCATTTTTTCAAAACTGTAAAATTGACGCTTCTGAACTCACGGATGGCACAGACATCATCTAAGACAGTAATTTTTAAACAGATTATGTCAATTGTGACATCACTGATGATGTCATAATTGATTTTGACCATCTTTTCAAAACTGTAAAATTGACGCTTCTGAACTCACGGATGGCACAGAATCATCTATGACAGTAATTTTAAAACCGATAATGTCAATTGTGACATCACTGATGATGTCATAATTGATTTTGACCATCTTTTCAAAACTGTAAAATTGACGCTTCTGAACTCACGGAGGGCACGGACTTCATCTACGACAGTAATTTTAAAACCGATTATGTCAATTGTGACATCACTGATGATGTCATAATTGATTTTAACCATCTTTTTAAAACTGTAAAATTGACGCTTCTGAACTCACGGATGGCACGGACATCATCTACGACAGTAATTTTAAAACCGATTATGGCAATTGTGACATCACTGATGATGTCATAATTGATTTTGACCATTTTTTCAAAACTGTAAAATTGACGCTTCTGAACTCACGGATGGCACAGACATCATCTAAGACAGTAATTTTTAAACAGATTATGTCAATTGTGACATCACTGATGATGTCATAATTGATTTTGACCATCTTTTCAAAACTGTAAAATTGACGCTTCTGAACTCACGGATGGCACAGAATCATCTACGACAGTAATTTTAAAACCGATAATGTCAATTGTGACATCACTGATGATGTCATAATTGATTTTGTACATCTTTTCAAAACTGTAAAATTGACGCTTCTGAACTCACGGATGGCACAGACATCATCTACGACAGTAATTTTAAAACCGATTATGTCAATTGTGACATCACTGATGATGTAATAATTGATTTTGACATCTTTTCAAAACTGTGAAATTGATGCTTCTGAACTCACGAATGGCACAGACATCATCTACGACAGTAATTTTAAAACCGATAATGTCAATTGTGACATCACTGATGATGTCATAATTGATTTTAACCATCTTTTCAAAACTGTAAAATTGACGCTTCTGAACTCACGGATGGCACGGACAGCATCTACGACAGTAATTTTAAAACCGATTATGTCAATTGTGACATCACTGATGATGTCATAATTGATTTTGACCATCTTTTCAAAACTGTAAAATTGACGCTTCTGAACTCACGGATGGCACAGACATCATCTACGACAGTAATTTTAAAACCGATTATGTCAATTGTGACATCACTGATGATGTAATAATTGATTTCGACATCTTTTCAAAACTGTGAAATTGATGCTTCTGAACTCACGGATGGCACAGACATCATCTACGACAGTAATTTTAAAACCGAGAATGTCAATTGTGACATCACTGATGATGTCATAATTGATTTTAACCATCTTTTCAAAACTGTCAAATTGACGCTTCTGAACTCACGGATGGCACGGACATCATCTATGACAGTAATTTTAAAACCGATAATGTCAATTGTGACATCACTGATGATGTCATAATTGATTTTAACCATCTTTTCAAAACTGTAAAATTGACGCTTCTGAACTCACGGATGGCACGGACATCATCTACGACAGTAATTTTAAAACCGATTATGTCAATTGTGACATCACTGATGATGTCATAATTGATTTTGACCATCTTTTCAAAACTGTAAAATTGACGCTTCTGAACTCACGGATGGCACAGACATCATCTACGACAGTAATTTTAAAACCGATTATGTCAATTGTGACATCACTGATGATGTAATAATTGATTTCGACATCTTTTCAAAACTGTGAAATTGATGCTTCTGAACTCACGAATGGCACAGACATCATCTACGACAGTAATTTTAAAACCGATAATGTCAATTGTGACATCACTGATGATGTCATAATTGATTTTAACCATCTTTTCAAAACTGTAAATTTGACGCTTCTGAACTCACGGATGGCACGGACAGCATCTACGACAGTAATTTTAAAACCGATTATGTCAATTGTGACATCACTGATGATGTCATAATTGATTTTGACCAACTTTTCAAAACTGTAAAATTGACGCTTCTGAACTCACGGATGGCACAGACATCATCTACGACAGTAATTTTAAAACCGATTTTGTCAATTGTGACATCACTGATGATGTCATAATTGATTTTGACCATCTTTTCAAAACTGTAAAATTGACGCTTCTGAACTCACGGATGGCACAGACATCATCTACGACAGTAATTTTAAAACCGATTTTGTCAATTGTGACATCACTGATGATGTCATTATTGATTTTGACCATCTTTTCAAAACTGTGAAATTGATGCTTCTGAACTCACGAATGGCACGGACATCATCTACGACAGTAATTTTAAAACCGATAATGTCAATTGTGACATCACTGATGATGTCATAATTGATTTTAACCATCTTTTCAAAACTGTAAAATTGACGCTTCTGAACTCACGGATGGCACGGACATCATCTACGACAGTAATTTTAAAACCGATAATGTCAATTGTGACATCACTGATGATGTCATAATTGATTTTAACCATCTTTTCAAAACTGTAAATTTGACGATTCTGAACTCACGGATGGCACGGACATCATCTACGACAGTAATTTTAAAACCGATTATGTCAATTGTGACATCACTGATGATGTCATAATTGATTTTGACCATCTTTTCAAAACTGTAAAATTGACGCTTCTGAACTCACGGATGGCACGGACATCATCTACGACAGTAATTTTAAAACCGATAATGTCAATTGTGACATCACTGATGATGTCATAATTGATTTTAACCATCTTTTCAAAACTGTAAATTTGACGATTCTGAACTCACGGATGGCACGGACATCATCTACGACAGTAATTTTAAAACCGATTATGTCAATTGTGACATCACTGATGATGTCATAATTGATTTTGACAATCTTTTCAAAACTGTAAAATTGACGCTTCTGAACTCACGGATGGCAGAGACATCATATACGACAGTAATTTTAAAACCGATTTTGTCAATCGTGACATCACTGATGATGTCATAATTGATTTTGACCATCTTTTCAAAACTGTGAAATTGATGCTTCTGAACTCACGAATGGCACGGACATCATCTACGACAGTAATTTTAAAACTGATAATGTCAATTGTGACATCACTGATGATGTCATAATTGATTTTAACCATCTTTTCAAAACTGTAAAATTGACGCTTCTGAACTCACGGATGGCACGGACATCATCTACGACAGTAATTTTAAAACCGATAATGTCAATTGTGACATCACTGATGATGTCATAATTGATTTTAACCATCTTTTCAAAACTGTAAATTTGACGATTCTGAACTCACGGATGGCACGGACATCATCTACGACAGTAATTTTAAAACCGATTATGTCAATTGTGACATCACTGATGATGTCATAATTGATTTTGACCATCTTTTCAAAACTGTAAAATTGACGCTTCTGAACTCACGGATGGCACGGACATCATCTACGACAGTAATTTTAAAACCGATAATGTCAATTGTGACATCACTGATGATGTCATAATTGATTTTAACCATCTTTTCAAAACTGTAAATTTGACGATTCTGAACTCACGGATGGCACGGACATCATCTACGACAGTAATTTTAAAACCGATTATGTCAATTGTGACATCACTGATGATGTCATAATTGATTTTAACCATCTTTTCAAAACTGTAAAATTGACGCTTCTGAACTCACGGATGGCACGGACAGCATCTACGACAGTAATTTTAAAACCGATTATGTCAATTGTGACATCACTGATGATGTCATAATTGATTTTGACCAACTTTTCAAAACTGTAAAATTGACGCTTCTGAACTCACGGATGTCACAGACATCATCTACGACAGTAATTTTAAAACCGATTATGTCAATTGTGACATCACAGATGATGTAATAATTGATTTCGACATCTTTTCAAAACTGTGAAATTGATGCTTCTGAACTCACGGATGGCACAGACATCATCTACGACAGTAATTTTAAAACCGAGAATGTCAATTGTGACATCACTGATGATGTCATAATTGATTTTAACCATCTTTTCAAAACTGTAAAATTGACGCTTCTGAACTCACGGATGGCACGGACATCATCTACGACAGTAATTTTAAAACCGATAATGTCAATTGTGACATCACTGATGATGTCATAATTGATTTTAACCATCTTTTCAAAACTGTAAATTTGACGATTCTGAACTCACGGACGGCACGGACATCATCTACGACAGTAATTTTAAAACCGATTATGTCAATTGTGACATCACTGATGATTGTCATAATTGATTTTGACCAACTTTTCAAAACTGTAAAATTGACGCTTCTGAACTCACGGATGGCACAGACATCATCTACGACAGTAATTTTAAAACCGATTTTGTCAATTGTGACATCACTGATGATGTCATAATTGATTTTGACCATCTTTTCAAAACTGTAAAATTGACGCCTCTGAACTCACGGATGGCACAGACATCATCTACGACAGTAATTTTAAAACCGATTTTGTCAATTGTGACATCACTGATGATGTCATAATTGATTTTGACCATCTTTTCAAAACTGTGAAATTGATGCTTCTGAACTCGCGAATGGCACGGACATCATCTACGACAGTAATTTTGAAACCGATAATGTCAATTGTGACATCACTGATGATGTCATAATTGATTTTGACCATTTTTTCAAAACTGTAAAATTGACGCTTCTGAACTCACGGATGGCACAGACATCATCTAAGACAGTAATTTTTAAACAGATTATGTCAATTGTGACATCACTGATGATGTCATAATTGATTTTGACCATCTTTTCAAAACTGTAAAATTGACGCTTCTGAACTCACGGATGGCACAGAATCATCTATGACAGTAATTTTAAAACCGATAATGTCAATTGTGACATCACTGATGATGTCATAATTGATTTTGACCATCTTTTCAAAACTGTAAAATTGACGCTTCTGAACTCACGGAGGGCACGGACTTCATCTACGACAGTAATTTTAAAACCGATTATGTCAATTGTGACATCACTGATGATGTCATAATTGATTTTAACCATCTTTTTAAAACTGTAAAATTGACGCTTCTGAACTCACGGATGGCACGGACATCATCTACGACAGTAATTTTAAAACCGATTATGGCAATTGTGACATCACTGATGATGTCATAATTGATTTTGACCATTTTTTCAAAACTGTAAAATTGACGCTTCTGAACTCACGGATGGCACAGACATCATCTAAGACAGTAATTTTTAAACAGATTATGTCAATTGTGACATCACTGATGATGTCATAATTGATTTTGACCATCTTTTCAAAACTGTAAAATTGACGCTTCTGAACTCACGGATGGCACAGAATCATCTACGACAGTAATTTTAAAACCGATAATGTCAATTGTGACATCACTGATGATGTCATAATTGATTTTGACCATCTTTTCAAAACTGTAAAATTGACGCTTCTGAACTCACGGAGGGCACGGACATCATCTACGACAGTAATTTTAAAACCGATTATGTCAATTGTGACATCACTGATGATGTCATAATTGATTTCGACCATCTTTTCAAAACTGTAAAATTGATGCTTCTGAACTCACGAATGGCACAGACATCATCTATGACAGTAATTTTAAAACCGATAATGTCAATTGTGACATCACTGATGATGTCATAATTGATTTTAACCATCTTTTCAAAACTGTAAAATTGACGCTTCTGAACTCACGGATGGCACGGACATCATCTACGACAGTAATTTTAAAACCGATTATGTCAATTGTGACATCACTGATGATGTCATAATTGATTTTGACCATCTTTTCAAAACTGTAAAATTGACGCTTCTGAACCCACGGATGGCACAGACATCATCTACGACAGTAATTTTAAAACCGATTATGTCAATTGTGACATCACTGATGATGTAATAATTGATTTCGACATCTTTTCAAAACTGTGAAATTGATGCTTCTGAACTCACGAATGGCACAGACATCATCTACGACAGTAATTTTAAAACCGATAATGTCAATTGTGACATCACTGATGATGTCATAATTGATTTTAACCATCTTTTCAAAACTGTAAAATTGACGCTTCTGAACTCACGGATGGCACGGACAGCATCTACGACAGTAATTTTAAAACCGATTATGTCAATTGTGACATCACTGATGATGTCATAATTGATTTTGACCATCTTTTCAAAACTGTAAAATTGACGCTTCTGAACTCACGGATGGCACAGACATCATCTACGACAGTAATTTTAAAACCGATTATGTCAATTGTGACATCACTGATGATGTAATAATTGATTTCGACATCTTTTCAAAACTGTGAAATTGATGCTTCTGAACTCACGGATGGCACAGACATCATCTACGACAGTAATTTTAAAACCGAGAATGTCAATTGTGACATCACTGATGATGTCATAATTGATTTTAACCATCTTTTCAAAACTGTCAAATTGACGCTTCTGAACTCACGGATGGCACGGACATCATCTACGACAGTAATTTTAAAACCGATAATGTCAATTGTGACATCACTGATGATGTCATAATTGATTTTAACCATCTTTTCAAAACTGTAAATTTGACGATTCTGAACTCACGGACGGCACGGACATCATCTACGACAGTAATTTTAAAACCGATTATGTCAATTGTGACATCACTGATGATGTCATAATTGATTTTGATCAACTTTTCAAAACTGTAAAATTGACGCTTCTGAACTCACGGATGGCACAGACATCATCTACGACAGTAATTTTAAAACCGATTTTGTCAATTGTGACATCACTGATGATGTCATAATTGATTTTAACCATCTTTTCAAAACTGTAAAATTGACGCTTCTGAACTCACGGATGGCACGGACATCATCTACGACAGTAATTTTAAAACCGATAATGTCAATTGTGACATCACTGATGATGTCATAATTGATTTTAACCATCTTTTCAAAACTGTAAATTTGACGATTCTGAACTCACGGACGGCACGGACATCATCTACGACAGTAATTTTAAAACCGATTATGTCAATTGTGACATCACTGATGATGTCATAATTGATTTTGACCAACTTTTCAAAACTGTAAAATTGACGCTTCTGAACTCACGGATGGCACAGACATCATCTACGACAGTAATTTTAAAACCGATTTTGTCAATTGTGACATCACTGATGATGTCATAATTGATTTTGACCATCTTTTCAAAACTGTAAAATTGACGCTTCTGAACTCACGGATGGCACAGACATCATCTACGACAGTAATTTTAAAACCGATTTTGTCAATTGTGACATCACTGATGATGTCATTATTGATTTTGACCATCTTTTCAAAACTGTGAAATTGATGCTTCTGAACTCACGAATGGCACGGACATCATCTACGACAGTAATTTTAAAACCGATAATGTCAATTGTGACATCACTGATGATGTCATAATTGATTTGAACCATCTTTTCAAAACTGTAAAATTGACGCTTCTGAACTCACGGATGGCACGGACATCATCTACGACAGTAATTTTAAAACCGATAATGTCAATTGTGACATCACTGATGATGTCATTCTGAACTCACGGATGGCACGGACATCATCTACGACAGTAATTTTAAAACCGATTATGTCAATTGTGACATCACTGATGATGTCATAATTGATTTTAACCATCTTTTCAAAACTGTAAAATTGACGCTTCTGAACTCACGGATGGCACGGACAGCATCTACGACAGTAATTTTAAAACCGATTATGTCAATTGTGACATCACTGATGATGTCATAATTGATTTTGACCATCTTTTCAAAACTGTAAAATTGACGCTTCTGAACTCACGGATGTCACAGACATCATCTACGACAGTAATTTTAAAACCGATTATGTCAATTGTGACATCACAGATGATGTAATAATTGATTTCGACATCTTTTCAAAACTGTGAAATTGATGCTTCTGAACTCACGGATGGCACAGACATCATCTACGACAGTAATTTTAAAACCGAGAATGTCAATTGTGACATCACTGATGATGTCATAATTGATTTTAACCATCTTTTCAAAACTGTAAAATTGACGCTTCTGAACTCACGGATGGCACGGACATCATCTACGACAGTAATTTTAAAACCGATAATGTCAATTGTGACATCACTGATGATGTCATAATTGATTTTAACCATCTTTTCAAAACTGTAAATTTGACGATTCTGAACTCACGGACGGCACGGACATCATCTACGACAGTAATTTTAAAACCGATTATGTCAATTCTGACATCACTGATGATGTCATAATTGATTTTGACCAACTTTTCAAAACTGTAAAATTGACGCTTCTGAACTCACGGATGGCACAGACATCATCTACGACAGTAATTTTAAAACCGATTTTGTCAATTGTGACATCACTGATGATGTCATAATTGATTTTGACCATCTTTTCAAAACTGTAAAATTGACGCTTCTGAACTCACGGATGGCACAGAATCATCTACGACAGTAATTTTAAAACCGATAATGTCAATTGTGACATCACTGATGATGTCATAATTGATTTTGACCATCTTTTCAAAACTGTAAAATTGACGCTTCTGAACTCACGGAGGGCACGGACTTCATCTACGACAGTAATTTTTAAACCGATTATGTCAATTGTGACATCACTGATGATGTCATAATTGATTTTAACAATCTTTTCAAAACTGTAAAATTGACACTTCTGAACTCACGGATGGCAGAGACATCATCTACGACAGTAATTTTAAAACCGATTATGTCAATTGTGACATCACTGATGATGTCATAATTGATTTTGACCATCTTTTCAAAACTGTAAAATTGACGCTTCTGAACTCACGGATGGCACAGACATCATCTACGACAGTAATTTTAAAACCGATTATGTCAATTGTGACATCACTGATGATGTCATAATTGATTTTGACCATCTTTTCAAAACTGTGAAATTGATGCTTCTGAACTCACGAATGGCACGGACATCATCTACGACAGTAATTTTAAAACCGATAATGTCAATTGTGACATTACTGATGATGTCATAATTGATTTTGACCCTCTTTTCAAAACTGTAAAATTGACGCTTCTGAACTCACGGATGGCACGGACATAATCTACGACAGTAATTTTAAAACCGATAATGTCAATTGTGACATCACTGATGATGTCATAATTGATTTTAACCATCTTTTTAAAACTGTAAATTTGACGATTCTGAACTTACGGATGGCACGGACATCATCTACGACAGTAATTTTAAAACCGATTATGTCAATTGTGACATCACTGATGATGTCATAATTGATTTTGACCATCTTTTCAAAACTGTAAAATTGACGCTTCTGAACTCACGGATGGCACGGACATCATCTACGACAGTAATTTTAAAACCGATAATGTCAATTGTGACATCACTGATGATGTCATAATTGATTTTAACCATCTTTTCAAAACTGTAAATTTGACGATTCTGAACTCACGGATGGCACGGACATCATCTACGACAGTAATTTTAAAACCGATTATGTCAATTGTGACATCACTGATGATGTCATAATTGATTTTGACCATCTTTTCAAAACTGTAAAATTGACGCTTCTGAACTCACTGATGGCACGGACTTCATCTACGACAGTAATTTTAAAACCGATTATGTCAATTGTGACATCACTGATGATGTCATAATTGATTTCGACATCTTTTCAAAACTGTGAAATTGATGCTTCTGAACTCACGAATGGCACAGACATCATCTACGACAGTAATTTTAAAACCGATAATGTCAATTGTGACATCACTGATGATGTCATAATTGATTTTAACCATCTTTTCAAAACTGTAAAATTGACGCTTCTGAACTCACGGATGGCACGGACATCATCTACGACAGTAATTTTAAAACCGATAATGTCAATTGTGACATCACTGATGATATCATAATTGATTTTAACCATCTTTTCAAAACTGTAAATTTGACGATTCTGAACTCACGGATGGCACGGACATCATCTACGACAGTAATTTTAAAACCGATTATGTCAATTGTGACATCACTGATGATGTCATAATTGATTTTGACCAACTTTTCAAAACTGTAAAATTGACGCTTCTGAACTCTCGGATGGCACAGACATCATCTACGACAGTAATTTTAAAACCGATTATGTCAATTGTGACATCACTGATGATGTCATAATTGATTTTGACCATCTTTTCAAAACTGTGAAATTGATGCTTCTGAACTCACGAATGGCACAGACATCATCTACGACAGTAATTTTAAAACCGATAATGTCAATTGTGACATCACTGATGATGTCATAATTGATTTTAACCATCTTTTCAAAACTGTAAAATTGACGCTTCTGAACTCACGGATGGCACGGACATCATCTACGACAGTAATTTTAAAACCGATAATGTCAATTGTGACATCACTGATGATGTCATAATTTATTTTAACCTCTTTTCAAAACTGTAAATTTGACGATTCTGAACTCACGGATGGCACGGACATCATCTACGACAGTAATTTTAAAACCGATTATGTCAATTGTGACATCACTGATGATGTCATAATTGATTTTGACCATCTTTTCAAAACTGTGAAATTGATGCTTCTGAACTCACGAATGGCACAGACATCATCTACGACAGTAATTTTAAAACCGATAATGTCAATTGTGACATCACTGATGATGTCATAATTGATTTTAACCATCTTTTCAAAACTGTAAAATTGACGCTTCTGAACTCACGGATGGCACGGACATCATCTACGACAGTAATTTTAAAACCGATAATGTCAATTGTGACATCACTGATGATGTCATAATTGATTTTAACCATCTTTTCAAAACTGTAAATTTGACGATTCTGAACTCACGGATGGCACGGACATCATCTACGACAGTAATTTTAAAACCAATTATGTCAATTGTGACATTACTGATGATGTCATAATTGATTTTGACCAACTTTTCAAAACTGTAAAATTGACGCTTCTGAACTCACGGATGGCACAGACATCATCTACGACAGTAATTTTAAAACCGATTATGTCAATTGTGACATCACTGATGATGTCATAATTGATTTTGACCATCTTTTCGAAACTGTGAAATTGATGCTTCTGAACTCACGAATGGCACGGACATCATCTACGACAGTAATTTTAAAACCGATAATGTCAATTGTGACATCACTGATGATGTCATAATTGATTTTAACCATCTTTTCAAAACTGTAAAATTGACGCTTCTGAACTCACGGATGGCACGGACATCATCTACGACAGTAATTTTAAAACCGATAATGTCAATTGTGACATCACTGATGATTTCATAATTGATTTTAACCATCTTTTCAAAACTGTAAATTTGACGATTCTGAACTCACGGATGGCACAGACATCATCTAAGACAGTAATTTTTAAACAGATTATGTCAATTGTGACATCACTGATGATGTCATAATTGATTTTGACCAACTTTTCAAAACTGTAAAATTGACGCTTCTGAACTCACGGATGGCACAGACATCATCTACGACAGTAATTTTAAAACCGATTTTGTCAATTGTGACATCACTGATGATGTCATAATTGATTTTGACCATCTTTTCAAAACTGTAAAATTGACGCTTCTGAACTCACGGATGGCACAGACATCATCTATGACAGTAATTTTAAAACCGATTTTGTCAATTGTGACATCACTGATGATGTCATAATTGATTTTGACCATCTTTTCAAAACTGTGAAATTGATGCTTCTGAACTCACGAATGGCACGGACATCATCTACGACAGTAATTTTAAAACCGATAATGTCAATTGTGACATCACTGATGATGTCATAATTGATTTTAACCATCTTTTCAAAACTGTAAAATTGACGCTTCTGAACTCACGGAGGGCACGGACTTCATCTACGACAGTAATTTTAAAACCGATTATGTCAATTGTGACATCACTGATGATGTCATAATTGATTTTGACCATTTTTTCAAAACTGTAAAATTGACGCTTCTAAACTCACGGATGGCACAGACATCATCTAAGACAGTAATTTTTAAACAGATTATGTCAATTGTGACATCACTGATGATGTCATAATTGATTTTGACCATCTTTTCAAAACTGTAAAATTGACGCTTCTGAACTCACGGATGGCACAGAATCATCTACGACAGTAATTTTAAAACCGATAATGTCAATTGTGACATCACTGATGATGTCATAATTGATTTTGACCATCTTTTCAAAACTGTAAAATTGACGCTTCTGAACTCACGGAGGGCACGGACTTCATCTACGACAGTAATTTTAAAACCGATTATGTCAATTGTGACATCACTGATGATGTCATAATTGATTTTGACCATCTTTTCAAAACTGTAAAATTGACGCTTCTGAACTCACGGATGGCACAGACATCATCTACGACAGTAATTTTAAAACCGATTATGTCAATTGTGACATCACTGATGATGTCATAATTGATTTTGACCATCTTTTCAAAACTGTGAAATTGATGCTTCTGAACTCACGAATGGCACGGACATCATCTACGACAGTAATTTTAAAACCGATTATGTCAATTGTGACATCACTGATGATGTCATAATTGATTTTGACCATCTTTTCAAATCTGTAAATTTGACGATTCTGAACTCACGGATGGCACGGACATCATCTACGACAGTAATTTTAAAACCGATTATGGCAATTGTGACATCACTGATGATGTCATAATTGATTTCGACCATCTTTTCAAAACTGTAAAATTGATGCTTCTGAACTCACGAATGGCACGGACATCATATATGACAGTAATTTTAAAACCGATAATGTCAATTGTGACATCACTGATGATGTCATAATTGATTTTAACCATCTTTTCAAAACTGTAAAATTGACGCTTCTGAACTCACGGATGGCACGGACATCATCTACGACAGTAATTTTAAAACCGATTATGTCAATTGTGACATCACTGATGATGTCATAATTGATTTTGACCATCTTTTCAAAACTGTAAAATTGACGCTTCTGAACTCACGGATGGCACAGACATCATCTACGACAGTAATTTTAAAACCGATTATGTCAATTGTGACATCACTGATGATGTAATAATTGATTTCGACATCTTTTCAAAACTGTGAAATTGATGCTTCTGAACTCACGAATGGCACAGACATCATCTACGACAGTAATTTTAAAACCGATAATGTCAATTGTGACATCACTGATGATGTCATAATTGATTTTAACCATCTTTTCAAAACTGTAAAATTGATGCTTCTGAACTCACGGAGGGCACGGACTTCATCTACGACAGTAATTTTAAAACCGATTATGTCAATTGTGACATCATTGATGATGTCATAATTGATTTTGACCATTTTTTCAAAACTGTAAAATTGACGCTTCTGAACTCACGGATGGCACAGACATCATCTAAGACAGTAATTTTTAAACAGATTATGTCAATTGTGACATCACTGATGATGTCATAATTGATTTTGACCATCTTTTCAAAACTGTAAAATTGACGCTTCTGAACTCACGGATGGCACAGACATCATCTACGACAGTAATTTTAAAACCGATAATTTCAATTGTGACATCACTGATGATGTCATAATTGATTTTGACCATCTTTTCAAAACTGTAAAATTGACGCTTCTGAACTCACGGAGGGCACGGACTTCATCTACGACAGTAATTTTAAAACCGATTATGTCAATTGTGACATCATTGATGATGTCATAATTGATTTTGACCATCTTTTCAAATCTGTAAATTTGACGATTCTGAACTCACGGATGGCACAGACATCATCTACGACAGTAATTTTAAAACCGATTATGTCAATTGTGACATCACTGATGATGTCATAATTGATTTTGACCATCTTTTCAAATCTGTAAATTTGACGATTCTGAACTCACGGATGGCACGGACATCATCTACGACAGTAATTTTAAAACCGATTATGGCAATTGTGACATCACTGATGATGTCATAATTGATTTCGACCATCTTTTCAAAACTGTAAAATTGACGCTTCTGAACTCACGGATGGCACGGACATCATCTACGACAGTAATTTTAAAACCGATTATGTCAATTGTGACATCACTGATGATGTCATAATTGATTTTGACCATCTTTTCAAAACTGTAAAATTGACGCTTCTGAACTCACTGATGGCACGGACTTCATCTACGACAGTAATTTTAAAACCGATTATGTCAATTGTGACATCACTGATGATGTCATAATTGATTTTGACCATCTTTTCAAAACTGTAAAATTGACGCTTCTGAACTCACTGATGGCACGGACTTCATCTACGACAGTAATTTTAAAACCGATTATGTCAATTGTGACATCACTGATGATGTCATAATTGATTTCGACATCTTTTCAAAACTGTGAAATTGATGCTTCTGAACTCACGAATGGCACAGACATCATCTACGACAGTAATTTTAAAACCGATAATGTCAATTGTGACATCACTGATGATGTCATAATTGATTTTAACCATCTTTTCAAAACTGTAAAATTGACGCTTCTGAACTCACGGATGGCACGGACATCATCTACGACAGTAATTTCAAAACCGATAATGTCAATTGTGACATCACTGATGATGTCATAATTGATTTTGACCATTTTTTCAAAACTGTAAAATTGACGCTTCTGAACTCACGGATGGCACAGACATCATCTAAGACAGTAATTTTTAAACAGATTATGTCAATTGTGACATCACTGATGATGTCATAATTGATTTTGACCATCTTTTCAAAACTGTAAAATTGACGCTTCTGAACTCACGGATGGCACAGACATCATCTACGACAGTAATTTTAAAACCGATAATGTCAATTGTGACATCACTGATGATGTCATAATTGATTTTGACCATCTTTTCAAAACTGTAAAATTGACGCTTCTGAACTCACGGAGGGCACGGACTTCATCTACGACAGTAATTTTAAAACCGATTATGTCAATTGTGACATCATTGATGATGTCATAATTGATTTTGACCATCTTTTCAAATCTGTAAATTTGACGATTCTGAACTCACGGATGGCACAGACATCATCTACGACAGTAATTTTAAAACCGATTATGTCAATTGTGACATCACTGATGATGTCATAATTGATTTTGACCATCTTTTCAAATCTGTAAATTTGACGATTCTGAACTCACGGATGGCACGGACATCATCTACGACAGTAATTTTAAAACCGATTATGGCAATTGTGACATCACTGATGATGTCATAATTGATTTCGACCATCTTTTCAAAACTGTAAAATTGACGCTTCTGAACTCACGGATGGCACGGACATCATCTACGACAGTAATTTTAAAACCGATTATGTCAATTGTGACATCACTGATGATGTCATAATTGATTTTGACCATCTTTTCAAAACTGTAAAATTGACGCTTCTGAACTCACTGATGGCACGGACTTCATCTACGACAGTAATTTTAAAACCGATTATGTCAATTGTGACATCACTGATGATGTCATAATTGATTTTGACCATCTTTTCAAAACTGTAAAATTGACGCTTCTGAACTCACTGATGGCACGGACTTCATCTACGACAGTAATTTTAAAACCGATTATGTCAATTGTGACATCACTGATGATGTCATAATTGATTTCGACATCTTTTCAAAACTGTGAAATTGATGCTTCTGAACTCACGAATGGCACAGACATCATCTACGACAGTAATTTTAAAACCGATAATGTCAATTGTGACATCACTGATGATGTCATAATTGATTTTAACCATCTTTTCAAAACTGTAAAATTGACGCTTCTGAACTCACGGATGGCACGGACATCATCTACGACAGTAATTTCAAAACCGATAATGTCAATTGTGACATCACTGATGATGTCATAATTGATTTTGACCATTTTTTCAAAACTGTAAAATTGACGCTTCTGAACTCACGGATGGCACAGACATCATCTAAGACAGTAATTTTTAAACAGATTATGTCAATTGTGACATCACTGATGATGTCATAATTGATTTTGACCATCTTTTCAAAACTGTAAAATTGACGCTTCTGAACTCACGGATGGCACAGACATCATCTACGACAGTAATTTTAAAACCGATAATGTCAATTGTGACATCACTGATGATGTCATAATTGATTTTGACCATCTTTTCAAAACTGTAAAATTGACGCTTCTGAACTCACGGAGGGCACGGACTTCATCTACGACAGTAATTTTAAAACCGATTATGTCAATTGTGACATCATTGATGATGTCATAATTGATTTTGACCATCTTTTCAAATCTGTAAATTTGACGATTCTGAACTCACGGATGGCACAGACATCATCTACGACAGTAATTTTAAAACCGATTATGTCAATTGTGACATCACTGATGATGTCATAATTGATTTTGACCATCTTTTCAAATCTGTAAATTTGACGATTCTGAACTCACGGATGGCACGGACATCATCTACGACAGTAATTTTAAAACCGATTATGGCAATTGTGACATCACTGATGATGTCATAATTGATTTCGACCATCTTTTCAAAACTGTAAAATTGACGCTTCTGAACTCACGGATGGCACGGACATCATCTACGACAGTAATTTTAAAACCGATAATGTCTATTGTGACATCACTGATGATGTCATAATTGATTTTAACCATCTTTTCAAAACTGTAAATTTGACGATTCTGAACTCACGGATGGCACGGACATCATCTACGACAGTAATTTTAAAACCGATTATGTCAATTGTGACATCACTGATGATGTCATAATTGATTTTGACCATCTTTTCAAAACTGTAAAATTGACGCTTCTGAACTCACTGATGGCACGGACTTCATCTACGACAGTAATTTTAAAACCGATTATGTCAATTGTGACATCACTGATGATGTCATAATTGATTTCGACATCTTTTCAAAACTGTGAAATTGATGCTTCTGAACTCACGAATGGCACAGACATCATCTACGACAGTAATTTTAAAACCGATAATGTCAATTGTGACATCACTGATGATGTCATAATTGATTTTAACCATCTTTTCAAAACTGTAAAATTGACGCTTCTGAACTCACGGATGGCACGGACATCATCTACGACAGTAATTTTAAAACCGATAATGTCAATTGTGACATCACTGATGATGTCATAATTGATTTTAACCATCTTTTCAAAACTGTAAATTTGACGATTCTGAACTCACGGATGGCACGGACATCATCTACGACAGTAATTTTAAAACCGATTATGTCAATTGTGACATCACTGATGATGTCATAATTGATTTCGACATCTTTTCAAAACTGTGAAATTGATGCTTCTGAACTCACGAATGGCACAGACATCATCTACGACAGTAATTTTAAAACCGATAATGTCAATTGTGACATCACTGATGATGTCATAATTGATTTTAACCATCTTTTCAAAACTGTAAAATTGACGCTTCTGAACTCACGGATGGCACGGACATCATCTACGACAGTATTTTCAAAACCGATAATGTCAATTGTGACATCACTGATGATGTCATAATTGATTTTGACCATTTTTTCAAAACTGTAAAATTGACGCTTCTGAACTCACGGATGGCACAGACATCATCTAAGACAGTAATTTTTAAACAGATTATGTCAATTGTGACATCACTGATGATGTCATAATTGATTTTGACCATCTTTTCAAAACTGTAAAATTGACGCTTCTGAACTCACGGATGGCACAGACATCATCTACGACAGTAATTTTAAAACCGATAATGTCAATTGTGACATCACTGATGATGTCATAATTGATTTTGACCATCTTTTCAAAACTGTAAAATTGACGCTTCTGAACTCACGGAGGGCACGGACTTCATCTACGACAGTAATTTTAAAACCGATTATGTCAATTGTGACATCATTGATGATGTCATAATTGATTTTGACCATCTTTTCAAATCTGTAAATTTGACGATTCTGAACTCACGGATGGCACAGACATCATCTACGACAGTAATTTTAAAACCGATTATGTCAATTGTGACATCACTGATGATGTCATAATTGATTTTGACCATCTTTTCAAATCTGTAAATTTGACGATTCTGAACTCACGGATGGCACGGACATCATCTACGACAGTAATTTTAAAACCGATTATGGCAATTGTGACATCACTGATGATGTCATAATTGATTTCGACCATCTTTTCAAAACTGTAAAATTGACGCTTCTGAACTCACGGATGGCACGGACATCATCTACGACAGTAATTTTAAAACCGATAATGTCTATTGTGACATCACTGATGATGTCATAATTGATTTTGACCATCTTTTCAAAACTGTAAAATTGACGCTTCTGAACTCACTGATGGCACGGACTTCATCTACGACAGTAATTTTAAAACCGATTATGTCAATTGTGACATCACTGATGATGTCATAATTGATTTTGACCATCTTTTCAAAACTGTAAAATTGACGCTTCTGAACTCACTGATGGCACGGACTTCATCTACGACAGTAATTTTAAAACCGATTATGTCAATTGTGACATCACTGATGATGTCATAATTGATTTCGACATCTTTTCAAAACTGTGAAATTGATGCTTCTGAACTCACGAATGGCACAGACATCATCTACGACAGTAATTTTAAAACCGATAATGTCAATTGTGACATCACTGATGATGTCATAATTGATTTTGACCATCTTTTCAAAACTGTAAAATTGACGCTTCTGAACTCACGGAGGGCACGGACTTCATCTACGACAGTAATTTTAAAACCGATTATGTCAATTGTGACATCATTGATGATGTCATAATTGATTTTGACCATCTTTTCAAATCTGTAAAATTGACGCTTCTGAACTCACGGATGGCACAGAATCATCTACGACAGTAATTTTAAAACCGATAATGTCAATTGTGACATCACTGATGATGTCATAATTGATTTTGACCATCTTTTCAAAACTGTAAAATTGACGCTTCTGAACTCACGGAGGGCACGGACTTCATCTACGACAGTAATTTTAAAACCGATTATGTCAATTGTGACATCACTGATGATGTCATAATTGATTTTGACAATCTTTTCAAAACTGTAAAATTGACACTTCTGAACTCACGGATGGCAGAGACATCATCTACGACAGTAATTTTAAAACCGATTATGTCAATTGTGACATCACTGATGATGTCATAATTGATTTTGACCATCTTTTCAAAACTGTAAAATTGACGCATCTGAACTCACGGATGGCACAGACATCATCTACGACAGTAATTTTAAAACCGATTATGTCAATTGTGACATCACTGATGATGTCATAATTGATTTTGACCATCTTTTCAAAACTGTGAAATTGATGCTTCTGAACTCACGAATGGCACGGACATCATCTACGACAGTAATTTTAAAACCGATAATGTCAATTGTGACATCACTGATGATGTCATAATTGATTTTAACCATCTTTTCAAAACTGTAAAATTGACGCTTCTGAACTCACGGAGGGCACGGACTTCATCTACGACAGTAATTTTAAAACCGATTATGTCAATTGTGACATCACTGATGATGTCATAATTGATTTTGACCATCTTTTCAAATCTGTAAATTTGACGATTCTGAACTCACGGATGGCACAGACATCATCTACGACAGTAATTTTAAAACCGATTATGTCAATTGTGACATCACTGATGATGTCATAATTGATTTTGACCATCTTTTCAAATCTGTAAATTTGACGATTCTGAACTCACGGATGGCACGGACATCATCTACGACAGTAATTTTAAAACCGATTATGGCAATTGTGACATCACTGATGATGTCATAATTGATTTCGACCATCTTTTCAAAACTGTAAAATTGATGCTTCTGAACTCACGAATGGCACGGACATCATATATGACAGTAATTTTAAAACCGATAATGTCAATTGTGACATCACTGATGATGTCATAATTGATTTTAACCATCTTTTCAAAACTGTAAAATTGACGCTTCTGAACTCACGGATGGCACGGACATCATCTACGACAGTAATTTTAAAACCGATTATGTCAATTGTGACATCACTGATGATGTCATAATTGATTTTGACCATCTTTTCAAAACTGTAAAATTGACGCTTCTGAACTCACGGATGGCACAGACATCATCTACGACAGTAATTTTAAAACCGATTATGTCAATTGTGACATCACTGATGATGTAATAATTGATTTCGACATCTTTTCAAAACTGTGAAATTGATGCTTCTGAACTCACGAATGGCACAGACATCATCTACGACAGTAATTTTAAAACCGATAATGTCAATTGTGACATCACTGATGATGTCATAATTGATTTTAACCATCTTTTCAAAACTGTAAAATTGACGCTTCTGAACTCACGGATGGCACGGACAGCATCTACGACAGTAATTTTAAAACCGATTATGTCAATTGTGACATCACTGATGATGTCATAATTGATTTTGACCATCTTTTCAAAACTGTAAAATTGACGCTTCTGAACTCACGGATGGCACAGACATCATCTACGACAGTCATTTTAAAACCGATTATGTCAATTGTGACATCACAGATGATGTAATAATTGATTTCGACATCTTTTCAAAACTGTGAAATTGATGCTTCTGAACTCACGGATGGCACAGACATCATCTACGACAGTAATTTTAAAACCGAGAATGTCAATTGTGACATCACTGATGATGTCATAATTGATTTTAACCATCTTTTCAAAACTGTAAAATTGACGCTTCTGAACTCACGGATGGCACAGACATCATCTACGACAGTAATTTTAAAACCGATAATGTCAATTGTGACATCACTGATGATGTCATAATTGATTTTAACCATCTTTTCAAAACTGTAAATTTGACGATTCTGAACTCACGGACGGCACGGACATCATCTACGACAGTAATTTTAAAACCGATTATGTCAATTGTGACATCACTGATGATGTCATAATTGATTTTGACCAACTTTTCAAAACTGTAAAATTGACGCTTCTGAACTCACGGATGGCACAGACATCATCTACGACAGTAATTTTAAAACCGATTTTGTCAATTGTGACATCACTGATGATGTCATAATTGATTTTGACCATCTTTTCAAAACTGTAAAATTGACGCTTCTGAACTCACGGATGGCACAGACATCATCTACGACAGTAATTTTAAAACCGATTTTGTCAATTGTGACATCACTGATGATGTCATAATTGATTTTGACCATCTTTTCAAAACTGTGAAATTGATGCTTCTGAACTCACGAATGGCACGGACATCATCTACGACAGTAATTTTAAAACCGATAATGTCAATTGTGACATCACTGATGATGTCATAATTGATTTTAACCATCTTTTCAAAACTGTAAAATTGACGCTTCTGAACTCACGGATGGCACGGACATCATCTACGACAGTAATTTTAAAACCGATAATGTCAATTGTGACATCACTGATGATGTCATAATTGATTTTAACCATCTTTTCAAAACTGTAAATTTGACGATTCTGAACTCACGGATGGCACGGACATCATCTACGACAGTAATTTTAAAACCGATTATGTCAATTGTGACATCACTGATGATGTCATAATTGATTTTGACCATCTTTTCAAAACTGTAAAATTGACGCTTCTGAACTCACGGATGGCACGGACATCATCTACGACAGTAATTTTAAAACCGATAATGTCAATTGTGACATCACTGATGATGTCATAATTGATTTTAACCATCTTTTCAAAACTGTAAATTTGACGATTCTGAACTCACGGATGGCACGGACATCATCTACGACAGTAATTTTAAAACCGATTATGTCAATTGTGACATCACTGATGATGTCATAATTGATTTTGACAATCTTTTCAAAACTGTAAAATTGACGCTTCTGAACTCACGGATGGCACAGACATCATCTACGACAGTAATTTTAAAACCGATTTTGTCAATTGTGACATCACTGATGATGTCATAATTGATTTTGACCATCTTTTCAAAACTGTGAAATTGATGCTTCTGAACTCACGAATGGCACGGACATCATCTACGACAGTAATTTTAAAACCGATAATGTCAATTGTGACATCACTGATGATGTCATAATTGATTTTAACCATCTTTTCAAAACTGTAAAATTGACGCTTCTGAACTCACGGATGGCACGGACATCATCTACGACAGTAATTTTAAAACCGATAATGTCAATTGTGACATCACTGATGATGTCATAATTGATTTTAACCATCTTTTCAAAACAGTAAATTTGACGATTCTGAACTCACGGATGGCGCGGACATCATCTACGACAGTAGTTTTAAAACCGATTATGTCAATTGTGACATCACTGATGATGTCATAATTGATTTTGACCATCTTTTCAAAACTGTAAAATTGACGCTTCTGAACTCACGGATGGCACGGACATCATCTACGACAGTAATTTTAAAACCGATAATGTCAATTGTGACATCACTGATGATGTCATAATTGATTTTAACCATCTTTTCAAAACTGTAAATTTGACGATTCTGAACTCACGGATGGCACGGACATCATCTACGACAGTAATTTTAAAACCGATTATGTCAATTGTGACATCACTGATGATGTCATAATTGATTTTAACCATCTTTTCAAAACTGTAAAATTGACGCTTCTGAACTCACGGATGGCACGGACAGCATCTACGACAGTAATTTTAAAACCGATTATGTCAATTGTGACATCACTGATGATGTCATAATTGATTTTGACCATCTTTTCAAAACTGTAAAATTGACGCTTCTGAACTCACGGATGTCACAGACATCATCTACGACAGTAATTTTAAAACCGATTATGTCAATTGTGACATCACAGATGATGTAATAATTGATTTCGACATCTTTTCAAAACTGTGAAATTGATGCTTCTGAACTCACGGATGGCACAGACATCATCTACGACAGTAATTTTAAAACCGAGAATGTCAATTGTGACATCACTGATGATGTCATAATTGATTTTAACCATCTTTTCAAAACTGTAAAATTGACGCTTCTGAACTCACGGATGGCACGGACATCATCTACGACAGTAATTTTAAAACCGATAATGTCAATTGTGACATCACTGATGATGTCATAATTGATTTTAACCATCTTTTCAAAACTGTAGATTTGACGATTCTGAACTCACGGACGGCACGGACATCATCTACGACAGTAATTTTAAAACCGATTATGTCAATTGTGACATCACTGATGATGTCATAATTGATTTTGACCAACTTTTCAAAACTGTAAAATTGACGCTTCTGAACTCACGGATGGCACAGACATCATCTACGACAGTAATTTTAAAACCGATTTTGTCAATTGTGACATCACTGATGATGTCATAATTGATTTTGACCATCTTTTCAAAACTGTAAAATTGACGCTTCTGAACTCACGGATGGCACAGACATCATCTACGACAGTAATTTTAAAACCGATTTTGTCAATTGTGACATCACTGATGATGTCATAATTGATTTTGACCATCTTTTCAAAACTGTGAAATTGATGCTTCTGAACTCACGAATGGCACGGACATCATCTACGACAGTAATTTTAAAACCGATAATGTCAATTGTCACATCACTGATGATGTCATAATTGATTTTGACCATTTTTTCAAAACTGTAAAATTGACGCTTCTGAACTCACGGATGGCACAGACATCATCTAAGACAGTAATTTTTAAACAGATTATGTCAATTGTGACATCACTGATGATGTCATAATTGATTTTGACCATCTTTTCAAAACTGTAAAATTGACGCTTCTGAACTCACGGATGGCACAGAATCATCTACGACAGTAATTTTAAAACCGATAATGTCAATTGTGACATCACTGATGATGTCATAATTGATTTTGACCATCTTTTCAAAACTGTAAAATTGACGCTTCTGAACTCACGGAGGGCACGGACTTCATCTACGACAGTAATTTTAAAACCGATTATGTCAATTGTGACATCACTGATGATGTCATAATTGATTTTGACAATCTTTTCAAAACTGTAAAATTGACACTTCTGAACTCACGGATGGCAGAGACATCATCTACGACAGTAATTTTAAAACCGATTATGTCAATTGTGACATCACTGATGATGTCATAATTGATTTTGACCATCTTTTCAAAACTGTAAAATTGACGCTTCTGAACTCACGGATGGCACAGACATCATCTACGACAGTAATTTTAAAACCGATTATGTCAATTGTGACATCACTGATGATGTCATAATTGATTTTGACCATCTTTTCAAAACTGTGAAATTGATGCTTCTGAACTCACGAATGGCACGGACATCATCTACGACAGTAATTTTAAAACCGATAATGTCAATTGTGACATCACTGATGATGTCATAATTGATTTTAACCATCTTTTCAAAACTGTAAAATTGACGCTTCTGAACTCACGGATGGCACGGACATAATCTACGACAGTAATTTTAAAACCGATAATGTCAATTGTGACATCACTGATGATGTCATAATTGATTTTAACCATCTTTTTAAAACTGTAAATTTGACGATTCTGAACTCACGGATGGCACGGACATCATCTACGACAGTAATTTTAAAACCGATTATGTCAATTGTGACATCACTGATGATGTCATAATTGATTTTGACCATCTTTTCAAAACTGTAAAATTGACGCTTCTGAACTCACGGATGGCACGGACATCATCTTCGACAGTAATTTTAAAACCGATAATGTCAATTGTGACATCACTGATGATGTCATAATTGATTTTAACCATCTTTTCAAAACTGTAAATTTGACGATTCTGAACTCACGGATGGCACGGACATCATCTACGACAGTAATTTTAAAACCGATTATGTCAATTGTGACATCACTGATGATGTCATAATTGATTTCGACATCTTTTCAAAACTGTGAAATTGATGCTTCTGAACTCACGAATGGCACAGACATCATCTACGACAGTAATTTTAAAACCGATAATGTCAATTGTGACATCACTGATGATGTCATAATTGATTTTAACCATCTTTTCAAAACTGTAAAATTGACGCTTCTGAACTCACGGATGGCACGGACATCATCTACGACAGTAATTTTAAAACCGATAATGTCAATTGTGACATCACTGATGATATCATAATTGATTTTAACCATCTTTTCAAAACTGTAAATTTGACGATTCTGAACTCACGGATGGCACGGACATCATCTACGACAGTAATTTTAAAACCGATTATGTCAATTGTGACATCACTGATGATGTCATAATTGATTTTGACCAACTTTTCAAAACTGTAAAATTGACGCTTCTGAACTCTCGGATGGCACAGACATCATCTACGACAGTAATTTTAAAACCGATTATGTCAATTGTGACATCACTGATGATGTCATAATTGATTTTGACCATCTTTTCAAAACTGTAAAATTGATGCTTCTGAACTCACGAATGGCACGGACATCATCTACGACAGTAATTTTAAAACCGATAATGTCAATTGTGACATCACTGATGATGTCATAATTGATTTTAACCATCTTTTCAAAACTGTAAAATTGACGCTTCTGAACTCACGGATGGCACAGACATCATCTACGACAGTAATTTTAAAACCGATTTTGTCAATTGTGACATCACTGATGATGTCATAATTGATTTTGACCATCTTTTCAAAACTGTAAAATTGACGCTTCTGAACTCACGGATGGCACAGACATCATCTACGACAGTAATTTTAAAACCGATTTTGTCAATTGTGACATCACTGATGATGTCATAATTGATTTTGACCATCTTTTCAAAACTGTGAAATTGATGCTTCTGAACTCACGAATGGCACGGACATCATCTACGACAGTAATTTTAAAACCGATAATGTCAATTGTGACATCACTGATGATGTCATAATTGATTTTAACCATCTTTTCAAAACTGTAAAATTGACGCTTCTGAACTCACGGATGGCACGGACATCATCTACGACAGTAATTTTAAAACCGATAATGTCAATTGTGACATCACTGATGATGTCATAATTGATTTTAACCATCTTTTCAAAACTGTAAATTTGACGATTCTGAACTCACGGATGGCACGGACATCATCTACGACAGTAATTTTAAAACCGATTATGTCAATTGTGACATCACTGATGATGTCATAATTGATTTTGACCATCTTTTCAAAACTGTAAAATTGACGCTTCTGAACTCACGGATGGCACGGACATCATCTACGACAGTAATTTTAAAACCGATAATGTCAATTGTGACATCACTGATGATGTCATAATTGATTTTAACCATCTTTTCAAAACTGTAAATTTGACGATTCTGAACTCACGGATGGCACGGACATCATCTACGACAGTAATTTTAAAACCGATTATGTCAATTGTGACATCACTGATGATGTCATAATTGATTTTGACAATCTTTTCAAAACTGTAAAATTGACGCTTCTGAACTCACGGATGGCACAGACATCATCTACGACAGTAATTTTAAAACCGATTTTGTCAATTGTGACATCACTGATGATGTCATAATTGATTTTGACCATCTTTTCAAAACTGTGAAATTGATGCTTCTGAACTCACGAATGGCACGGACATCATCTACGACAGTAATTTTAAAACCGATAATGTCAATTGTGACATCACTGATGATGTCATAATTGATTTTAACCATCTTTTCAAAACTGTAAAATTGACGCTTCTGAACTCACGGATGGCACGGACATCATCTACGACAGTAATTTTAAAACCGATAATGTCAATTGTGACATCACTGATGATGTCATAATTGATTTTAACCATCTTTTCAAAACTGTAAATTTGACGATTCTGAACTCACAGATGGCACGGACATCATCTACGACAGTAATTTTAAAACCGATTATGTCAATTGTGACATCACTGATGATGTCATAATTGATTTTAACCATCTTTTCAAAACTGTAAATTTGACGATTCTGAACTCACGGATGGCACGGACATCATCTACGACAGTAATTTTAAAACCGATTATGTCAATTGTGACATCACTGATGATGTCATAATTGATTTCGACATCTTTTCAAAACTGTGAAATTGATGCTTCTGAACTCACGAATGGCACAGACATCATCTACGACAGTAATTTTAAAACCGATAATGTCAATTGTGACATCACTGATGATGTCATAATTGATTTTAACCATCTTTTCAAAACTGTAAAATTGACGCTTCTGAACTCACGGATGGCACGGACATCATCTACGACAGTAATTTTAAAACCGATAATGTCAATTGTGACATCACTGATGATGTCATAATTGATTTTAACCATCTTTTCAAAACTGTAAATTTGACGATTCTGAACTCACGGATGGCACGGACATCATCTACGACAGTAATTTTAAAACCAATTATGTCAATTGTGACATTACTGATGATGTCATAATTGATTTTGACCAACTTTTCAAAACTGTAAAATTGACGCTTCTGAACTCACGGATGGCACAGACATCATCTACGACAGTAATTTTAAAACCGATTATGTCAATTGTGACATCACTGATGATGTCATAATTGATTTTGACCATCTTTTCGAAACTGTGAAATTGATGCTTCTGAACTCACGAATGGCACGGACATCATCTACGACAGTAATTTTAAAACCGATAATGTCAATTGTGACATCACTGATGATGTCATAATTGATTTTAACCATCTTTTCAAAACTGTAAAATTGACGCTTCTGAACTCACGGATGGCACGGACATCATCTACGACAGTAATTTTAAAACCGATAATGTCAATTGTGACATCACTGATGATTTCATAATTGATTTTAACCATCTTTTCAAAACTGTAAATTTGACGATTCTGAACTCACGGATGGCACAGACATCATCTAAGACAGTAATTTTTAAACAGATTATGTCAATTGTGACATCACTGATGATGTCATAATTGATTTTGACCAACTTTTCAAAACTGTAAAATTGACGCTTCTGAACTCACGGATGGCACAGACATCATCTACGACAGTAATTTTAAAACCGTTTTTGTCAATTGTGACATCACTGATGATGTCATAATTGATTTTGACCATCTTTTCAAAACTGTAAAATTGACGCTTCTGAACTCACGGATGGCACAGACATCATCTACGACAGTAATTTTAAAACCGATTTTGTCAATTGTGACATCACTGATGATGTCATAATTGATTTTGACCATCTTTTCAAAACTGTGAAATTGATGCTTCTGAACTCACGAATGGCACGGACATCATCTACGACAGTAATTTTAAAACCGATAATGTCAATTGTGACATCACTGATGATGTCATAATTGATTTTAACCATCTTTTCAAAACTGTAAAATTGACGCTTCTGAACTCACGGAGGGCACGGACTTCATCTACGACAGTAATTTTAAAACCGATTATGTCAATTGTGACATCACTGATGATGTCATAATTGATTTTGACCATTTTTTTCAAAACTGTAAAATTGACGCTTCTGAACTCACGGATGGCACAGACATCATCTAAGACAGTAATTTTTAAACACATTATGTCAATTGTGACATCACTGATGATGTCATAATTGATTTTGACCATCTTTTCAAAACTGTAAAATTGACGCTTCTGAACTCACGGAGGGCACGGACTTCATCTACGACAGTAATTTTAAAACCGATTATGTCAATTGTGACATCACTGATGATGTCATAATTGATTTTGACAATCTTTTCAAAACTGTAAAATTGACACTTCTGAACTCACGGATGGCAGAGACATCATCTACGACAGTAATTTTAAAACCGATTATGTCAATTGTGACATCACTGATGATGTCATAATTGATTTTGACCATCTTTTCAAAACTGTAAAATTGACGCATCTGAACTCACGGATGGCACAGACATCATCTACGACAGTAATTTTAAAACCGATTATGTCAATTGTGACATCACTGATGATGTCATAATTGATTTTGACCATCTTTTCAAAACTGTGAAATTGATGCTTCTGAACTCACGAATGGCACGGACATCATCTACGACAGTAATTTTAAAACCGATAATGTCAATTGTGACATCACTGATGATGTCATAATTGATTTTAACCATCTTTTCAAAACTGTAAAATTGACGCTTCTGAACTCACGGAGGGCACGGACTTCATCTACGACAGTAATTTTAAAACCGATTATGTCAATTGTGACATCACTGATGATGTCATAATTGATTTTGACCATCTTTTCAAATCTGTAAATTTGACGATTCTGAACTCACGGATGGCACAGACATCATCTACGACAGTAATTTTAAAACCGATTATGTCAATTGTGACATCACTGATGATGTCATAATTGATTTTGACCATCTTTTCAAATCTGTAAATTTGACGATTCTGAACTCACGGATGGCACGGACATCATCTACGACAGTAATTTTAAAACCGATTATGGCAATTGTGACATCACTGATGATGTCATAATTGATTTCGACCATCTTTTCAAAACTGTAAAATTGATGCTTCTGAACTCACGAATGGCACGGACATCATATATGACAGTAATTTTAAAACCGATAATGTCAATTGTGACATCACTGATGATGTCATAATTGATTTTAACCATCTTTTCAAAACTGTAAAATTGACGCTTCTGAACTCACGGATGGCACGGACATCATCTACGACAGTAATTTTAAAACCGATTATGTCAATTGTGACATCACTGATGATGTCATAATTGATTTTGACCATCTTTTCAAAACTGTAAAATTGACGCTTCTGAACTCACGGATGGCACAGACATCATCTACGACAGTAATTTTAAAACCGATTATGTCAATTGTGACATCACTGATGATGTAATAATTGATTTCGACATCTTTTCAAAACTGTGAAATTGATGCTTCTGAACTCACGAATGGCACAGACATCATCTACGACAGTAATTTTAAAACCGATAATGTCAATTGTGACATCACTGATGATGTCATAATTGATTTTAACCATCTTTTCAAAACTGTAAAATTGACGCTTCTGAACTCACGGATGGCACGGACAGCATCTACGACAGTAATTTTAAAACCGATTATGTCAATTGTGACATCACTGATGATGTCATAATTGATTTTGACCATCTTTTCAAAACTGTAAAATTTACGCTTCTGAACTCACGGATGGCACAGACATCATCTACGACAGTCATTTTAAAACCGATTATGTCAATTGTGACATCACAGATGATGTAATAATTGATTTCGACATCTTTTCAAAACTGTGAAATTGATGCTTCTGAACTCACGGATGGCACAGACATCATCTACGACAGTAATTTTAAAACCGAGAATGTCAATTGTGACATCACTGATGATGTCATAATTGATTTTAACCATCTTTTCAAAACTGTAAAATTGACGCTTCTGAACTCACGGATGGCACGGACATCATCTACGACAGTAATTTTAAAACCGATAATGTCAATTGTGACATCACTGATGATGTCATAATTGATTTTAACCATCTTTTCAAAACTGTAAATTTGACGATTCTGAACTCACGGACGGCACGGACATCATCTACGACAGTAATTTTAAAACCGATTATGTCAATTGTGACATCACTGATGATGTCATAATTGATTTTGACCAACTTTTCAAAACTGTAAAATTGACGCTTCTGAACTCACGGATGGCACAGACATCATCTACGACAGTAATTTTAAAACCGATTTTGTCAATTGTGACATCACTGATGATGTCATAATTGATTTTGACCATCTTTTCAAAACTGTAAAATTGACGCTTCTGAACTCACGGATGGCACAGACATCATCTACGACAGTAATTTTAAAACCGATTTTGTCAATTGTGACATCACTGATGATGTCATAATTGATTTTGACCATCTTTTCAAAACTGTGAAATTGATGCTTCTGAACTCACGAATGGCACGGACATCATCTACGACAGTAATTTTAAAACCGATAATGTCAATTGTGACATCACTGATGATGTCATAATTGATTTTAACCATCTTTTCAAAACTGTAAAATTGACGCTTCTGAACTCACGGATGGCACGGACATCATCTACGACAGTAATTTTAAAACCGATAATGTCAATTGTGACATCACTGATGATGTCATAATTGATTTTAACCATCTTTTCAAAACTGTAAATTTGACGATTCTGAACTCACGGATGGCACGGACATCATCTACGACAGTAATTTTAAAACCGATTATGTCAATTGTGACATCACTGATGATGTCATAATTGATTTTGACCATCTTTTCAAAACTGTAAAATTGACGCTTCTGAACTCACGGATGGCACGGACATCATCTACGACAGTAATTTTAAAACCGATAATGTCAATTGTGACATCACTGATGATGTCATAATTGATTTTAACCATCTTTTCAAAACTGTAAATTTGACGATTCTGAACTCACGGATGGCACGGACATCATCTACGACAGTAATTTTAAAACCGATTATGTCAATTGTGACATCACTGATGATGTCATAATTGATTTTGACAATCTTTTCAAAACTGTAAAATTGACGCTTCTGAACTCACGGATGGCACAGACATCATCTACGACAGTAATTTTAAAACCGATTTTGTCAATTGTGACATCACTGATGATGTCATAATTGATTTTGACCATCTTTTCAAAACTGTGAAATTGATGCTTCTGAACTCACGAATGGCACGGACATCATCTACGACAGTAATTTTAAAACCGATAATGTCAATTGTGACATCACTGATGATGTCATAATTGATTTTAACCATCTTTTCAAAACTGTAAAATTGACGCTTCTGAACTCACGGATGGCACGGACATCATCTACGACAGTAATTTTAAAACCGATAATGTCAATTGTGACATCACTGATGATGTCATAATTGATTTTAACCATCTTTTCAAAACAGTAAATTTGACGATTCTGAACTCACGGATGGCGCGGACATCATCTACGACAGTAGTTTTAAAACCGATTATGTCAATTGTGACATCACTGATGATGTCATAATTGATTTTGACCATCTTTTCAAAACTGTAAAATTGACGCTTCTGAACTCACGGATGGCACGGACATCATCTACGACAGTAATTTTAAAACCGATAATGTCAATTGTGACATCACTGATGATGTCATAATTGATTTTAACCATCTTTTCAAAACTGTAAATTTGACGATTCTGAACTCACGGATGGCACGGACATCATCTACGACAGTAATTTTAAAACCGATTATGTCAATTGTGACATCACTGATGATGTCATAATTGATTTTAACCATCTTTTCAAAACTGTAAAATTGACGCTTCTGAACTCACGGATGGCACGGACAGCATCTACGACAGTAATTTTAAAACCGATTATGTCAATTGTGACATCACTGATGATGTCATAATTGATTTTGACCATCTTTTCAAAACTGTAAAATTGACGCTTCTGAACTCACGGATGTCACAGACATCATCTACGACAGTAATTTTAAAACCGATTATGTCAATTGTGACATCACAGATGATGTAATAATTGATTTCGACATCTTTTCAAAACTGTGAAATTGATGCTTCTGAACTCACGGATGGCACAGACATCATCTACGACAGTAATTTTAAAACCGAGAATGTCAATTGTGACATCACTGATGATGTCATAATTGATTTTAACCATCTTTTCAAAACTGTAAAATTGACGCTTCTGAACTCACGGATGGCACGAACATCATCTACGACAGTAATTTTAAAACCGATAATGTCAATTGTGACATCACTGATGATGTCATAATTGATTTTAACCATCTTTTCAAAACTGTAGATTTGACGATTCTGAACTCACGGACGGCACGGACATCATCTACGACAGTAATTTTAAAACCGATTATGTCAATTGTGACATCACTGATGATGTCATAATTGATTTTGACCAACTTTTCAAAACTGTAAAATTGACGCTTCTGAACTCACGGATGGCACAGACATCATCTACGACAGTAATTTTAAAACCGATTTTGTCAATTGTGACATCACTGATGATGTCATAATTGATTTTGACCATCTTTTCAAAACTGTAAAATTGACGCTTCTGAACTCACGGATGGCACAGACATCATCTACGACAGTAATTTTAAAACCGATTTTGTCAATTGTGACATCACTGATGATGTCATAATTGATTTTGACCATCTTTTCAAAACTGTGAAATTGATGCTTCTGAACTCACGAATGGCACGGACATCATCTACGACAGTAATTTTAAAACCGATAATGTCAATTGTCACATCACTGATGATGTCATAATTGATTTTGACCATTTTTTCAAAACTGTAAAATTGACGCTTCTGAACTCACGGATGGCACAGACATCATCTAAGACAGTAATTTTTAAACAGATTATGTCAATTGTGACATCACTGATGATGTCATAATTGATTTTGACCATCTTTTCAAAACTGTAAAATTGACGCTTCTGAACTCACGGATGGCACAGAATCAACTACGACAGTAATTTTAAAACCGATAATGTCAATTGTGACATCACTGATGATGTCATAATTGATTTTGACCATCTTTTCAAAACTGTAAAATTGACGCTTCTGAACTCACGGAGGGCACGGACTTCATCTACGACAGTAATTTTAAAACCGATTATGTCAATTGTGACATCACTGATGATGTCATAATTGATTTTGACAATCTTTTCAAAACTGTAAAATTGACACTTCTGAACTCACGGATGGCAGAGACATCATCTACGACAGTAATTTTAAAACCGATTATGTCAATTGTGACATCACTGATGATGTCATAATTGATTTTGACCATCTTTTCAAAACTGTAAAATTGACGCTTCTGAACTCACGGATGGCACAGACATCATCTACGACAGTAATTTTAAAACCGATTATGTCAATTGTGACATCACTGATGATGTCATAATTGATTTTGACCATCTTTTCAAAACTGTGAAATTGATGCTTCTGAACTCACGAATGGCACGGACATCATCTACGACAGTAATTTTAAAACCGATAATGTCAATTGTGACATCACTGATGATGTCATAATTGATTTTAACCATCTTTTCAAAACTGTAAAATTGACGCTTCTGAACTCACGGATGGCACGGACATAATCTACGACAGTAATTTTAAAACCGATAATGTCAATTGTGACATCACTGATGATGTCATAATTGATTTTAACCATCTTTTTAAAACTGTAAATTTGACGATTCTGAACTCACGGATGGCACGGACATCATCTACGACAGTAATTTTAAAACCGATTATGTCAATTGTGACATCACTGATGATGTCATAATTGATTTTGACCATCTTTTCAAAACTGTAAAATTGACGCTTCTGAACTCACGGATGGCACGGACATCATCTTCGACAGTAATTTTAAAACCGATAATGTCAATTGTGACATCACTGATGATGTCATAATTGATTTTAACCATCTTTTCAAAACTGTAAATTTGACGATTCTGAACTCACGGATGGCACGGACATCATCTACGACAGTAATTTTAAAACCGATTATGTCAATTGTGACATCACTGATGATGTCATAATTGATTTTGACCATCTTTTCAAAACTGTAAAATTGACGCTTCTGAACTCACTGATGGCACGGACTTCATCTACGACAGTAATTTTAAAACCGATTATGTCAATTGTGACATCACTGATGATGTCATAATTGATTTCGACATCTTTTCAAAACTGTGAAATTGATGCTTCTGAACTCACGAATGGCACAGACATCATCTACGACAGTAATTTTAAAACCGATAATGTCAATTGTGACATCACTGATGATGTCATAATTGATTTTAACCATCTTTTCAAAACTGTAAAATTGAGGCTTCTGAACTCACGGATGGCACGGACATCATCTACGACAGTAATTTTAAAACCGATAATGTCAATTGTGACATCACTGATGATATCATAATTGATTTTAACCATCTTTTCAAAACTGTAAATTTGACGATTCTGAACTCACGGATGGCACGGACATCATCTACGACAGTAATTTTAAAACCGATTATGTCAATTGTGACATCACTGATGATGTCATAATTGATTTTGACCAACTTTTCAAAACTGTAAAATTGACGCTTCTGAACTCTCGGATGGCACAGACATCATCTACGACAGTAATTTTAAAACCGATTATGTCAATTGTGACATCACTGATGATGTCATAATTGATTTTGACCATCTTTTCAAAACTGTGAAATTGATGCTTCTGAACTCACGAATGGCACGGACATCATCTACGACAGTAATTTTAAAACCGATAATGTCAATTGTGACATCACTGATGATGTCATAATTGATTTTAACCATCTTTTCAAAACTGTAAAATTGACGCTTCTGAACTCACGGATGGCACAGACATCATCTACGACAGTAATTTTAAAACCGATTTTGTCAATTGTGACATCACTGATGATGTCATAATTGATTTTGACCATCTTTTCAAAACTGTAAAATTGACGCTTCTGAACTCACGGATGGCACAGACATCATCTACGACAGTAATTTTAAAACCGATTTTGTCAATTGTGACATCACTGATGATGTCATAATTGATTTTGACCATCTTTTCAAAACTGTGAAATTGATGCTTCTGAACTCACGAATGGCACGGACATCATCTACGACAGTAATTTTAAAACCGATAATGTCAATTGTGACATCACTGATGATGTCATAATTGATTTTAACCATCTTTTCAAAACTGTAAAATTGACGCTTCTGAACTCACGGATGGCACGGACATCATCTACGACAGTAATTTTAAAACCGATAATGTCAATTGTGACATCACTGATGATGTCATAATTGATTTTAACCATCTTTTCAAAACTGTAAATTTGACGATTCTGAACTCACGGATGGCACGGACATCATCTACGACAGTAATTTTAAAACCGATTATGTCAATTGTGACATCACTGATGATGTCATAATTGATTTTGACCATCTTTTCAAAACTGTAAAATTGACGCTTCTGAACTCACGGATGGCACGGACATCATCTACGACAGTAATTTTAAAACCGATAATGTCAATTGTGACATCACTGATGATGTCATAATTGATTTTAACCATCTTTTCAAAACTGTAAATTTGACGATTCTGAACTCACGGATGGCACGGACATCATCTACGACAGTAATTTTAAAACCGATTATGTCAATTGTGACATCACTGATGATGTCATAATTGATTTTGACAATCTTTTCAAAACTGTAAAATTGACGCTTCTGAACTCACGGATGGCACAGACATCATCTACGACAGTAATTTTAAAACCGATTTTGTCAATTGTGACATCACTGATGATGTCATAATTGATTTTGACCATCTTTTCAAAACTGTGAAATTGATGCTTCTGAACTCACGAATGGCACGGACATCATCTACGACAGTAATTTTAAAACCGATAATGTCAATTGTGACATCACTGATGATGTCATAATTGATTTTAACCATCTTTTCAAAACTGTAAAATTGACGCTTCTGAACTCACGGATGGCACGGACATCATCTACGACAGTAATTTTAAAACCGATAATGTCAATTGTGACATCACTGATGATGTCATAATTGATTTTAACCATCTTTTCAAAACAGTAAATTTGACGATTCTGAACTCACGGATGGCGCGGACATCATCTACGACAGTAGTTTTAAAACCGATTATGTCAATTGTGACATCACTGATGATGTCATAATTGATTTTGACCATCTTTTCAAAACTGTAAAATTGACGCTTCTGAACTCACGGATGGCACGGACATCATCTACGACAGTAATTTTAAAACCGATAATGTCAATTGTGACATCACTGATGATGTCATAATTGATTTTAACCATCTTTTCAAAACTGTAAATTTGACGATTCTGAACTCACGGATGGCACGGACATCATCTACGACAGTAATTTTAAAACCGATTATGTCAATTGTGACATCACTGATGATGTCATAATTGATTTTAACCATCTTTTCAAAACTGTAAAATTGACGCTTCTGAACTCACGGATGGCACGGACAGCATCTACGACAGTAATTTTAAAACCGATTATGTCAATTGTGACATCACTGATGATGTCATAATTGATTTTGACCATCTTTTCAAAACTGTAAAATTGACGCTTCTGAACTCACGGATGTCACAGACATCATCTACGACAGTAATTTTAAAACCGATTATGTCAATTGTGACATCACAGATGATGTAATAATTGATTTCGACATCTTTTCAAAACTGTGAAGTTGATGCTTCTGAACTCACGGATGGCACAGACATCATCTACGACAGTAATTTTAAAACCGAGAATGTCAATTGTGACATCACTGATGATGTCATAATTGATTTTAACCATCTTTTCAAAACTGTAAAATTGACGCTTCTGAACTCACGGATGGCACGGACATCATCTACGACAGTAATTTTAAAACCGATAATGTCAATTGTGACATCACTGATGATGTCATAATTGATTTTAACCATCTTTTCAAAACTGTAGATTTGACGATTCTGAACTCACGGACGGCACGGACATCATCTACGACAGTAATTTTAAAACCGATTATGTCAATTGTGACATCACTGATGATGTCATAATTGATTTTGACCAACTTTTCAAAACTGTAAAATTGACGCTTCTGAACTCACGGATGGCACAGACATCATCTACGACATTAATTTTAAAACCGATTTTGTCAATTGTGACATCACTGATGATGTCATAATTGATTTTGACCATCTTTTCAAAACTGTAAAATTGACGCTTCTGAACTCACGGATGGCACAGACATCATCTACGACAGTAATTTTAAAACCGATTTTGTCAATTGTGACATCACTGATGATGTCATAATTGATTTTGACCATCTTTTCAAAACTGTGAAATTGATGCTTCTGAACTCACGAATGGCACGGACATCATCTACGACAGTAATTTTAAAACCGATAATGTCAATTGTCACATCACTGATGATGTCATAATTGATTTTGACCATTTTTTCAAAACTGTAAAATTGACGCTTCTGAACTCACGGATGGCACAGACATCATCTAAGACAGTAATTTTTAAACAGATTATGTCAATTGTGACATCACTGATGATGTCATAATTGATTTTGACCATCTTTTCAAAACTGTAAAATTGACGCTTCTGAACTCACGGATGGCACAGAATCATCTACGACAGTAATTTTAAAACCGATAATGTCAATTGTGACATCACTGATGATGTCATAATTGATTTTGACCATCTTTTCAAAACTGTAAAATTGACGCTTCTGAACTCACGGAGGGCACGGACTTCATCTACGACAGTAATTTTAAAACCGATTATGTCAATTGTGACATCACTGATGATGTCATAATTGATTTTGACAATCTTTTCAAAACTGTAAAATTGACACTTCTGAACTCACGGATGGCAGAGACATCATCTACGACAGTAATTTTAAAACCGATTATGTCAATTGTGACATCACTGATGATGTCATAATTGATTTTGACCATCTTTTCAAAACTGTAAAATTGACGCTTCTGAACTCACGGATGGCACAGACATCATCTACGACAGTAATTTTAAAACCGATTATGTCAATTGTGACATCACTGATGATGTCATAATTGATTTTGACCATCTTTTCAAAACTGTGAAATTGATGCTTCTGAACTCACGAATGGCACGGACATCATCTACGACAGTAATTTTAAAACCGATAATGTCAATTGTGACATCACTGATGATGTCATAATTGATTTTAACCATCTTTTCAAAACTGTAAAATTGACGCTTCTGAACTCACGGATGGCACGGACATAATCTACGACAGTAATTTTAAAACCGATAATGTCAATTGTGACATCACTGATGATGTCATAATTGATTTTAACCATCTTTTTAAAACTGTAAATTTGACGATTCTGAACTCACGGATGGCACGGACATCATCTACGACAGTAATTTTAAAACCGATTATGTCAATTGTGACATCACTGATGATGTCATAATTGATTTTGACCATCTTTTCAAAACTGTAAAATTGACGCTTCTGAACTCACGGATGGCACGGACATCATCTACGACAGTAATTTTAAAACCGATAATGTCAATTGTGACATCACTGATGATGTCATAATTGATTTTAACCATCTTTTCAAAACTGTAAATTTGACGATTCTGAACTCACGGATGGCACGGACATCATCTACGACAGTAATTTTAAAACCGATTATGTCAATTGTGACATCACTGATGATGTCATAATTGATTTTGACCATCTTTTCAAAACTGTAAAATTGACGCTTCTGAACTCACTGATGGCACGGACTTCATCTACGACAGTAATTTTAAAACCGATTATGTCAATTGTGACATCACTGATGATGTCATAATTGATTTCGACATCTTTTCAAAACTGTGAAATTGATGCTTCTGAACTCACGAATGGCACAGACATCATCTACGACAGTAATTTTAAAACCGATAATGTCAATTGTGACATCACTGATGATGTCATAATTGATTTTAACCATCTTTTCAAAACTGTAAAATTGACGCTTCTGAACTCACGGATGGCACGGACATCATCTACGACAGTAATTTTAAAACCGATAATGTCAATTGTGACATCACTGATGATATCATAATTGATTTTAACCATCTTTTCAAAACTGTAAATTTGACGATTCTGAACTCACGGATGGCACGGACATCATCTACGACAGTAATTTTAAAACCGATTATGTCAATTGTGACATCACTGATGATGTCATAATTGATTTTGACCAACTTTTCAAAACTGTAAAATTGACGCTTCTGAACTCTCGGATGGCACAGACATCATCTACGACAGTAATTTTAAAACCGATTATGTCAATTGTGACATCACTGATGATGTCATAATTGATTTTGACCATCTTTTCAAAACTGTGAAATTGATGCTTCTGAACTCACGAATGGCACGGACATCATCTACGACAGTAATTTTAAAACCGATAATGTCAATTGTGACATCACTGATGATGTCATAATTGATTTTAACCATCTTTTCAAAACTGTAAAATTGACGCTTCTGAACTCACGGATGGCACGGACATCATCTACGACAGTAATTTTAAAACCGATAATGTCAATTGTGACATCACTGATGATGTCATAATTTATTTTAACCTCTTTTCAAAACTGTAAATTTGACGATTCTGAACTCACGGATGGCACGGACATCATCTACGACAGTAATTTTAAAACCGATTATGTCAATTGTGACATCACTGATGATGTCATAATTGATTTTGACCATCTTTTCAAAACTGTGAAATTGATGCTTCTGAACTCACGAATGGCACAGACATCATCTACGACAGTAATTTTAAAACCGATAATGTCAATTGTGACATCACTGATGATGTCATAATTGATTTTAACCATCTTTTCAAAACTGTAAAATTGACGCTTCTGAACTCACGGATGGCACGGACATCATCTACGACAGTAATTTTAAAACCGATAATGTCAATTGTGACATCACTGATGATGTCATAATTGATTTTAACCATCTTTTCAAAACTGTAAATTTGACGATTCTGAACTCACGGATGGCACGGACATCATCTACGACAGTAATTTTAAAACCAATTATGTCAATTGTGACATTACTGATGATGTCATAATTGATTTTGACCAACTTTTCAAAACTGTAAAATTGACGCTTCTGAACTCACGGATGGCACAGACATCATCTACGACAGTAATTTTAAAACCGATTATGTCAATTGTGACATCACTGATGATGTCATAATTGATTTTGACCATCTTTTCGAAACTGTGAAATTGATGCTTCTGAACTCACGAATGGCACGGACATCATCTACGACAGTAATTTTAAAACCGATAATGTCAATTGTGACATCACTGATGATGTCATAATTGATTTTAACCATCTTTTCAAAACTGTAAAATTGACGCTTCTGAACTCACGGATGGCACGGACATCATCTACGACAGTAATTTTAAAACCGATAATGTCAATTGTGACATCACTGATGATTTCATAATTGATTTTAACCATCTTTTCAAAACTGTAAATTTGACGATTCTGAACTCACGGATGGCACAGACATCATCTAAGACAGTAATTTTTAAACAGATTATGTCAATTGTGACATCACTGATGATGTCATAATTGATTTTGACCAACTTTTCAAAACTGTAAAATTGACGCTTCTGAACTCACGGATGGCACAGACATCATCTACGACAGTAATTTTAAAACCGATTTTGTCAATTGTGACATCACTGATGATGTCATAATTGATTTTGACCATCTTTTCAAAACTGTAAAATTGACGCTTCTGAACTCACGGATGGCACAGACATCATCTACGACAGTAATTTTAAAACCGATTTTGTCAATTGTGTTATCACTGATGATGTCATAATTGATTTTGACCATCTTTTCAAAACTGTGAAATTGATGCTTCTGAACTCACGAATGGCACGGACATCATCTACGACAGTAATTTTAAAACCGATAATGTCAATTGTGACATCACTGATGATGTCATAATTGATTTTAACCATCTTTTCAAAACTGTAAAATTGACGCTTCTGAACTCACGGAGGGCACGGACTTCATCTACGACAGTAATTTTAAAACCGATTATGTCAATTGTGACATCACTGATGATGTCATAATTGATTTTGACCATTTTTTCAAAACTGTAAAATTGACGCTTCTGAACTCACGGATGGCACAGACATCATCTAAGACAGTAATTTTTAAACAGATTATGTCAATTGTGACATCACTGATGATGTCATAATTGATTTTGACCATCTTTTCAAAACTGTAAAATTGACGCTTCTGAACTCACGGATGGCACAGAATCATCTACGACAGTAATTTTAAAACCGATAATGTCAATTGTGACATCACTGATGATGTCATAATTGATTTTGACCATCTTTTCAAAACTGTAAAATTGACGCTTCTGAACTCACGGAGGGCACGGACTTCATCTACGACAGTAATTTTAAAACCGATTATGTCAATTGTGACATCACTGATGATGTCATAATTGATTTTGACAATCTTTTCAAAACTGTAAAATTGACACTTCTGAACTCACGGATGGCAGAGACATCATCTACGACAGTAATTTTAAAACCGATTATGTCAATTGTGACATCACTGATGATGTCATAATTGATTTTGACCATCTTTTCAAAACTGTAAAATTGACGCTTCTGAACTCACGGATGGCACAGACATCATCTACGACAGTAATTTTAAAACCGATTATGTCAATTGTGACATCACTGATGATGTCATAATTGATTTTGACCATCTTTTCAAAACTGTGAAATTGATGCTTCTGAACTCACGAATGGCACGGACATCATCTACGACAGTAATTTTAAAACCGATAATGTCAATTGTGACATCACTGATGATGTCATAATTGATTTTAACCATCTTTTCAAAACTGTAAAATTGACGCTTCTGAACTCACGGAGGGCACGGACTTCATCTACGACAGTAATTTTAAAACCGATTATGTCAATTGTGACATCACTGATGATGTCATAATTGATTTTGACCATCTTTTCAAATCTGTAAATTTGACGATTCTGAACTCACGGATGGCACAGACATCATCTACGACAGTAATTTTAAAACCGATTATGTCAATTGTGACATCACTGATGATGTCATAATTGATTTTGACCATCTTTTCAAATCTGTAAATTTGACGATTCTGAACTCACGGATGGCACGGACATCATCTACGACAGTAATTTTAAAACCGATTATGGCAATTGTGACATCACTGATGATGTCATAATTGATTTCGACCATCTTTTCAAAACTGTAAAATTGATGCTTCTGAACTCACGAATGGCACGGACATCATATATGACAGTAATTTTAAAACCGATAATGTCAATTGTGACATCACTGATGATGTCATAATTGATTTTAACCATCTTTTCAAAACTGTAAAATTGACGCTTCTGAACTCACGGATGGCACGGACATCATCTACGACAGTAATTTTAAAACCGATTATGTCAATTGTGACATCACTGATGATGTCATAATTGATTTTGACCATCTTTTCAAAACTGTAAAATTGACGCTTCTGAACTCACGGATGGCACAGACATCATCTACGACAGTAATTTTAAAACCGATTATGTCAATTGTGACATCACTGATGATGTCATAATTGATTTTGACCATCTTTTCAAAACTGTAAAATTGACGCTTCTGAACTCACGGAGGGCACGGACTTCATCTACGACAGTAATTTTAAAACCGATTATGTCAATTGTGACATCACTGATGATGTCATAATTGATTTTGACAATCTTTTCAAAACTGTAAAATTGACACTTCTGAACTCACGGATGGCAGAGACATCATCTACGACAGTAATTTGAAAACCGATTATGTCAATTGTGACATCACTGATGATGTCATAATTGATTTTGACCATCTTTTCAAAACTGTAAAATTGACGCTTCTGAACTCACGGATGGCACAGACATCATCTACGACAGTAATTTTAAAACCGATTATGTCAATTGTGACATCACTGATGATGTCATAATTGATTTTGACCATCTTTTCAAAACTGTGAAATTGATGCTTCTGAACTCACGAATGGCACGGACATCATCTACGACAGTAATTTTAAAACCGATAATGTCAATTGTGACATCACTGATGATGTCATAATTGATTTTAACCATCTTTTCAAAACTGTAAAATTGACGCTTCTGAACTCACGGAGGGCACGGACTTCATCTACGACAGTAATTTTAAAACCGATTATGTCAATTGTGACATCACTGATGATGTCATAATTGATTTTGACCATCTTTTCAAATCTGTAAATTTGACGATTCTGAACTCACGGATGGCACAGACATCATCTACGACAGTAATTTTAAAACCGATTATGTCAATTGTGACATCACTGATGATGTCATAATTGATTTTGACCATCTTTTCAAATCTGTATATTTGACGATTCTGAACTCACGGATGGCACGGACATCATCTACGACAGTAATTTTAAAACCGATTATGGCAATTGTGACATCACTGATGATGTCATAATTGATTTCGACCATCTTTTCAAAACTGTAAAATTGATGCTTCTGAACTCACGAATGGCACGGACATCATATATGACAGTAATTTTAAAACCGATAATGTCAATTGTGACATCACTGATGATGTCATAATTGATTTTAACCATCTTTTCAAAACTGTAAAATTGACGCTTCTGAACTCACGGATGGCACGGACATCATCTACGACAGTAATTTTAAAACCGATTATGTCAATTGTGACATCACTGATGATGTCATAATTGATTTTGACCATCTTTTCAAAACTGTAAAATTGACGCTTCTGAACTCACGGATGGCACAGACATCATCTACGACAGTAATTTTAAAACCGATTATGTCAATTGTGACATCACTGATGATGTAATAATTGATTTCGACATCTTTTCAAAACTGTGAAATTGATGCTTCTGAACTCACGAATGGCACAGACATCATCTACGACAGTAATTTTAAAACCGATAATGTCAATTGTGACATCACTGATGATGTCATAATTGATTTTAACCATCTTTTCAAAACTGTAAAATTGACGCTTCTGAACTCACGGATGGCACGGACAGCATCTACGACAGTAATTTTAAAACCGATTATGTCAATTGTGACATCACTGATGATGTCATAATTGATTTTGACCATCTTTTCAAAACTGTAAAATTGACGCTTCTGAACTCACGGATGGCACAGACATCATCTACGACAGTCATTTTAAAACCGATTATGTCAATTGTGACATCACAGATGATGTAATAATTGATTTCGACATCTTTTCAAAACTGTGAAATTGATGCTTCTGAACTCACGGATGGCACAGACATCATCTACGACAGTAATTTCAAAACCGAGAATGTCAATTGTGACATCACTGATGATGTCATAATTGATTTTAACCATCTTTTCAAAACTGTAAAATTGACGCTTCTGAACTCACGGATGGCACGGACATCATCTACGACAGTAATTTTAAAACCGATAATGTCAATTGTGACATCACTGATGATGTCATAATTGATTTTAACCATCTTTTCAAAACTGTAAATTTGACGATTCTGAACTCACGGACGGCACGGACATCATCTACGACAGTAATTTTAAAACCGATTATGTCAATTGTGACATCACTGATGATGTCATAATTGATTTTGACCAACTTTTCAAAACTGTAAAATTGACGCTTCTGAACTCACGGATGGCACAGACATCATCTACGACAGTAATTTTAAAACCGATTTTGTCAATTGTGACATCACTGATGATGTCATAATTGATTTTGACCATCTTTTCAAAACTGTAAAATTGACGCTTCTGAACTCACGGATGGCACAGACATCATCTACGACAGTAATTTTAAAACCGATTTTGTCAATTGTGACATCACTGATGATGTCATAATTGATTTTGACCATCTTTTCAAAACTGTAAAATTGACGCTTCTGAACTCACGGATGGCACGGACATCATCTACGACAGTAATTTTAAAACCGATAATGTCAATTGTGACATCACTGATGATGTCATAATTGATTTTAACCATCTTTTCAAAACTGTAAATTTGACGATTCTGAACTCACGGATGGCACGGACATCATCTACGACAGTAATTTTAAAACCGATTATGTCAATTGTGACATCACTGATGATGTCATAATTGATTTTGACAATCTTTTCAAAACTGTAAAATTGACGCTTCTGAACTCACGGATGGCACAGACATCATCTACGACAGTAATTTTAAAACCGATTTTGTCAATTGTGACATCACTGATGATGTCATAATTGATTTTAACCATCTTTTCAAAACTGTAAATTTGACGATTCTGAACTCACGGATGGCACGGACATCATCTACGACAGTAATTTTAAAACCGATTATGTCAATTGTGACATCACTGATGATGTCATAATTGATTTTGACCATCTTTTCAAAACTGTAAAATTGACGCTTCTGAACTCACGGATGGCACGGACATCATCTACGACAGTAATTTTAAAACCGATAATGTCAATTGTGACATCACTGATGATGTCATAATTGATTTTAACCATCTTTTCAAAACTGTAAATTTGACGATTCTGAACTCACGGATGGCACGGACATCATCTACGACAGTAATTTTAAAACCGATTATGTCAATTGTGACATCACTGATGATGTCATAATTGATTTTGACAATCTTTTCAAAACTGTAAAATTGACGCTTCTGAACTCACGGATGGCACAGACATCATCTACGACAGTAATTTTAAAACCGATTTTGTCAATTGTGACATCACTGATGATGTCATAATTGATTTTGACCATCTTTTCAAAACTGTGAATTTGATGCTTCTGAACTCATGAATGGCACGGACATCATCTACGACAGTAATTTTAAAACCGATAATGTCAATTGTGACATCACTGATGATGTCATAATTGATTTTAACCATCTTTTCAAAACTGTAAAATTGACGCTTCTGAACTCACGGATGGCACGGACATCATCTACGACAGTAATTTTAAAACCGATAATGTCAATTGTGACATCACTGATGATGTCATAATTGATTTTAACCATCTTTTCAAAACAGTAAATTTGACGATTCTGAACTCACGGATGGCGCGGACATCATCTACGACAGTAATTTTAAAACCGATTATGTCAATTGTGACATCACTGATGATGTCATAATTGATTTTGACCATCTTTTCAAAACTGTAAAATTGACGCTTCTGAACTCACGGATGGCACGGACATCATCTACGACAGTAATTTTAAAACCGATAATGTCAATTGTGACATCACTGATGATGTCATAATTGATTTTAACCATCTTTTCAAAACTGTAAATTTGACGATTCTGAACTCACGGATGGCACGGACATCATCTACGACAGTAATTTTAAAACCGATTATGGCAATTGTGACATCACTGATGATGTCATAATTGATTTCGACCATCTTTTCAAAACTGTAAAATTGACGCTTCTGAACTCACGGATGGCACGGACAGCATCTACGACAGTAATTTTAAAACCGATTATGTCAATTGTGACATCACTGATGATGTCATAATTGATTTTGACCATCTTTTCAAAACTGTAAAATTGACGCTTCTGAACTCACGGATGTCACAGACATCATCTACGACAGTAATTTTAAAACCGATTATGTCAATTGTGACATCACAGATGATGTAATAATTGATTTCGACATCTTTTCAAAACTGTGAAATTGATGCTTCTGAACTCACGGATGGCACAGACATCATCTACGACAGTAATTTTAAAACCGAGAATGTCAATTGTGACATCACTGATGATGTCATAATTGATTTTAACCATCTTTTCAAAACTGTAAAATTGACGCTTCTGAACTCACGGATGGCACGGACATCATCTACGACAGTAATTTTAAAACCGATAATGTCAATTGTGACATCACTGATGATGTCATAATTGATTTTAACCATCTTTTCAAAACTGTAAATTTGACGATTCTGAACTCACGGACGGCACGGACATCATCTACGACAGTAATTTTAAAACCGATTATGTCAATTCTGACATCACTGATGATGTCATAATTGATTTTGACCAACTTTTCAAAACTGTAAAATTGACGCTTCTGAACTCACGGATGGCACAGACATCATCTACGACAGTAATTTTAAAACCGATTTTGTCAATTGTGACATCACTGATGATGTCATAATTGATTTTGACCATCTTTTCAAAACTGTAAAATTGACGCTTCTGAACTCACGGATGGCACAGACATCATCTACGACAGTAATTTTAAAACCGATAATGTCAATTGTGACATCACTGATGATGTCATAATTGATTTTAACCATCTTTTCAAAACTGTAAATTTGACGATTCTGAACTCACGGATGGCACGGACATCATCTACGACAGTAATTTTAAAACCGATTATGTCAATTGTGACATCACTGATGATGTCATAATTGATTTTGACAATCTTTTCAAAACTGTAAAATTGACGCTTCTGAACTCACGGATGGCACAGACATCATCTACGACAGTAATTTTAAAACCGATTTTGTCAATTGTGACATCACTGATGATGTCATAATTGATTTTAACCATCTTTTCAAAACTGTAAATTTGACGATTCTGAACTCACGGATGGCACGGACATCATCTACGACAGTAATTTTAAAACCGATTATGTCAATTGTGACATCACTGATGATGTCATAATTGATTTTGACCATCTTTTCAAAACTGTAAAATTGACGCTTCTGAACTCACGGATGGCACGGACATCATCTACGACAGTAATTTTAAAACCGATAATGTCAATTGTGACATCACTGATGATGTCATAATTGATTTTAACCATCTTTTCAAAACTGTAAATTTGACGATTCTGAACTCACGGATGGCACGGACATCATCTACGACAGTAATTTTAAAACCGATTATGTCAATTGTGACATCACTGATGATGTCATAATTGATTTTGACAATCTTTTCAAAACTGTAAAATTGACGCTTCTGAACTCACGGATGGCACAGACATCATCTACGACAGTAATTTTAAAACCGATTTTGTCAATTGTGACATCACTGATGATGTCATAATTGATTTTGACCATCTTTTCAAAACTGTGAATTTGATGCTTCTGAACTCATGAATGGCACGGACATCATCTACGACAGTAATTTTAAAACCGATAATGTCAATTGTGACATCACTGATGATGTCATAATTGATTTTAACCATCTTTTCAAAACTGTAAAATTGACGCTTCTGAACTCACGGATGGCACGGACATCATCTACGACAGTAATTTTAAAACCGATAATGTCAATTGTGACATCACTGATGATGTCATAATTGATTTTAACCATCTTTTCAAAACAGTAAATTTGACGATTCTGAACTCACGGATGGCGCGGACATCATCTACGACAGTAATTTTAAAACCGATTATGTCAATTGTGACATCACTGATGATGTCATAATTGATTTTGACCATCTTTTCAAAACTGTAAAATTGACGCTTCTGAACTCACGGATGGCACGGACATCATCTACGACAGTAATTTTAAAACCGATAATGTCAATTGTGACATCACTGATGATGTCATAATTGATTTTAACCATCTTTTCAAAACTGTAAATTTGACGATTCTGAACTCACGGATGGCACGGACATCATCTACGACAGTAATTTTAAAACCGATTATGTCAATTGTGATATCACTGATGATGTCATAATTGATTTTAACCATCTTTTCAAAACTGTAAAATTGACGCTTCTGAACTCACGGATGGCACGGACAGCATCTACGACAGTAATTTTAAAACCGATTATGTCAATTGTGACATCACTGATGATGTCATAATTGATTTTGACCATCTTTTCAAAACTGTAAAATTGACGCTTCTGAACTCACGGATGTCACAGACATCATCTACGACAGTAATTTTAAAACCGATTATGTCAATTGTGACATCACAGATGATGTAATAATTGATTTCGACATCTTTTCAAAACTGTGAAATTGATGCTTCTGAACTCACGGATGGCACAGACATCATCTACGACAGTAATTTTAAAACCGAGAATGTCAATTGTGACATCACTGATGATGTCATAATTGATTTTAACCATCTTTTCAAAACTGTAAAATTGACGCTTCTGAACTCACGGATGGCACGGACATCATCTACGACAGTAATTTTAAAACCGATAATGTCAATTGTGACATCACTGATGATGTCATAATTGATTTTAACCATCTTTTCAAAACTGTAAATTTGACGATTCTGAACTCACGGACGGCACGGACATCATCTACGACAGTAATTTTAAAACCGATTATGTCAATTCTGACATCACTGATGATGTCATAATTGATTTTGACCAACTTTTCAAAACTGTAAAATTGACGCTTCTGAACTCACGGATGGCACAGACATCATCTACGACAGTAATTTTAAAACCGATTTTGTCAATTGTGACATCACTGATGATGTCATAATTGATTTTGACCATCTTTTCAAAACTGTAAAATTGACGCTTCTGAACTCACGGATGGCACAGAATCATCTACGACAGTAATTTTAAAACTGATAATGTCAATTGTGACATCACTGATGATGTCATAATTGATTTTGACCATCTTTTCAAAACTGTAAAATTGACGCTTCTGAACTCACGGAGGGCACGGACTTCATCTACGACAGTAATTTTTAAACCGATTATGTCAATTGTGACATCACTGATGATGTCATAATTGATTTTGACAATCTTTTCAAAACTGTAAAATTGACACTTCTGAACTCACGGATGGCAGAGACATCATCTACGACAGTAATTTTAAAACCGATTATGTCAATTGTGACATCACTGATGATGTCATAATTGATTTTGACCATCTTTTCAAAACTGTAAAATTGACGCTTCTGAACTCACGGATGGCACAGACATCATCTACGACAGTAATTTTAAAACCGATTATGTCAATTGTGACATCACTGATGATGTCATAATTGATTTTGACCATCTTTTCAAAACTGTGAAATTGATGCTTCTGAACTCACGAATGGCACGGACATCATCTACGACAGTAATTTTAAAACCGATAATGTCAATTGTGACATCACTGATGATGTCATAATTGATTTTGACCCTCTTTTCAAAACTGTAAAATTGACGCTTCTGAACTCACGGATGGCACGGACATAATCTACGACAGTAATTTTAAAACCGATAATGTCAATTGTGACATCACTGATGATGTCATAATTGATTTTAACCATCTTTTTAAAACTGTAAATTTGACGATTCTGAACTCACGGATGGCACGGACATCATCTACGACAGTAATTTTAAAACCGATTATGTCAATTGTGACATCACTGATGATGTCATAATTGATTTTGACCATCTTTTCAAAACTGTAAAATTGACGCTTCTGAACTCACGGATGGCACGGACATCATCTACGACAGTAATTTTAAAACCGATAATGTCAATTGTGACATCACTGATGATGTCATAATTGATTTTAACCATCTTTTCAAAACTGTAAATTTGACGATTCTGAACTCACGGATGGCACGGACATCATCTACGACAGTAATTTTAAAACCGATTATGTCAATTGTGACATCACTGATGATGTCATAATTGATTTTGACCATCTTTTCAAAACTGTAAAATTGACGCTTCTGAACTCACTGATGGCACGGACTTCATCTACGACAGTAATTTTAAAACCGATTATGTCAATTGTGACATCACTGATGATGTCATAATTGATTTCGACATCTTTTCAAAACTGTGAAATTGATGCTTCTGAACTCACGAATGGCACAGACATCATCTACGACAGTAATTTTAAAACCGATAATGTCAATTGTGACATCACTGATGATGTCATAATTGATTTTAACCATCTTTTCAAAACTGTAAAATTGACGCTTCTGAACTCACGGATGGCACGGACATCATCTACGACAGTAATTTTAAAACCGATAATGTCAATTGTGACATCACTGATGATATTATAATTGATTTTAACCATCTTTTCAAAACTGTAAATTTGACGATTCTGAACTCACGGATGGCACGGACATCATCTACGACAGTAATTTTAAAACCGATTATGTCAATTGTGACATCACTGATGATGTCATAATTGATTTTGACCAACTTTTCAAAACTGTAAAATTGACGCTTCTGAACTCTCGGATGGCACAGACATCATCTACGACAGTAATTTTAAAACCGATTATGTCAATTGTGACATCACTGATGATGTCATAATTGATTTTGACCATCTTTTCAAAACTGTGAAATTGATGCTTCTGAACTCACGAATGGCACAGACATCATCTACGACAGTAATTTTAAAACCGATAATGTCAATTGTGACATCACTGATGATGTCATAATTGATTTTAACCATCTTTTCAAAACTGTAAAATTGACGCTTCTGAACTCACGGATGGCACGGACATCATCTACGACAGTAATTTTAAAACCGATAATGTCAATTGTGACATCACTGATGATGTCATAATTTATTTTAACCTCTTTTCAAAACTGTAAATTTGACGATTCTGAACTCACGGATGGCACGGACATCATCTACGACAGTAATTTTAAAACCGATTATGTCAATTGTGACATCACTGATGATGTCATAATTGATTTTGACCATCTTTTCAAAACTGTGAAATTGATGCTTCTGAACTCACGAATGGCACAGACATCATCTACGACAGTAATTTTAAAACCGATAATGTCAATTGTGACATCACTGATGATGTCATAATTGATTTTAACCATCTTTTCAAAACTGTAAAATTGACGCTTCTGAACTCACGGATGGCACGGACATCATCTACGACAGTAATTTTAAAACCGATAATGTCAATTGTGACATCACTGATGATGTCATAATTGATTTTAACCATCTTTTCAAAACTGTAAATTTGACGATTCTGAACTCACGGATGGCACGGACATCATCTACGACAGTAATTTTAAAACCAATTATGTCAATTGTGACATTACTGATGATGTCATAATTGATTTTGACCAACTTTTCAAAACTGTAAAATTGACGCTTCTGAACTCACGGATGGCACAGACATCATCTACGACAGTAATTTTAAAACCGATTATGTCAATTGTGACATCACTGATGATGTCATAATTGATTTTGACCATCTTTTCGAAACTGTGAAATTGATGCTTCTGAACTCACGAATGGCACGGACATCATCTACGACAGTAATTTTAAAACCGATAATGTCAATTGTGACATCACTGATGATGTCATAATTGATTTTAACCATCTTTTCAAAACTGTAAAATTGACGCTTCTGAACTCACGGATGGCACGGACATCATCTACGACAGTAATTTTAAAACCGATAATGTCAATTGTGACATCACTGATGATTTCATAATTGATTTTAACCATCTTTTCAAAACTGTAAATTTGACGATTCTGAACTCACGGATGGCACAGACATCATCTAAGACAGTAATTTTTAAACAGATTATGTCAATTGTGACATCACTGATGATGTCATAATTGATTTTGACCAACTTTTCAAAACTGTAAAATTGACGCTTCTGAACTCACGGATGGCACAGACATCATCTACGACAGTAATTTTAAAACCGATTTTGTCAATTGTGACATCACTGATGATGTCATAATTGATTTTGACCATCTTTTCAAAACTGTAAAATTGACGCTTCTGAACTCACGGATGGCACAGACATCATCTATGACAGTAATTTTAAAACCGATTTTGTCAATTGTGACATCACTGATGATGTCATAATTGATTTTGACCATCTTTTCAAAACTGTGAAATTGATGCTTCTGAACTCACGAATGGCACGGACATCATCTACGACAGTAATTTTAAAACCGATAATGTCAATTGTGACATCACTGATGATGTCATAATTGATTTTAACCATCTTTTCAAAACTGTAAAATTGACGCTTCTGAACTCACGGAGGGCACGGACTTCATCTACGACAGTAATTTTAAAACCGATTATGTCAATTGTGACATCACTGATGATGTCATAATTGATTTTGACCATTTTTTCAAAACTGTAAAATTGACGCTTCTAAACTCACGGATGGCACAGACATCATCTAAGACAGTAATTTTTAAACAGATTATGTCAATTGTGACATCACTGATGATGTCATAATTGATTTTGACCATCTTTTCAAAACTGTAAAATTGACGCTTCTGAACTCACGGATGGCACAGAATCATCTACGACAGTAATTTTAAAACCGATAATGTCAATTGTGACATCACTGATGATGTCATAATTGATTTTGACCATCTTTTCAAAACTGTAAAATTGACGCTTCTGAACTCACGGAGGGCACGGACTTCATCTACGACAGTAATTTTAAAACCGATTATGTCAATTGTGACATCACTGATGATGTCATAATTGATTTTGACCATCTTTTCAAAACTGTAAAATTGACGCTTCTGAACTCACGGATGGCACAGACATCATCTACGACAGTAATTTTAAAACCGATTATGTCAATTGTGACATCACTGATGATGTCATAATTGATTTTGACCATCTTTTCAAAACTGTGAAATTGATGCTTCTGAACTCACGAATGGCACGGACATCATCTACGACAGTAATTTTAAAACCGATTATGTCAATTGTGACATCACTGATGATGTCATAATTGATTTTGACCATCTTTTCAAATCTGTAAATTTGACGATTCTGAACTCACGGATGGCACGGACATCATCTACGACAGTAATTTTAAAACCGATTATGGCAATTGTGACATCACTGATGATGTCATAATTGATTTCGACCATCTTTTCAAAACTGTAAAATTGATGCTTCTGAACTCACGAATGGCACGGACATCATATATGACAGTAATTTTAAAACCGATAATGTCAATTGTGACATCACTGATGATGTCATAATTGATTTTAACCATCTTTTCAAAACTGTAAAATTGACGCTTCTGAACTCACGGATGGCACGGACATCATCTACGACAGTAATTTTAAAACCGATTATGTCAATTGTGACATCACTGATGATGTCATAATTGATTTTGACCATCTTTTCAAAACTGTAAAATTGACGCTTCTGAACTCACGGATGGCACAGACATCATCTACGACAGTAATTTTAAAACCGATTATGTCAATTGTGACATCACTGATGATGTAATAATTGATTTCGACATCTTTTCAAAACTGTGAAATTGATGCTTCTGAACTCACGAATGGCACAGACATCATCTACGACAGTAATTTTAAAACCGATAATGTCAATTGTGACATCACTGATGATGTCATAATTGATTTTAACCATCTTTTCAAAACTGTAAAATTGACGCTTCTGAACTCACGGAGGGCACGGACTTCATCTACGACAGTAATTTTAAAACCGATTATGTCAATTGTGACATCATTGATGATGTCATAATTGATTTTGACCATTTTTTCAAAACTGTAAAATTGACGCTTCTGAACTCACGGATGGCACAGACATCATCTAAGACAGTAATTTTTAAACAGATTATGTCAATTGTGACATCACTGATGATGTCATAATTGATTTTGACCATCTTTTCAAAACTGTAAAATTGACGCTTCTGAACTCACGGATGGCACAGACATCATCTACGACAGTAATTTTAAAACCGATAATTTCAATTGTGACATCACTGATGATGTCATAATTGATTTTGACCATCTTTTCAAAACTGTAAAATTGACGCTTCTGAACTCACGGAGGGCACGGACTTCATCTACGACAGTAATTTTAAAACCGATTATGTCAATTGTGACATCATTGATGATGTCATAATTGATTTTGACCATCTTTTCAAATCTGTAAATTTGACGATTCTGAACTCACGGATGGCACAGACATCATCTACGACAGTAATTTTAAAACCGATTATGTCAATTGTGACATCACTGATGATGTCATAATTGATTTTGACCATCTTTTCAAATCTGTAAATTTGACGATTCTGAACTCACGGATGGCACGGACATCATCTACGACAGTAATTTTAAAACCGATTATGGCAATTGTGACATCACTGATGATGTCATAATTGATTTCGACCATCTTTTCAAAACTGTAAAATTGACGCTTCTGAACTCACGGATGGCACGGACATCATCTACGACAGTAATTTTAAAACCGATTATGTCAATTGTGACATCACTGATGATGTCATAATTGATTTTGACCATCTTTTCAAAACTGTAAAATTGACGCTTCTGAACTCACTGATGGCACGGACTTCATCTACGACAGTAATTTTAAAACCGATTATGTCAATTGTGACATCACTGATGATGTCATAATTGATTTTGACCATCTTTTCAAAACTGTAAAATTGACGCTTCTGAACTCACTGATGGCACGGACTTCATCTACGACAGTAATTTTAAAACCGATTATGTCAATTGTGACATCACTGATGATGTCATAATTGATTTCGACATCTTTTCAAAACTGTGAAATTGATGCTTCTGAACTCACGAATGGCACAGACATCATCTACGACAGTAATTTTAAAACCGATAATGTCAATTGTGACATCACTGATGATGTCATAATTGATTTTAACCATCTTTTCAAAACTGTAAAATTGACGCTTCTGAACTCACGGATGGCACGGACATCATCTACGACAGTAATTTCAAAACCGATAATGTCAATTGTAACATCACTGATGATGTCATAATTGATTTTGACCATTTTTTCAAAACTGTAAAATTGACGCTTCTGAACTCACGGATGGCACAGACATCATCTAAGACAGTAATTTTTAAACAGATTATGTCAATTGTGACATCACTGATGATGTCATAATTGATTTTGACCATCTTTTCAAAACTGTAAAATTGACGCTTCTGAACTCACGGATGGCACAGACATCATCTACGACAGTAATTTTAAAACCGATAATGTCAATTGTGACATCACTGATGATGTCATAATTGATTTTGACCATCTTTTCAAAACTGTAAAATTGACGCTTCTGAACTCACGGAGGGCACGGACTTCATCTACGACAGTAATTTTAAAACCGATTATGTCAATTGTGACATCATTGATGATGTCATAATTGATTTTGACCATCTTTTCAAATCTGTAAATTTGACGATTCTGAACTCACGGATGGCACAGACATCATCTACGACAGTAATTTTAAAACCGATTATGTCAATTGTGACATCACTGATGATGTCATAATTGATTTTGACCATCTTTTCAAATCTGTAAATTTGACGATTCTGAACTCACGGATGGCACGGACATCATCTACGACAGTAATTTTAAAACCGATTATGGCAATTGTGACATCACTGATGATGTCATAATTGATTTCGACCATCTTTTCAAAACTGTAAAATTGACGCTTCTGAACTCACGGATGGCACGGACATCATCTACGACAGTAATTTTAAAACCGATAATGTCTATTGTGACATCACTGATGATGTCATAATTGATTTTAACCATCTTTTCAAAACTGTAAATTTGACGATTCTGAACTCACGGATGGCACGGACATCATCTACGACAGTAATTTTAAAACCGATTATGTCAATTGTGACATCACTGATGATGTCATAATTGATTTTGACCATCTTTTCAAAACTGTAAAATTGACGCTTCTGAACTCACTGATGGCACGGACTTCATCTACGACAGTAATTTTAAAACCGATTATGTCAATTGTGACATCACTGATGATGTCATAATTGATTTCGACATCTTTTCAAAACTGTGAAATTGATGCTTCTGAACTCACGAATGGCACAGACATCATCTACGACAGTAATTTTAAAACCGATAATGTCAATTGTGACATCACTGATGATGTCATAATTGATTTTAACCATCTTTTCAAAACTGTAAAATTGACGCTTCTGAACTCACGGATGGCACGGACATCATCTACGACAGTAATTTTAAAACCGATAATGTCAATTGTGACATCACTGATGATGTCATAATTGATTTTAACCATCTTTTCAAAACTGTAAATTTGACGATTCTGAACTCACGGATGGCACGGACATCATCTACGACAGTAATTTTAAAACCGATTATGTCAATTGTGACATCACTGATGATGTCATAATTGATTTCGACATCTTTTCAAAACTGTGAAATTGATGCTTCTGAACTCACGAATGGCACAGACATCATCTACGACAGTAATTTTAAAACCGATAATGTCAATTGTGACATCACTGATGATGTCATAATTGATTTTAACCATCTTTTCAAAACTGTAAAATTGACGCTTCTGAACTCACGGATGGCACGGACATCATCTACGACAGTATTTTCAAAACCGATAATGTCAATTGTGACATCACTGATGATGTCATAATTGATTTTGACCATTTTTTCAAAACTGTAAAATTGACGCTTCTGAACTCACGGATGGCACAGACATCATCTAAGACAGTAATTTTTAAACAGATTATGTCAATTGTGACATCACTGATGATGTCATAATTGATTTTGACCATCTTTTCAAAACTGTAAAATTGACGCTTCTGAACTCACGGATGGCACAGACATCATCTACGACAGTAATTTTAAAACCGATAATGTCAATTGTGACATCACTGATGATGTCATAATTGATTTTGACCATCTTTTCAAAACTGTAAAATTGACGCTTCTGAACTCACGGAGGGCACGGACTTCATCTACGACAGTAATTTTAAAACCGATTATGTCAATTGTGACATCATTGATGATGTCATAATTGATTTTGACCATCTTTTCAAATCTGTAAATTTGACGATTCTGAACTCACGGATGGCACAGACATCATCTACGACAGTAATTTTAAAACCGATTATGTCAATTGTGACATCACTGATGATGTCATAATTGATTTTGACCATCTTTTCAAATCTGTAAATTTGACGATTCTGAACTCACGGATGGCACGGACATCATCTACGACAGTAATTTTAAAACCGATTATGGCAATTGTGACATCACTGATGATGTCATAATTGATTTCGACCATCTTTTCAAAACTGTAAAATTGACGCTTCTGAACTCACGGATGGCACGGACATCATCTACGACAGTAATTTTAAAACCGATAATGTCTATTGTGACATCACTGATGATGTCATAATTGATTTTGACCATCTTTTCAAAACTGTAAAATTGACGCTTCTGAACTCACTGATGGCACGGACTTCATCTACGACAGTAATTTTAAAACCGATTATGTCAATTGTGACATCACTGATGATGTCATAATTGATTTTGACCATCTTTTCAAAACTGTAAAATTGACGCTTCTGAACTCACTGATGGCACGGACTTCATCTACGACAGTAATTTTAAAACCGATTATGTCAATTGTGACATCACTGATGATGTCATAATTGATTTCGACATCTTTTCAAAACTGTGAAATTGATGCTTCTGAACTCACGAATGGCACAGACATCATCTACGACAGTAATTTTAAAACCGATAATGTCAATTGTGACATCACTGATGATGTCATAATTGATTTTAACCATCTTTTCAAAACTGTAAAATTGACGCTTCTGAACTCACGGATGGCACGGACATCATCTACGACAGTAATTTCAAAACCGATAATGTCAATTGTGACATCACTGATGATGTCATAATTGATTTTGACCATTTTTTCAAAACTGTAAAATTGACGCTTCTGAACTCACGGATGGCACAGACATCATCTAAGACAGTAATTTTTAAACAGATTATGTCAATTGTGACATCACTGATGATGTCATAATTGATTTTGACCATCTTTTCAAAACTGTAAAATTGACGCTTCTGAACTCACGGATGGCACAGACATCATCTACGACAGTAATTTTAAAACCGATAATGTCAATTGTGACATCACTGATGATGTCATAATTGATTTTGACCATCTTTTCAAAACTGTAAAATTGACGCTTCTGAACTCACGGAGGGCACGGACTTCATCTACGACAGTAATTTTAAAACCGATTATGTCAATTGTGACATCATTGATGATGTCATAATTGATTTTGACCATCTTTTCAAATCTGTAAATTTGACGATTCTGAACTCACGGATGGCACAGACATCATCTACGACAGTAATTTTAAAACCGATTATGTCAATTGTGACATCACTGATGATGTCATAATTGATTTTGACCATCTTTTCAAATCTGTAAATTTGACGATTCTGAACTCACGGATGGCACGGACATCATCTACGACAGTAATTTTAAAACCGATTATGGCAATTGTGACATCACTGATGATGTCATAATTGATTTCGACCATCTTTTCAAAACTGTAAAATTGACGCTTCTGAACTCACGGATGGCACGGACATCATCTACGACAGTAATTTTAAAACCGATAATGTCTATTGTGACATCACTGATGATGTCATAATTGATTTTAACCATCTTTTCAAAACTGTAAATTTGACGATTCTGAACTCACGGATGGCACGGACATCATCTACGACAGTAATTTTAAAACCGATTATGTCAATTGTGACATCACTGATGATGTCATAATTGATTTTGACCATCTTTTCAAAACTGTAAAATTGACGCTTCTGAACTCACTGATGGCACGGACTTCATCTACGACAGTAATTTTAAAACCGATTATGTCAATTGTGACATCACTGATGATGTCATAATTGATTTCGACATCTTTTCAAAACTGTGAAATTGATGCTTCTGAACTCACGAATGGCACAGACATCATCTACGACAGTAATTTTAAAACCGATAATGTCAATTGTGACATCACTGATGATGTCATAATTGATTTTAACCATCTTTTCAAAACTGTAAAATTGACGCTTCTGAACTCACGGATGGCACGGACATCATCTACGACAGTAATTTTAAAACCGATAATGTCAATTGTGACATCACTGATGATGTCATAATTGATTTTAACCATCTTTTCAAAACTGTAAATTTGACGATTCTGAACTCACGGATGGCACGGACATCATCTACGACAGTAATTTTAAAACCGATTATGTCAATTGTGACATCACTGATGATGTCATAATTGATTTCGACATCTTTTCAAAACTGTGAAATTGATGCTTCTGAACTCACGAATGGCACAGACATCATCTACGACAGTAATTTTAAAACCGATAATGTCAATTGTGACATCACTGATGATGTCATAATTGATTTTAACCATCTTTTCAAAACTGTAAAATTGACGCTTCTGAACTCACGGATGGCACGGACATCATCTACGACAGTATTTTCAAAACCGATAATGTCAATTGTGACATCACTGATGATGTCATAATTGATTTTGACCATTTTTTCAAAACTGTAAAATTGACGCTTCTAAACTCACGGATGGCACAGACATCATCTAAGACAGTAATTTTTAAACAGATTATGTCAATTGTGACATCACTGATGATGTCATAATTGATTTTGACCATCTTTTCAAAACTGTAAAATTGACGCTTCTGAACTCACGGATGGCACAGACATCATCTACGACAGTAATTTTAAAACCGATAATGTCAATTGTGACATCACTGATGATGTCATAATTGATTTTGACCATCTTTTCAAAACTGTAAAATTGACGCTTCTGAACTCACGGAGGGCACGGACTTCATCTACGACAGTAATTTTAAAACCGATTATGTCAATTGTGACATCATTGATGATGTCATAATTGATTTTGACCATCTTTTCAAATCTGTAAATTTGACGATTCTGAACTCACGGATGGCACAGACATCATCTACGACAGTAATTTTAAAACCGATTATGTCAATTGTGACATCACTGATGATGTCATAATTGATTTTGACCATCTTTTCAAATCTGTAAATTTGACGATTCTGAACTCACGGATGGCACGGACATCATCTACGACAGTAATTTTAAAACCGATTATGGCAATTGTGACATCACTGATGATGTCATAATTGATTTCGACCATCTTTTCAAAACTGTAAAATTGACGCTTCTGAACTCACGGATGGCACGTACATCATCTACGACAGTAATTTTAAAACCGATAATGTCTATTGTGACATCACTGATGATGTCATAATTGATTTTAACCATCTTTTCAAAACTGTAAATTTGACGATTCTGAACTCACGGATGGCACGGACATCATCTACGACAGTAATTTTAAAACCGATTATGTCAATTGTGACATCACTGATGATGTCATAATTGATTTTGACCATCTTTTCAAAACTGTAAAATTGACGCTTCTGAACTCACTGATGGCACGGACTTCATCTACGACAGTAATTTTAAAACCGATTATGTCAATTGTGACATCACTGATGATGTCATAATTGATTTCGACATCTTTTCAAAACTGTGAAATTGATGCTTCTGAACTCACGAATGGCACAGACATCATCTACGACAGTAATTTTAAAACCGATAATGTCAATTGTGACATCACTGATGATGTCATAATTGATTTTAACCATCTTTTCAAAACTGTAAAATTGACGCTTCTGAACTCACGGATGGCACAGACATCATCTACGACAGTAATTTTAAAACCGATAATGTCAATTGTGACATCACTGATGATGTCATAATTGATTTTAACCATCTTTTCAAAACTGTAAAATTGACGCTTCTGAACTCACGGATGGCACGGACATCATCTACGACAGTAATTTTAAAACCGATAATGTCAATTGTGACATCACTGATGATGTCATAATTGATTTTAACCATCTTTTCAAAACTGTAAATTTGACGATTCTGAACTCACGGATGGCACGGACATCATCTACGACAGTAATTTTAAAACCGATTATGTCAATTGTGACATCACTGATGATGTCATAATTGATTTTGACCATCTTTTCAAAACTGTAAAATTGATGCTTCTGAACTCACGGATGTCACAGACATCATCTACGACAGTAATTTTAAAACCGATTATGTCAATTGTGACATCACTGATGATGTCATAATTGATTTTGACCAACTTTTCAAAACTGTAAAATTGACGCTTCTGAACTCACGGATGGCACAGACATCATCTACGACAGTAATTTTAAAACCGATTATGTCAATTGTGACATCACTGATGATGTCATAATTGATTTTGACAATCTTTTCAAAACTGTAAAATTGACGCTTCTGAACTCACGGATGGCAGAGACATCATCTACGACAGTAATTTTAAAACCGATTATGTCAATTGTGACATCACCGATGATGTCATAATTGATTTTGACCATCTTTTCAAAACTGTAAAATTGACGCTTCTGAACTCACGGATGGCACAGACATCATCTACGACAGTAATTTTAAAACCGATTATGTCAATTGTGACATCACTGATGATGTCATAATTGATTTTGACCATCTTTTCAAAACTGTGAAATTGATGCTTCTGAACTCACGAATGGCACGGACAACATCTACGACAGTAATTTTAAAACCGATAATGTCAATTGTGACATCACTGATGATGTCATAATTGATTTTAACCATCTTTTCAAAACTATAAAATTGACGCTTCTGAACTCACGGATGGCACGGACATCATCTACGACAGTAATTTTAAAACCGATAATGTCAATTGTGACATCACTGATGATGTCATAATTGATTTTGACCATCTTTTCAAAACTGTAAATTTGACGATTCTGAACTCACGGATGGCACGGACATCATCTACGACAGTAATTTTAAAACCGATTATGTCAATTGTGACATCACTGATGATGTCATAATTGATTTTGACCATCTTTTCAAAACTGTAAAATTGACGCTTCTGAACTCACGGATGGCACGGACATCATCTACGACAGTAATTTTAAAACCGATAATGTCAATTGTGACATCACTGATGATGTCATAATTGATTTTAACCATCTTTTCAAAACTGTAAATTTGACGATTCTGAACTCACGGATGGCACGGACATCATCTACGACAGTAATTTTAAAACCGATTATGTCAATTGTGACATCACTGATGATGTCATAATTGATTTTGACCATCTTTTCAAAACTGTAAAATTGACGCTTCTGAACTCACTGATGGCACGGACTTCATCTACGACAGTAATTTTAAAACCGATTATGTCAATTGTGACATCACTGATGATGTCATAATTGATTTCGACATCTTTTCAAAACTGTGAAATTGATGCTTCTGAACTCACGAATGGCACAGACATCATCTACGACAGTAATTTTAAAACCGATAATGTCAATTGTGACATCACTGATGATGTCATAATTGATTTTAACCATCTTTTCAAAACTGTAAAATTGACGCTTCTGAACTCACGGATGGCACGGACATCATCTACGACAGTAATTTTAAAACCGATAATGTCAATTGTGACATCACTGATGATGTCATAATTGATTTTAACCATCTTTTCAAAACTGTAAATTTGACGATTCTGAACTCACGGATGGCACGGACATCATCTACGACAGTAATTTTAAAACCGATTATGTCAATTGTGACATCACTGATGATGTCATAATTGATTTTGACCAACTTTTCAAAACTGTAAAATTTACGCTTCTGAACTCACGGATGGCACAGACATCATCTACGACAGTAATTTTAAAACCGATTATGTCAATTGTGACATCACTGATGATGTCATAATTGATTTTGACCATCTTTTCAAAACTGTGAAATTGATGCTTCTGAACTCACGAATGGCACGGACATCATCTACGACAGTAATTTTAAAACCGATAATGTCAATTGTGACATCACTGATGATGTCATAATTGATTTTAACCATCTTTTCAAAACTGTAAATTTGACGATTCTGAACTCACGGATGGCACGGACATCATCTACGTCAGTAATTTTGAAACCGATTATGTCAATTGTGACATCACTGATGATGTCATAATTGATTTTGACCATCTTTTCAAAACTGTAAAATTGACGCTTCTGAACTCACGGATGGCACAGACATCATCTACGACAGTAATTTTAAAACCGATTATGTCAAATGTGACATCACTGATGATGTCATAAATGATTTTAAGCATCTTTTCAACACTGTAAATTTGACGATTCTGAACTCACGGATGGCACGGACATCATCTACGACAGTAATTTTAAAACCGATTATGTCAATTGTGACATCAATGATGATGTCATAATTGATTTTAACCATCTTTTCAAAACTGTAAAATTGACGCTTCTGAACTCACGGATGGCACGGACATCATCTACGACAGTAATTTTAAAACCGATTATGTCAATTGTGACATCACTGATGATGTCATAATTGATTTTGACCATTTTTTCAAAACTGTAAAATTGACGCTTCTGAACTCACGGATGGCACAGACATCATCTAAGACAGTAATTTTTAAACAGATTATGTCAATTGTGACATCACTGATGATGTCATAATTGATTTTAACCATCTTTTCAAAACTGTAAAATTGACGCTTCTGAACTCACGGATGGCACGGACATCATCTACGACAGTAATTTTAAAACCGATTATGTCAATTGTGACATCACTGATGATGTCATAATTGATTTTGACCAATTTTTCAAAACTGTAAAATTGACGCTTCTGAACTCACGGATGGCACAGACATCATCTACGACAGTAATTTTAAAACCGATTATGTCAATTGTGACATCACTGATGATGTCATAATTGATTTTGACCATCTTTTCAAAACTGTGAAATTGATGCTTCTGAACTCACGAATGGCACGGACATCATCTACGACAGTAATTTTAAAACCGATAATGTCAATTGTGACATCACTGATGATGTCATAATTGATTTTAACCATCTTTTCAAAACTGTAAATTTGACGATTCTGAACTCACGGATGGCACGGACATCATCTACGTCAGTAATTTTAAAACCGATTATGTCAATTGTGACATCACTGATGATGTCATAATTGATTTTGACCATCTTTTCAAAACTGTAAAATTGACGCTTCTGAACTCACGGATGGCACAGACATCATCTACGACAGTAATTTTAAAACCGATTATGTCAAATGTGACATCACTGATGATGTCATAAATGATTTTAAGCATCTTTTCAAAACTGTAAATTTGACGATTCTGAACTCACGGATGGCACGGACATCATCTACGACAGTAATTTTAAAACCGATTATGTCAATTGTGACATCAATGATGATGTCATAATTGATTTTAACCATCTTTTCAAAACTGTAAAATTGACGCTTCTGAACTCACGGATGGCACGGACATCATCTACGACAGTAATTTTAAAACCGATTATGGCAATTGTGACATCACTGATGATGTCATAATTGATTTTGACCATTTTTTCAAAACTGTAAAATTGACGCTTCTGAACTCACGGATGGCACAGACATCATCTAAGACAGTAATTTTTAAACAGATTATGTCAATTGTGACATCACTGATGATGTCATAATTGATTTTGACCATCTTTTCAAAACTGTAAAATTGACGCTTCTGAACTCACGGATGGCACAGAATCATCTACGACAGTAATTTTAAAACCAATAATGTCAATTGTGACATCACTGATGATGTCATTATTGATTTTGACCATCTTTTCAAAACTGTAAAATTGACGCTTCTGAACTCACGGAGGGCACGGACTTCATCTACGACAGTAATTTTAAAACCGATTATGTCAATTGTGACATCACTGATGATGTCATAATTGATTTTGACCATCTTTTCAAATCTGTAAATTTGACGATTCTGAACTCACGGATGGCACAGACATCATCTACGACAGTAATTTTAAAACCGATTTATGTCAATTGTGACATCACTGATGATGTCATAATTGATTTTGACCATCTTTTCAAATCTGTAAATTTGACGATTCTGAACTCACGGATGGCACGGACATCATCTACGACAGTAATTTTAAAACCGATTATGGCAATTGTGACATCACTGATGATGTCATAATTGATTTCGACCATCTTTTCAAAACTGTAAAATTGATGCTTCTGAACTCACGAATGGCACGGACATCATCTATGACAGTAATTTTAAAACCGATAATGTCAATTGTGACATCACTGATGATGTCATAATTGATTTTAACCATCTTTTCAAAACTGTAAAATTGACGCTTCTGAACTCACGGATGGCACGGACATCATCTACGACAGTAATTTTAAAACCGATTATGTCAATTGTGACATCACTGATGATGTCATAATTGATTTTGACCATCTTTTCAAAACTGTAAAATTGACGCTTCTGAACTCACGGATGGCACAGACATCATCTACGACAGTAATTTTAAAACCGATTATGTCAATTGTGACATCACTGATGATGTAATAATTGATTTCGACATCTTTTCAAAACTGTGAAATTGATGCTTCTGAACTCACGAATGGCACAGACATCATCTACGACAGTAATTTTAAAACCGATAATGTCAATTGTGACATCACTGATGATGTCATAATTGATTTTAACCATCTTTTCAAAACTGTAAAATTGACGCTTCTGAACTCACGGATGGCACGGACAGCATCTACGACAGTAATTTTAAAACCGATTATGTCAATTGTGACATCACTGATGATGTCATAATTGATTTTGACCATCTTTTCAAAACTGTAAAATTGACGCTTCTGAACTCACGGATGGCACAGACATCATCTACGACAGTAATTTTAAAACCGATTATGTCAATTGTGACATCACAGATGATGTAATAATTGATTTCGACATCTTTTCAAAACTGTGAAATTGATGCTTCTGAACTCACGGATGGCACAGACATCATCTACGACAGTAATTTTAAAACCGAGAATGTCAATTGTGACATCACTGATGATGTCATAATTGATTTTAACCATCTTTTCAAAACTGTAAAATTGACGCTTCTGAACTCACGGATGGCACGGACATCATCTACGACAGTAATTTTAAAACCGATTATGTCAATTGTGACATCACTGATGATGTCATAATTGATTTTGACCATCTTTTCAAAACTGTGAAATTGATGCTTCTGAACTCACGAATGGCACGGACATCATCTACGACAGTAATTTTAAAACCGATAATGTCAATTGTGACATCACTGATGATGTCATAATTGATTTTAACCATCTTTTCAAAACTGTAAAATTGACGCTTCTGAACTCACGGATGGCACGGACATCATCTACGACAGTAATTTTAAAACCGATAATGTCAATTGTGACATCACTGATGATGTCATAATTGATTTTAACCATCTTTTCAAAACTGTAAATTTGACGATTCTGAACTCACGGATGGCACGGACATCATCTACGACAGTAATTTTAAAACCGATTATGTCAATTGTGACATCACTGATGATGTCATAATTGATTTTGACCATCTTTTCAAAACTGTAAAATTGATGCTTCTGAACTCACGGATGTCACAGACATCATCTACGACAGTAATTTTAAAACCGATTATGTCAATTGTGACATCACTGATGATGTCATAATTGATTTTGACCAACTTTTCAAAACTGTAAAATTGACGCTTCTGAACTCACGGATGGCACAGACATCATCTACGACAGTAATTTTAAAACCGATTATGTCAATTGTGACATCACTGATGATGTCATAATTGATTTTGACAATCTTTTCAAAACTGTAAAATTGATGCTTCTGAACTCACGGATGGCAGAGACATCATCTACGACAGTAATTTTAAAACCGATTATGTCAATTGTGACATCACCGATGATGTCATAATTGATTTTGACCATCTTTTCAAAACTGTAAAATTGACGCTTCTGAACTCACGGATGGCACAGACATCATCTACGACAGTAATTTTAAAACCGATTATGTCAATTGTGACATCACTGATGATGTCATAATTGATTTTGACCATCTTTTCAAAACTGTGAAATTGATGCTTCTGAACTCACGAATGGCACGGACAACATCTACGACAGTAATTTTAAAACCGATAATGTCAATTGTGACATCACTGATGATGTCATAATTGATTTTAACCATCTTTTCAAAACTATAAAATTGACGCTTCTGAACTCACGGATGGCACGGACATCATCTACGACAGTAATTTTAAAACCGATAATGTCAATTGTGACATCACTGATGATGTCATAATTGATTTTGACCATCTTTTCAAAACTGTAAATTTGACGATTCTGAACTCACGGATGGCACGGACATCATCTACGACAGTAATTTTAAAACCGATTATGTCAATTGTGACATCACTGATGATGTCATAATTGATTTTGACCATCTTTTCAAAACTGTAAAATTGACGCTTCTGAACTCACGGATGGCACGGACATCATCTACGACAGTAATTTTAAAACCGATAATGTCAATTGTGACATCACTGATGATGTCATAATTGATTTTAACCATCTTTTCAAAACTGTAAATTTGACGATTCTGAACTCACGGATGGCACGGACATCATCTACGACAGTAATTTTAAAACCGATTATGTCAATTGTGACATCACTGATGATGTCATAATTGATTTTGACCATCTTTTCAAAACTGTAAAATTGACGCTTCTGAACTCACTGATGGCACGGACTTCATCTACGACAGTAATTTTAAAACCGATTATGTCAATTGTGACATCACTGATGATGTCATAATTGATTTCGACATCTTTTCAAAACTGTGAAATTGATGCTTCTGAACTCACGAATGGCACAGACATCATCTACGACAGTAATTTTAAAACCGATAATGTCAATTGTGACATCACTGATGATGTCATAATTGATTTTAACCATCTTTTCAAAACTGTAAAATTGACGCTTCTGAACTCACGGATGGCACGGACATCATCTACGACAGTAATTTTAAAACCGATAATGTCAATTGTGACATCACTGATGATGTCATAATTGATTTTAACCATCTTTTCAAAACTGTAAATTTGACGATTCTGAACTCACGGATGGCACGGACATCATCTACGACAGTAATTTTAAAACCGATTATGTCAATTGTGACATCACTGATGATGTCATAATTGATTTTGACCAACTTTTCAAAACTGTAAAATTTACGCTTCTGAACTCACGGATGGCACAGACATCATCTACGACAGTAATTTTAAAACCGATTATGTCAATTGTGACATCACTGATGATGTCATAATTGATTTTGACCATCTTTTCAAAACTGTGAAATTGATGCTTCTGAACTCACGAATGGCACGGACATCATCTACGACAGTAATTTTAAAACCGATAATGTCAATTGTGACATCACTGATGATGTCATAATTGATTTTAACCATCTTTTCAAAACTGTAAATTTGACGATTCTGAACTCACGGATGGCACGGACATCATCTACGTCAGTAATTTTGAAACCGATTATGTCAATTGTGACATCACTGATGATGTCATAATTGATTTTGACCATCTTTTCAAAACTGTAAAATTGACGCTTCTGAACTCACGGATGGCACAGACATCATCTACGACAGTAATTTTAAAACCGATTATGTCAAATGTGACATCACTGATGATGTCATAAATGATTTTAAGCATCTTTTCAACACTGTAAATTTGACGATTCTGAACTCACGGATGGCACGGACATCATCTACGACAGTAATTTTAAAACCGATTATGTCAATTGTGACATCAATGATGATGTCATAATTGATTTTAACCATCTTTTCAAAACTGTAAAATTGACGCTTCTGAACTCACGGATGGCACGGACATCATCTACGACAGTAATTTTAAAACCGATTATGTCAATTGTGACATCACTGATGATGTCATAATTGATTTTGACCATTTTTTCAAAACTGTAAAATTGACGCTTCTGAACTCACGGATGGCACAGACATCATCTAAGACAGTAATTTTTAAACAGATTATGTCAATTGTGACATCACTGATGATGTCATAATTGATTTTAACCATCTTTTCAAAACTGTAAAATTGACGCTTCTGAACTCACGGATGGCACGGACATCATCTACGACAGTAATTTTAAAACCGATTATGTCAATTGTGACATCACTGATGATGTCATAATTGATTTTGACCAATTTTTCAAAACTGTAAAATTGACGCTTCTGAACTCACGGATGGCACAGACATCATCTACGACAGTAATTTTAAAACCGATTATGTCAATTGTGACATCACTGATGATGTCATAATTGATTTTGACCATCTTTTCAAAACTGTGAAATTGATGCTTCTGAACTCACGAATGGCACGGACATCATCTACGACAGTAATTTTAAAACCGATAATGTCAATTGTGACATCACTGATGATGTCATAATTGATTTTAACCATCTTTTCAAAACTGTAAATTTGACGATTCTGAACTCACGGATGGCACGGACATCATCTACGTCAGTAATTTTAAAACCGATTATGTCAATTGTGACATCACTGATGATGTCATAATTGATTTTGACCATCTTTTCAAAACTGTAAAATTGACGCTTCTGAACTCACGGATGGCACAGACATCATCTACGACAGTAATTTTAAAACCGATTATGTCAAATGTGACATCACTGATGATGTCATAAATGATTTTAAGCATCTTTTCAAAACTGTAAATTTGACGATTCTGAACTCACGGATGGCACGGACATCATCTACGACAGTAATTTTAAAACCGATTATGTCAATTGTGACATCAATGATGATGTCATAATTGATTTTAACCATCTTTTCAAAACTGTAAAATTGACGCTTCTGAACTCACGGATGGCACGGACATCATCTACGACAGTAATTTTAAAACCGATTATGGCAATTGTGACATCACTGATGATGTCATAATTGATTTTGACCATTTTTTCAAAACTGTAAAATTGACGCTTCTGAACTCACGGATGGCACAGACATCATCTAAGACAGTAATTTTTAAACAGATTATGTCAATTGTGACATCACTGATGATGTCATAATTGATTTTGACCATCTTTTCAAAACTGTAAAATTGACGCTTCTGAACTCACGGATGGCACAGAATCATCTACGACAGTAATTTTAAAACCAATAATGTCAATTGTGACATCACTGATGATGTCATTATTGATTTTGACCATCTTTTCAAAACTGTAAAATTGACGCTTCTGAACTCACGGAGGGCACGGACTTCATCTACGACAGTAATTTTAAAACCGATTATGTCAATTGTGACATCACTGATGATGTCATAATTGATTTTGACCATCTTTTCAAATCTGTAAATTTGACGATTCTGAACTCACGGATGGCACAGACATCATCTACGACAGTAATTTTAAAACCGATTTATGTCAATTGTGACATCACTGATGATGTCATAATTGATTTTGACCATCTTTTCAAATCTGTAAATTTGACGATTCTGAACTCACGGATGGCACGGACATCATCTACGACAGTAATTTTAAAACCGATTATGGCAATTGTGACATCACTGATGATGTCATAATTGATTTCGACCATCTTTTCAAAACTGTAAAATTGATGCTTCTGAACTCACGAATGGCACGGACATCATCTATGACAGTAATTTTAAAACCGATAATGTCAATTGTGACATCACTGATGATGTCATAATTGATTTTAACCATCTTTTCAAAACTGTAAAATTGACGCTTCTGAACTCACGGATGGCACGGACATCATCTACGACAGTAATTTTAAAACCGATTATGTCAATTGTGACATCACTGATGATGTCATAATTGATTTTGACCATCTTTTCAAAACTGTAAAATTGACGCTTCTGAACTCACGGATGGCACAGACATCATCTACGACAGTAATTTTAAAACCGATTATGTCAATTGTGACATCACTGATGATGTAATAATTGATTTCGACATCTTTTCAAAACTGTGAAATTGATGCTTCTGAACTCACGAATGGCACAGACATCATCTACGACAGTAATTTTAAAACCGATAATGTCAATTGTGACATCACTGATGATGTCATAATTGATTTTAACCATCTTTTCAAAACTGTAAAATTGACGCTTCTGAACTCACGGATGGCACGGACAGCATCTACGACAGTAATTTTAAAACCGATTATGTCAATTGTGACATCACTGATGATGTCATAATTGATTTTGACCATCTTTTCAAAACTGTAAAATTGACGCTTCTGAACTCACGGATGGCACAGACATCATCTACGACAGTAATTTTAAAACCGATTATGTCAATTGTGACATCACAGATGATGTAATAATTGATTTCGACATCTTTTCAAAACTGTGAAATTGATGCTTCTGAACTCACGGATGGCACAGACATCATCTACGACAGTAATTTTAAAACCGAGAATGTCAATTGTGACATCACTGATGATGTCATAATTGATTTTAACCATCTTTTCAAAACTGTAAAATTGACGCTTCTGAACTCACGGATGGCACGGACATCATCTACGACAGTAATTTTAAAACCGATTATGTCAATTGTGACATCACTGATGATGTCATAATTGATTTTGACCATCTTTTCAAAACTGTAAAATTGACGCTTCTGAACTCCCGGATGGCACAGACATCATCTACGACAGTAATTTTAAAACCGATTATGTCAATTGTGACATCACTGATGATGTCATAATTGATTTTGACCATCTTTTCAAAACTGTGAAATTGATGCTTCTGAACTCACGAATGGCACGGACATCATCTACGACAGTAATTTTAAAACCGATAATGTCAATTGTGACATCACTGATGATGTCATAATTGATTTTAACCATCTTTTCAAAACTGTAAAATTGACGCTTCTGAACTCACGGATGGCACGGACATAATCTACGACAGTAATTTTAAAACCGATAATGTCAATTGTGACATCACTGATGATGTCATAATTGATTTTAACCATCTTTTTAAAACTGTAAATTTGACGATTCTGAACTCACGGATGGCACGGACATCATCTACGACAGTAATTTTAAAACCGATAATGTCAATTGTGACATCACTGATGATGTCATAATTGATTTTGACCATCTTTTCAAAACTGTAAAATTGACGCTTCTGAACTCACGGATGGCACAGACATCATCTACGACAGTAATTTTAAAACCGATTATGTCAATTGTGACATCACTGATGATGTAATAATTGATTTCGACATCTTTTCAAAACTGTGAAATTGATGCTTCTGAACTCACGAATGGCACAGACATCATCTACGACAGTAATTTTAAAACCGAGAATGTCAATTGTGACATCACTGATGATGTCATAATTGATTTTAACCATCTTTTCAAAACTGTAAAATTGACGCTTCTGAACTCACGGATGGCACGGACATCATCTACGACAGTAATTTTAAAACCGATTATGTCAATTGTGACATCACTGATGATGTCATAATTGATTTTGACCATCTTTTCAAAACTGTAAAATTGACGCTTCTGAACTCACGGATGGCACAGACATCATCTACGACAGTAATTTTAAAACCGATTATGTCAATTGTGACATCACTGATGATGTCATAATTGATTTTGACCATCTTTTCAAAACTGTGAAATTGATGCTTCTGAACTCACGAATGGCACGGACATCATCTACGACAGTAATTTTAAAACCGATAATGTCAATTGTGACATCACTGATGATGTCATAATTGATTTTAACCATCCTTTCAAAACTGTAAAATTGACGCTTCTGAACTCACGGATGGCACAGACATAATCTACGACAGTAATTTTAAAACCGATAATGTCAATTGTGACATCACTGATGATGTCATAATTGATTTTGACCATCTTTTCAAAACTGTAAAATTGACGCTTCTGAACTCACGGATGGCACAGACATCATCTACGACAGTAATTTTAAAACCGATTATGTCAATTGTGACATCACTGATGATGTCATAATTGATTTTGACCATCTTTTCAAAACTGTAAAATTGACGCTTCTGAACTCACGGAGGGCACGGACTTCATCTACGACAGTAATTTTAAAACCGATTATGTCAATTGTGACATCATTGATGATGTCATAATTGATTTTGACCATCTTTTCAAATCTGTAAATTTGACGATTCTGAACTCACGGATGGCACAGACATCATCTACGACAGTAATTTTAAAACCGATTATGTCAATTGTGACATCACTGATGATGTCATAATTTATTTTAACCTCTTTTCAAAACTGTAAATTTGACGATTCTGAACTCACGGATGGCACGGACATCATCTACGACAGTAATTTTAAAACCGATTATGTCAATTGTGACATCACTGATGATGTCATAATTGATTTTGACCATCTTTTCAAAACTGTAAAATTTACGCTTCTGAACTCACTGATGGCACGGACTTCATCTACGACAGTAATTTTAAAACCGATTATGTCAATTGTGACATCACTGATGATGTCATAATTGATTTCGACATCTTTTCAAAACTGTGAAATTGATGCTTCTGAACTCACGAATGGCACAGACATCATCTACGACAGTAATTTTAAAACCGATAATGTCAATTGTGACATCACTGATGATGTCATAATTGATTTTAACCATCTTTTCAAAACTGTAAAATTGACGCTTCTGAACTCACGGATGGCACGGACATCATCTACGACAGTAATTTCAAAACCGATAATGTCAATTGTGACATCACTGATGATGTCATAATTGATTTTGACCATTTTTTCAAAACTGTAAAATTGACGCTTCTGAACTCACGGATGGCACAGACATCATCTAAGACAGTAATTTTTAAACAGATTATGTCAATTGTGACATCACTGATGATGTCATAATTGATTTTGACCATCTTTTCAAAACTGTAAAATTGACGCTTCTGAACTCACGGATGGCACAGACATCATCTACGACAGTAATTTTAAAACCGATAATGTCAATTGTGACATCACTGATGATGTCATAATTGATTTTGACCATCTTTTCAAAACTGTAAAATTGACGCTTCTGAACTCACGGAGGGCACGGACTTCATCTACGACAGTAATTTTAAAACCGATTATGTCAATTGTGACATCATTGATGATGTCATAATTGATTTTGACCATCTTTTCAAATCTGTAAATTTGACGATTCTGAACTCACGGATGGCACAGACATCATCTACGACAGTAATTTTAAAACCGATTATGTCAATTGTGACATCACTGATGATGTCATAATTGATTTTGACCATCTTTTCAAATCTGTAAATTTGACGATTCTGAACTCACGGATGGCACGGACATCATCTACGACAGTAATTTTAAAACCGATTATGGCAATTGTGACATCACTGATGATGTCATAATTGATTTCGACCATCTTTTCAAAACTGTAAAATTGACGCTTCTGAACTCACGGATGGCACGGACATCATCTACGACAGTAATTTTAAAACCGATAATGTCTATTGTGACATCACTGATGATGTCATAATTGATTTTAACCATCTTTTCAAAACTGTAAATTTGACGTTTCTGAACTCACGGATGGCACGGACATCATCTACGACAGTAATTTTAAAACCGATTATGTCAATTGTGACATCACTGATGATGTCATAATTGATTTTGACCATCTTTTCAAAACTGTAAAATTGACGCTTCTGAACTCACTGATGGCACGGACTTCATCTACGACAGTAATTTTAAAACCGATTATGTCAATTGTGACATCACTGATGATGTCATAATTGATTTTGACCATCTTTTCAAAACTGTAAAATTGACGCTTCTGAACTCACTGATGGCACGGACTTCATCTACGACAGTAATTTTAAAACCGATTATGTCAATTGTGACATCACTGATGATGTCATAATTGATTTCGACATCTTTTCAAAACTGTGAAATTGATGCTTCTGAACTCACGAATGGCACAGACATCATCTACGACAGTAATTTTAAAACCGATAATGTCAATTGTGACATCACTGATGATGTCATAATTGATTTTAACCATCTTTTCAAAACTGTAAAATTGACGCTTCTGAACTCACGGATGGCACGGACATCATCTACGACAGTAATTTCAAAACCGATAATGTCAATTGTGACATCACTGATGATGTCATAATTGATTTTGACCATTTTTTCAAAACTGTAAAATTGACGCTTCTGAACTCACGGATGGCACAGACATCATCTAAGACAGTAATTTTAAAACCGATAATGTCAATTGTGACATCACTGATGATGTCATAATTGATTTTGACCATCTTTTCAAAACTGTAAAATTGACGCTTCTGAACTCACGGAGGGCACGGACTTCATCTACGACAGTAATTTTAAAACCGATTATGTCAATTGTGACATCATTGATGATGTCATAATTGATTTTGACCATCTTTTCAAATCTGTAAATTTGACGATTCTGAACTCACGGATGGCACAGACATCATCTACGACAGTAATTTTAAAACCGATTATGTCAATTGTGACATCACTGATGATGTCATAATTGATTTTGACCATCTTTTCAAATCTGTAAATTTGACGATTCTGAACTCACGGATGGCACGGACATCATCTACGACAGTAATTTTAAAACCGATTATGGCAATTGTGACATCACTGATGATGTCATAATTGATTTCGACCATCTTTTCAAAACTGTAAAATTGACGCTTCTGAACTCACGGATGGCACGGACATCATCTACGACAGTAATTTTAAAACCGATAATGTCTATTGTGACATCACTGATGATGTCATAATTGATTTTAACCATCTTTTCAAAACTGTAAATTTGACGATTCTGAACTCACGGATGGCACGGACATCATCTACGACAGTAATTTTAAAACCGATTATGTCAATTGTGACATCACTGATGATGTCATAATTGATTTTGACCATCTTTTCAAAACTGTAAAATTGACGCTTCTGAACTCACTGATGGCACGGACTTCATCTACGACAGTAATTTTAAAACCGATTATGTCAATTGTGACATCACTGATGATGTCATAATTGATTTCGACATCTTTTCAAAACTGTGAAATTGATGCTTCTGAACTCACGAATGGCACAGACATCATCTACGACAGTAATTTTAAAACCGATAATGTCAATTGTGACATCACTGATGATGTCATAATTGATTTTAACCATCTTTTCAAAACTGTAAAATTGACGCTTCTGAACTCACGGATGGCACGGACATCATCTACGACAGTAATTTTAAAACCGATTATGTCAATTGTGACATCACTGATGATGTCATAATTGATTTTAACCATCTTTTCAAAACTGTAAATTTGACGATTATGAACTCACGGATGGCACGGACATCATCTACGACAGTAATTTTAAAACCGATTATGTCAATTGTGACATCACTGATGATGTCATAATTGATTTCGACATCTTTTCAAAACTGAGAAATTGATGCTTCTGAACTCACGAATGGCACAGACATCATCTACGACAGTAATTTTAAAACCGATAATGTCAATTGTGACATCACTGATGATGTCATAATTGATTTTAACCATCTTTTCAAAACTGTAAAATTGACGCTTTTGAACTCACGGATGGCACGGACATCATCTACGACAGTAATTTTAAAACCGATAATGTCAATTGTGACATCACTGATGATGTCATAATTGATTTTAACCATCTTTTCAAAACTGTAAATTTGACGATTCTGAACTCACGGATGGCACGGACATCATCTACGACAGTAATTTTAAAACCGATTATGTCAATTGTGACATCACTGATGATGTCATAATTGATTTTGACCATCTTTTCAAAACTGTAAAATTGATGCTTCTGAACTCACGGATGTCACAGACATCATCTACGACAGTAATTTTAAAACCGATTATGTCAATTGTGACATCACTGATGATGTCATAATTGATTTTGACCAACTTTTCAAAACTGTAAAATTGACGCTTCTGAACTCACGGATGGCACAGACATCATCTACGACAGTAATTTTAAAACCGATTATGTCAATTGTGACATCACTGATGATGTCATAATTGATTTTGACAATCTTTTCAAAACTGTAAAATTGACGCTTCTGAACTCACGGATGGCAGAGACATCATCTACGACAGTAATTTTAAAACCGATTATGTCAATTGTGACATCACTGATGATGTCATAATTGATTTTGACTATCTTTTCAAAACTGTAAAATTGACGCTTCTGAACTCACTGATGGCACGGACTTCATCTACGACAGTAATTTTAAAACCGATTATGTCAATTGTGACATCACTGATGATGTCATAATTGATTTCGACATCTTTTCAAAACTGTGAAATTGATGCTTCTGAACTCACGAATGGCACAGACATCATCTACGACAGTAATTTTAAAACCGATAATGTCAATTGTGACATCACTGATGATGTCATAATTGATTTTAACCATCTTTTCAAAACTGTAAAATTGACGCTTCTGAACTCACGGATGGCACGGACATCATCTACGACAGTAATTTCAAAACCGATAATGTCAATTGTGACATCACTGATGATGTCATAATTGATTTTGACCATTTTTTCAAAACTGTAAAATTGACGCTTCTGAACTCACGGATGGCACAGACATCATCTAAGACAGTAATTTTTAAACAGATTATGTCAATTGTGACATCACTGATGATGTCATAATTGATTTTGACCATCTTTTCAAAACTGTAAAATTGACGCTTCTGAACTCACGGATGGCACAGACATCATCTACGACAGTAATTTTAAAACCGATAATGTCAATTGTGACATCACTGATGATGTCATAATTGATTTTGACCATCTTTTCAAAACTGTAAAATTGACGCTTCTGAACTCACGGAGGGCACGGACTTCATCTACGACAGTAATTTTAAAACCGATTATGTCAATTGTGACATCATTGATGATGTCATAATTGATTTTGACCATCTTTTCAAATCTGTAAATTTGACGATTCTGAACTCACGGATGGCACAGACATCATCTACGACAGTAATTTTAAAACCGATTATGTCAATTGTGACATCACTGATGATGTCATAATTGATTTTGACCATCTTTTCAAATCTGTAAATTTGACGATTCTGAACTCACGGATGGCACGGACATCATCTACGACAGTAATTTTAAAACCGATTATGGCAATTGTGACATCACTGATGATGTCATAATTGATTTCGACCATCTTTTCAAAACTGTAAAATTGACGCTTCTGAACTCACGGATGGCACGGACATCATCTACGACAGTAATTTTAAAACCGATAATGTCTATTGTGACATCACTGATGATGTCATAATTGATTTTAACCATCTTTTCAAAACTGTAAATTTGACGATTCTGAACTCACGGATGGCACGGACATCATCTACGACAGTAATTTTAAAACCGATTATGTCAATTGTGACATCACTGATGATGTCATAATTGATTTTGACCATCTTTTCAAAACTGTAAAATTGACGCTTCTGAACTCACTGATGGCACGGACTTCATCTACGACAGTAATTTTAAAACCGATTATGTCAATTGTGACATCACTGATGATGTCATAATTGATTTCGACATCTTTTCAAAACTGTGAAATTGATGCTTCTGAACTCACGAATGGCACAGACATCATCTACGACAGTAATTTTAAAACCGATAATGTCAATTGTGACATCACTGATGATGTCATAATTGATTTTAACCATCTTTTCAAAACTGTAAAATTGACGCTTCTGAACTCACGGATGGCACGGACATCATCTACGACAGTAATTTTAAAACCGATTATGTCAATTGTGACATCACTGATGATGTCATAATTGATTTTAACCATCTTTTCAAAACTGTAAATTTGACGATTCTGAACTCACGGATGGCACGGACATCATCTACGACAGTAATTTTAAAACCGATTATGTCAATTGTGACATCACTGATGATGTCATAATTGATTTCGACATCTTTTCAAAACTGAGAAATTGATGCTTCTGAACTCACGAATGGCACAGACATCATCTACGACAGTAATTTTAAAACCGATAATGTCAATTGTGACATCACTGATGATGTCATAATTGATTTTAACCATCTTTTCAAAACTGTAAAATTGACGCTTTTGAACTCACGGATGGCACGGACATCATCTACGACAGTAATTTTAAAACCGATAATGTCAATTGTGACATCACTGATGATGTCATAATTGATTTTAACCATCTTTTCAAAACTGTAAATTTGACGATTCTGAACTCACGGATGGCACGGACATCATCTACGACAGTAATTTTAAAACCGATTATGTCAATTGTGACATCACTGATGATGTCATAATTGATTTTGACCATCTTTTCAAAACTGTAAAATTGATGCTTCTGAACTCACGGATGTCACAGACATCATCTACGACAGTAATTTTAAAACCGATTATGTCAATTGTGACATCACTGATGATGTCATAATTGATTTTGACCAACTTTTCAAAACTGTAAAATTGACGCTTCTGAACTCACGGATGGCACAGACATCATCTACGACAGTAATTTTAAAACCGATTATGTCAATTGTGACATCACTGATGATGTCATAATTGATTTTGACAATCTTTTCAAAACTGTAAAATTGACGCTTCTGAACTCACGGATGGCAGAGACATCATCTACGACAGTAATTTTAAAACCGATTATGTCAATTGTGACATCACTGATGATGTCATAATTGATTTTGACCATCTTTTCAAAACTGTAAAATTGACGCTTCTGAACTCACGGATGGCAGAGACATCATCTACGACAGTAATTTTAAAACCGATTATGTCAATTGTGACATCACTGATGATGTCATAATTGATTTTGACTATCTTTTCAAAACTGTAAAATTGACGCTTCTGAACTCACTGATGGCACGGACTTCATCTACCACAGTAATTTTAAAACCGATTATGTCAATTGTGACATCACTGATGATGTCATAATTGATTTCGACATCTTTTCAAAACTGTGAAATTGATGCTTCTGAACTCACGAATGGCACAGACATCATCTACGACAGTAATTTTAAAACCGATAATGTCAATTGTGACATCACTGATGATGTCATAATTGATTTTAACCATCTTTTCAAAACTGTAAAATTGACGCTTCTGAACTCACGGATGGCACGGACATCATCTACGACAGTAATTTCAAAACCGATAATGTCAATTGTGACATCACTGATGATGTCATAATTGATTTTGACCATTTTTTCAAAACTGTAAAATTGACGCTTCTGAACTCACGGATGGCACAGACATCATCTAAGACAGTAATTTTTAAACAGATTATGTCAATTGTGACATCACTGATGATGTCATAATTGATTTTGACCATCTTTTCAAAACTGTAAAATTGACGCTTCTGAACTCACGGATGGCACAGACATCATCTACGACAGTAATTTTAAAACCGATAATGTCAATTGTGACATCACTGATGATGTCATAATTGATTTTGACCATCTTTTCAAAACTGTAAAATTGACGCTTCTGAACTCACGGAGGGCACGGACTTCATCTACGACAGTAATTTTAAAACCGATTATGTCAATTGTGACATCATTGATGATGTCATAATTGATTTTGACCATCTTTTCAAATCTGTAAATTTGACGATTCTGAACTCACGGATGGCACAGACATCATCTACGACAGTAATTTTAAAACCGATTATGTCAATTGTGACATCACTGATGATGTCATAATTGATTTTGACCATCTTTTCAAATCTGTAAATTTGACGATTCTGAACTCACGGATGGCACGGACATCATCTACGACAGTAATTTTAAAACCGATTATGGCAATTGTGACATCACTGATGATGTCATAATTGATTTCGACCATCTTTTCAAAACTGTAAAATTGACGCTTCTGAACTCACGGATGGCACGGACATCATCTACGACAGTAATTTTAAAACCGATAATGTCTATTGTGACATCACTGATGATGTCATAATTGATTTTAACCATCTTTTCAAAACTGTAAATTTGACGATTCTGAACTCACGGATGGCACGGACATCATCTACGACAGTAATTTTAAAACCGATTATGTCAATTGTGACATCACTGATGATGTCATAATTGATTTCGACATCTTTTCAAAACTGTGAAATTGATGCTTCTGAACTCACGAATGGCACAGACATCATCTACGACAGTAATTTTAAAACCGATAATGTCAATTGTGACATCACTGATGATGTCATAATTGATTTTAACCATCTTTTCAAAACTGTAAAATTGACGCTTTTGAACTCACGGATGGCACGGACATCATCTACGACAGTAATTTTAAAACCGATAATGTCAATTGTGACATCACTGATGATGTCATAATTGATTTTAACCATCTTTTCAAAACTGTAAATTTGACGATTCTGAACTCACGGATGGCACGGACATCATCTACGACAGTAATTTTAAAACCGATTATGTCAATTGTGACATCACTGATGATGTCATAATTGATTTTGACCATCTTTTCAAAACTGTAAAATTGATGCTTCTGAACTCACGGATGTCACAGACATCATCTACGACAGTAATTTTAAAACCGATTATGTCAATTGTGACATCACTGATGATGTCATAATTGATTTTGACCAACTTTTCAAAACTGTAAAATTGACGCTTCTGAACTCACGGATGGCACAGACATCATCTACGACAGTAATTTTAAAACCGATTATGTCAATTGTGACATCACTGATGATGTCATAATTGATTTTGACCATCTTTTCAAATCTGTAAATTTGACGATTCTGAACTCACGGATGGCACAGACATCATCTACGACAGTAATTTTAAAACCAATAATGTCAATTGTGACATCACTGATGATGTCATAATTGATTTTAACCATCTTTTCAAAACTGTAAAATTGATGCTTTTGAACTCACGGATGGCACGGACATCATCTACGACAGTAATTTTAAAACCGATTATGTCAATTGTGACATCACTGATGATGTCATAATTGATTTTAACCATCTTTTCAAAACTGTAAATTTGACGATTCTGAACTCACGGATGGCACGGACATCATCTACGACAGTAATTTTAAAACCGATTATGTCAATTGTGACATCACTGATGATGTCATAATTGATTTTGACCAACTTTTCAAAACTGTAAAATTGACGCTTCTGAACTCACGGATGGCACAGACATCATCTACGACAGTAATTTTAAAACCGATTATGTCAATTGTGACATCACTGATGATGTCATAATTGATTTTGACAATCTTTTCAAAACTGTAAAATTGACGCTTCTGAACTCACGGATGGCAGAGACATCATCTACGACAGTAATTTTAAAACCGATTATGTCAATTGTGACATCACTGATGATGTCATAATTGATTTTGACTATCTTTTTAAAACTGTAAAATTGACGCTTCTGAACTCACTGATGGCACGGACTTCATCTACGACAGTAATTTTAAAACCGATTATGTCAATTGTGACATCACTGATGATGTCATAATTGATTTCGACATCTTTTCAAAACTGTGAAATTGATGCTTCTGAACTCACGAATGGCACAGACATCATCTACGACAGTAATTTTAAAACCGATAATGTCAATTGTGACATCACTGATGATGTCATAATTGATTTTAACCATCTTTTCAAAACTGTAAAATTGACGCTTCTGAACTCACGGATGGCACGGACATCATCTACGACAGTAATTTCAAAACCGATAATGTCAATTGTGACATCACTGATGATGTCATAATTGATTTTGACCATTTTTTCAAAACTGTAAAATTGACGCTTCTGAACTCACGGATGGCACAGACATCATCTAAGACAGTAATTTTTAAACAGATTATGTCAATTGTGACATCACTGATGATGTCATAATTGATTTTGACCATCTTTTCAAAACTGTAAAATTGACGCTTCTGAACTCACGGATGGCACAGACATCATCTAAGACAGTAATTTTAAAACCGATAATGTCAATTGTGACATCACTGATGATGTCATAATTGATTTTGACCATCTTTTCAAAACTGTAAAATTGACGCTTCTGAACTCACGGAGGGCACGGACTTCATCTACGACAGTAATTTTAAAACCGATTATGTCAATTGTGACATCATTGATGATGTCATAATTGATTTTGACCATCTTTTCAAATCTGTAAATTTGACGATTCTGAACTCACAGATGGCACAGACATCATCTACGACAGTAATTTTAAAACCGATTATGTCAATTGTGACATCACTGATGATGTCATAATTGATTTTGACCATCTTTTCAAATCTGTAAATTTGACGATTCTGAACTCACGGATGGCACGGACATCATCTACGACAGTAATTTTAAAACCGATTATGGCAATTGTGACATCACTGATGATGTCATAATTGATTTCGACCATCTTTTCAAAACTGTAAAATTGACGCTTCTGAACTCACGGATGGCACGGACATCATCTACGACAGTAATTTTAAAACCGATAATGTCAATTGTGACATCACTGATGATGTCATAATTGATTTTAACCATCTTTTCAAAACTGTAAAATTGACGCTTCTGAACTCACGGATGGCACGGACATCATCTACGACAGTAATTTTAAAACCGATTATGTCAATTGTGACATCACTGATGATGTCATAATTGATTTTAACCATCTTTTCAAAACTGTAAATTTGACGATTCTGAACTCACGGATGGCACGGACATCATCTACGACAGTAATTTTAAAACCGATTATGTCAATTGTGACATCACTGATGATGTCATAATTGATTTCGACATCTTTTCAAAACTGAGAAATTGATGCTTCTGAACTCACGAATGGCACAGACATCATCTACGACAGTAATTTTAAAACCGATAATGTCAATTGTGACATCACTGATGATGTCATAATTGATTTTAACCATCTTTTCAAAACTGTAAAATTGACGCTTTTGAACTCACGGATGGCACGGACATCATCTACGACAGTAATTTTAAAACCAATAATGTCAATTGTGACATCACTGATGATGTCATAATTGATTTTAACCATCTTTTCAAAACTGTAAAATTGATGCTTCTGAACTCACGGATGGCACGGACATCATCTACGACAGTAATTTTAAAACCGATTATGTCAATTGTGACATCACTGATGATGTCATAATTGATTTTGACCATCTTTTCAAAACTGTAAAATTGATGCTTCTGAACTCACGGATGTCACAGACATCATCTACGACAGTAATTTTAAAACCGATTATGTCAATTGTGACATCACTGATGATGTCATAATTGATTTTGACCAACTTTTCAAAACTGTAAAATTGACGCTTCTGAACTCACGGATGGCACAGACATCATCTACGACAGTAATTTTAAAACCGATTATGTCAATTGTGACATCACTGATGATGTCATAATTGATTTTGACAATCTTTTCAAAACTGTAAAATTGACGCTTCTGAACTCACGGATGGCAGAGACATCATCTACGACAGTAATTTTAAAACCGATTATTTCAATTGTGACATCACTGATGATGTCATAATTGATTTTGACTATCTTTTCAAAACTGTAAAATTGACGCTTCTGAACTCACTGATGGCACGGACTTCATCTACCACAGTAATTTTAAAACCGATTATGTCAATTGTGACATCACTGATGATGTCATAATTGATTTCGACATCTTTTCAAAACTGTGAAATTGATGCTTCTGAACTCACGAATGGCACAGACATCATCTACGACAGTATTTTTAAAACCGATAATGTCAATTGTGACATCACTGATGATGTCATAATTGATTTTAACCATCTTTTCAAAACTGTAAAATTGACGCTTCTGAACTCACGGATGGCACGGACATCATCTACGACAGTAATTTCAAAACCGATAATGTCAATTGTGACATCACTGATGATGTCATAATTGATTTTGACCATTTTTTCAAAACTGTAAAATTGACGCTTCTGAACTCACGGATGGCACAGACATCATCTAAGACAGTAATTTTTAAACAGATTATGTCAATTGTGACATCACTGATGATGTCATAATTGATTTTGACCATCTTTTCAAAACTGTAAAATTGACGCTTCTGAACTCACGGATGGCACAGACATCATCTACGACAGTAATTTTAAAACCGATAATGTCAATTGTGACATCACTGATGATGTCATAATTGATTTTGACCATCTTTTCAAAACTGTAAAATTGACGCTTCTGAACTCACGGAGGGCACGGACTTCATCTACGACAGTAATTTTAAAACCGATTATGTCAATTGTGACATCATTGATGATGTCATAATTGATTTTGACCATCTTTTCAAATCTGTAAATTTGACGATTCTGAACTCACGGATGGCACAGACATCATCTACGACAGTAATTTTAAAACCGATTATGTCAATTGTGACATCACTGATGATGTCATAATTGATTTTGACCATCTTTTCAAATCTGTAAATTTGACGATTCTGAACTCACGGATGGCACGGACATCATCTACGACCTTAATTTTAAAACCGATTATGGCAATTGTGACATCACTGATGATGTCATAATTGATTTCGACCATCTTTTCAAAACTGTAAAATTGACGCTTCTGAACTCACGGATGGCACGGACATCATCTACGACAGTAATTTTAAAACCGATAATGTCTATTGTGACATCACTGATGATGTCATAATTGATTTTAACCATCTTTTCAAAACTGTAAATTTGACGATTCTGAACTCACGGATGGCACGGACATCATCTACGACAGTAATTTTAAAACCGATTATGTCAATTGTGACATCACTGATGATGTCATAATTGATTTTGACCATCTTTTCAAAACTGTAAAATTGACGCTTCTGAACTCACTGATGGCACGGACTTCATCTACGACAGTAATTTTAAAACCGATTATGTCAATTGTGACATTACTGATGATGTCATAATTGATTTCGACATCTTTTCAAAACTGTGAAATTGATGCTTCTGAACTCACGAATGGCACAGACATCATCTACGACAGTAATTTTAAAACCGATAATGTCAATTGTGACATCACTGATGATGTCATAATTGATTTTAACCATCTTTTCAAAACTGTAAAATTGACGCTTCTGAACTCACGGATGGCACGGACATCATCTACGACAGTAATTTTAAAACCGATTATGTCAATTGTGACATCACTGATGATGTCATAATTGATTTTAACCATCTTTTCAAAACTGTAAATTTGACGATTCTGAACTCACGGATGGCACGGACATCATCTACGACAGTAATTTTAAAACCGATTATGTCAATTGTGACATCACTGATGTCATAATTGATTTTGACCATCTTTTCAAAACTGTAAAATTGATGCTTCTGAACTCACGGATGTCACAGACATCATCTACGACAGTAATTTTAAAACCGATTATGTCAATTGTGACATCACTGATGATGTCATAATTGATTTTGACCAACTTTTCAAAACTGTAAAATTGACGCTTCTAAACTCACGGATGGCACAGACATCATCTACGACAGTAATTTTAAAACCGATTATGTCAATTGTGACATCACTGATGATGTCATAATTGATTTTGACAATCTTTTCAAAACTGTAATATTGACGCTTCTGAACTCACGGATGGCAGAGACATCATCTACGACAGTAATTTTAAAACCGATTATGTCAATTGTGACATCACTGATGATGTCATAATTGATTTTGACCATCTTTTCAAAACTGTAAAATTGACGCTTCTGAACTCACGGATGGCAGAGACATCATCTACGACAGTAATTTTCAAACCGATTATGTCAATTGTGACATCACTGATGATGTCATAATTGATTTTGACTATCTTTTCAAAACTGTAAAATTGACGCTTCTGAACTCACTGATGGCACGGACTTCATCTACCACAGTAATTTTAAAACCGATTATGTCAATTGTGACATCACTGATGATGTCATAATTGATTTCGACATCTTTTCAAAACTGTGAAATTGATGCTTCTGAACTCACGAATGGCACAGACATCATCTACGACAGTAATTTTAAAACCGATAATGTCAATTGTGACATCACTGATGATGTCATAATTGATTTTAACCATCTTTTCAAAACTGTAAAATTGACGCTTCTGAACTCACGGATGGCACGGACATCATCTACGACAGTAATTTCAAAACCGATAATGTCAATTGTGACATCACTGATGATGTCATAATTGATTTTGACCATTTTTTCAAAACTGTAAAATTGACGCTTCTGAACTCACGGATGGCACAGACATCATCTAAGACAGTAATTTTTAAACAGATTATGTCAATTGTGACATCACTGATGATGTCATAATTGATTTTGACCATCTTTTCAAAACTGTAAAATTGACGCTTCTGAACTCACTGATGGCACGGACTTCATCTACGACAGTAATTTTAAAACCGATTATGTCAATTGTGACATTACTGATGATGTCATAATTGATTTCGACATCTTTTCAAAACTGTGAAATTGATGCTTCTGAACTCACGAATGGCACAGACATCATCTACGACAGTAATTTTAAAACCGATAATGTCAATTGTGACATCACTGATGATGTCATAATTGATTTTAACCATCTTTTCAAAACTGTAAAATTGACGCTTCTGAACTCACGGATGGCACGGACATCATCTACGACAGTAATTTTAAAACCGATTATGTCAATTGTGACATCACTGATGATGTCATAATTGATTTTAACCATCTTTTCAAAACTGTAAATTTGACGATTCTGAACTCACGGATGGCACGGACATCATCTACGACAGTAATTTTAAAACCGATTATGTCAATTGTGACATCACTGATGTCATAATTGATTTTGACCATCTTTTCAAAACTGTAAAATTGATGCTTCTGAACTCACGGATGTCACAGACATCATCTACGACAGTAATTTTAAAACCGATTATGTCAATTGTGACATCACTGATGATGTCATAATTGATTTTGACCAACTTTTCAAAACTGTAAAATTGACGCTTCTGAACTCACGGATGGCACAGACATCATCTACGACAGTAATTTTAAAACCGATTATGTCAATTGTGACATCACTGATGATGTCATAATTGATTTTGACAATCTTTTCAAAACTGTAATATTGACGCTTCTGAACTCACGGATGGCAGAGACATCATCTACGACAGTAATTTTAAAACCGATTATGTCAATTGTGACATCACTGATGATGTCATAATTGATTTTGACCATCTTTTCAAAACTGTAAAATTGACGCTTCTGAACTCACGGATGGCAGAGACATCATCTACGACAGTAATTTTCAAACCGATTATGTCAATTGTGACATCACTGATGATGTCATAATTGATTTTGACTATCTTTTCAAAACTGTAAAATTGACGCTTCTGAACTCACTGATGGCACGGACTTCATCTACCACAGTAATTTTAAAACCGATTATGTCAATTGTGACATCACTGATGATGTCATAATTGATTTCGACATCTTTTCAAAACTGTGAAATTGATGCTTCTGAACTCACGAATGGCACAGACATCATCTACGACAGTAATTTTAAAACCGATAATGTCAATTGTGACATCACTGATGATGTCATAATTGATTTTAACCATCTTTTCAAAACTGTAAAATTGACGCTTCTGAACTCACGGATGGCACGGACATCATCTACGACAGTAATTTCAAAACCGATAATGTCAATTGTGACATCACTGATGATGTCATAATTGATTTTGACCATTTTTTCAAAACTGTAAAATTGACGCTTCTGAACTCACGGATGGCACAGACATCATCTAAGACAGTAATTTTTAAACAGATTATGTCAATTGTGACATCACTGATGATGTCATAATTGATTTTGACCATCTTTTCAAAACTGTAAAATTGACGCTTCTGAACTCACGGATGGCACAGACATCATCTACGACAGTAATTTTAAAACCGATAATGTCAATTGTGACATCACTGATGATGTCATAATTGATTTTGACCATCTTTTCAAAACTGTAAAATTGACGCTTCTGAACTCACGGAGGGCACGAACTTCATCTACGACAGTAATTTTAAAACCGATTATGTCAATTGTGACATCATTGATGATGTCATAATTGATTTTGACCATCTTTTCAAATCTGTAAATTTGACGATTCTGAACTCACGGATGGCACAGACATCATCTACGACAGTAATTTTAAAACCGATTATGTCAATTGTGACATCACTGATGATGTCATAATTGATTTTGACCATCTTTTCAAATCTGTAAATTTGACGATTCTGAACTCACGGATGGCACGGACATCATCTACGACAGTAATTTTAAAACCGATTATGGCAATTGTGACATCACTGATGATGTCATAATTGATTTCGACCATCTTTTCAAAACTGTAAAATTGACGCTTCTGAACTCACGGATGGCACGGACATCATCTACGACAGTAATTTTAAAACCGATAATGTCTATTGTGACATCACTGATGATGTCATAATTGATTTTAACCATCTTTTCAAAACTGTAAATTTGACGATTCTGAACTCACGGATGGCACGGACATCATCTACGACAGTAATTTTAAAACCGATTATGTCAATTGTGACATCACTGATGATGTCATAATTGATTTTGACCATCTTTTCAAAACTGTAAAATTGACGCTTCTGAACTCACTGATGGCACGGACTTCATCTACGACAGTAATTTTAAAACCGATTATGTCAATTGTGACATCACTGATGATGTCATAATTGATTTCGACATCTTTTCAAAACTGTGAAATTGATGCTTCTGAACTCACGAATGGCACAGACATCATCTACGACAGTAATTTTAAAACCGATAATGTCAATTGTGACATCACTGATGATGTCATAATTGATTTTAACCATCTTTTCAAAACTGTAAAATTGACGCTTCTGAACTCACGGATGGCACGGACATCATCTACGACAGTAATTTTAAAACCGATTATGTCAATTGTGACATCACTGATGATGTCATAATTGATTTTAACCATCTTTTCAAAACTGTAAATTTGACGATTCTGAACTCACGGATGGCACGGACATCATCTACGACAGTAATTTTAAAACCGATTATGTCAATTGTGACATCACTGATGATGTCATAATTGATTTCGACATCTTTTCAAAACTGAGAAATTGATGCTTCTGAACTCACGAATGGCACAGACATCATCTACGACAGTAATTTTAAAACCGATAATGTCAATTGTGACATCACTGATGATGTCATAATTGATTTTGACCATCTTTTCAAAACTGTAAAATTGATGCTTCTGAACTCACGGATGTCACAGACATCATCTACGACAGTAATTTTAAAACCGATTATGTCAATTGTGACATCACTGATGATGTCATAATTGATTTTGACCAACTTTTCAAAACTGTAAAATTGACGCTTCTGAACTCACGGATGGCACAGACATCATCTACGACAGTAATTTTAAAACCGATTATGTCAATTGTGACATCACTGATGATGTCATAATTGATTTTGACCATCTTTTCAAATCTGTAAATTTGACGATTCTGAACTCACGGATGGCACGGACATCATCTACGACAGTAATTTTAAAACCGATTATGGCAATTGTGACATCACTGATGATGTCATAATTGATTTCGACCATCTTTTCAAAACTGTAAAATTGACGCTTCTGAACTCACGGATGGCACGGACATCATCTACGACAGTAATTTTAAAACCGATAATGTCTATTGTGACATCACTGATGATGTCATAATTGATTTTAACCATCTTTTCAAAACTGTAAATTTGACGATTCTGAACTCACGGATGGCACGGACATCATCTACGACAGTAATTTTAAAACCGATTATGTCAATTGTGACATCACTGATGATGTCATAATTGATTTTGACCATCTTTTCAAAACTGTAAAATTGACGCTTCTGAACTCACTGATGGCACGGACTTCATCTACGACAGTAATTTTAAAACCGATTATGTCAATTGTGACATCACTGATGATGTCATAATTGATTTCGACATCTTTTCAAAACTGTGAAATTGATGCTTCTGAACTCACGAATGGCACAGACATCATCTACGACAGTAATTTTAAAACCGATAATGTCAATTGTGACATCACTGATGATGTCATAATTGATTTTAACCATCTTTTCAAAACTGTAAAATTGACGCTTCTGAACTCACGGATGGCACGGACATCATCTACAACAGTAATTTTAAAACCGATTATGTCAATTGTGACATCACTGATGATGTCATAATTGATTTTAACCATCTTTTCAAAACTGTAAATTTGACGATTCTGAACTCACGGATGGCACGGACATCATCTACGACAGTAATTTTAAAACCGATTATGTCAATTGTGACATCACTGATGATGTCATAATTGATTTTGACCAACTTTTCAAAACTGTAAAATTGACGCTTCTGAACTCACGGATGGCACAGACATCATCTACGACAGTAATTTTAAAACCGATTATGTCAATTGTGACATCACTGATGATGTCATAATTGATTTTGACAATCTTTTCAAAACTGTAAAATTGACGCTTCTGAACTCACGGATGGCAGAGACATCATCTACGACAGTAATTTTAAAACCGATTATGTCAATTGTGACATCACTGATGATGTCATAATTGATTTTGACTATCTTTTCAAAACTGTAAAATTGACGCTTCTGAACTCACTGATGGCACGGACTTCATCTACGACAGTAATTTTAAAACCGATTATGTCAATTGTGACATCACTGATGATGTCATAATTGATTTCGACATCTTTTCAAAACTGTGAAATTGATGCTTCTGAACTCACGAATGGCACAGACATCATCTACGACAGTAATTTTAAAACCGATAATGTCAATTGTGACATCACTGATGATGTCATAATTGATTTTAACCATCTTTTCAAAACTGTAAAATTGACGCTTCTGAACTCACGGATGGCACGGACATCATCTACGACAGTAATTTCAAAACCGATAATGTCAATTGTGACATCACTGATGATGTCATAATTGATTTTGACCATTTTTTCAAAACTGTAAAATTGACGCTTCTGAACTCACGGATGGCACAGACATCATCTAAGACAGTAATTTTTAAACAGATTATGTCAATTGTGACATCACTGATGATGTCATAATTGATTTTGACCATCTTTTCAAAACTGTAAAATTGACGCTTCTGAACTCACGGATGGCACAGACATCATCTACGACAGTAATTTTAAAACCGATAATGTCAATTGTGACATCACTGATGATGTCATAATTGATTTTGACCATCTTTTCAAAACTGTAAAATTGACGCTTCTGAACTCACGGAGGGCACGGACTTCATCTACGACAGTAATTTTAAAACCGATTATGTCAATTGTGACATCATTGATGATGTCATAATTGATTTTGACCATCTTTTCAAATCTGTAAATTTGACGATTCTGAACTCACGGATGGCACAGACATCATCTACGACAGTAATTTTAAAACCGATTATGTCAATTGTGACATCACTGATGATGTCATAATTGATTTTGACCATCTTTTCAAATCTGTAAATTTGACGATTCTGAACTCACGGATGGCACGGACATCATCTACGACCTTAATTTTAAAACCGATTATGGCAATTGTGACATCACTGATGATGTCATAATTGATTTCGACCATCTTTTCAAAACTGTAAAATTGACGCTTCTGAACTCACGGATGGCACGGACATCATCTACGACAGTAATTTTAAAACCGATAATGTCTATTGTGACATCACTGATGATGTCATAATTGATTTTAACCATCTTTTCAAAACTGTAAATTTGACGATTCTGAACTCACGGATGGCACGGACATCATCTACGACAGTAATTTTAAAACCGATTATGTCAATTGTGACATCACTGATGATGTCATAATTGATTTTGACCATCTTTTCAAAACTGTAAAATTGACGCTTCTGAACTCACTGATGGCACGGACTTCATCTACGACAGTAATTTTAAAACCGATTATGTCAATTGTGACATTACTGATGATGTCATAATTGATTTCGACATCTTTTCAAAACTGTGAAATTGATGCTTCTGAACTCACGAATGGCACAGACATCATCTACGACAGTAATTTTAAAACCGATAATGTCAATTGTGACATCACTGATGATGTCATAATTGATTTTAACCATCTTTTCAAAACTGTAAAATTGACGCTTCTGAACTCACGGATGGCACGGACATCATCTACGACAGTAATTTTAAAACCGATTATGTCAATTGTGACATCACTGATGATGTCATAATTGATTTTAACCATCTTTTCAAAACTGTAAATTTGACGATTCTGAACTCACGGATGGCACGGACATCATCTACGACAGTAATTTTAAAACCGATTATGTCAATTGTGACATCACTGATGTCATAATTGATTTTGACCATCTTTTCAAAACTGTAAAATTGATGCTTCTGAACTCACGGATGTCACAGACATCATCTACGACAGTAATTTTAAAACCGATTATGTCAATTGTGACATCACTGATGATGTCATAATTGATTTTGACCAACTTTTCAAAACTGTAAAATTGACGCTTCTAAACTCACGGATGGCACAGACATCATCTACGACAGTAATTTTAAAACCGATTATGTCAATTGTGACATCACTGATGATGTCATAATTGATTTTGACAATCTTTTCAAAACTGTAATATTGACGCTTCTGAACTCACGGATGGCAGAGACATCATCTACGACAGTAATTTTAAAACCGATTATGTCAATTGTGACATCACTGATGATGTCATAATTGATTTTGACCATCTTTTCAAAACTGTAAAATTGACGCTTCTGAACTCACGGATGGCAGAGACATCATCTACGACAGTAATTTTCAAACCGATTATGTCAATTGTGACATCACTGATGATGTCATAATTGATTTTGACTATCTTTTCAAAACTGTAAAATTGACGCTTCTGAACTCACTGATGGCACGGACTTCATCTACCACAGTAATTTTAAAACCGATTATGTCAATTGTGACATCACTGATGATGTCATAATTGATTTCGACATCTTTTCAAAACTGTGAAATTGATGCTTCTGAACTCACGAATGGCACAGACATCATCTACGACAGTAATTTTAAAACCGATAATGTCAATTGTGACATCACTGATGATGTCATAATTGATTTTAACCATCTTTTCAAAACTGTAAAATTGACGCTTCTGAACTCACGGATGGCACGGACATCATCTACGACAGTAATTTCAAAACCGATAATGTCAATTGTGACATCACTGATGATGTCATAATTGATTTTGACCATTTTTTCAAAACTGTAAAATTGACGCTTCTGAACTCACGGATGGCACAGACATCATCTAAGACAGTAATTTTTAAACAGATTATGTCAATTGTGACATCACTGATGATGTCATAATTGATTTTGACCATCTTTTCAAATCTGTAAATTTGACGATTCTGAACTCACGGATGGCACGGACATCATCTACGACCTTAATTTTAAAACCGATTATGGCAATTGTGACATCACTGATGATGTCATAATTGATTTCGACCATCTTTTCAAAACTGTAAAATTGACGCTTCTGAACTCACGGATGGCACGGACATCATCTACGACAGTAATTTTAAAACCGATAATGTCTATTGTGACATCACTGATGATGTCATAATTGATTTTAACCATCTTTTCAAAACTGTAAATTTGACGATTCTGAACTCACGGATGGCACGGACATCATCTACGACAGTAATTTTAAAACCGATTATGTCAATTGTGACATCACTGATGATGTCATAATTGATTTTGACCATCTTTTCAAAACTGTAAAATTGACGCTTCTGAACTCACTGATGGCACGGACTTCATCTACGACAGTAATTTTAAAACCGATTATGTCAATTGTGACATTACTGATGATGTCATAATTGATTTCGACATCTTTTCAAAACTGTGAAATTGATGCTTCTGAACTCACGAATGGCACAGACATCATCTACGACAGTAATTTTAAAACCGATAATGTCAATTGTGACATCACTGATGATGTCATAATTGATTTTAACCATCTTTTCAAAACTGTAAAATTGACGCTTCTGAACTCACGGATGGCACGGACATCATCTACGACAGTAATTTTAAAACCGATTATGTCAATTGTGACATCACTGATGATGTCATAATTGATTTTAACCATCTTTTCAAAACTGTAAATTTGACGATTCTGAACTCACGGATGGCACGGACATCATCTACGACAGTAATTTTAAAACCGATTATGTCAATTGTGACATCACTGATGTCATAATTGATTTTGACCATCTTTTCAAAACTGTAAAATTGATGCTTCTGAACTCACGGATGTCACAGACATCATCTACGACAGTAATTTTAAAACCGATTATGTCAATTGTGACATCACTGATGATGTCATAATTGATTTTGACCAACTTTTCAAAACTGTAAAATTGACGCTTCTGAACTCACGGATGGCACAGACATCATCTACGACAGTAATTTTAAAACCGATTATGTCAATTGTGACATCACTGATGATGTCATAATTGATTTTGACAATCTTTTCAAAACTGTAATATTGACGCTTCTGAACTCACGGATGGCAGAGACATCATCTACGACAGTAATTTTAAAACCGATTATGTCAATTGTGACATCACTGATGATGTCATAATTGATTTTGACCATCTTTTCAAAACTGTAAAATTGACGCTTCTGAACTCACGGATGGCAGAGACATCATCTACGACAGTAATTTTCAAACCGATTATGTCAATTGTGACATCACTGATGATGTCATAATTGATTTTGACTATCTTTTCAAAACTGTAAAATTGACGCTTCTGAACTCACTGATGGCACGGACTTCATCTACCACAGTAATTTTAAAACCGATTATGTCAATTGTGACATCACTGATGATGTCATAATTGATTTCGACATCTTTTCAAAACTGTGAAATTGATGCTTCTGAACTCACGAATGGCACAGACATCATCTACGACAGTAATTTTAAAACCGATAATGTCAATTGTGACATCACTGATGATGTCATAATTGATTTTAACCATCTTTTCAAAACTGTAAAATTGACGCTTCTGAACTCACGGATGGCACGGACATCATCTACGACAGTAATTTCAAAACCGATAATGTCAATTGTGACATCACTGATGATGTCATAATTGATTTTGACCATTTTTTCAAAACTGTAAAATTGACGCTTCTGAACTCACGGATGGCACAGACATCATCTAAGACAGTAATTTTTAAACAGATTATGTCAATTGTGACATCACTGATGATGTCATAATTGATTTTGACCATCTTTTCAAAACTGTAAAATTGACGCTTCTGAACTCACGGATGGCACAGACATCATCTACGACAGTAATTTTAAAACCGATAATGTCAATTGTGACATCACTGATGATGTCATAATTGATTTTGACCATCTTTTCAAAACTGTAAAATTGACGCTTCTGAACTCACGGAGGGCACGAACTTCATCTACGACAGTAATTTTAAAACCGATTATGTCAATTGTGACATCATTGATGATGTCATAATTGATTTTGACCATCTTTTCAAATCTGTAAATTTGACGATTCTGAACTCACGGATGGCACAGACATCATCTACGACAGTAATTTTAAAACCGATTATGTCAATTGTGACATCACTGATGATGTCATAATTGATTTTGACCATCTTTTCAAATCTGTAAATTTGACGATTCTGAACTCACGGATGGCACGGACATCATCTACGACAGTAATTTTAAAACCGATTATGGCAATTGTGACATCACTGATGATGTCATAATTGATTTCGACCATCTTTTCAAAACTGTAAAATTGACGCTTCTGAACTCACGGATGGCACGGACATCATCTACGACAGTAATTTTAAAACCGATAATGTCTATTGTGACATCACTGATGATGTCATAATTGATTTTAACCATCTTTTCAAAACTGTAAATTTGACGATTCTGAACTCACGGATGGCACGGACATCATCTACGACAGTAATTTTAAAACCGATTATGTCAATTGTGACATCACTGATGATGTCATAATTGATTTTGACCATCTTTTCAAAACTGTAAAATTGACGCTTCTGAACTCACTGATGGCACGGACTTCATCTACGACAGTAATTTTAAAACCGATTATGTCAATTGTGACATCACTGATGATGTCATAATTGATTTCGACATCTTTTCAAAACTGTGAAATTGATGCTTCTGAACTCACGAATGGCACAGACATCATCTACGACAGTAATTTTAAAACCGATAATGTCAATTGTGACATCACTGATGATGTCATAATTGATTTTAACCATCTTTTCAAAACTGTAAAATTGACGCTTCTGAACTCACGGATGGCACGGACATCATCTACGACAGTAATTTTAAAACCGATTATGTCAATTGTGACATCACTGATGATGTCATAATTGATTTTAACCATCTTTTCAAAACTGTAAATTTGACGATTCTGAACTCACGGATGGCACGGACATCATCTACGACAGTAATTTTAAAACCGATTATGTCAATTGTGACATCACTGATGATGTCATAATTGATTTCGACATCTTTTCAAAACTGAGAAATTGATGCTTCTGAACTCACGAATGGCACAGACATCATCTACGACAGTAATTTTAAAACCGATAATGTCAATTGTGACATCACTGATGATGTCATAATTGATTTTGACCATCTTTTCAAAACTGTAAAATTGATGCTTCTGAACTCACGGATGTCACAGACATCATCTACGACAGTAATTTTAAAACCGATTATGTCAATTGTGACATCACTGATGATGTCATAATTGATTTTGACCAACTTTTCAAAACTGTAAAATTGACGCTTCTGAACTCACGGATGGCACAGACATCATCTACGACAGTAATTTTAAAACCGATTATGTCAATTGTGACATCACTGATGATGTCATAATTGATTTTGACCATCTTTTCAAATCTGTAAATTTGACGATTCTGAACTCACGGATGGCACGGACATCATCTACGACAGTAATTTTAAAACCGATTATGGCAATTGTGACATCACTGATGATGTCATAATTGATTTCGACCATCTTTTCAAAACTGTAAAATTGACGCTTCTGAACTCACGGATGGCACGGACATCATCTACGACAGTAATTTTAAAACCGATAATGTCTATTGTGACATCACTGATGATGTCATAATTGATTTTAACCATCTTTTCAAAACTGTAAATTTGACGATTCTGAACTCACGGATGGCACGGACATCATCTACGACAGTAATTTTAAAACCGATTATGTCAATTGTGACATCACTGATGATGTCATAATTGATTTTGACCATCTTTTCAAAACTGTAAAATTGACGCTTCTGAACTCACTGATGGCACGGACTTCATCTACGACAGTAATTTTAAAACCGATTATGTCAATTGTGACATCACTGATGATGTCATAATTGATTTCGACATCTTTTCAAAACTGTGAAATTGATGCTTCTGAACTCACGAATGGCACAGACATCATCTACGACAGTAATTTTAAAACCGATAATGTCAATTGTGACATCACTGATGATGTCATAATTGATTTTAACCATCTTTTCAAAACTGTAAAATTGACGCTTCTGAACTCACGGATGGCACGGACATCATCTACAACAGTAATTTTAAAACCGATTATGTCAATTGTGACATCACTGATGATGTCATAATTGATTTTAACCATCTTTTCAAAACTGTAAATTTGACGATTCTGAACTCACGGATGGCACGGACATCATCTACGACAGTAATTTTAAAACCGATTATGTCAATTGTGACATCACTGATGATGTCATAATTGATTTTGACCAACTTTTCAAAACTGTAAAATTGACGCTTCTGAACTCACGGATGGCACAGACATCATCTACGACAGTAATTTTAAAACCGATTATGTCAATTGTGACATCACTGATGATGTCATAATTGATTTTGACAATCTTTTCAAAACTGTAAAATTGACGCTTCTGAACTCACGGATGGCAGAGACATCATCTACGACAGTAATTTTAAAACCGATTATGTCAATTGTGACATCACTGATGATGTCATAATTGATTTTGACTATCTTTTCAAAACTGTAAAATTGACGCTTCTGAACTCACTGATGGCACGGACTTCATCTACGACAGTAATTTTAAAACCGATTATGTCAATTGTGACATCACTGATGATGTCATAATTGATTTCGACATCTTTTCAAAACTGTGAAATTGATGCTTCTGAACTCACGAATGGCACAGACATCATCTACGACAGTAATTTTAAAACCGATAATGTCAATTGTGACATCACTGATGATGTCATAATTGATTTTAACCATCTTTTCAAAACTGTAAAATTGACGCTTCTGAACTCACGGATGGCACGGACATCATCTACGACAGTAATTTCAAAACCGATAATGTCAATTGTGACATCACTGATGATGTCATAATTGATTTTGACCATTTTTTCAAAACTGTAAAATTGACGCTTCTGAACTCACGGATGGCACAGACATCATCTAAGACAGTAATTTTTAAACAGATTATGTCAATTGTGACATCACTGATGATGTCATAATTGATTTTGACCATCTTTTCAAAACTGTAAAATTGACGCTTCTGAACTCACGGATGGCACAGACATCATCTACGACAGTAATTTTAAAACCGATAATGTCAATTTTGACATCACTGATGATGTCATAATTGATTTTGACCATCTTTTCAAAACTGTAAAATTGACGCTTCTGAACTCACGGAGGGCACGGACTTCATCTACGACAGTAATTTTAAAACCGATTATGTCAATTGTGACATCATTGATGATGTCATAATTGATTTTGACCATCTTTTCAAATCTGTAAATTTGACGATTCTGAACTCACGGATGGCACAGACATCATCTACGACAGTAATTTTAAAACCGATTATGTCAATTGTGACATCACTGATGATGTCATAATTGATTTTGACCATCTTTTCAAATCTGTAAATTTGACGATTCTGAACTCACGGATGGCACGGACATCATCTACGACAGTAATTTTAAAACCGATTATGGCAATTGTGACATCACTGATGATGTCATAATTGATTTCGACCATCTTTTCAAAACTGTAAAATTGACGCTTCTGAACTCACGGATGGCACGGACATCATCTACGACAGTAATTTTAAAACCGATAATGTCTATTGTGACATCACTGATGATGTCATAATTGATTTTAACCATCTTTTCAAAACTGTAAATTTGACGATTCTGAACTCACGGATGGCACGGATATCATCTACGACAGTAATTTTAAAACCGATTATGTCAATTGTGACATCACTGATGATGTCATAATTGATTTTGACCATCTTTTCAAAACTGTAAAATTGACGCTTCTGAACTCACTGATGGCACGGACTTCATCTACGACAGTAATTTTAAAACCGATTATGTCAATTGTGACATCACTGATGATGTCATAATTGATTTCGACATCTTTTCAAAACTGTGAAATTGATGCTTCTGAACTCACGAATGGCACAGACATCATCTACGACAGTAATTTTAAAACCGATAATGTCAATTGTGACATCACTGATGATGTCATAATTGATTTTAACCATCTTTTCAAAACTGTAAAATTGACGCTTCTGAACTCACGGATGGCACGGACATCATCTACGACAGTAATTTTAAAACCGATTATGTCAATTGTGACATCACTGATGATGTCATAATTGATTTTAACCATCTTTTCAAAACTGTAAATTTGACGATTCTGAACTCACGGATGGCACGGACATCATCTACGACAGTAATTTTAAAACCGATTATGTCAATTGTGACATCACTGATGATGTCATAATTGATTTCGACATCTTTTCAAAACTGAGAAATTGATGCTTCTGAACTCACGAATGGCACAGACATCATCTACGACAGTAATTTTAAAACCGATAATGTCAATTGTGACATCACTGATGATGTCATAATTGATTTTAACCATCTTTTCAAAACTGTAAAATTGACGCTTTTGAACTCACGGATGGCACGGACATCATCTACGACAGTAATTTTAAAACCGATAATGTCAATTGTGACATCACTGATGATGTCATAATTGATTTTAACCATCTTTTCAAAACTGTAAATTTGACGATTCTGAACTCACGGATGGCACGGACATCATCTACGACAGTAATTTTAAAACCGATTATGTCAATTGTGACATCACTGATGATGTCATAATTGATTTTGACCATCTTTTCAAAACTGTAAAATTGATGCTTCTGAACTCACGGATGTCACAGACATCATCTACGACAGTAATTTTAAAACCGATTATGTCAATTGTGACATCACTGATGATGTCATAATTGATTTTGACCAACTTTTCAAAACTGTAAAATTGACGCTTCTGAACTCACGGATGGCACAGACATCATCTACGACAGTAATTTTAAAACCGATTATGTCAATTGTGACATCACTGATGATGTCATAATTGATTTTGACAATCTTTTCAAAACTGTAAAATTGACGCTTCTGAACTCACGGATGGCAGAGACATCATCTACGACAGTAATTTTAAAACCGATTATGTCAATTGTGACATCACTGATGATGTCATAATTGATTTTGACCATCTTTTCAAAACTGTAAAATTGACGCTTCTGAACTCACGGATGGCAGAGACATCATCTACGACAGTAATTTTAAAACCGATTATGTCAATTGTGACATCACTGATGATGTCATAATTGATTTTGACTATCTTTTCAAAACTGTAAAATTGACGCTTCTGAACTCACTGATGGCACGGACTTCATCTACCACAGTAATTTTAAAACCGATTATGTCAATTGTGACATCACTGATGATGTCATAATTGATTTCGAAATCTTTTCAAAACTGTGAAATTGATGCTTCTGAACTCACGAATGGCACAGACATCATCTACGACAGTAATTTTAAAACCGATAATGTCAATTGTGACATCACTGATGATGTCATAATTGATTTTAACCATCTTTTCAAAACTGTAAAATTGACGCTTCTGAACTCACGGATTGCACGGACATCATCTACGACAGTAATTTAAAAACCGATAATGTCAATTGTGACATCACTGATGATGTCATAATTGATTTTGACCATTTTTTTAAAACTGTAAAATTGACGCTTCTGAACTCACGGATGGCACAGACATCATCTAAGACAGTAATTTTTAAACAGATTATGTCAATTGTGACATCACTGATGATGTCATAATTGATTTTGACCATCTTTTCAAAACTGTAAAATTGACGCTTCTGAACTCACGGATGGCACAGACATCATCTGCGACAGTAATTTTAAAACCGATAATGTCAATTGTGACATCACTGATGATGTCATAATTGATTTTGACCATCTTTTCAAAACTGTAAAATTGACGCTTCTGAACTCACGGAGGGCACGGACTTCATCTACGACAGTAATTTTAAAACCGATTATGTCAATTGTGACATCATTGATGATGTCATAATTGATTTTGACCATCTTTTCAAATCTGTAAATTTGACGATTCTGAACTCACGGATGGCACAGACATCATCTACGACAGTAATTTTAAAACCGATTATGTCAATTGTGACATCACTGATGATGTCATAATTGATTTTGACCATCTTTTCAAATCTGTAAATTTGACGATTCTGAACTCACGGATGGCACGGACATCATCTACGACAGTAATTTTAAAACCGATTATGGCAATTGTGACATCACTGATGATGTCATAATTGATTTCGACCATCTTTTCAAAACTGTAAAATTGACGCTTCTGAACTCACGGATGGCACGGACATCATCTACGACAGTAATTTTAAAACCGATAATGTCTATTGTGACATCACTGATGATGTCATAATTGATTTTAACCATCTTTTCAAAACTGTAAATTTGACGATTCTGAACTCACGGATGGCACGGACATCATCTACGACAGTAATTTTAAAACCGATTATGTCAATTGTGACATCACTGATGATGTCATAATTGATTTTGACCATCTTTTCAAAACTGTAAAATTGACGCTTCTGAACTCACTGATGGCACGGACTTCATCTACGACAGTAATTTTAAAACCGATTATGTCAATTGTGACATCACTGATGATGTCATAATTGATTTTGACCAACTTTTCAAAACTGTAAAATTGACGCTTCTGAACTCACGGATGGCACAGACATCATCTACGACAGTAATTTTAAAACCGATTATGTCAATTGTGACATCACTGATGATGTCATAATTGATTTTGACCAACTTTTCAAAACTGTAAAATTGACGCTTCTGAACTCACGGATGGCACAGACATCATCTACGACAGTAATTTTAAAACCGATTATGTCAATTGTGACATCACTGATGATGTCATAATTGATTTTGACAATCTTTTCAAAACTGTAAAATTGACGCTTCTGAACTCACGGATGGCAGAGACATCATCTACGACAGTAATTTTAAAACCGATTATGTCAATTGTGACATCACTGATGATGTCATAATTGATTTTGACCATCTTTTCAAAACTGTAAAATTGACGCTTCTGAACTCACGGATGGCACAGACATCATCTACGACAGTAATTTTAAAACCGATTATGTCAATTGTGACATCACTGATGATGTCATAATTGATTTTGACTATCTTTTCAAAACTGTAAAATTGACGCTTCTGAACTCACTGATGGCACGGACTTCATCTACCACAGTAATTTTAAAACCGATTATGTCAATTGTGACATCACTGATGATGTCATAATTGATTTCGACATCTTTTCAAAACTGTGAAATTGATGCTTCTGAACTCACGAATGGCACAGACATCATCTACGACAGTAATTTTAAAACCGATAATGTCAATTGTGACATCACTGATGATGTCATAATTGATTTTAACCATCTTTTCAAAACTGTAAAATTGACGCTTCTGAACTCACGGATGGCACGGACATCATCTACGACAGTAATTTCAAAACCGATAATGTCAATTGTGACATCACTGATGATGTCATAATTGATTTTGACCATTTTTTCAAAACTGTAAAATTGACGCTTCTGAACTCACGGATGGCACAGACATCATCTAAGACAGTAATTTTTAAACAGATTATGTCAATTGTGACATCACTGATGATGTCATAATTGATTTTGACCATCTTTTCAAAACTGTAAAATTGACGCTTCTGAACTCACGGATGGCACAGACATCATCTACGACAGTAATTTTAAAACCGATAATGTCAATTGTGACATCACTGATGATGTCATAATTGATTTTGACCATCTTTTCAAAACTGTAAAATTGACGCTTCTGAACTCACGGAGGGCACGGACTTCATCTACGACAGTAATTTTAAAACCGATTATGTCAATTGTGACATCATTGATGATGTCATAATTGATTTTGACCATCTTTTCAAATCTGTAAATTTGACGATTCTGAACTCACGGATGGCACAGACATCATCTACGACAGTAATTTTAAAACCGATTATGTCAATTGTGACATCACTGATGATGTCATAATTGATTTTGACCATCTTTTCAAATCTGTAAATTTGACGATTCTGAACTCACGGATGGCACGGACATCATCTACGACAGTAATTTTAAAACCGATTATGGCAATTGTGACATCACTGATGATGTCATAATTGATTTCGACCATCTTTTCAAAACTGTAAAATTGACGCTTCTGAACTCACGGATGGCACGGACATCATCTACGACAGTAATTTTAAAACCGATAATGTCTATTGTGACATCACTGATGATGTCATAATTGATTTTAACCATCTTTTCAAAACTGTAAATTTGACGATTCTGAACTCACGGATGGCACGGACATCATCTACGACAGTAATTTTAAAACCGATTATGTCAATTGTGACATCACTGATGATGTCATAATTGATTTTGACCATCTTTTCAAAACTGTAAAATTGACGCTTCTGAACTCACTGATGGCACGGACTTCATCTACGACAGTAATTTTAAAACCGATTATGTCAATTGTGACATCACTGATGATGTCATAATTGATTTCGACATCTTTTCAAAACTGTGAAATTGATGCTTCTGAACTCACGAATGGCACAGACATCATCTACGACAGTAATTTTAAAACCGATAATGTCAATTGTGACATCACTGATGATGTCATAATTGATTTTAACCATCTTTTCAAAACTGTAAAATTGACGCTTCTGAACTCACGGATGGCACGGACATCATCTACGACAGTAATTTTAAAACCGATTATGTCAATTGTGACATCACTGATGATGTCATAATTGATTTTAACCATCTTTTCAAAACTGTAAATTTGACGATTCTGAACTCACGGATGGCACGGACATCATCTACGACAGTAATTTTAAAACCGATTATGTCAATTGTGACATCACTGATGATGTCATAATTGATTTCGACATCTTTTCAAAACTGAGAAATTGATGCTTCTGAACTCACGAATGGCACAGACATCATCTACGACAGTAATTTTAAAACCGATAATGTCAATTGTGACATCACTGATGATGTCATAATTGATTTTAACCATCTTTTCAAAACTGTAAAATTGACGCTTCTGAACTCACGGATGGCACGGACATCATCTACGACAGTAATTTTAAAACCGATTATGTCAATTGTGACATCACTGATGATGTCATAATTGATTTTGACCATCTTTTCAAAACTGTAAAATTGATGCTTCTGAACTCACAGATGTCACAGACATCATCTACGACAGTAATTTTAAAACCGATTATGTCAATTGTGACATCACTGATGATGTCATAATTGATTTTGACCAACTTTTCAAAACTGTAAAATTGACGCTTCTGAACTCACGGATGGCACAGACATCATCTACGACAGTAATTTTAAAACCGATTATGTCAATTGTGACATCACTGATGATGTCATAATTGATTTTGACAATCTTTTCAAAACTGTAAAATTGACGCTTCTGAACTCACGGATGGCAGAGACATCATCTACGACAGTAATTTTAAAACCGATTATGTCAATTGTGACATCACTGATGATGTCATAATTGATTTTGACCATCTTTTCAAAACTGTAAAATTGACGCTTCTGAACTCACGGATGGCACAGACATCATCTACGACAGTAATTTTAAAACCGATTATGTCAATTGTGACATCACTGATGATGTCATAATTGATTTTGACCATCTTTTCAAAACTGTGAAATTGATGCTTCTGAACTCACGAATGGCACGGACATCATCTACGACAGTAATTTTAAAACCGATAATGTCAATTGTGACATCACTGATGATGTCATAATTGATTTTAACCATCTTTTCAAAACTGTAAAATTGACGCTTCTGAACTCACGGATGGCACGGACATCATCTACGACAGTAATTTTAAAACCGATAATGTCAATTGTGACATCACTGATGATGTCATAATTGATTTTGACCATCTTTTCAAAACTGTAAATTTGACGATTCTGAACTCACGGATGGCACGGACATCATCTACGACAGTAATTTTAAAACCGATTATGTCAATTGTGACATCACTGATGATGTCATAATTGATTTTAACCATCTTTTCAAAACTGTAAAATTGACGATTCTGAACTCACGGATGGCACGGACATCATCTACGACAGTAATTTTAAAACCGATAATGTCAATTGTGACATCACTGATGATGTCATAATTGATTTTAACCATCTTTTCAAAACTGTAAATTTGACGATTCTGAACTCACGGATGGCACGGACATCATCTACGACAGTAATTTTAAAACCGATTATGTCAATTGTGACATCACTGATGATGTCATAATTGATTTTGACCATCTTTTCAAAACTGTAAAATTGACGCTTCTGAACTCACTGATGGCACGGACTTCATCTACGACAGTAATTTTAAAACCGATTATGTCAATTGTGACATCACTGATGATGTCATAATTGATTTCGACATCTTTTCAAAACTGTGAAATTGATGCTTCTGAACTCACGAATGGCACAGACATCATCTACGACAGTAATTTTAAAACCGATAATGTCAATTGTGACATCACTGATGATGTCATAATTGATTTTAACCATCTTTTCAAAACTGTAAAATTGACGCTTCTGAACTCACGGATGGCACGGACATCATCTACGACAGTAATTTTAAAACCGATAATGTCAATTGTGACATCACTGATGATGTCATAATTGATTTTAACCATCTTTTCAAAACTGTAAATTTGACGATTCTGAACTCACGGATGGCACGGACATCATCTACGACAGTAATTTTAAAACCGATTATGTCAATTGTGACATCACTGATGATGTCATAATTGATTTTGACCAACTTTTCAAAACTGTAAAATTTACGCTTCTGAACTCACGGATGGCACAGACATCATCTACGACAGTAATTTTAAAACCGATTATGTCAATTGTGACATCACTGATGATGTCATAATTGATTTTGACCATCTTTTCAAAACTGTAAAATTGATGCTTCTGAACTCACGAATGGCACGGACATCATCTACGACAGTAATTTTAAAACCGATAATGTCAATTGTGACATCACTGATGATGTCATAATTGATTTTAACCATCTTTTCAAAACTGTAAATTTGACGATTCTGAACTCACGGATGGCACGGACATCATCTACGACAGTAATTTTAAAACCGATTATGTCAATTGTGACATCAATGATGATGTCATAAATGATTTTAAGCATCTTTTCAAAACTGTAAATTTGACGATTCTGAACTCACGGATGGCACGGACATCATCTACGACAGTAATTTTAAAACCGATTATGTCAATTGTGACATCAATGATGATGTCATAATTGATTTTAACCATCTTTTCAAAACTGTAAAATTGACGCTTCTGAACTCACGGATGGCACGGACATCATCTACGACAGTAATTTTAAAACCGATTATGGCAATTGTGACATCACTGATGATGTCATAATTGATTTTGACCATTTTTTCAAAACTGTAAAATTGACGCTTCTGAACTCACGGATGGCACAGACATCATCTAAGACAGTAATTTTTAAACAGATTATGTCAATTGTGACATCACTGATGATGTCATAATTGATTTTGACCAACTTTTCAAAACTGTAAAATTGACGCTTCTGAACTCACGGATGGCACAGACATCATCTACGACAGTAATTTTAAAACCGATTATGTCAATTGTGACATCACTGATGATGTCATAATTGATTTTGACCATCTTTTCAAAACTGTGAAATTGATGCTTCTGAACTCACGAATGGCACGGACATCATCTACGACAGTAATTTTAAAACCGATAATGTCAATTGTGACATCACTGATGATGTCATAATTGATTTTGACCATCTTTTCAAAACTGTAAAATTGACGCTTCTGAACTCACGGATGGCACAGACATCATCTACGACAGTAATTTTAAAACCGATAATGTCAATTGTGACATCACTGATGATGTCATAATTGATTTTGACCATCTTTTCAAAACTGTAAAATTGACGCTTCTGAACTCACGGAGGGCACGGACTTCATCTACGACAGTAATTTTAAAACCGATTATGTCAATTGTGACATCATTGATGATGTCATAATTGATTTTGACCATCTTTTCAAATCTGTAAATTTGACGATTCTGAACTCACGGATGGCACAGACATCATCTACGACAGTAATTTTAAAACCGATTATGTCAATTGTGACATCACTGATGATGTCATAATTGATTTTGACCATCTTTTCAAATCTGTAAATTTGACGATTCTGAACTCACGGATGGCACGGACATCATCTACGACAGTAATTTTAAAACCGATTATGGCAATTGTGACATCACTGATGATGTCATAATTGATTTCGACCATCTTTTCAAAACTGTAAAATTGACGCTTCTGAACTCACGGATGGCACGGACATCATCTACGACAGTAATTTTAAAACCGATAATGTCTATTGTGACATCACTGATGATGTCATAATTGATTTTAACCATCTTTTCAAAACTGTAAATTTGACGATTCTGAACTCACGGATGGCACGGACATCATCTACGACAGTAATTTTAAAACCGATTATGTCAATTGTGACATCACTGATGATGTCATAATTGATTTCGACATCTTTTCAAAACTGTGAAATTGATGCTTCTGAACTCACGAATGGCACAGACATCATCTACGACAGTAATTTTAAAACCGATAATGTCAATTGTGACATCACTGATGATGTCATAATTGATTTTAACCATCTTTTCAAAACTGTAAAATTGACGCTTTTGAACTCACGGATGGCACGGACATCATCTACGACAGTAATTTTAAAACCGATAATGTCAATTGTGACATCACTGATGATGTCATAATTGATTTTAACCATCTTTTCAAAACTGTAAATTTGACGATTCTGAACTCACGGATGGCACGGACATCATCTACGACAGTAATTTTAAAACCGATTATGTCAATTGTGACATCACTGATGATGTCATAATTGATTTTGACCATCTTTTCAAAACTGTAAAATTGATGCTTCTGAACTCACGGATGTCACAGACATCATCTACGACAGTAATTTTAAAACCGATTATGTCAATTGTGACATCACTGATGATGTCATAATTGATTTTGACCAACTTTTCAAAACTGTAAAATTGACGCTTCTGAACTCACGGATGGCACAGACATCATCTACGACAGTAATTTTAAAACCGATTATGTCAATTGTGACATCACTGATGATGTCATAATTGATTTTGACAATCTTTTCAAAACTGTAAAATTGACGCTTCTGAACTCACGGATGGCAGAGACATCATCTACGACAGTAATTTTAAAACCGATTATGTCAATTGTGACATCACTGATGATGTCATAATTGATTTTGACCATCTTTTCAAAACTGTAAAATTGACGCTTCTGAACTCACGGATGGCACAGACATCATCTACGACAGTAATTTTAAAACCGATTATGTCAATTGTGACATCACTGATGATGTCATAATTGATTTTGACCATCTTTTCAAAACTGTGAAATTGATGCTTCTGAACTCACGAATGGCACGGACATCATCTACGACAGTAATTTTAAAACCGATAATGTCAATTGTGACATCACTGATGATGTCATAATTGATTTTAACCATCTTTTCAAAACTGTAAAATTGACGCTTCTGAACTCACGGATGGCACGGACATCATCTACGACAGTAATTTTAAAACCGATAATGTCAATTGTGACATCACTGATGATGTCATAATTGATTTTGACCATCTTTTCAAAACTGTAAATTTGACGATTCTGAACTCACGGATGGCACGGACATCATCTACGACAGTAATTTTAAAACCGATTATGTCAATTGTGACATCACTGATGATGTCATAATTGATTTTAACCATCTTTTCAAAACTGTAAAATTGACGCTTCTGAACTCACGGATGGCACGGACATCATCTACGACAGTAATTTTAAAACCGATAATGTCAATTGTGACATCACTGATGATGTCATAATTGATTTTAACCATCTTTTCAAAACTGTAAATTTGACGATTCTGAACTCACGGATGGCACGGACATCATCTACGACAGTAATTTTAAAACCGATTATGTCAATTGTGACATCACTGATGATGTCATAATTGATTTTGACCATCTTTTCAAAACTGTAAAATTGACGCTTCTGAACTCACTGATGGCACGGACTTCATCTACGACAGTAATTTTAAAACCGATTATGTCAATTGTGACATCACTGATGATGTCATAATTGATTTCGACATCTTTTCAAAACTGTGAAATTGATGCTTCTGAACTCACGAATGGCACAGACATCATCTACGACAGTAATTTTAAAACCGATAATGTCAATTGTGACATCACTGATGATGTCATAATTGATTTTAACCATCTTTTCAAAACTGTAAAATTGACGCTTCTGAACTCACGGATGGCACGGAAATCATCTACGACAGTAATTTTAAAACCGATAATGTCAATTGTGACATCACTGATGATGTCATAATTGATTTTAACCATCTTTTCAAAACTGTAAATTTGACGATTCTGAACTCACGGATGGCACGGACATCATCTACGACAGTAATTTTAAAACCGATTATGTCAATTGTGACATCACTGATGATGTCATAATTGATTTTGACCAACTTTTCAAAACTGTAAAATTTACGCTTCTGAACTCACGGATGGCACAGACATCATCTACGACAGTAATTTTAAAACCGATTATGTCAATTGTGACATCACTGATGATGTCATAATTGATTTTGACCATCTTTTCAAAACTGTGAAATTGATGCTTTTGAACTCACGAATGGCACGGACATCATCTACGACAGTAATTTTAAAACCGATAATGTCAATTGTGACATCACTGATGATGTCATAATTGATTTTAACCATCTTTTCAAAACTGTAAATTTGACGATTCTGAACTCACGGATGGCACGGACATCATCTACGTCAGTAATTTTAAAACCGATTATGTCAATTGTGACATCACTGATGATGTCATAATTGATTTTGACCATCTTTTCAAAACTGTAAAATTGACGCTTCTGAACTCACGGATGGCACAGACATCATCTACGACAGTAATTTTAAAACCGATTATGTCAAATGTGACATCACTGATGATGTCATAAATGATTTTAAGCATCTTTTCAAAACTGTAAATTTGACGATTCTGAACTCACGGATGGCACGGACATCATCTACGACAGTAATTTTAAAAACGATTATGTCAATTGTGACATCAATGATGATGTCATAATTGATTTTAACCATCTTTTCAAAACTGTAAAATTGACGCTTCTGAACTCACGGATGGCACGGACATCATCTACGACAGTAATTTTAAAACCGATTATGGCAATTGTGACATCACTGATGATGTCATAATTGATTTTGACCATTTTTTCAAAACTGTAAAATTGACGCTTCTGAACTCACGGATGGCACAGACATCATCTAAGACAGTAATTTTTAAACAGATTATGTCAATTGTGACATCACTGATGATGTCATAATTGATTTTAACCATCTTTTCAAAACTGTAAAATTGACGCTTCTGAACTCACGGATGGCACGGACATCATCTACGACAGTAATTTTAAAACCGATTATGTCAATTGTGACATCACTGATGATGTCATAATTGATTTTAACCATCTTTTCAAAACTGTAAATTTGACGATTCTGAACTCACGGATGGCACGGACATCATCTACGACAGTAATTTTAAAACCGATTATGTCAATTGTGACATCACTGATGATGTCATAATTGATTTCGACATCTTTTCAAAACTGAGAAATTGATGCTTCTGAACTCACGAATGGCACAGACATCATCTACGACAGTAATTTTAAAACCGATAATGTCAATTGTGACATCACTGATGATGTCATAATTGATTTTAACCATCTTTTCAAAACTGTAAAATTGACGCTTTTGAACTCACGGATGGCACGGACATCATCTACGACAGTAATTTTAAAACCGATAATGTCAATTGTGACATCACTGATGATGTCATAATTGATTTTAACCATCTTTTCAAAACTGTAAATTTGACGATTCTGAACTCACGGATGGCACTGACATCATCTACGACAGTAATTTTAAAACCGATTATGTCAATTGTGACATCACTGATGATGTCATAATTGATTTTGACCATCTTTTCAAAACTGTAAAATTGATGCTTCTGAACTCACGGATGTCACAGACATCATCTACGACAGTAATTTTAAAACCGATTATGTCAATTGTGACATCACTGATGATGTCATAATTGATTTTGACCAACTTTTCAAAACTGTAAAATTGACGCTTCTGAACTCACGGATGGCACAGACATCATCTACGACAGTAATTTTAAAACCGATTATGTCAATTGTGACATCACTGATGATGTCATAATTGATTTTGACAATCTTTTCAAAACTGTAAAATTGACGCTTCTGAACTCACGGATGGCAGAGACATCATCTACGACAGTAATTTTAAAACCGATTATGTCAATTGTGACATCACTGATGATGTCATAATTGATTTTGACCATCTTTTCAAAACTGTAAAATTGACGCTTCTGAACTCACGGATGGCACAGACATCATCTACGACAGTAATTTTAAAACCGATTATGTCAATTGTGACATCACTGATGATGTCATAATTGATTTTGACCATCTTTTCAAAACTGTGAAATTGATGCTTCTGAACTCACGAATGGCACGGACATCATCTACGACAGTAATTTTAAAACCGATAATGTCAATTGTGACATCACTGATGATGTCATAATTGATTTTAACCATCTTTTCAAAACTGTAAAATTGACGCTTCTGAACTCACGGATGGCACGGACATCATCTACGACAGTAATTTTAAAACCGATAATGTCAATTGTGACATCACTGATGATGTCATAATTGATTTTGACCATCTTTTCAAAACTGTAAATTTGACGATTCTGAACTCACGGATGGCACGGACATCATCTACGACAGTAATTTTAAAACCGATTATGTCAATTGTGACATCACTGATGATGTCATAATTGATTTTAACCATCTTTTCAAAACTGTAAAATTGACGCTTCTGAACTCACGGATGGCACGGACATCATCTACGACAGTAATTTTAAAACCGATAATGTCAATTGTGACATCACTGATGATGTCATAATTGATTTTAACCATCTTTTCAAAACTGTAAATTTGACGATTCTGAACTCACGGATGGCACGGACATCATCTACGACAGTAATTTTAAAACCGATTATGTCAATTGTGACATCACTGATGATGTCATAATTGATTTTGACCATCTTTTCAAAACTGTAAAATTGACGCTTCTGAACTCACTGATGGCACGGACTTCATCTACGACAGTAATTTTAAAACCGATTATGTCAATTGTGACATCACTGATGATGTCATAATTGATTTCGACATCTTTTCAAAACTGTGAAATTGATGCTTCTGAACTCACGAATGGCACAGACATCATCTACGACAGTAATTTTAAAACCGATAATGTCAATTGTGACATCACTGATGATGTCATAATTGATTTTAACCATCTTTTCAAAACTGTAAAATTGACGCTTCTGAACTCACGGATGGCACGGAAATCATCTACGACAGTAATTTTAAAACCGATAATGTCAATTGTGACATCACTGATGATGTCATAATTGATTTTAACCATCTTTTCAAAACTGTAAATTTGACGATTCTGAACTCACGGATGGCACGGACATCATCTACGACAGTAATTTTAAAACCGATTATGTCAATTGTGACATCACTGATGATGTCATAATTGATTTTGACCAACTTTTCAAAACTGTAAAATTTACGCTTCTGAACTCACGGATGGCACAGACATCATCTACGACAGTAATTTTAAAACCGATTATGTCAATTGTGACATCACTGATGATGTCATAATTGATTTTGACCATCTTTTCAAAACTGTGAAATTGATGCTTCTGAACTCACGAATGGCACGGACATCATCTACGACAGTAATTTTAAAACCGATAATGTCAATTGTGACATCACTGATGATGTCATAATTGATTTTAACCATCTTTTCAAAACTGTAAATTTGACGATTCTGAACTCACGGATGGCACGGACATCATCTACGTCAGTAATTTTAAAACCGATTATGTCAATTGTGACATCACTGATGATGTCATAATTGATTTTGACCATCTTTTCAAAACTGTAAAATTGACGCTTCTGAACTCACGGATGGCACAGACATCATCTACGACAGTAATTTTAAAACCGATTATGTCAAATGTGACATCACTGATGATGTCATAAATGATTTTAAGCATCTTTTCAAAACTGTAAATTTGACGATTCTGAACTCACGGATGGCACGGACATCATCTACGACAGTAATTTTAAAACCGATTATGTCAATTGTGACATCAATGATGATGTCATAATTGATTTTAACCATCTTTTCAAAACTGTAAAATTGACGCTTCTGAACTCACGGATGGCACGGACATCATCTACGACAGTAATTTTAAAACCGATTATGGCAATTGTGACATCACTGATGATGTCATAATTGATTTTGACCATTTTTTCAAAACTGTAAAATTGACGCTTCTGAACTCACGGATGGCACAGACATCATCTAAGACAGTAATTTTTAAACAGATTATGTCAATTGTGACATCACTGATGATGTCATAATTGATTTTAACCATCTTTTCAAAACTGTAAAATTGACGCTTCTGAACTCACGGATGGCACGGACATCATCTACGACAGTAATTTTAAAACCGATTATGTCAATTGTGACATCACTGATGATGTCATAATTGATTTTAACCATCTTTTCAAAACTGTAAATTTGACGATTCTGAACTCACGGATGGCACGGACATCATCTACGACAGTAATTTTAAAACCGATTATGTCAATTGTGACATCACTGATGATGTCATAATTGATTTCGACATCTTTTCAAAACTGAGAAATTGATGCTTCTGAACTCACGAATGGCACAGACATCATCTACGACAGTAATTTTAAAACCGATAATGTCAATTGTGACATCACTGATGATGTCATAATTGATTTTAACCATCTTTTCAAAACTGTAAAATTGACGCTTTTGAACTCACGGATGGCACGGACATCATCTACGACAGTAATTTTAAAACCGATAATGTCAATTGTGACATCACTGATGATGTCATAATTGATTTTAACCATCTTTTCAAAACTGTAAATTTGACGATTCTGAACTCACGGATGGCACGGACATCATCTACGACAGTAATTTTAAAACCGATTATGTCAATTGTGACATCACTGATGATGTCATAATTGATTTTGACCATCTTTTCAAAACTGTAAAATTGATGCTTCTGAACTCACGGATGTCACAGACATCATCTACGACAGTAATTTTAAAACCGATTATGTCAATTGTGACATCACTGATGATGTCATAATTGATTTTGACCAACTTTTCAAAACTGTAAAATTGACGCTTCTGAACTCACGGATGGCACAGACATCATCTACGACAGTAATTTTAAAACCGATTATGTCAATTGTGACATCACTGATGATGTCATAATTGATTTTGACAATCTTTTCAAAACTGTAAAATTGACGCTTCTGAACTCACGGATGGCAGAGACATCATCTACGACAGTAATTTTAAAACCGATTATGTCAATTGTGACATCACTGATGATGTCATAATTGATTTTGACCATCTTTTCAAAACTGTAAAATTGACGCTTCTGAACTCACGGATGGCACAGACATCATCTACGACAGTAATTTTAAAACCGATTATGTCAATTGTGACATCACTGATGATGTCATAATTGATTTTGACCATCTTTTCAAAACTGTGAAATTGATGCTTCTGAACTCACGAATGGCACGGACATCATCTACGACAGTAATTTTAAAACCGATAATGTCAATTGTGACATCACTGATGATGTCATAATTGATTTTAACCATCTTTTCAAAACTGTAAAATTGACGCTTCTGAACTCACGGATGGCACGGACATCATCTACGACAGTAATTTTAAAACCGATAATGTCAATTGTGACATCACTGATGATGTCATAATTGATTTTGACCATCTTTTCAAAACTGTAAATTTGACGATTCTGAACTCACGGATGGCACGGACATCATCTACGACAGTAATTTTAAAACCGATTATGTCAATTGTGACATCACTGATGATGTCATAATTGATTTTAACCATCTTTTCAAAACTGTAAAATTGACGCTTCTGAACTCACGGATGGCACGGACATCATCTACGACAGTAATTTTAAAACCGATAATGTCAATTGTGACATCACTGATGATGTCATAATTGATTTTAACCATCTTTTCAAAACTGTAAATTTGACGATTCTGAACTCACGGATGGCACGGACATCATCTACGACAGTAATTTTAAAACCGATTATGTCAATTGTGACATCACTGATGATGTCATAATTGATTTTGACCATCTTTTCAAAACTGTAAAATTGACGCTTCTGAACTCACTGATGGCACGGACTTCATCTACGACAGTAATTTTAAAACCGATTATGTCAATTGTGACATCACTGATGATGTCATAATTGATTTCGACATCTTTTCAAAACTGTGAAATTGATGCTTCTGAACTCACGAATGGCACAGACATCATCTACGACAGTAATTTTAAAACCGATAATGTCAATTGTGACATCACTGATGATGTCATAATTGATTTTAACCATCTTTTCAAAACTGTAAAATTGACGCTTCTGAACTCACGGATGGCACGGAAATCATCTACGACAGTAATTTTAAAACCGATAATGTCAATTGTGACATCACTGATGATGTCATAATTGATTTTAACCATCTTTTCAAAACTGTAAATTTGACGATTCTGAACTCACGGATGGCACGGACATCATCTACGACAGTAATTTTAAAACCGATTATGTCAATTGTGACATCACTGATGATGTCATAATTGATTTTGACCAACTTTTCAAAACTGTAAAATTTACGCTTCTGAACTCACGGATGGCACAGACATCATCTACGACAGTAATTTTAAAACCGATTATGTCAATTGTGACATCACTGATGATGTCATAATTGATTTTGACCATCTTTTCAAAACTGTGAAATTGATGCTTCTGAACTCACGAATGGCACGGACATCATCTACGACAGTAATTTTAAAACCGATAATGTCAATTGTGACATCACTGATGATGTCATAATTGATTTTAACCATCTTTTCAAAACTGTAAATTTGACGATTCTGAACTCACGGATGGCACGGACATCATCTACGTCAGTAATTTTAAAACCGATTATGTCAATTGTGACATCACTGATGATGTCATAATTGATTTTGACCATCTTTTCAAAACTGTAAAATTGACGCTTCTGAACTCACGGATGGCACAGACATCATCTACGACAGTAATTTTAAAACCGATTATGTCAAATGTGACATCACTGATGATGTCATAAATGATTTTAAGCATCTTTTCAAAACTGTAAATTTGACGATTCTGAACTCACGGATGGCACGGACATCATCTACGACAGTAATTTTAAAACCGATTATGTCAATTGTGACATCAATGATGATGTCATAATTGATTTTAACCATCTTTTCAAAACTGTAAAATTGACGCTTCTGAACTCACGGATGGCACGGACATCATCTACGACAGTAATTTTAAAACCGATTATGGCAATTGTGACATCACTGATGATGTCATAATTGATTTTGACCATTTTTTCAAAACTGTAAAATTGACGCTTCTGAACTCACGGATGGCACAGACATCATCTAAGACAGTAATTTTTAAACAGATTATGTCAATTGTGACATCACTGATGATGTCATAATTGATTTTAACCATCTTTTCAAAACTGTAAAATTGACGCTTCTGAACTCACGGATGGCACGGACATCATCTACGACAGTAATTTTAAAACCGATTATGTCAATTGTGACATCACTGATGATGTCATAATTGATTTTGACCAACTTTTCAAAACTGTAAAATTGACGCTTCTGAACTCACGGATGGCACAGACATCATCTACGACAGTAATTTTAAAACCGATTATGTCAATTGTGACATCACTGATGATGTCATAATTGATTTTGACCATCTTTTCAAAACTGTGAAATTGATGCTTCTGAACTCACGAATGGCACGGACATCATCTACGACAGTAATTTTAAAACCGATAATGTCAATTGTGACATCACTGATGATGTCATAATTGATTTTAACCATCTTTTCAAAACTGTAAATTTGACGATTCTGAACTCACGGATGGCACGGACATCATCTACGTCAGTAATTTTAAAACCGATTATGTCAATTGTGACATCACTGATGATGTCATAATTGATTTTGACCATCTTTTCAAAACTGTAAAATTGACGCTTCTGAACTCACGGATGGCACAGACATCATCTACGACAGTAATTTTAAAACCGATTATGTCAAATGTGACATCACTGATGATGTCATAAATGATTTTAAGCATCTTTTCAAAACTGTAAATTTGACGATTCTGAACTCACGGATGGCACGGACATCATCTACGACAGTAATTTTAAAACCGATTATGTCAATTGTGACATCAATGATGATGTCATAATTGATTTTAACCATCTTTTCAAAACTGTAAAATTGACGCTTCTGAACTCACGGATGGCACGGACATCATCTACGACAGTAATTTTAAAACCGATTATGGCAATTGTGACATCACTGATGATGTCATAATTGATTTCGACCATCTTTTCAAAACTGTAAAATTGATGCTTCTGAACTCACGAATGGCACGGACATCATCTATGACAGTAATTTTAAAACCGATAATGTCAATTGTGACATCACTGATGATGTCATAATTGATTTCGACATCTTTTCAAAACTGTGAAATTGATGCTTCTGAACTCACGAATGGCACAGACATCATCTACGACAGTAATTTTAAAACCGATAATGTCAATTGTGACATCACTGATGATGTCATAATTGATTTTAACCATCTTTTCAAAACTGTAAAATTGACGCTTCTGAACTCAAGGATGGCACGGACATCATCTACGACAGTAATTTCAAAACTGATAATGTCAATTGTGACATCACTGATGATGTCATAATTGATTTTGACCATTTTTTCAAAACTGTAAAATTGACGCTTCTGAACTCACGGATGGCACAGACATCATCTAAGACAGTAATTTTTAAACAGATTATGTCAATTGTGACATCACTGATGATGTCATAATTGATTTTGACCATCTTTTCAAAACTGTAAAATTGACGCTTCTGAACTCACGGATGGCACAGACATCATCTACGACAGTAATTTTAAAACCGATAATGTCAATTGTGACATCACTGATGATGTCATAATTGATTTTGACCATCTTTTCAAAACTGTAAAATTGACGCTTCTGAACTCACGGAGGGCACGGACTTCATCTACGACAGTAATTTTAAAACCGATTATGTCAATTGTGACATCATTGATGATGTCATAATTGATTTTGACCATCTTTTCAAATCTGTAAATTTGACGATTCTGAACTCACGGATGGCACAGACATCATCTACGACAGTAATTTTAAAACCGATTATGTCAATTGTGACATCACTGATGATGTCATAATTGATTTTGACCATCTTTTCAAATCTGTAAATTTGACGATTCTGAACTCACGGATGGCACGGACATCATCTACGACAGTAATTTTAAAACCGATTATGGCAATTGTGACATCACTGATGATGTCATAATTGATTTCGACCATCTTTTCAAAACTGTAAAATTGACGCTTCTGAACTCACGGATGGCACGGACATCATCTACGACAGTAATTTTAAAACCGATAATGTCTATTGTTACATCACTGATGATGTCATAATTGATTTTAACCATCTTTTCAAAACTGTAAATTTGACGATTCTGAACTCACGGATGGCACAGACATCATCTAAGACAGTAATTTTTAAACAGATTATGTCAATTGTGACATCACTGATGATGTCATAATTGATTTTGACCATCTTTTCAAAACTGTAAAATTGACGCTTCTGAACTCACGGATGGCACAGACATCATCTACGACAGTAATTTTAAAACCGATAATGTCAATTGTGACATCACTGATGATGTCATAATTGATTTTGACCATCTTTTCAAAACTGTAAAATTGACGCTTCTGAACTCACGGAGGGCACGGACTTCATCTACGACAGTAATTTTAAAACCGATTATGTCAATTGTGACATCATTGATGATGTCATAATTGATTTTGACCATCTTTTCAAATCTGTAAATTTGACGATTCTGAACTCACGGATGGCACAGACATCATCTACGACAGTAATTTTAAAACCGATTATGTCAATTGTGACATCACTGATGATGTCATAATTGATTTTGACCATCTTTTCAAATCTGTAAATTTGACGATTCTGAACTCACGGATGGCACGGACATCATCTACGACAGTAATTTTAAAACCGATTATGGCAATTGTGACATCACTGATGATGTCATAATTGATTTCGACCATCTTTTCAAAACTGTAAAATTGACGCTTCTGAACTCACGGATGGCACGGACATCATCTACGACAGTAATTTTAAAACCGATAATGTCTATTGTTACATCACTGATGATGTCATAATTGATTTTAACCATCTTTTCAAAACTGTAAATTTGACGATTCTGAACTCACGGATGGCACGGACATCATCTACGACAGTAATTTTAAAACCGATTATGTCAATTGTGACATCACTGATGATGTCATAATTGATTTTGACCATCTTTTCAAAACTGTAAAATTGACGCTTCTGAACTCACTGATGGCACGGACTTCATCTACGACAGTAATTTTAAAACCGATTATGTCAATTGTGACATCACTGATGATGTCATAATTGATTTCGACATCTTTTCAAAACTGTGAAATTGATGCTTCTGAACTCACGAATGGCACAGACATCATCTACGACAGTAATTTTAAAACCGATAATGTCAATTGTGACATCACTGATGATGTCATAATTGATTTTAACCATCTTTTCAAAACTGTAAAATTGACGCTTCTGAACTCACGGATGGCACGGACATCATCTACGACAGTAATTTTAAAACCGATTATGTCAATTGTGACATCACTGATGATGTCATAATTGATTTTAACCATCTTTTCAAAACTGTAAATTTGACGATTCTGAACTCACGGATGGCACGGACATCATCTACGACAGTAATTTTAAAACCGATTATGTCAATTGTGACATCACTGATGATGTCATAATTGATTTCGACATCTTTTCAAAACTGAGAAATTGATGCTTCTGAACTCACGAATGGCACAGACATCATCTACGACAGTAATTTTAAAACCGATAATGTCAATTGTGACATCACTGATGATGTCATAATTGATTTTAACCATCTTTTCAAAACTGTAAAATTGACGCTTCTGAACTCACGGATGGCACGGACATCATCTACGACAGTAATTTTAAAACCGATTATGTCAATTGTGACATCACTGATGATGTCATAATTGATTTTGACCATCTTTTCAAAACTGTAAAATTGATGCTTCTGAACTCACGGATGTCACAGACATCATCTACGACAGTAATTTTAAAACCGATTATGTCAATTGTGACATCACTGATGATGTCATAATTGATTTTGACCAACTTTTCAAAACTGTAAAATTGACGCTTCTGAACTCACGGATGGCACAGACATCATCTACGACAGTAATTTTAAAACCGATTATGTCAATTGTGACATCACTGATGATGTCATAATTGATTTTGACAATCTTTTCAAAACTGTAAAATTGACGCTTCTGAACTCACGGATGGCAGAGACATCATCTACGACAGTAATTTTAAAACCGATTATGTCAATTGTGACATCACTGATGATGTCATAATTGATTTTGACCATCTTTTCAAAACTGTAAAATTGACGCTTCTGAACTCACGGATGGCACAGACATCATCTACGACAGTAATTTTAAAACCGATTATGTCAATTGTGACATCACTGATGATGTCATAATTGATTTTGACCATCTTTTCAAAACTGTGAAATTGATGCTTCTGAACTCACGAATGGCACGGACATCATCTACGACAGTAATTTTAAAACCGATAATGTCAATTGTGACATCACTGATGATGTCATAATTGATTTTAACCATCTTTTCAAAACTGTAAAATTGACGCTTCTGAACTCACGGATGGCACGGACATCATCTACGACAGTAATTTTAAAACCGATAATGTCAATTGTGACATCACTGATGATGTCATAATTGATTTTGACCATCTTTTCAAAACTGTAAATTTGACGATTCTGAACTCACGGATGGCACGGACATCATCTACGACAGTAATTTTAAAACCGATTATGTCAATTGTGACATCAATGATGATGTCATAATTGATTTTAACCATCTTTTCAAAACTGTAAAATTGACGCTTCTGAACTCACGGATGGCACGGACATCATCTACGACAGTAATTTTAAAACCGATTATGGCAATTGTGACATCACTGATGATGTCATAATTGATTTCGACCATCTTTTCAAAACTGTAAAATTGATGCTTCTGAACTCACGAATGGCACGGACATCATCTATGACAGTAATTTTAAAACCGATAATGTCAATTGTGACATCACTGATGATGTCATAATTGATTTCGACATCTTTTCAAAACTGTGAAATTGATGCTTCTGAACTCACGAATGGCACAGACATCATCTACGACAGTAATTTTAAAACCGATAATGTCAATTGTGACATCACTGATGATGTCATAATTGATTTTAACCATCTTTTCAAAACTGTAAAATTGACGCTTCTGAACTCAAGGATGGCACGGACATCATCTACGACAGTAATTTCAAAACTGATAATGTCAATTGTGACATCACTGATGATGTCATAATTGATTTTGACCATTTTTTCAAAACTGTAAAATTGACGCTTCTGAACTCACGGATGGCACAGACATCATCTAAGACAGTAATTTTTAAACAGATTATGTCAATTGTGACATCACTGATGATGTCATAATTGATTTTGACCATCTTTTCAAAACTGTAAAATTGACGCTTCTGAACTCACGGATGGCACAGACATCATCTACGACAGTAATTTTAAAACCGATAATGTCAATTGTGACATCACTGATGATGTCATAATTGATTTTGACCATCTTTTCAAAACTGTAAAATTGACGCTTCTGAACTCACGGAGGGCACGGACTTCATCTACGACAGTAATTTTAAAACCGATTATGTCAATTGTGACATCATTGATGATGTCATAATTGATTTTGACCATCTTTTCAAATCTGTAAATTTGACGATTCTGAACTCACGGATGGCACAGACATCATCTACGACAGTAATTTTAAAACCGATTATGTCAATTGTGACATCACTGATGATGTCATAATTGATTTTGACCATCTTTTCAAATCTGTAAATTTGACGATTCTGAACTCACGGATGGCACGGACATCATCTACGACAGTAATTTTAAAACCGATTATGGCAATTGTGACATCACTGATGATGTCATAATTGATTTCGACCATCTTTTCAAAACTGTAAAATTGACGCTTCTGAACTCACGGATGGCACGGACATCATCTACGACAGTAATTTTAAAACCGATAATGTCTATTGTGACATCACTGATGATGTCATAATTGATTTTAACCATCTTTTCAAAACTGTAAATTTGACGATTCTGAACTCACGGATGGCACGGACATCATCTACGACAGTAATTTTAAAACCGATTATGTCAATTGTGACATCACTGATGATGTCATAATTGATTTTGACCATCTTTTCAAAACTGTAAAATTGACGCTTCTGAACTCACTGATGGCACGGACTTCATCTACGACAGTAATTTTAAAACCGATTATGTCAATTGTGACATCACTGATGATGTCATAATTGATTTCGACATCTTTTCAAAACTGTGAAATTGATGCTTCTGAACTCACGAATGGCACAGACATCATCTACGACAGTAATTTTAAAACCGATAATGTCAATTGTGACATCACTGATGATGTCATAATTGATTTTAACCATCTTTTCAAAACTGTAAAATTGACGCTTCTGAACTCACGGATGGCACGGACATCATCTACGACAGTAATTTTAAAACCGATTATGTCAATTGTGACATCACTGATGATGTCATAATTGATTTTAACCATCTTTTCAAAACTGTAAATTTGACGATTCTGAACTCACGGATGGCACGGACATCATCTACGACAGTAATTTTAAAACCGATTATGTCAATTGTGACATCACTGATGATGTCATAATTGATTTCGACATCTTTTCAAAACTGAGAAATTGATGCTTCTGAACTCACGAATGGCACAGACATCATCTACGACAGTAATTTTAAAACCGATAATGTCAATTGTGACATCACTGATGATGTCATAATTGATTTTAACCATCTTTTCAAAACTGTAAAATTGACGCTTCTGAACTCACGGATGGCACGGACATCATCTACGACAGTAATTTTAAAACCGATTATGTCAATTGTGACATCACTGATGATGTCATAATTGATTTTGACCATCTTTTCAAAACTGTAAAATTGATGCTTCTGAACTCACGGATGTCACAGACATCATCTACGACAGTAATTTTAAAACCGATTATTCAATTGTGACATCACTGATGATGTCATAATTGATTTTGACCAACTTTTCAAAACTGTAAAATTGACGCTTCTGAACTCACGGATGGCACAGACATCATCTACGACAGTAATTTTAAAACCGATTATGTCAATTGTGACATCACTGATGATGTCATAATTGATTTTGACAATCTTTTCAAAACTGTAAAATTGACGCTTCTGAACTCACGGATGGCAGAGACATCATCTACGACAGTAATTTTAAAACCGATTATGTCAATTGTGACATCACTGATGATGTCATAATTGATTTTGACCATCTTTTCAAAACTGTAAAATTGACGCTTCTGAACTCACGGATGGCACAGACATCATCTACGACAGTAATTTTAAAACCGATTATGTCAATTGTGACATCACTGATGATGTCATAATTGATTTTGACCATCTTTTCAGAACTGTGAAATTGATGCTTCTGAACTCACGAATGGCACGGACATCATCTACGACAGTAATTTTAAAACCGATTATGTCAATTGTGACATCAATGATGATGTCATAATTGATTTTAACCATCTTTTCAAAACTGTAAAATTGACGCTTCTGAACTCACGGATGGCACGGACATCATCTACGACAGTAATTTTAAAACCGATTATGGCAATTGTGACATCACTGATGATGTCATAATTGATTTCGACCATCTTTTCAAAACTGTAAAATTGATGCTTCTGAACTCACGAATGGCACGGACATCATCTATGACAGTAATTTTAAAACCGATAATGTCAATTGTGACATCACTGATGATGTCATAATTGATTTCGACATCTTTTCAAAACTGTGAAATTGATGCTTCTGAACTCACGAATGGCACAGACATCATCTACGACAGTAATTTTAAAACCGATAATGTCAATTGTGACATCACTGATGATGTCATAATTGATTTTAACCATCTTTTCAAAACTGTAAAATTGACGCTTCTGAACTCAAGGATGGCACGGACATCATCTACGACAGTAATTTCAAAACTGATAATGTCAATTGTGACATCACTGATGATGTCATAATTGATTTTGACCATTTTTTCAAAACTGTAAAATTGACGCTTCTGAACTCACGGATGGCACAGACATCATCTAAGACAGTAATTTTTAAACAGATTATGTCAATTGTGACATCACTGATGATGTCATAATTGATTTTGACCATCTTTTCAAAACTGTAAAATTGACGCTTCTGAACTCACGGATGGCACAGACATCATCTACGACAGTAATTTTAAAACCGATAATGTCAATTGTGACATCACTGATGATGTCATAATTGATTTTGACCATCTTTTCAAAACTGTAAAATTGACGCTTCTGAACTCACGGAGGGCACAGACTTCATCTACGACAGTAATTTTAAAACCGATTATGTCAATTGTGACATCATTGATGATGTCATAATTGATTTTGACCATCTTTTCAAATCTGTAAATTTGACGATTCTGAACTCACGGATGGCACAGACATCATCTACGACAGTAATTTTAAAACCGATTATGTCAATTGTGACATCACTGATGATGTCATAATTGATTTTGACCATCTTTTCAAATCTGTAAATTTGACGATTCTGAACTCACGGATGGCACGGACATCATCTACGACAGTAATTTTAAAACCGATTATGGCAATTGTGACATCACTGATGATGTCATAATTGATTTCGACCATCTTTTCAAAACTGTAAAATTGACGCTTCTGAACTCACGGATGGCACGGACATCATCTACGACAGTAATTTTAAAACCGATAATGTCTATTGTGACATCACTGATGATGTCATAATTGATTTTAACCATCTTTTCAAAACTGTAAATTTGACGATTCTGAACTCACGGATGGCACGGACATCATCTACGACAGTAATTTTAAAACCGATTATGTCAATTGTGACATCACTGATGATGTCATAATTGATTTTGACCATCTTTTCAAAACTGTAAAATTGACGCTTCTGAACTCACTGATGGCACGGACTTCATCTACGACAGTAATTTTAAAACCGATTATGTCAATTGTGACATCACTGATGATGTCATAATTGATTTCGACATCTTTTCAAAACTGTGAAATTGATGCTTCTGAACTCACGAATGGCACAGACATCATCTACGACAGTAATTTTAAAACCGATAATGTCAATTGTGACATCACTGATGATGTCATAATTGATTTTAACCATCTTTTCAAAACTGTAAAATTGACGCTTCTGAACTCACGGATGGCACGGACATCATCTACGACAGTAATTTTAAAACCGATTATGTCAATTGTGACATCACTGATGATGTCATAATTGATTTTAACCATCTTTTCAAAACTGTAAATTTGACGATTCTGAACTCACGGATGGCACGGACATCATCTACGACAGTAATTTTAAAACCGATTATGTCAATTGTGACATCACTGATGATGTCATAATTGATTTCGACATCTTTTCAAAACTGAGAAATTGATGCTTCTGAACTCACGAATGGCACAGACATCATCTACGACAGTAATTTTAAAACCGATAATGTCAATTGTGACATCACTGATGATGTCATAATTGATTTTAACCATCTTTTCAAAACTGTAAAATTGACGCTTCTGAACTCACGGATGGCACGGACATCATCTACGACAGTAATTTTAAAACCGATTATGTCAATTGTGACATCACTGATGATGTCATAATTGATTTTGACCATCTTTTCAAAACTGTAAAATTGATGCTTCTGAACTCACGGATGTCACAGACATCATCTACGACAGTAATTTTAAAACCGATTATGTCAATTGTGACATCACTGATGATGTCATAATTGATTTTGACCAACTTTTCAAAACTGTAAAATTGACGCTTCTGAACTCACGGATGGCACAGACATCATCTACGACAGTAATTTTAAAACCGATTATGTCAATTGTGACATCACTGATGATGTCATAATTGATTTTGACAATCTTTTCAAAACTGTAAAATTGACGCTTCTGAACTCACGGATGGCAGAGACATCATCTACGACAGTAATTTTAAAACCGATTATGTCAATTGTGACATCACTGATGATGTCATAATTGATTTTGACCATCTTTTCAAAACTGTAAAATTGACGCTTCTGAACTCACGGATGGCACAGACATCATCTACGACAGTAATTTTAAAACCGATTATGTCAATTGTGACATCACTGATGATGTCATAATTGATTTTGACCATCTTTTCAAAACTGTGAAATTGATGCTTCTGAACTCACGAATGGCACGGACATCATCTACGACAGTAATTTTAAAACCGATAATGTCAATTGTGACATCACTGATGATGTCATAATTGATTTTAACCATCTTTTCAAAACTGTAAAATTGACGCTTCTGAACTCACGGATGGCACGGACATCATCTACGACAGTAATTTTAAAACCGATAATGTCAATTGTGACATCACTGATGATGTCATAATTGATTTTGACCATCTTTTCAAAACTGTAAATTTGACGATTCTGAACTCACGGATGGCACGGACATCATCTACGACAGTAATTTTAAAACCGATTATGTCAATTGTGACATCACTGATGATGTCATAATTGATTTTAACCATCTTTTCAAAACTGTAAAATTGACGATTCTGAACTCACGGATGGCACGGACATCATCTACGACAGTAATTTTAAAACCGATAATGTCAATTGTGACATCACTGATGATGTCATAATTGATTTTAACCATCTTTTCAAAACTGTAAATTTGACGATTCTGAACTCACGGATGGCACGGACATCATCTACGACAGTAATTTTAAAACCGATTATGTCAATTGTGACATCACTGATGATGTCATAATTGATTTTGACCATCTTTTCAAAACTGTAAAATTGACGCTTCTGAACTCACTGATGGCACGGACTTCATCTACGACAGTAATTTTAAAACCGATTATGTCAATTGTGACATCACTGATGATGTCATAATTGATTTCGACATCTTTTCAAAACTGTGAAATTGATGCTTCTGAACTCACGAATGGCACAGACATCATCTACGACAGTAATTTTAAAACCGATAATGTCAATTGTGACATCACTGATGATGTCATAATTGATTTTAACCATCTTTTCAAAACTGTAAAATTGACGCTTCTGAACTCACGGATGGCACGGACATCATCTACGACAGTAATTTTAAAACCGATAATGTCAATTGTGACATCACTGATGATGTCATAATTGATTTTAACCATCTTTTCAAAACTGTAAATTTGACGATTCTGAACTCACGGATGGCACGGACATCATCTACGACAGTAATTTTAAAACCGATTATGTCAATTGTGACATCACTGATGATGTCATAATTGATTTTGACCAACTTTTCAAAACTGTAAAATTTACGCTTCTGAACTCACGGATGGCACAGACATCATCTACGACAGTAATTTTAAAACCGATTATGTCAATTGTGACATCACTGATGATGTCATAATTGATTTTGACCATCTTTTCAAAACTGTGAAATTGATGCTTCTGAACTCACGAATGGCACGGACATCATCTACGACAGTAATTTTAAAACCGATAATGTCAATTGTGACATCACTGATGATGTCATAATTGATTTTAACCATCTTTTCAAAACTGTAAATTTGACGATTCTGAACTCACGGATGGCACGGACATCATCTACGACAGTAATTTTAAAACCGATTATGTCAATTGTGACATCAATGATGATGTCATAAATGATTTTAAGCATCTTTTCAAAACTGTAAATTTGACGATTCTGAACTCACGGATGGCACGGACATCATCTACGACAGTAATTTTAAAACCGATTATGTCAATTGTGACATCAATGATGATGTCATAATTGATTTTAACCATCTTTTCAAAACTGTAAAATTGACGCTTCTGAACTCACGGATGGCACGGACATCATCTACGACAGTAATTTTAAAACCGATTATGGCAATTGTGACATCACTGATGATGTCATAATTGATTTTGACCATTTTTTCAAAACTGTAAAATTGACGCTTCTGAACTCACGGATGGCACAGACATCATCTAAGACAGTAATTTTTAAACAGATTATGTCAATTGTGACATCACTGATGATGTCATAATTGATTTTAACCATCTTTTCAAAACTGTAAAATTGACGCTTCTGAACTCACGGATGGCACGGACATCATCTACGACAGTAATTTTAAAACCGATTATGTCAATTGTGACATCACTGATGATGTCATAATTGATTTTGACCAACTTTTCAAAACTGTAAAATTGACGCTTCTGAACTCACGGATGGCACAGACATTATCTACGACAGTAATTTTAAAACCGATTATGTCAATTGTGACATCACTGATGATGTCATAATTGATTTTGACCATCTTTTCAAAACTGTGAAATTGATGCTTCTGAACTCACGAATGGCACGGACATCATCTACGACAGTAATTTTAAAACCGATAATGTCAATTGTGACATCACTGATGATGTCATAATTGATTTTAACCATCTTTTCAAAACTGTAAATTTGACGATTCTGAACTCACGGATGGCACGGACATCATCTACGTCAGTAATTTTAAAACCGATTATGTCAATTGTGACATCACTGATGATGTCATAATTGATTTTGACCATCTTTTCAAAACTGTAAAATTGACGCTTCTGAACTCACGGATGGCACAGACATCATCTACGACAGTAATTTTAAAACCGATTATGTCAAATGTGACATCACTGATGATGTCATAAATGATTTTAAGCATCTTTTCAAAACTGTAAATTTGACGATTCTGAACTCACGGATGGCACGGACATCATCTACGACAGTAATTTTAAAACCGATTATGGCAATTGTGACATCACTGATGATGTCATAATTGATTTTGACCATTTTTTCAAAACTGTAAAATTGACGCTTCTGAACTCACGGATGGCACAGACATCATCTAAGACAGTAATTTTTAAACAGATTATGTCAATTGTGACATCACTGATGATGTCATAATTGATTTTGACCATCTTTTCAAAACTGTAAAATTGACGCTTCTGAACTCACGGATGGCACAGAATCATCTACGACAGTAATTTTAAAACCGATAATGTCAATTGTGACATCACTGATGATGTCATAATTGATTTTGACCATCTTTTCAAAACTGTAAAATTGACGCTTCTGAACTCACGGAGGGCACGGACTTCATCTACGACAGTAATTTTAAAACCGATTATGTCAATTGTGACATCACTGATGATGTCATAATTGATTTTGACCATCTTTTCAAATCTGTAAATTTGACGATTCTGAACTCACGGATGGCACAGACATCATCTACGACAGTAATTTTAAAACCGATTATGTCAATTGTGACATCACTGATGATGTCATAATTGATTTTAACCATCTTTTCAAAACTGTAAAATTGACGCTTCTGAACTCACGGATGGCACGGACATCATCTACGACAGTAATTTTAAAACCGATTATGTCAATTGTGACATCACTGATGATGTCATAATTGATTTTGACCATCTTTTCAAAACTGTAAAATTGACGCTTCTGAACTCACGGATGGCACAGACATCATCTACGACAGTAATTTTAAAACCGATTATGTCAATTGTGACATCACTGATGATGTAATAATTGATTTCGACATCTTTTCAAAACTGTGAAATTGATGCTTCTGAACTCACGAATGGCACAGACATCATCTACGACAGTAATTTTAAAACCGATAATGTCAATTGTGACATCACTGATGATGTCATAATTGATTTTAACCATCTTTTCAAAACTGTAAATTTGACGATTCTGAACTCACGGATGGCACGGACATCATCTACGACAGTAATTTTAAAACCGATTATGTCAATTGTGACATCACTGATGATGTCATAATTGATTTTGACCATCTTTTCAAAACTGTAAAATTGACGCTTCTGAACTCACTGATGGCACGGACTTCATCTACGACAGTAATTTTAAAACCGATTATGTCAATTGTGACATCACTGATGATGTCATAATTGATTTCGACATCTTTTCAAAACTGTGAAATTGATGCTTCTGAACTCACGAATGGCACAGACATCATCTACGACAGTAATTTTAAAACCGATAATGTCAATTGTGACATCACTGATGATGTCATAATTGATTTTAACCATCTTTTCAAAACTGTAAAATTGACGCTTCTGAACTCACGGATGGCACGGACATCATCTACGACAGTAATTTTAAAACCGATAATGTCAATTGTGACATCACTGATGATGTCATAATTGATTTTAACCATCTTTTCAAAACTGTAAATTTGACGATTCTGAACTCACGGATGGCACGGACATCATCTACGACAGTAATTTTAAAACCGATTATGTCAATTGTGACATCACTGATGATGTCATAATTGATTTTGACCAACTTTTCAAAACTGTAAAATTTACGCTTCTGAACTCACGGATGGCACAGACATCATCTACGACAGTAATTTTAAAACCGATTATGTCAATTGTGACATCACTGATGATGTCATAATTGATTTTGACCATCTTTTCAAAACTGTGAAATTGATGCTTCTGAACTCACGAATGGCACGGACATCATCTACGACAGTAATTTTAAAACCGATAATGTCAATTGTGACATCACTGATGATGTCATAATTGATTTTAACCATCTTTTCAAAACTGTAAATTTGACGATTCTGAACTCACGGATGGCACGGACATCATCTACGACAGTAATTTTAAAACCGATTATGTCAATTGTGACATCAATGATGATGTCATAATTGATTTTAACCATCTTTTCAAAACTGTAAAATTGACGCTTCTGAACTCACGGATGGCACGGACATCATCTACGACAGTAATTTTAAAACCGATTATGTCAATTGTGACATCACTGATGATGTCATAATTGATTTTGACCAACTTTTCAAAACTGTAAAATTGACGCTTCTGAACTCACGGATGGCACAGACATCATCTACGACAGTAATTTTAAAACCGATTATGTCAATTGTGACATCACTGATGATGTCATAATTGATTTTGACCATCTTTTCAAAACTGTGAAATTGATGCTTTTGAACTCACGAATGGCACGGACATCATCTACGACAGTAATTTTAAAACCGATAATGTCAATTGTGACATCACTGATGATGTCATAATTGATTTTAACCATCTTTTCAAAACTGTAAATTTGACGATTCTGAACTCACGGATGGCACGGACATCATCTACGTCAGTAATTTTAAAACCGATTATGTCAATTGTGACATCACTGATGATGTCATAATTGATTTTGACCATCTTTTCAAAACTGTAAAATTGACGCTTCTGAACTCACGGATGGCACAGACATCATCTACGACAGTAATTTTAAAACCGATTATGTCAAATGTGACATCACTGATGATGTCATAAATGATTTTAAGCATCTTTTCAAAACTGTAAATTTGACGATTCTGAACTCACGGATGGCACGGACATCATCTACGACAGTAATTTTAAAACCGATTATGGCAATTGTGACATCACTGATGATGTCATAATTGATTTTTACCATTTTTTCAAAACTGTAAAATTGACGCTTCTGAACTCACGGATGGCACAGACATCATCTAAGACAGTAATTTTTAAACAGATTATGTCAATTGTGACATCACTGATGATGTCATAATTGATTTTGACCATCTTTTCAAAACTGTAAAATTGACGCTTCTGAACTCACGGATGGCACAGAATCATCTACGACAGTAATTTTAAAACCGATAATGTCAATTGTGACATCACTGATGATGTCATAATTGATTTTGACCATCTTTTCAAAACTGTAAAATTGACGCTTCTGAACTCACGGAGGGCACGGACTTCATCTACGACAGTAATTTTAAAACCGATTATGTCAATTGTGACATCACTGATGATGTCATAATTGATTTTGACCATCTTTTCAAATCTGTAAATTTGACGATTCTGAACTCACGGATGGCACAGACATCATCTACGACAGTAATTTTAAAACCGATTATGTCAATTGTGACATCACTGATGATGTCATAATTGATTTTGACCATCTTTTCAAATCTGTAAATTTGACGATTCTGAACTCACGGATGGCACGGACATCATGTACGACAGTAATTTTAAAACCGATTATGGCAATTGTGACATCACTGATGATGTCATAATTGATTTCGACCATCTTTTCAAAACTGTAAAATTGATGCTTCTGAACTCACGAATGGCACGGACATCATCTATGACAGTAATTTTAAAACCGATAATGTCAATTGTGACATCACTGATGATGTCATAATTGATTTTAACCATCTTTTCAAAACTGTAAAATTGACGCTTCTGAACTCACGGATGGCACGGACATCATCTACGACAGTAATTTTAAAACCGATTATGTCAATTGTGACATCACTGATGATGTCATAATTGATTTTGACCATCTTTTCAAAACTGTAAAATTGACGCTTCTGAACTCACGGATGGCACAGACATCATCTACGACAGTAATTTTAAAACCGATTATGTCAATTGTGACATCACTGATGATGTAATAATTGATTTCGACATCTTTTCAAAACTGTGAAATTGATGCTTCTGAACTCACGAATGGCACAGACATCATCTACGACAGTAATTTTAAAACCGATAATGTCAATTGTGACATCACTGATGATGTCATAATTGATTTTAACCATCTTTTCAAAACTGTAAAATTGACGCTTCTGAACTCACGGATGGCACAGACATCATCTACGACAGTAATTTTAAAACCGATTATGTCAATTGTGACATCACTGATGATGTCATAATTGATTTTGACCATCTTTTCAAAACTGTGAAATTGATGCTTCTGAACTCACGAATGGCACGGACATCATCTACGACAGTAATTTTAAAACCGATAATGTCAATTGTGACATCACTGATGATGTCATAATTGATTTTAACCATCTTTTCAAAACTGTAAATTTGACGATTCTGAACTCACGGATGGCACGGACATCATCTACGTCAGTAATTTTAAAACCGATTATGTCAATTGTGACATCACTGATGATGTCATAATTGATTTTGACCATCTTTTCAAAACTGTAAAATTGACGCTTCTGAACTCACGGATGGCACAGACATCATCTACGACAGTAATTTTAAAACCGATTATGTCAAATGTGACATCACTGATGATGTCATAAATGATTTAAAGCATCTTTTCAAAACTGTAAATTTGACGATTCTGAACTCACGGATGGCACGGACATCATCTACGACAGTAATTTTAAAACCGATTATGTCAATTGTGACATCAATGATGATGTCATAATTGATTTTAACCATCTTTTCAAAACTGTAAAATTGACGCTTCTGAACTCACGGATGGCACGGACATCATCTACGACAGTAATTTTAAAACCGATTATGGCAATTGTGACATCACTGATGATGTCATAATTGATTTTGACCATTTTTTCAAAACTGAAAAATTGACGCTTCTGAACTCACGGATGGCACAGACATCATCTAAGACAGTAATTTTTAAACAGATTATGTCAATTGTGACATCACTGATGATGTCATAATTGATTTTGACCATCTTTTCAAAACTGTAAAATTGACGCTTCTGAACTCACGGATGGCACAGAATCATCTACGACAGTAATTTTAAAACCGATAATGTCAATTGTGACATCACTGATGATGTCATAATTGATTTTGACCATCTTTTCAAAACTGTAAAATTGACGCTTCTGAACTCACGGAGGGCACGGACTTCATCTACGACAGTAATTTTAAAACCGATTATGTCAATTGTGACATCACTGATGATGTCATAATTGATTTTGACCATCTTTTCAAATCTGTAAATTTGACGATTCTGAACTCACGGATGGCACAGACATCATCTACGACAGTAATTTTAAAACCGATTATGTCAATTGTGACATCACTGATGATGTCATAATTGATTTTGACCATCTTTTCAAATCTGTAAATTTGACGATTCTAAACTCACGGATGGCACGGACATCATCTACGACAGTAATTTTAAAACCGATTATGGCAATTGTGACATCACTGATGATGTCATAATTGATTTCGACCATCTTTTCAAAACTGTAAAATTGATGCTTCTGAACTCACGAATGGCACGGACATCATCTATGACAGTAATTTTAAAACCGATAATGTCAATTGTGACATCACTGATGATGTCATAATTGATTTTAACCATCTTTTCAAAACTGTAAAATTGACGCTTCTGAACTCACGGATGGCACGGACATCATCTACGACAGTAATTTTAAAACCGATTATGTCAATTGTGACATCACTGATGATGTCATAATTGATTTTGACCATCTTTTCAAAACTGTAAAATTGACGCTTCTGAACTCACGGATGGCACAGACATCATCTACGACAGTAATTTTAAAACCGATAATGTCTATTGTGACATCACTGATGATGTCATAATTGATTTTAACCATCTTTTCAAAACTGTAAATTTGACGATTCTGAACTCACGGATGGCACGGACATCATCTACGACAGTAATTTTAAAACCGATTATGTCAATTGTGACATCACTGATGATGTCATAATTGATTTTGACCATCTTTTCAAAACTGTAAAATTGACGCTTCTGAACTCACTGATGGCACGGACTTCATCTACGACAGTAATTTTAAAACCGATTATGTCAATTGTGACATCACTGATGATGTCATAATTGATTTCGACATCTTTTCAAAACTGTGAAATTGATGCTTCTGAACTCGCGAATGGCACAGACATCATCTACGACAGTAATTTTAAAACCGATAATGTCAATTGTGACATCACTGATGATGTCATAATTGATTTTAACCATCTTTTCAAAACTGTAAAATTGACGCTTCTGAACTCACGGATGGCACGGACATCATCTACGACAGTAATTTTAAAACCGATTATGTCAATTGTGACATCACTGATGATGTCATAATTGATTTTAACCATCTTTTCAAAACTGTAAATTTGACGATTCTGAACTCACGGATGGCACGGACATCATCTACGACAGTAATTTTAAAACCGATTATGTCAATTGTGACATCACTGATGATGTCATAATTGATTTCGACATCTTTTCAAAACTGAGAAATTGATGCTTCTGAACTCACGAATGGCACAGACATCATCTACGACAGTAATTTTAAAACCGATAATGTCAATTGTGACATCACTGATGATGTCATAATTGATTTTAACCATCTTTTCAAAACTGTAAAATTGACGCTTCTGAACTCACGGATGGCACGGACATCATCTACGACAGTAATTTTAAAACCGATTATGTCAATTGTGACATCACTGATGATGTCATAATTGATTTTGACCATCTTTTCAAAACTGTAAAATTGATGCTTCTGAACTCACGGATGTCACAGACATCATCTACGACAGTAATTTTAAAACCGATTATGTCAATTGTGACATCACTGATGATGTCATAATTGATTTTGACCAACTTTTCAAAACTGTAAAATTGACGCTTCTGAACTCACGGATGGCACAGACATCATCTACGACAGTAATTTTAAAACCGATTATGTCAATTGTGACATCACTGATGATGTCATAATTGATTTTGACAATCTTTTCAAAACTGTAAAATTGACGCTTCTGAACTCACGGATGGCAGAGACATCATCTACGACAGTAATTTTAAAACCGATTATGTCAATTGTGACATCACTGATGATGTCATAATTGATTTTGACCATCTTTTCAAATCTGTAAATTTGACGATTCTAAACTCACGGATGGCACGGACATCATCTACGACAGTAATTTTAAAACCGATTATGTCAATTGTGACATCACTGATGATGTCATAATTGATTTCGACCATCTTTTCAAATCTGTAAATTTGACGATTCTAAACTCACGGATGGCACGGACATCATCTACGACAGTAATTTTAAAACCGATTATGGCAATTGTGACATCACTGATGATGTCATAATTGATTTCGACCATCTTTTCAAAACTGTAAAATTGATGCTTCTGAACTCACGAATGGCACGGACATCATCTATGACAGTAATTTTAAAACCGATAATGTCAATTGTGACATCACTGATGATGTCATAATTGATTTTAACCATCTTTTCAAAACTGTAAAATTGACGCTTCTGAACTCCCGGATGGCACGGACATCATCTACGACAGTAATTTTAAAACCGATTATGTCAATTGTGACATCACTGATGATGTCATAATTGATTTTGACCATCTTTTCAAAACTGTAAATTTGACGATTCTGAACTCACGGATGGCACGGACATCATCTACGACAGTAATTTTAAAACCGATTATGTCAATTGTGACATCACTGATGATGTCATAATTGATTTTGACCATCTTTTCAAAACTGTAAAATTGACGCTTCTGAACTCACTGATGGCACGGACTTCATCTACGACAGTAATTTTAAAACCGATTATGTCAATTGTGACATCACTGATGATGTCATAATTGATTTCGACATCTTTTCAAAACTGTAAAATTGACGCTTCTGAACTCACGGATGGCACGGACATCATCTACGACAGTAATTTTAAAACCGATTATGTCAATTGTGACATCACTGATGATGTCATAATTGATTTTAACCATCTTTTCAAAACTGTAAATTTGACGATTCTGAACTCACGGATGGCACGGACATCATCTACGACAGTAATTTTAAAACCGATTATGTCAATTGTGACATCACTGATGATGTCATAATTGATTTCGACATCTTTTCAAAACTGAGAAATTGATGCTTCTGAACTCACGAATGGCACAGACATCATCTACGACAGTAATTTTAAAACCGATAATGTCAATTGTGACATCACTGATGATGTCATAATTGATTTTAACCATCTTTTCAAAACTGTAAAATTGACGCTTCTGAACTCACGGATGGCACGGACATCATCTACGACAGTAATTTTAAAACCGATTATGTCAATTGTGACATCACTGATGATGTCATAATTGATTTTGACCATCTTTTCAAAACTGTAAAATTGATGCTTCTGAACTCACGGATGTCACAGACATCATCTACGACAGTAATTTTAAAACCGATTATGTCAATTGTGACATCACTGATGATGTCATAATTGATTTTGACCAACTTTTCAAAACTGTAAAATTGACGCTTCTGAACTCACGGATGGCACAGACATCATCTACGACAGTAATTTTAAAACCGATTATGTCAATTGTGACATCACTGATGATGTCATAATTGATTTTGACAATCTTTTCAAAACTGTAAAATTGACGCTTCTGAACTCACGGATGGCAGAGACATCATCTACGACAGTAATTTTAAAACCGATTATGTCAATTGTGACATCACTGATGATGTCATAATTGATTTTGACCATCTTTTCAAAACTGTAAAATTGACGCTTCTGAACTCACGCATGGCACAGACATCATCTACGACAGTAATTTTAAAACCGATTATGTCAATTGTGACATCCCTGATGATGTCATAATTGATTTTGACCATCTTTTCAAAACTGTGAAATTGATGCTTCTGAACTCACGAATGGCACGGACATCATCTACGACAGTAATTTTAAAACCGATAATGTCAATTGTGACATCACTGATGATGTCATAATTGATTTTAACCATCTTTTCAAAACTGTAAAATTGACGCTTCTGAACTCACGGATGGCACGGACATCATCTACGACAGTAATTTTAAAACCGATAATGTCAATTGTGACATCACTGATGATGTCATAATTGATTCTGACCATCTTTTCAAAACTGTAAATTTGACGATTCTGAACTCACGGATGGCACGGACATCATCTACGACAGTAATTTTAAAACCGATTATGTCAATTGTGACATCACTGATGATGTCATAATTGATTTTAACCATCTTTTCAAAACTGTAAAATTGACGATTCTGAACTCACGGATGGCACGGACATCATCTACGACAGTAATTTTAAAACCGATAATGTCAATTGTGACATCACTGATGATGTCATAATTGATTTTAACCATCTTTTCAAAACTGTAAATTTGACGATTCTGAACTCACGGATGGCACGGACATCATCTACGACAGTAATTTTAAAACCGATTATGTCAATTGTGACATCACTGATGATGTCATAATTGATTTTGACCATCTTTTCAAAACTGTAAAATTGACGCTTCTGAACTCACTGATGGCACGGACTTCATCTATGACAGTAATTTTAAAACCGATTATGTCAATTGTGACATCACTGATGATGTCATAATTGATTTCGACATCTTTTCAAAACTGTGAAATTGATGCTTCTGAACTCACGAATGGCACAGACATCATCTACGACAGTAATTTTAAAACCGATAATGTCAATTGTGACATCACTGATGATGTCATAATTGATTTTAACCATCTTTTCAAAACTGTAAAATTGACGCTTCTGAACTCACGGATGGCACGGACATCATCTACGACAGTAATTTTAAAACCGATAATGTCAATTGTGACATCACTGATGATGTCATAATTGATTTTAACCATCTTTTCAAAACTGTAAATTTGACTATTCTGAACTCACGGATGGCACGGACATCATCTACGACAGTAATTTTAAAACCGATTATGTCAATTGTGACATCACTGATGATGTCATAATTGATTTTGACCAACTTTTCAAAACTGTAAAATTTACGCTTCTGAACTCACGGATGGCACAGACATCATCTACGACAGTAATTTTAAAACCGATTATGTCAATTGTGACATCACTGATGATGTCATAATTGATTTTGACCATCTTTTCAAAACTGTGAAATTGATGCTTCTGAACTCACGAATGGCACGGACATCATCTACGACAGTAATTTTAAAACCGATAATGTCAATTGTGACATCACTGATGATGTCATAATTGATTTTAACCATCTTTTCAAAACTGTAAATTTGACGATTCTGAACTCACGGATGGCACGGACATCATCTACGACAGTAATTTTAAAACCGATTATGTCAATTGTGACATCAATGATGATGTCATAAATGATTTTAAGCATCTTTTCAAAACTGTAAATTTGACGATTCTGAACTCACGGATGGCACGGACATCATCTACGACAGTAATTTTAAAACCGATTATGTCAATTGTGACATCAATGATGATGTCATAATTGATTTTAACCATCTTTTCAAAACTGTAAAATTGACGCTTCTGAACTCACGGATGGCACGGACATCATCTACGACAGTAATTTTAAAACCGATTATGGCAATTGTGACATCACTGATGATGTCATCATTGATTTTGACCATTTTTTCAAAACTGTAAAATTGACGCTTCTGAACTCACGGATGGCACAGACATCATCTAAGACAGTAATTTTTAAACAGATTATGTCAATTGTGACATCACTGATGATGTCATAATTGATTTTAACCATCTTTTCAAAACTGTAAAATTGACGCTTCTGAACTCACGGATGGCACGGACATCATCTACGACAGTAATTTTAAAACCGATTATGTCAATTGTGACATCACTGATGATGTCATAATTGATTTTGACCAACTTTTCAAAACTGTAAAATTGACGCTTCTGAACTCACGGATGGCACAGACATCATCTACGACAGTAATTTTAAAACCGATTATGTCAATTGTGACATCACTGATGATGTCATAATTGATTTTGACCATCTTTTCAAAACTGTGAAATTGATGCTTCTGAACTCACGAATGGCACGGACATCATCTACGACAGTAATTTTAAAACCGATAATGTCAATTGTGACATCACTGATGATGTCATAATTGATTTTAACCATCTTTTCAAAACTGTAAATTTGACGATTCTGAACTCACGGATGGCACGGACATCATCTACGTCAGTAATTTTAAAACCGATTATGTCAATTGTGACATCACTGATGATGTCATAATTGATTTTGACCATCTTTTCAAAACTGTGAAATTGATGCTTCTGAACTCACGAATGGCACGGACATCATCTACGACAGTAATTTTAAAACCGATAATGTCAATTGTGACATCACTGATGATGTCATAATTGATTTTAACCATCTTTTCAAAACTGTAAATTTGACGATTCTGAACTCACGGATGGCACGGACATCATCTACGACAGTAATTTTAAAACCGATTATGTCAATTGTGACATCAATGATGATGTCATAAATGATTTTAAGCATCTTTTCAAAACTGTAAATTTGACGATTCTGAACTCACGGATGGCACGGACATCATCTACGACAGTAATTTTAAAACCGATTATGTCAATTGTGACATCAATGATGATGTCATAATTGATTTTAACCATCTTTTCAAAACTGTAAAATTGACGCTTCTGAACTCACGGATGGCACGGACATCATCTACGACAGTAATTTTAAAACCGATTATGGCAATTGTGACATCACTGATGATGTCATAATTGATTTTGACCATTTTTTCAAAACTGTAAAATTGACGCTTCTGAACTCACGGATGGCACAGACATCATCTAAGACAGTAATTTTTAAACAGATTATGTCAATTGTGACATCACTGATGATGTCATAATTGATTTTAACCATCTTTTCAAAACTGTAAAATTGACGCTTCTGAACTCACGGATGGCACGGACATCATCTACGACAGTAATTTTAAAACCGATTATGTCAATTGTGACATCACTGATGATGTCATAATTGATTTTGACCAACTTTTCAAAACTGTAAAATTGACGCTTCTGAACTCACGGATGGCACAGACATCATCTACGACAGTAATTTTAAAACCGATTATGTCAATTGTGACATCACTGATGATGTCATAATTGATTTTGACCATCTTTTCAAAACTGTGAAATTGATGCTTCTGAACTCACGAATGGCACGGACATCATCTACGACAGTAATTTTAAAACCGATAATGTCAATTGTGACATCACTGATGATGTCATAATTGATTTTAACCATCTTTTCAAAACTGTAAATTTGACGATTCTGAACTCACGGATGGCACGGACATCATCTACGTCAGTAATTTTAAAACCGATTATGTCAATTGTGACATCACTGATGATGTCATAATTGATTTTGACCATCTTTTCAAAACTGTAAAATTGACGCTTCTGAACTCACGGATGGCACAGACATCATCTACGACAGTAATTTTAAAACCGATTATGTCAAATGTGACATCACTGATGATGTCATAAATGATTTTAAGCATCTTTTCAAAACTGTAAATTTGACGATTCTGAACTCACGGATGGCACGGACATCATCTACGACAGTAATTTTAAAACCGATTATGGCAATTGTGACATCACTGATGATGTCATAATTGATTTTGACCATTTTTTCAAAACTGTAAAATTGACGCTTCTGAACTCACGGATGGCACAGACATCATCTAAGACAGTAATTTTTAAACAGATTATGTCAATTGTGACATCACTGATGATGTCATAATTGATTTTGACCATCTTTTCAAAACTGTAAAATTGACGCTTCTGAACTCACGGATGGCACAGAATCATCTACGACAGTAATTTTAAAACCGATAATGTCAATTGTGACATCACTGATGATGTCATAATTGATTTTGACCATCTTTTCAAAACTGTAAAATTGACGCTTCTGAACTCACGGAGGGCACGGACTTCATCTACGACAGTAATTTTAAAACCGATTATGTCAATTGTGACATCACTGATGATGTCATAATTGATTTTGACCATCTTTTCAAATCTGTAAATTTGACGATTCTGAACTCACGGATGGCACAGACATCATCTACGACAGTAATTTTAAAACCGATTATGTCAATTGTGACATCACTGATGATGTCATAATTGATTTTGACCATCTTTTCAAATCTGTAAATTTGACGATTCTGAACTCACGGATGGCACGGACATCATGTACGACAGTAATTTTAAAACCGATTATGGCAATTGTGACATCACTGATGATGTCATAATTGATTTCGACCATCTTTTCAAAACTGTAAAATTGATGCTTCTGAACTCACGAATGGCACGGACATCATCTATGACAGTAATTTTAAAACCGATAATGTCAATTGTGACATCACTGATGATGTCATAATTGATTTTAACCATCTTTTCAAAACTGTAAAATTGACGCTTCTGAACTCACGGATGGCACGGACATCATCTACGACAGTAATTTTAAAACCGATTATGCCAATTGTGACATCACTGATGATGTCATAATTGATTTTGACCATCTTTTCAAAACTGTAAAATTGACGCTTCTGAACTCACGGATGGCACAGACATCATCTACGACAGTAATTTTAAAACCGATTATGTCAATTGTGACATCACTGATGATGTAATAATTGATTTCGACATCTTTTCAAAACTGTGAAATTGATGCTTCTGAACTCACGAATGGCACAGACATCATCTACGACAGTAATTTTAAAACCGATAATGTCAATTGTGACATCACTGATGATGTCATAATTGATTTTAACCATCTTTTCAAAACTGTAAATTTGACGATTCTGAACTCACGGATGGCACGGACATCATCTACGACAGTAATTTTAAAACCGATTATGTCAATTGTGACATCACTGATGATGTCATAATTGATTTTGACCATCTTTTCAAAACTGTAAAATTGACGCTTCTGAACTCACTGATGGCACGGACTTCATCTACGACAGTAATTTTAAAACCGATTATGTCAATTGTGACATCACTGATGATGTCATAATTGATTTTGACATCTTTTCAAAACTGTGAAATTGATGCTTCTGAACTCACGAATGGCACAGACATCATCTACGACAGTAATTTTAAAACCGATAATGTCAATTGTGACATCACTGATGATGTCATAATTGATTTTAACCATCTTTTCAAAACTGTAAAATTGACGCTTCTGAACTCACGGATGGCACGGACATCATCTACGACAGTAATTTTAAAACCGATAATGTCAATTGTGACATCACTGATGATGTCATAATTGATTTTAACCATCTTTTCAAAACTGTAAATTTGACGATTCTGAACTCACGGATGGCACGGACATCATCTACGACAGTAATTTTAAAACCGATTATGTCAATTGTGACATCACTGATGATGTCATAATTGATTTCGACATCTTTTCAAAACTGTGAAATTGATGCTTCTGAACTCACGAATGGCACAGACATCATCTACGACAGTAATTTTAAAACCGATAATGTCAATTGTGACATCACTGATGATGTCATAATTGATTTTAACCATCTTTTCAAAACTGTAAAATTGACGCTTCTGAACTCACGGATGGCACGGACATCATCTACGACAGTAATTTTAAAACCGATAATGTCAATTGTGACATCACTGATGATGTCATAATTGATTTTAACCATCTTTTCAAAACTGTAAATTTGACGATTCTGAACTCACGGATGGCACGGACATCATCTACGACAGTAATTTTAAAACCGATTATGTCAATTGTGACATCACTGATGATGTCATAATTGATTTTGACCAACTTTTCAAAACTGTAAAATTTACGCTTCTGAACTCACGGATGGCACAGACATCATCTACGACAGTAATTTTAAAACCGATTATGTCAATTGTGACATCACTGATGATGTCATAATTGATTTTGACCATCTTTTCAAAACTGTGAAATTGACGCTTCTGAACTCACGAATGGCACGGACATCATCTACGACAGTAATTTTAAAACCGATAATGTCAATTGTGACATCACTGATGATGTCATAATTGATTTTAACCATCTTTTCAAAACTGTAAATTTGACGATTCTGAACTCACGGATGGCACGGACATCATCTACGACAGTAATTTTAAAACCGATTATGTCAATTGTGACATCAATGATGATGTCATAAATGATTTTAAGCATCTTTTCAAAACTGTAAATTTGACGATTCTGAACTCACGGATGGCACGGACATCATCTACGTCAGTAATTTTAAAACCGATTATGTCAATTGTGACATCACTGATGATGTCATAATTGATTTTGACCATCTTTTCAAAACTGTAAAATTGACGCTTCTGAACTCACGGATGGCACAGACATCATCTACGACAGTAATTTTAAAACCGATTATGTCAAATGTGACATCACTGATGATGTCATAAATGATTTTAAGCATCTTTTCAAAACTGTAAATTTGACGATTCTGAACTCACGGATGGCACGGACATCATCTACGACAGTAATTTTAAAACCGATTATGTCAATTGTGACATCAATGATGATGTCATAATTGATTTTAACCATCTTTTCAAAACTGTAAAATTGACGCTTCTGAACTCACGGATGGCACGGACATCATCTACGACAGTAATTTTAAAACCGATTATGGCAATTGTGACATCACTGATGATGTCATAATTGATTTTGACCATTTTTTCAAAACTGTAAAATTGACGCTTCTGAACTCACGGATGGCACAGACATCATCTAAGACAGTAATTTTTAAACAGATTATGTCAATTGTGACATCACTGATGATGTCATAATTGATTTTGACCATCTTTTCAAAACTGTAAAATTGACGCTTCTGAACTCACGGATGGCACAGAATCATCTACGACAGTAATTTTAAAACCGATAATGTCAATTGTGACATCACTGATGATGTCATAATTGATTTTGACCATCTTTTCAAAACTGTAAAATTGACGCTTCTGAACTCACGGAGGGCACGGACTTCATCTACGACAGTAATTTTAAAACCGATTATGTCAATTGTGACATCACTGATGATGTCATAATTGATTTTGACCATCTTTTCAAATCTGTAAATTTGACGATTCTGAACTCACGGATGGCACAGACATCATCTACGACAGTAATTTTAAAACCGATTATGTCAATTGTGACATCACTGATGATGTCATAATTGATTTTGACCAACTTTTCAAATCTGTAAATTTGACGCTTCTGAACTCACGGATGGCACAGAATCATCTACGACAGTAATTTTAAAACCGATAATGTCAATTGTGACATCACTGATGATGTCATAATTGATTTTGACCATCTTTTCAAAACTGTAAAATTGACGCTTCTGAACTCACGGAGGGCACGGACTTCATCTACGACAGTAATTTTAAAACCGATTATGTCAATTGTGACATCACTGATGATGTCATAATTGATTTTGACCATCTTTTCAAATCTGTAAATTTGACGATTCTGAACTCACGGATGGCACGGACATCATCTACGACAGTAATTTTAAAACCGATTATGTCAATTGTGACATCACTGATGATGTCATAATTGATTTTGACCATCTTTTCAAAACTGTGAAATTGACGCTTCTGAACTCACGAATGGCACGGACATCATCTACGACAGTAATTTTAAAACCGATAATGTCAATTGTGACATCACTGATGATGTCATAATTGATTTTAACCATCTTTTCAAAACTGTAAATTTGACGATTCTGAACTCACGGATGGCACGGACATCATCTACGACAGTAATTTTAAAACCGATTATGTCAATTGTGACATCAATGATGATGTCATAAATGATTTTAAGCATCTTTTCAAAACTGTAAATTTGACGATTCTGAACTCACGGATGGCACGGACATCATCTACGTCAGTAATTTTAAAACCGGTTTATGTCAATTGTGACATCACTGATGATGTCATAATTGATTTTGACCATCTTTTCAAAACTGTAAAATTGACGCTTCTGAACTCACGGATGGCACAGACATCATCTACGACAGTAATTTTAAAACCGATTATGTCAAATGTGACATCACTGATGATGTCATAAATGATTTTAAGCATCTTTTCAAAACTGTAAATTTGACGATTCTGAACTCACGGATGGCACGGACATCATCTACGACAGTAATTTTAAAACCGATTATGTCAATTGTGACATCAATGATGATGTCATAATTGATTTTAACCATCTTTTCAAAACTGTAAAATTGACGCTTCTGAACTCACGGATGGCACGGACATCATCTACGACAGTAATTTTAAAACCGATTATGGCAATTGTGACATCACTGATGATGTCATAATTGATTTTGACCATTTTTTCAAAACTGTAAAATTGACGCTTCTGAACTCACGGATGGCACAGACATCATCTAAGACAGTAATTTTTAAACAGATTATGTCAATTGTGACATCACTGATGATGTCATAATTGATTTTGACCATCTTTTCAAAACTGTAAAATTGACGCTTCTGAACTCACGGATGGCACAGAATCATCTACGACAGTAATTTTAAAACCGATAATGTCAATTGTGACATCACTGATGATGTCATAATTGATTTTGACCATCTTTTCAAAACTGTAAAATTGACGCTTCTGAACTCACGGAGGGCACGGACTTCATCTACGACAGTAATTTTAAAACCGATTATGTCAATTGTGACATCACTGATGATGTCATAATTGATTTTGACCATCTTTTCAAATCTGTAAATTTGACGATTCTGAACTCACGGATGGCACAGACATCATCTACGACAGTAATTTTAAAACCGATTATGTCAATTGTGACATCACTGATGATGTCATAATTGATTTTGACCATCTTTTCAAATCTGTAAATTTGACGATTCTAAACTCACGGATGGCACGGACATCATCTACGACAGTAATTTTAAAACCGATTATGGCAATTGTGACATCACTGATGATGTCATAATTGATTTCGACCATCTTTTCAAAACTGTAAAATTGATGCTTCTGAACTCACGAATGGCACGGACATCATCTATGACAGTAATTTTAAAACCGATAATGTCAATTGTGACATCACTGATGATGTCATAATTGATTTTAACCATCTTTTCAAAACTGTAAAATTGACGCTTCTGAACTCACGGATGGCACGGACATCATCTACGACAGTAATTTTAAAACCGATTATGTCAATTGTGACATCACTGATGATGTCATAATTGATTTTGACCATCTTTTCAAAACTGTAAAATTGACGCTTCTGAACTCACGGATGGCACAGACATCATCTACGACAGTAATTTTAAAACCGATAATGTCTATTGTGACATCACTGATGATGTCATAATTGATTTTAACCATCTTTTCAAAACTGTAAATTTGACGATTCTGAACTCAAGGATGGCACGGACATCATCTACGACAGTAATTTTAAAACCGATTATGTCAATTGTGACATCACTGATGATGTCATAATTGATTTTGACCATCTTTTCAAAACTGTAAAATTGACGCTTCTGAACTCACTGATGGCACGGACTTCATCTACGACAGTAATTTTAAAACCGATTATGTCAATTGTGACATCACTGATGATGTCATAATTGATTTCGACATCTTTTCAAAACTGTGAAATTGATGCTTCTGAACTCGCGAATGGCACAGACATCATCTACGACAGTAATTTTAAAACCGATAATGTCAATTGTGACATCACTGATGATGTCATAATTGATTTTAACCATCTTTTCAAAACTGTAAAATTGACGCTTCTGAAATCACGGATGGCACGGACATCATCTACGACAGTAATTTTAAAACCGATTATGTCAATTGTGACATCACTGATGATGTCATAATTGATTTTAACCATCTTTTCAAAACTGTAAATTTGACGATTCTGAACTCACGGATGGCACGGACATCATCTACGACAGTAATTTTAAAACCGATTATGTCAATTGTGACATCACTGATGATGTCATAATTGATTTCGACATCTTTTCAAAACTGAGAAATTGATGCTTCTGAACTCACGAATGGCACAGACATCATCTACGACAGTAATTTTAAAACCGATAATGTCAATTGTGACATCACTGATGATGTCATAATTGATTTTAACCATCTTTTCAAAACTGTAAAATTGACGCTTCTGAACTCACGGATAGCACGGACATCATCTACGACAGTAATTTTAAAACCGATTATGTCAATTGTGACATCACTGATGATGTCATAATTGATTTTGACCATCTTTTCAAAACTGTAAAATTGATGCTTCTGAACTCACGGATGTCACAGACATCATCTACGACAGTAATTTTAAAACCGATTATGTCAATTGTGACATCACTGATGATGTCATAATTGATTTTGACCAACTTTTCAAAACTGTAAAATTGACGCTTCTGAACTCACGGATGGCACAGACATCATCTACGACAGTAATTTTAAAACCGATTATGTCAATTGTGACATCACTGATGATGTCATAATTGATTTTGACAATCTTTTCAAAACTGTAAAATTGACGCTTCTGAACTCACGGATGGCAGAGACATCATCTACGACAGTAATTTTAAAACCGATTATGTCAATTGTGACATCACTGATGATGTCATAATTGATTTTGACCATCTTTTCAAATCTGTAAATTTGACGATTCTAAACTCACGGATGGCACGGACATCATCTACGACAGTAATTTTAAAACCGATTATGGCAATTGTGACATCACTGATGATGTCATAATTGATTTCGACCATCTTTTCAAATCTGTAAATTTGACGATTCTAAACTCACGGATGGCACGGACATCATCTACGACAGTAATTTTAAAACCGATTATGGCAATTGTGACATCACTGATGATGTCATAATTGATTTCGACCATCTTTTCAAAACTGTAAAATTGATGCTTCTGAACTCACGAATGGCACGGACATCATCTATGACAGTAATTTTAAAACCGATAATGTCAATTGTGACATCACTGATGATGTCATAATTGATTTTAACCATCTTTTCAAAACTGTAAAATTGACGCTTCTGAACTCACGGATGGCACGGACATCATCTACGACAGTAATTTTAAAACCGATTATGTCAATTGTGACATCACTGATGATGTCATAATTGATTTTGACCATCTTTTCAAAACTGTAAATTTGACGATTCTGAACTCACGGATGGCACGGACATCATCTACGACAGTAATTTTAAAACCGATTATGTCAATTGTGACATCACTGATGATGTCATAATTGATTTTGACCATCTTTTCAAAACTGTAAAATTGACGCTTCTGAACTCACTGATGGCACGGACTTCATCTACGACAGTAATTTTAAAACCGATTATGTCAATTGTGACATCACTGATGATGTCATAATTGATTTCGACATCTTTTCAAAACTGTAAAATTGACGCTTCTGAACTCACGGATGGCACGGACATCATCTACGACAGTAATTTTAAAACCGATTATGTCAATTGTGACATCACTGATGATGTCATAATTGATTTTAACCATCTTTTCAAAACTGTAAATTTGACGATTCTGAACTCACGGATGGCACGGACATCATCTACGACAGTAATTTTAAAACCGATTATGTCAATTGTGACATCACTGATGATGTCATAATTGATTTCGACATCTTTTCAAAACTGAGAAATTGATGCTTCTGAACTCACGAATGGCACAGACATCATCTACGACAGTAATTTTAAAACCGATAATGTCAATTGTGACATCACTGATGATGTCATAATTGATTTTAACCATCTTTTCAAAACTGTAAAATTGACGCTTCTGAACTCACGGATGGCACGGACATCATCTACGACAGTAATTTTAAAACCGATTATGTCAATTGTGACATCACTGATGATGTCATAATTGATTTTGACCATCTTTTCAAAACTGTAAAATTGATGCTTCTGAACTCACGGATGTCACAGACATCATCTACGACAGTAATTTTAAAACCGATTATGTCAATTGTGACATCACTGATGATGTCATAATTGATTTTGACCAACTTTTCAAAACTGTAAAATTGACGCTTCTGAACTCACGGATGGCACAGACATCATCTACGACAGTAATTTTAAAACCGATTATGTCAATTGTGACATCACTGATGATGTCATAATTGATTTTGACAATCTTTTCAAAACTGTAAAATTGACGCTTCTGAACTCACGGATGGCAGAGACATCATCTACGACAGTAATTTTAAAACCGATTATGTCAATTGTGACATCACTGATGATGTCATAATTGATTTTGACCATCTTTTCAAAACTGTAAAATTGACGCTTCTGAACTCACGCATGGCACAGACATCATCTACGACAGTAATTTTAAAACCGATTATGTCAATTGTGACATCCCTGATGATGTCATAATTGATTTTGACCATCTTTTCAAAACTGTGAAATTGATGCTTCTGAACTCACGAATGGCACGGACATCATCTACGACAGTAATTTTAAAACCGATAATGTCAATTGTGACATCACTGATGATGTCATAATTGATTTTAACCATCTTTTCAAAACTGTAAAATTGACGCTTCTGAACTCACGGATGGCACGGACATCATCTACGACAGTAATTTTAAAACCGATAATGTCAATTGTGACATCACTGATGATGTCATAATTGATTCTGACCATCTTTTCAAAACTGTAAATTTGACGATTCTGAACTCACGGATGGCACGGACATCATCTACGACAGTAATTTTAAAACCGATTATGTCAATTGTGACATCACTGATGATGTCATAATTGATTTTAACCATCTTTTCAAAACTGTAAAATTGACGATTCTGAACTCACGGATGGCACGGACATCATCTACGACAGTAATTTTAAAACCGATAATGTCAATTGTGACATCACTGATGATGTCATAATTGATTTTAACCATCTTTTCAAAACTGTAAATTTGACGATTCTGAACTCACGGATGGCACGGACATCATCTACGACAGTAATTTTAAAACCGATTATGTCAATTGTGACATCACTGATGATGTCATAATTGATTTTGACCATCTTTTCAAAACTGTAAAATTGACGCTTCTGAACTCACTGATGGCACGGACTTCATCTATGACAGTAATTTTAAAACCGATTATGTCAATTGTGACATCACTGATGATGTCATAATTGATTTCGACATCTTTTCAAAACTGTGAAATTGATGCTTCTGAACTCACGAATGGCACAGACATCATCTACGACAGTAATTTTAAAACCGATAATGTCAATTGTGACATCACTGATGATGTCATAATTGATTTTAACCATCTTTTCAAAACTGTAAAATTGACGCTTCTGAACTCACGGATGGCACGGACATCATCTACGACAGTAATTTTAAAACCGATAATGTCAATTGTGACATCACTGATGATGTCATAATTGATTTTAACCATCTTTTCAAAACTGTAAATTTGACGATTCTGAACTCACGGATGGCACGGACATCATCTACGACAGTAATTTTAAAACCGATTATGTCAATTGTGACATCACTGATGATGTCATAATTGATTTTGACCAACTTTTCAAAACTGTAAAATTTACGCTTCTGAACTCACGGATGGCACAGACATCATCTATGACAGTAATTTTAAAACCGATTATGTCAATTGTGACATCACTGATGATGTCATAATTGATTTTGACCATCTTTTCAAAACTGTGAAATTGATGCTTCTGAACTCACGAATGGCACGGACATCATCTACGACAGTAATTTTAAAACCGATAATGTCAATTGTGACATCACTGATGATGTCATAATTGATTTTAACCATCTTTTCAAAACTGTAAATTTGACGATTCTGAACTCACGGATGGCACGGACATCATCTACGACAGTAATTTTAAAACCGATTATGTCAATTGTGACATCAATGATGATGTCATAAATGATTTTAAGCATCTTTTCAAAACTGTAAATTTGACGATTCTGAACTCACGGATGGCACGGACATCATCTACGACAGTAATTTTAAAACCGATTATGTCAATTGTGACATCACTGATGATGTCATAATTGATTTTGACCAACTTTTCAAAACTGTAAAATTTACGCTTCTGAACTCACGGATGGCACAGACATCATCTATGACAGTAATTTTAAAACCGATTATGTCAATTGTGACATCACTGATGATGTCATAATTGATTTTGACCAACTTTTCAAAACTGTAAAATTGACGCTTCTGAACTCACGGATGGCACAGACATCATCTACGACAGTAATTTTAAAACCGATTATGTCAATTGTGACATCACTGATGATGTCATAATTGATTTTGACAATCTTTTCAAAACTGTAAAATTGACGCTTCTGAACTCACGGATGGCAGAGACATCATCTACGACAGTAATTTTAAAACCGATTATGTCAATTGTGACATCACTGATGATGTCATAATTGATTTTGACCATCTTTTCAAAACTGTAAAATTGACGCTTCTGAACTCACGCATGGCACAGACATCATCTACGACAGTAATTTTAAAACCGATTATGTCAATTGTGACATCCCTGATGATGTCATAATTGATTTTGACCATCTTTTCAAAACTGTGAAATTGATGCTTCTGAACTCACGAATGGCACGGACATCATCTACGACAGTAATTTTAAAACCGATAATGTCAATTGTGACATCACTGATGATGTCATAATTGATTTTAACCATCTTTTCAAAACTGTAAAATTGACGCTTCTGAACTCACGGATGGCACGGACATCATCTACGACAGTAATTTTAAAACCGATAATGTCAATTGTGACATCACTGATGATGTCATAATTGATTCTGACCATCTTTTCAAAACTGTAAATTTGACGATTCTGAACTCACGGATGGCACGGACATCATCTACGACAGTAATTTTAAAACCGATTATGTCAATTGTGACATCACTGATGATGTCATAATTGATTTTAACCATCTTTTCAAAACTGTAAAATTGACGATTCTGAACTCACGGATGGCACGGACATCATCTACGACAGTAATTTTAAAACCGATAATGTCAATTGTGACATCACTGATGATGTCATAATTGATTTTAACCATCTTTTCAAAACTGTAAATTTGACGATTCTGAACTCACGGATGGCACGGACATCATCTACGACAGTAATTTTAAAACCGATTATGTCAATTGTGACATCACTGATGATGTCATAATTGATTTTGACCATCTTTTCAAAACTGTAAAATTGACGCTTCTGAACTCACTGATGGCACGGACTTCATCTATGACAGTAATTTTAAAACCGATTATGTCAATTGTGACATCACTGATGATGTCATAATTGATTTCGACATCTTTTCAAAACTGTGAAATTGATGCTTCTGAACTCACGAATGGCACAGACATCATCTACGACAGTAATTTTAAAACCGATAATGTCAATTGTGACATCACTGATGATGTCATAATTGATTTTAACCATCTTTTCAAAACTGTAAAATTGACGCTTCTGAACTCACGGATGGCACGGACATCATCTACGACAGTAATTTTAAAACCGATAATGTCAATTGTGACATCACTGATGATGTCATAATTGATTTTAACCATCTTTTCAAAACTGTAAATTTGACGATTCTGAACTCACGGATGGCACGGACATCATCTACGACAGTAATTTTAAAACCGATTATGTCAATTGTGACATCACTGATGATGTCATAATTGATTTTGACCAACTTTTCAAAACTGTAAAATTTACGCTTCTGAACTCACGGATGGCACAGACATCATCTATGACAGTAATTTTAAAACCGATTATGTCAATTGTGACATCACTGATGATGTCATAATTGATTTTGACCATCTTTTCAAAACTGTGAAATTGATGCTTCTGAACTCACGAATGGCACGGACATCATCTACGACAGTAATTTTAAAACCGATAATGTCAATTGTGACATCACTGATGATGTCATAATTGATTTTAACCATCTTTTCAAAACTGTAAATTTGACGATTCTGAACTCACGGATGGCACGGACATCATCTACGACAGTAATTTTAAAACCGATTATGTCAATTGTGACATCAATGATGATGTCATAAATGATTTTAAGCATCTTTTCAAAACTGTAAATTTGACGATTCTGAACTCACGGATGGCACGGACATCATCTACGACAGTAATTTTAAAACCGATTATGTCAATTGTGACATCAATGATGATGTCATAATTGATTTTAACCATCTTTTCAAAACTGTAAAATTGACGCTTCTGAACTCACGGATGGCACGGACATCATCTACGACAGTAATTTTAAAACCGATTATGGCAATTGTGACATCACTGATGATGTCATAATTGATTTTGACCATTTTTTCAAAACTGTAAAATTGACGCTTCTGAACTCACGGATGGCACAGACATCATCTAAGACAGTAATTTTTAAACAGATTATGTCAATTGTGACATCACTGATGATGTCATAATTGATTTTAACCATCTTTTCAAAACTGTAAAATTGACGCTTCTGAACTCACGGATGGCACGGACATCATCTACGACAGTAATTTTAAAACCGATTATGTCAATTGTGACATCACTGATGATGTCATAATTGATTTTGACCAACTTTTCAAAACTGTAAAATTGACGCTTCTGAACTCACGGATGGCACAGACATCATCTACGACAGTAATTTTAAAACCGATTATGTCAATTGTGACATCACTGATGATGTCATAATTGATTTTGACCATCTTTTCAAAACTGTGAAATTGATGCTTCTGAACTCACGAATGGCACGGACATCATCTACGACAGTAATTTTAAAACCGATAATGTCAATTGTGACATCACTGATGATGTCATAATTGATTTTAACCATCTTTTCAAAACTGTAAATTTGACGATTCTGAACTCACGGATGGCACGGACATCATCTACGTCAGTAATTTTAAAACCGATTATGTCAATTGTGACATCACTGATGATGTCATAATTGATTTTGACCATCTTTTCAAAACTGTAAAATTGACGCTTCTGAACTCACGGATGGCACAGACATCATCTACGACAGTAATTTTAAAACCGATAATGTCAATTGTGACATCACTGATGATGTCATAATTGATTTTAACCATCTTTTCAAAACTGTAAATTTGACGATTCTGAACTCACGGATGGCACGGACATCATCTACGACAGTAATTTTAAAACCGATTATGTCAATTGTGACATCACTGATGATGTCATAATTGATTTTGACCAACTTTTCAAAACTGTAAAATTTACGCTTCTGAACTCACGGATGGCACAGACATCATCTATGACAGTAATTTTAAAACCGATTATGTCAATTGTGACATCACTGATGATGTCATAATTGATTTTGACCATCTTTTCAAAACTGTGAAATTGATGCTTCTGAACTCACGAATGGCACGGACATCATCTACGACAGTAATTTTAAAACCGATAATGTCAATTGTGACATCACTGATGATGTCATAATTGATTTTAACCATCTTTTCAAAACTGTAAATTTGACGATTCTGAACTCACGGATGGCACGGACATCATCTACGACAGTAATTTTAAAACCGATTATGTCAATTGTGACATCAATGATGATGTCATAAATGATTTTAAGCATCTTTTCAAAACTGTAAATTTGACGATTCTGAACTCACGGATGGCACGGACATCATCTACGACAGTAATTTTAAAACCGATTATGTCAATTGTGACATCAATGATGATGTCATAATTGATTTTAACCATCTTTTCAAAACTGTAAAATTGACGCTTCTGAACTCACGGATGGCACGGACATCATCTACGACAGTAATTTTAAAACCGATTATGGCAATTGTGACATCACTGATGATGTCATAATTGATTTTGACCATTTTTTCAAAACTGTAAAATTGACGCTTCTGAACTCACGGATGGCACAGACATCATCTAAGACAGTAATTTTTAAACAGATTATGTCAATTGTGACATCACTGATGATGTCATAATTGATTTTAACCATCTTTTCAAAACTGTAAAATTGACGCTTCTGAACTCACGGATGGCACGGACATCATCTACGACAGTAATTTTAAAACCGATTATGTCAATTGTGACATCACTGATGATGTCATAATTGATTTTGACCAACTTTTCAAAACTGTAAAATTGACGCTTCTGAACTCACGGATGGCACAGACATCATCTACGACAGTAATTTTAAAACCGATTATGTCAATTGTGACATCACTGATGATGTCATAATTGATTTTGACCATCTTTTCAAAACTGTGAAATTGATGCTTCTGAACTCACGAATGGCACGGACATCATCTACGACAGTAATTTTAAAACCGATAATGTCAATTGTGACATCACTGATGATGTCATAATTGATTTTAACCATCTTTTCAAAACTGTAAATTTGACGATTCTGAACTCACGGATGGCACGGACATCATCTACGTCAGTAATTTTAAAACCGATTATGTCAATTGTGACATCACTGATGATGTCATAATTGATTTTGACCATCTTTTCAAAACTGTAAAATTGACGCTTCTGAACTCACGGATGGCACAGACATCATCTACGACAGTAATTTTAAAACCGATTATGTCAAATGTGACATCACTGATGATGTCATAAATGATTTTAAGCATCTTTTCAAAACTTTAAATTTGACGATTCTGAACTCACGGATGGCACGGACATCATCTACGACAGTAATTTTAAAACCGATTATGGCAATTGTGACATCACTGATGATGTCATAATTGATTTTGACCATTTTTTCAAAACTGTAAAATTGACGCTTCTGAACTCACGGATGGCACAGACATCATCTAAGACAGTAATTTTTAAACAGATTATGTCAATTGTGACATCACTGATGATGTCATAATTGATTTTGACCATCTTTTCAAAACTGTAAAATTGACGCTTCTGAACTCACGGATGGCACAGAATCATCTACGACAGTAATTTTAAAACCGATAATGTCAATTGTGACATCACTGATGATGTCATAATTGATTTTGACCATCTTTTCAAAACTGTAAAATTGACGCTTCTGAACTCACGGAGGGCACGGACTTCATCTACGACAGTAATTTTAAAACCGATTATGTCAATTGTGACATCACTGATGATGTCATAATTGATTTTGACCATCTTTTCAAATCTGTAAATTTGACGATTCTGAACTCACGGATGGCACAGACATCATCTACGACAGTAATTTTAAAACCGATTATGCCAATTGTGACATCACTGATGATGTCATAATTGATTTTGACCATCTTTTCAAAACTGTAAAATTGACGCTTCTGAACTCACGGATGGCACAGACATCATCTACGACAGTAATTTTAAAACCGATTATGTCAATTGTGACATCACTGATGATGTCATAATTGATTTCGACCATCTTTTCAAAACTGTAAAATTGATGCTTCTGAACTCACGAATGGCACGGACATCATCTATGACAGTAATTTTAAAACCGATAATGTCAATTGTGACATCACTGATGATGTCATAATTGATTTTAACCATCTTTTCAAAACTGTAAAATTGACGCTTCTGAACTCACGGATGGCACGGACATCATCTACGACAGTAATTTTAAAACCGATTATGCCAATTGTGACATCACTGATGATGTCATAATTGATTTTGACCATCTTTTCAAAACTGTAAAATTGACGCTTCTGAACTCACGGATGGCACAGACATCATCTACGACAGTAATTTTAAAACCGATTATGTCAATTGTGACATCACTGATGATGTAATAATTGATTTCGACATCTTTTCAAAACTGTGAAATTGATGCTTCTGAACTCACGAATGGCAAAGACATCATCTACGACAGTAATTTTAAAACCGATAATGTCAATTGTGACATCACTGATGATGTCATAATTGATTTTAACCATCTTTTCAAAACTGTAAATTTGACGATTCTGAACTCACGGATGGCACGGACATCATCTACGACAGTAATTTTAAAACCGATTATGTCAATTGTGACATCACTGATGATGTCATAATTGATTTTGACCATCTTTTCAAAACTGTAAAATTGACGCTTCTGAACTCACTGATGGCACGGACTTCATCTACGACAGTAATTTTAAAACCGATTATGTCAATTGTGACATCACTGATGATGTCATAATTGATTTCGACATCTTTTCAAAACTGTGAAATTGATGCTTCTGAACTCACGAATGGCACAGACATCATCTACGACAGTAATTTTAAAACCGATAATGTCAATTGTGACATCACTGATGATGTCATAATTGATTTTAACCATCTTTTCAAAACTGTAAAATTGACGCTTCTGAACTCACGGATGGCACGGACATCATCTACGACAGTAATTTTAAAACCGATAATGTCAATTGTGACATCACTGATGATGTCATAATTGATTTTAACCATCTTTTCAAAACTGTAAATTTGACGATTCTGAACTCACGGATGGCACGGACATCATCTACGACAGTAATTTTAAAACCGATTATGTCAATTGTGACATCACTGATGATGTCATAATTGATTTTGATCAACTTTTCAAAACTGTAAAATTTACGCTTCTGAACTCACGGATGGCACAGACATCATCTACGACAGTAATTTTAAAACCGATTATGTCAATTGTGACATCACTGATGATGTCATAATTGATTTTGACCATCTTTTCAAAACTGTGAAATTGATGCTTCTGAACTCACGAATGGCACGGACATCATCTACGACAGTAATTTTAAAACCGATAATGTCAATTGTGACATCACTGATGATGTCATAATTGATTTTAACCATCTTTTCAAAACTGTAAATTTGACGATTCTGAACTCACGGATGGCACGGACATCATCTACGACAGTAATTTTAAAACCGATTATGTCAATTGTGACATCAATGATGATGTCATAAATGATTTTAAGCATCTTTTCAAAACTGTAAATTTGACGATTCTGAACTCACGGATGGCACGGACATCATCTACGACAGTAATTTTAAAACCGATAATGTCAATTGTGACATCACTGATGATGTCATAATTGATTTTGACCATCTTTTCAAAACTGTAAAATTGACGCTTCTGAACTCACGGAGGGCACGGACTTCATCTACGACAGTAATTTTAAAACCGATTATGTCAATTGTGACATCACTGATGATGTCATAATTGATTTTGACCATCTTTTCAAATCTGTAAATTTGACGATTCTGAACTCACGGATGGCACAGACATCATCTACGACAGTAATTTTAAAACCGATTATGTCAATTGTGACATCACTGATGATGTCATAATTGATTTTGACCATCTTTTCAAATCTGTAAATTTGACGATTCTGAACTCACGGATGGCACGGACATCATGTACGACAGTAATTTTAAAACCGATTATGGCAATTGTGACATCACTGATGATGTCATAATTGATTTCGACCATCTTTTCAAAACTGTAAAATTGATGCTTCTGAACTCACGAATGGCACGGACATCATCTATGACAGTAATTTTAAAACCGATAATGTCAATTGTGACATCACTGATGATGTCATAATTGATTTTAACCATCTTTTCAAAACTGTAAAATTGACGCTTCTGAACTCACGGATGGCACGGACATCATCTACGACAGTAATTTTAAAACCGATTATGTCAATTGTGACATCACTGATGATGTCATAATTGATTTTGACCATCTTTTCAAAACTGTAAAATTGACGCTTCTGAACTCACGGAGGGCACGGACTTCATCTACGACAGTAATTTTAAAACCGATTATGTCAATTGTGACATCACTGATGATGTCATAATTGATTTTGACCATCTTTTCAAATCTGTAAATTTGACGATTCTGAACTCACGGATGGCACAGACATCATCTACGACAGTAATTTTAAAACCGATTATGTCAATTGTGACATCACTGATGATGTCATATTTTATTTTGACCATCTTTTCAAATCTGTAAATTTGACGATTCTGAACTCACGGATGGCACGGACATCATGTACGACAGTAATTTTAAAACCGATTATGGCAATTGTGACATCACTGATGATGTCATAATTGATTTTGACCATCTTTTCAAAACTGTAAAATTGACGCTTCTGAACTCACGGATGGCACAGACATCATCTACGACAGTAATTTTAAAACCGATTATGTCAAATGTGACATCACTGATGATGTCATAAATGATTTTAAGCATCTTTTCAAAACTGTAAATTTGACGATTCTGAACTCACGGATGGCACGGACATCATCTACGACAGTAATTTTAAAACCGATTATGTCAATTGTGACATCAATGATGATGTCATAATTGATTTTAACCATCTTTTCAAAACTGTAAAATTGACGCTTCTGAACTCACGGATGGCACGGACATCATCTACGACAGTAATTTTAAAACCGATTATGGCAATTGTGACATCACTGATGATGTCATAATTGATTTTGACCATTTTTTCAAAACTGTAAAATTGACGCTTCTGAACTCACGGATGGCACAGACATCATCTAAGACAGTAATTTTTAAACAGATTATGTCAATTGTGACATCACTGATGATGTCATAATTGATTTTGACCATCTTTTCAAAACTGTAAAATTGACGCTTCTGAACTCACGGATGGCACAGAATCATCTACGACAGTAATTTTAAAACCGATAATGTCAATTGTGACATCACTGATGATGTCATAATTGATTTTGACCATCTTTTCAAAACTGTAAAATTGACGCTTCTGAACTCACGGAGGCACGGACTTCATCTACGACAGTAATTTTAAAACCGATTATGTCAATTGTGACATCACTGATGATGTCATAATTGATTTTGACCATCTTTTCAAATCTGTAAATTTGACGATTCTGAACTCACGGATGGCACAGACATCATCTACGACAGTAATTTTAAAACCGATTATGTCAATTGTGACATCACTGATGATGTCATAATTGATTTTGACCATCTTTTCAAATCTGTAAATTTGACGATTCTGAACTCACGGATGGCACGGACATCATCTACGACAGTAATTTTAAAACCGATTATGGCAATTGTGACATCACTGATGATGTCATAATTGATTTCGACCATCTTTTCAAAACTGTAAAATTGATGCTTCTGAACTCACGAATGGCACGGACATCATCTATGACAGTAATTTTAAAACCGATAATGTCAATTGTGACATCACTGATGATGTCATAATTGATTTTAACCATCTTTTCAAAACTGTAAAATTGACGCTTCTGAACTCACGGATGGCACGGACATCATCTACGACAGTAATTTTAAAACCGATTATGTCAATTGTGACATCACTGATGATGTCATAATTGATTTTGACCATCTTTTCAAAACTGTAAAATTGACGCTTCTGAACTCACGGATGGCACAGACATCATCTACGACAGTAATTTTAAAACCGATTATGTCAATTGTGACATCACTGATGATGTAATAATTGATTTCGACATCTTTTCAAAACTGTGAAATTGATGCTTCTGAACTCACGAATGGCACAGACATCATCTACGACAGTAATTTTAAAACCGATAATGTCAATTGTGACATCACTGATGATGTCATAATTGATTTTAACCATCTTTTCAAAACTGTAAAATTGACGCTTCTGAACTCACGGATGGCACGGACAGCATCTACGACAGTAATTTTAAAACCGATTATGTCAATTGTGACATCACTGATGATGTCATAATTGATTTTGACCATCTTTTCAAAACTGTAAAATTGACGCTTCTGAACTCACGGATGGCACAGACATCATCTACGACAGTAATTTTAAAACCGATTATGTCAATTGTGACATCACAGATGATGTAATAATTGATTTCGACATCTTTTCAAAACTGTGAAATTGATGCTTCTGAACTCACGGATGGCACAGACATCATCTACGACAGTAATTTTAAAACCGAGAATGTCAATTGTGACATCACTGATGATGTCATAATTGATTTTAACCATCTTTTCAAAACTGTAAAATTGACGCTTCTGAACTCACGGATGGCACGGACATCATCTACGACAGTAATTTTAAAACCGATAATGTCGATTGTGACATCACTGATGATGTCATAATTGATTTTAACCATCTTTTCAAAACTGTAAATTTGACGATTCTGAACTCACGGACGGCACGGACATCATCTACGACAGTAATTTTAAAACCGATTATGTCAATTGTGACATCACTGATGATGTCATAATTGATTTTGACCAACTTTTCAAAACTGTAAAATTGACGCTTCTGAACTCACGGATGGCACAGACATCATCTACGACAGTAATTTTAAAACCGATTTTGTCAATTGTGACATCACTGATGATGTCATAATTGATTTTGACCATCTTTTCAAAACTGTAAAATTGACGCTTCTGAACTCACGGATGGCACAGACATCATCTACGACAGTAATTTTAAAACCGATTATGTCAATTGTGACATCACAGATGATGTAATAATTGATTTCGACATCTTTTCAAAACTGTGAAATTGATGCTTCTGAACTCACGGATGGCACGGACATCATCTATGACAGTAATTTTAAAACCGATAATGTCAATTGTGACATCACTGATGATGTCATAATTGATTTTAACCGTCTTTTCAAAACTGTAAAATTGACGCTTCTGAACTCACGGATGGCACGGACATCATCTACGACAGTAATTTTAAAACCGATTATGTCAATTGTGACATCACTGATGATGTCATAATTGATTTTGACCATCTTTTCAAAACTGTAAAATTGACGCTTCTGAACTCACGGATGGCACAGACATCATCTACGACAGTAATTTTTAAACAGATTATGTCAATTGTGACATCACTGATGATGTCATAATTGATTTTGACCATCTTTTCAAAACTGTAAAATTGACGCTTCTGAACTCACGGATGGCACAGAATCATCTACGACAGTAATTTTAAAACCGATAATGTCAATTGCGACATCACTGATGATGTCATAATTGATTTTGACCATCTTTTCAAAACTGTAAAATTGACGCTTCTGAACTCACGGAGGCACGGACTTCATCTACGACAGTAATTTTAAAACCGATTATGTCAATTGTGACATCACTGATGATGTCATAATTGATTTTGACCATCTTTTCAAATCTGTAAATTTGATGATTCTGAACTCACGGATGGCACAGACATCATCTACGACAGTAATTTTAAAACCGATTATGTCAATTGTGACATCACTGATGATGTCATAATTGATTTTGACCATCTTTTCAAATCTGTAAATTTGACGATTCTGAACTCACGGATGGCACGGACATCATCTACGACAGTAATTTTAAAACCGATTATGGCAATTGTGACATCACTGATGATGTCATAATTGATTTCGACCATCTTTTCAAAACTGTAAAATTGATGCTTCTGAACTCACGAATGGCACGGACATCATCTATGACAGTAATTTTAAAACCGATAATGTCAATTGTGACATCACTGATGATGTCATAATTGATTTTAACCATCTTTTCAAAACTGTAAAATTGACGCTTCTGAACTCACGGATGGCACGGACATCATCTACGACAGTAATTTTAAAACCGATTATGTCAATTGTGACATCACTGATGATGTCATAATTGATTTTGACCATCTTTTCAAAACTGTAAAATTGACGCTTCTGAACTCACGGATGGCACAGACATCATCTACGACAGTAATTTTAAAACCGATTATGTCAATTGTGACATCACTGATGATGTAATAATTGATTTCGACATCTTTTCAAAACTGTGAAATTGATGCTTCTGAACTCACGAATGGCACAGACATCATCTACGACAGTAATTTTAAAACCGATAATGTCAATTGTGACATCACTGATGATGTCATAATTGATTTTAACCATCTTTTCAAAACTGTAAAATTGACGCTTCTGAACTCACGGATGGCACGGACAGCATCTACGACAGTAATTTTAAAACCGATTATGTCAATTGTGACATCACTGATGATGTCATAATTGATTTTGACCATCTTTTCAAAACTGTAAAATTGACGCTTCTGAACTCACGGATGGCACAGACATCATCTACGACAGTAATTTTAAAACCGATTATGTCAATTGTGACATCACAGATGATGTCATAATTGATTTTGACCATCTTTTCAAAACTGTGAAATTGATGCTTCTGAACTCACGAATGGCACGGACATCATCTACGACAGTAATTTTAAAACCGATAATGTCAATTGTGACATCACTGATGATGTCATAATTGATTTTAACCATCTTTTCAAAACTGTAAATTTGACGATTCTGAACTCACGGATGGCACGGACATCATCTACGTCAGTAATTTTAAAACCGATTATGTCAATTGTGACATCACTGATGATGTCATAATTGATTTTGACCATCTTTTCAAAACTGTAAAATTGACGCTTCTGAACTCACGGATGGCACAGACATCATCTACGACAGTAATTTTAAAACCGATTATGTCAAATGTGACATCACTGATGATGTCATAAATGATTTTAAGCATCTTTTCAAAACTGTAAATTTGACGATTCTGAACTCACGGATGGCACGGACATCATCTACGACAGTAATTTTAAAACCGATTATGGCAATTGTGACATCACTGATGATGTCATAATTGATTTTGACCATTTTTTCAAAACTGTAAAATTGACGCTTCTGAACTCACGGATGGCACAGACATCATCTAAGACAGTAATTTTTAAACAGATTATGTCAATTGTGACATCACTGATGATGTCATAATTGATTTTGACCATCTTTTCAAAACTGTAAAATTGACGCTTCTGAACTCACGGATGGCACAGAATCATCTACGACAGTAATTTTAAAACCGATAATGTCAATTGTGACATCACTGATGATGTCATAATTGATTTTGACCATCTTTTCAAAACTGTAAAATTGACGCTTCTGAACTCACGGAGGGCACGGACTTCATCTACGACAGTAATTTTAAAACCGATTATGTCAATTGTGACATCACTGATGATGTCATAATTGATTTTGACCATCTTTTCAAATCTGTAAATTTGACGATTCTGAACTCACGGATGGCACAGACATCATCTACGACAGTAATTTTAAAACCGATTATGTCAATTGTGACATCACTGATGATGTCATAATTGATTTTGACCATCTTTTCAAATCTGTAAATTTGACGATTCTGAACTCACGGATGGCACGGACATCATGTACGACAGTAATTTTAAAACCGATTATGGCAATTGTGACATCACTGATGATGTCATAATTGATTTCGACCATCTTTTCAAAACTGTAAAATTGATGCTTCTGAACTCACGAATGGCACGGACATCATCTATGACAGTAATTTTAAAACCGATAATGTCAATTGTGACATCACTGATGATGTCATAATTGATTTTAACCATCTTTTCAAAACTGTAAAATTGACGCTTCTGAACTCACGGATGGCACGGACATCATCTACGACAGTAATTTTAAAACCGATTATGTCAATTGTGACATCACTGATGATGTCATAATTGATTTTGACCATCTTTTCAAAACTGTAAAATTGACGCTTCTGAACTCACGGAGGGCACGGACTTCATCTACGACAGTAATTTTAAAACCGATTATGTCAATTGTGACATCACTGATGATGTCATAATTGATTTTGACCATCTTTTCAAATCTGTAAATTTGACGATTCTGAACTCACGGATGGCACAGACATCATCTACGACAGTAATTTTAAAACCGATTATGTCAATTGTGACATCACTGATGATGTCATAATTGATTTTGACCATCTTTTCAAATCTGTAAATTTGACGATTCTGAACTCACGGATGGCACGGACATCATGTACGACAGTAATTTTAAAACCGATTATGGCAATTGTGACATCACTGATGATGTCATAATTGATTTCGACCATCTTTTCAAAACTGTAAAATTGATGCTTCTGAACTCACGAATGGCACGGACATCATCTATGACAGTAATTTTAAAACCGATAATGTCAATTGTGACATCACTGATGATGTCATAATTGATTTTAACCATCTTTTCAAAACTGTAAAATTGACGCTTCTGAACTCACGGATGGCACGGACATCATCTACGACAGTAATTTTAAAACCGATTATGTCAATTGTGACATCACTGATGATGTCATAATTGATTTTGACCATCTTTTCAAAACTGTAAAATTGACGCTTCTGAACTCACGGATGGCACAGACATCATCTACGACAGTAATTTTAAAACCGATTATGTCAATTGTGACATCACTGATGATGTAATAATTGATTTCGACATCTTTTCAAAACTGTGAAATTGATGCTTCTGAACTCACGAATGGCACAGACATCATCTACGACAGTAATTTTAAAACCGATAATGTCAATTGTGACATCACTGATGATGTCATAATTGATTTTAACCATATTTTCAAAACTGTAAAATTGACGCTTCTGAACTCACGGATGGCACAGACATCATCTACGACAGTAATTTTAAAACCGATTATGTCAATTGTGACATCACTGATGATGTCATAATTGATTTTGACCATCTTTTCAAAACTGTGAAATTGATGCTTCTGAACTCACGAATGGCACGGACATCATCTACGACAGTAATTTTAAAACCGATAATGTCAATTGTGACATCACTGATGATGTCATAATTGATTTTAACCATCTTTTCAAAACTGTAAATTTGACGATTCTGAACTCACGGATGGCACGGACATCATCTACGTCAGTAATTTTAAAACCGATTATGTCAATTGTGACATCACTGATGATGTCATAATTGATTTTGACCATCTTTTCAAAACTGTAAAATTGACGCTTCTGAACTCACGGATGGCACAGACATCATCTACGACAGTAATTTTAAAACCGATTATGTCAAATGTGACATCACTGATGATGTCATAAATGATTTTAAGCATCTTTTCAAAACTGTAAATTTGACGATTCTGAACTCACGGATGGCACGGACATCATCTACGACAGTAATTTTAAAACCGATTATGTCAATTGTGACATCAATGATGATGTCATAATTGATTTTAACCATCTTTTCAAAACTGTAAAATTGACGCTTCTGAACTCACGGATGGCACGGACATCATCTACGACAGTAATTTTAAAACCGATTATGGCAATTGTGACATCACTGATGATGTCATAATTGATTTTGACCATTTTTTCAAAACTGTAAAATTGACGCTTCTGAACTCACGGATGGCACAGACATCATCTAAGACAGTAATTTTTAAACAGATTATGTCAATTGTGACATCACTGATGATGTCATAATTGATTTTGACCATCTTTTCAAAACTGTAAAATTGACGCTTCTGAACTCACGGATGGCACAGAATCATCTACGACAGTAATTTTAAAACCGATAATGTCAATTGTGACATCACTGATGATGTCATAATTGATTTTGACCATCTTTTCAAAACTGTAAAATTGACGCTTCTGAACTCACGGAGGCACGGACTTCATCTACGACAGTAATTTTAAAACCGATTATGTCAATTGTGACATCACTGATGATGTCATAATTGATTTTGACCATCTTTTCAAAACTGTAAAATTGACGCTTCTGAACTCACGGATGGCACAGACATCATCTACGACAGTAATTTTAAAACCGATTATGTCAATTGTGACATCACTGATGATGTAATAATTGATTTCGACATCTTTTCAAAACTGTGAAATTGATGCTTCTGAACTCACGAATGGCACAGACATCATCTACGACAGTAATTTTAAAACCGATAATGTCAATTGTGACATCACTGATGATGTCATAATTGATTTTAACCATCTTTTCAAAACTGTAAAATTGACGCTTCTGAACTCACGGATGGCACAGACATCATCTACGACAGTAATTTTAAAACCGATTATGTCAATTGTGACATCACTGATGATGTCATAATTGATTTTGACCATCTTTTCAAAACTGTGGAATTGATGCTTCTGAACTCACGAATGGCACGGACATCATCCATGACAGTAATTTTAAAACCGATAATGTCAATTGTGACATCACTGATGATGTCATAATTGATTTTAACCATCTTTTCAAAACTGTAAATTTGACGATTCTGAACTCACGGATGGCACGGACATCATCTACGTCAGTAATTTTAAAACTGATTATGTCAATTGTGACATCACTGATGATGTCATAATTGATTTTGACCATCTTTTCAAAACTGTAAAATTGACGCTTCTGAACTCACGGATGGCACAGACATCATCTACGACAGTAATTTTAAAACCGATTATGTCAAATGTGACATCACTGATGATGTCATAAATGATTTTAAGCATCTTTTCAAAACTGTAAATTTGACGATTCTGAACTCACGGATGGCACGGACATCATCTACGACAGTAATTTTAAAACCGATTATGTCAATTGTGACATCAATGATGATGTCATAATTGATTTTAACCATCTTTTCAAAACTGTAAAATTGACGCTTCTGAACTCACGGATGGCACGGACATCATCTACGACAGTAATTTTAAAACCGATTATGGCAATTGTGACATCACTGATGATGTCATAATTGATTTTGACCATTTTTTCAAAACTGTAAAATTGACGCTTCTGAACTCACGGATGGCACAGACATCATCTAAGACAGTAATTTTTAAACAGATTATGTCAATTGTGACATCACTGATGATGTCATAATTGATTTTGACCATCTTTTCAAAACTGTAAAATTGACGCTTCTGAACTCACGGATGGCACAGAATCATCTACGACAGTAATTTTAAAACCGATAATGTCAATTGTGACATCACTGATGATGTCATAATTGATTTTGACCATCTTTTCAAAACTGTAAAATTGACGCTTCTGAACTCACGGAGGCACGGACTTCATCTACGACAGTAATTTTAAAACCGATTATGTCAATTGTGACATCACTGATGATGTCATAATTGATTTTGACCATCTTTTCAAATCTGTAAATTTGACGATTCTGAACTCACGGATGGCACAGACATCATCTACGACAGTAATTTTAAAACCGATTATGTCAATTGTGACATCACTGATGATGTCATAATTGATTTTGACCATCTTTTCAAATCTGTAAATTTGACGATTCTGAACTCACGGATGGCACGGACATCATCTACGACAGTAATTTTAAAACCGATTATGGCAATTGTGACATCACTGATGATGTCATAATTGATTTCGACCATCTTTTCAAAACTGTAAAATTGATGCTTCTGAACTCACGAATGGCACGGACATCATCTATGACAGTAATTTTAAAACCGATAATGTCAATTGTGACATCACTGATGATGTCATAATTGATTTTAACCATCTTTTCAAAACTGTAAAATTGACGCTTCTGAACTCACGGATGGCACGGACATCATCTACGACAGTAATTTTAAAACCGATTATGTCAATTGTGACATCACTGATGATGTCATAATTGATTTTGACCATCTTTTCAAAACTGTAAAATTGACGCTTCTGAACTCACGGATGGCACAGACATCATCTACGACAGTAATTTTTAAACAGATTATGTCAATTGTGACATCACTGATGATGTCATAATTGATTTTGACCATCTTTTCAAAACTGTAAAATTGACGCTTCTGAACTCACGGATGGCACAGAATCATCTACGACAGTAATTTTAAAACCGATAATGTCAATTGTGACATCACTGATGATGTCATAATTGATTTTGACCATCTTTTCAAAACTGTAAAATTGACGCTTCTGAACTCACGGAGGCACGGACTTCATCTACGACAGTAATTTTAAAACCGATTATGTCAATTGTGACATCACTGATGATGTCATAATTGATTTTGACCATCTTTTCAAATCTGTAAATTTGACGATTCTGAACTCACGGATGGCACAGACATCATCTACGACAGTAATTTTAAAACCGATTATGTCAATTGTGACATCACTGATGATGTCATAATTGATTTTGACCATCTTTTCAAATCTGTAAATTTGACGATTCTGAACTCACGGATGGCACGGACATCATCTACGACAGTAATTTTAAAACCGATTATGGCAATTGTGACATCACTGATGATGTCATAATTGATTTCGACCATCTTTTCAAAACTGTAAAATTGATGCTTCTGAACTCACGAATGGCACGGACATCATCTATGACAGTAATTTTAAAACCGATAATGTCAATTGTGACATCACTGATGATGTCATAATTGATTTTAACCATCTTTTCAAAACTGTAAAATTGACGCTTCTGAACTCACGGATGGCACGGACATCATCTACGACAGTAATTTTAAAACCGATTATGTCAATTGTGACATCACTGATGATGTCATAATTGATTTTGACCATCTTTTCAAAACTGTAAAATTGACGCTTCTGAACTCACGGATGGCACAGACATCATCTACGACAGTAATTTTAAAACCGATTATGTCAATTGTGACATCACTGATGATGTAATAATTGATTTCGACATCTTTTCAAAACTGTGAAATTGATGCTTCTGAACTCACGAATGGCACAGACATCATCTACGACAGTAATTTTAAAACCGATAATGTCAATTGTGACATCACTGATGATGTCATAATTGATTTTAACCATCTTTTCAAAACTGTAAAATTGACGCTTCTGAACTCACGGATGGCACGGACAGCATCTACGACAGTAATTTTAAAACCGATTATGTCAATTGTGACATCACTGATGATGTCATAATTGATTTTGACCATCTTTTCAAAACTGTAAAATTGACGCTTCTGAACTCACGGATGGCACAGACATCATCTACGACAGTAATTTTAAAACCGATTATGTCAATTGTGACATCACAGATGATGTAATAATTGATTTCGACATCTTTTCAAAACTGTGAAATTGATGCTTCTGAACTCACGGATGGCACAGACATCATCTACGACAGTAATTTTAAAACCGAGAATGTCAATTGTGACATCACTGATGATGTCATAATTGATTTTAACCATCTTTTCAAAACTGTAAAATTGACGCTTCTGAACTCACGGATGGCACGGACATCATCTACGACAGTAATTTTAAAACCGATAATGTCGATTGTGACATCACTGATGATGTCATAATTGATTTTAACCATCTTTTCAAAACTGTAAATTTGACGATTCTGAACTCACGGACGGCACGGACATCATCTACGACAGTAATTTTAAAACCGATTATGTCAATTGTGACATCACTGATGATGTCATAATTGATTTTGACCAACTTTTCAAAACTGTAAAATTGACGCTTCTGAACTCACGGATGGCACAGACATCATCTACGACAGTAATTTTAAAACCGATTTTGTCAATTGTGACATCACTGATGATGTCATAATTGATTTTGACCATCTTTTCAAAACTGTAAAATTGACGCTTCTGAACTCACGGATGGCACAGACATCATCTACGACAGTAATTTTAAAACCGATTATGTCAATTGTGACATCACAGATGATGTAATAATTGATTTCGACATCTTTTCAAAACTGTGAAATTGATGCTTCTGAACTCACGGATGGCACGGACATCATCTATGACAGTAATTTTAAAACCGATAATGTCAATTGTGACATCACTGATGATGTCATAATTGATTTTAACCATCTTTTCAAAACTGTAAAATTGACGCTTCTGAACTCACGGATGGCACGGACATCATCTACGACAGTAATTTTAAAACCGATTATGTCAATTGTGACATCACTGATGATGTCATAATTGATTTTGACCATCTTTTCAAAACTGTAAAATTGACGCTTCTGAACTCACGGATGGCACAGACATCATCTACGACAGTAATTTTTAAACAGATTATGTCAATTGTGACATCACTGATGATGTCATAATTGATTTTGACCATCTTTTCAAAACTGTAAAATTGACGCTTCTGAACTCACGGATGGCACAGAATCATCTACGACAGTAATTTTAAAACCGATAATGTCAATTGTGACATCACTGATGATGTCATAATTGATTTTGACCATCTTTTCAAAACTGTAAAATTGACGCTTCTGAACTCACGGAGGCACGGACTTCATCTACGACAGTAATTTTAAAACCGATTATGTCAATTGTGACATCAATGATGATGTCATAATTGATTTTAACCATCTTTTCAAAACTGTAAAATTGACGCTTCTGAACTCACGGATGGCACGGACATCATCTAAGACAGTAATTTTTAAACAGATTATGTCAATTGTGACATAACTGATGATGTCATAATTGATTTTGACCATCTTTTCAAAACTGTAAAATTGACGCTTCTGAACTCACGGATGGCACAGAATCATCTACGACAGTAATTTTAAAACCGATAATGTCAATTGTGACATCACTGATGATGTCATAATTGATTTTGACCATCTTTTCAAAACTGTAAATTTGACGATTCTGAACTCACGGATGGCACGGACATCATCTACGTCAGTAATTTTAAAACCGATTATGTCAATTGTGACATCACTGATGATGTCATAATTGATTTTGACCATCTTTTCAAAACTGTAAAATTGACGCTTCTGAACTCACGGATGGCACAGACATCATCTACGACAGTAATTTTAAAACCGATTATGTCAAATGTGACATCACTGATGATGTCATAAATGATTTTAAGCATCTTTTCAAAACTGTAAATTTGACGATTCTGAACTCACGGATGGCACGGACATCATCTACGACAGTAATTTTAAAACCGATTATGGCAATTGTGACATCACTGATGATGTCATAATTGATTTTGACCATTTTTTCAAAACTGTAAAATTGACGCTTCTGAACTCACGGATGGCACAGACATCATCTAAGACAGTAATTTTTAAACAGATTATGTCAATTGTGACATCACTGATGATGTCATAATTGATTTTGACCATCTTTTCAAAACTGTAAAATTGACGCTTCTGAACTCACGGATGGCACAGAATCATCTACGACAGTAATTTTAAAACCGATAATGTCAATTGTGACATCACTGATGATGTCATAATTGATTTTGACCATCTTTTCAAAACTGTAAAATTGACGCTTCTGAACTCACGGAGGCACGGACTTCATCTACGACAGTAATTTTAAAACCGATTATGTCAATTGTGACATCACTGATGATGTCATAATTGATTTTGACCATCTTTTCAAAACTGTAAAATTGACGCTTCTGAACTCACGGATGGCACAGACATCATCTACGACAGTAATTTTAAAACCGATTATGTCAATTGTGACATCACTGATGATGTAATAATTGATTTCGACATCTTTTCAAAACTGTGAAATTGATGCTTCTGAACTCACGAATGGCACAGACATCATCTACGACAGTAATTTTAAAACCGATAATGTCAATTGTGACATCACTGATGATGTCATAATTGATTTTAACCATCTTTTCAAAACTGTAAAATTGACGCTTCTGAACTCACGGATGGCACAGACATCATCTACGACAGTAATTTTAAAACCGATTATGTCAATTGTGACATCACTGATGATGTCATAATTGATTTTGACCATCTTTTCAAAACTGTGAAATTGATGCTTCTGAACTCACGAATGGCACGGACATCATCTACGACAGTAATTTTAAAACCGATAATGTCAATTGTGACATCACTGATGATGTCATAATTGATTTTAACCATCTTTTCAAAACTGTAAATTTGACGATTCTGAACTCACGGATGGCACGGACATCATCTACGTCAGTAATTTTAAAACCGATTATGTCAATTGTGACATCACTGATGATGTCATAATTGATTTTGACCATCTTTTCAAAACTGTAAAATTGACGCTTCTGAACTCACGGATGGCACAGACATCATCTACGACAGTAATTTTAAAACCGATTATGTCAAATGTGACATCACTGATGATGTCATAAATGATTTTAAGCATCTTTTCAAAACTGTAAATTTGACGATTCTGAACTCACGGATGGCACGGACATCATCTACGACAGTAATTTTAAAACCGATTATGTCAATTGTGACATCAATGATGATGTCATAATTGATTTTAACCATCTTTTCAAAACTGTAAAATTGACGCTTCTGAACTCACGGATGGCACGGACATCATCTACGACAGTAATTTTAAAACCGATTATGGCAATTGTGACATCACTGATGATGTCATAATTGATTTTGACCATTTTTTCAAAACTGTAAAATTGACGCTTCTGAACTCACGGATGGCACAGACATCATCTAAGACAGTAATTTTTAAACAGATTATGTCAATTGTGACATCACTGATGATGTCATAATTGATTTTGACCATCTTTTCAAAACTGTAAAATTGACGCTTCTGAACTCACGGATGGCACAGAATCATCTACGACAGTAATTTTAAAACCGATAATGTCAATTGTGACATCACTGATGATGTCATAATTGATTTTGACCATCTTTTCAAAACTGTAAAATTGACGCTTCTGAACTCACGGAGGCACGGACTTCATCTACGACAGTAATTTTAAAACCGATTATGTCAATTGTGACATCACTGATGATGTCATAATTGATTTTGACCATCTTTTCAAATCTGTAAATTTGACGATTCTGAACTCACGGATGGCACAGACATCATCTACGACAGTAATTTTAAAACCGATTATGTCAATTGTGACATCACTGATGATGTCATAATTGATTTTGACCATCTTTTCAAATCTGTAAATTTGACGATTCTGAACTCACGGATGGCACGGACATCATCTACGACAGTAATTTTAAAACCGATTATGGCAATTGTGACATCACTGATGATGTCATAATTGATTTCGACCATCTTTTCAAAACTGTAAAATTGATGCTTCTGAACTCACGAATGGCACGGACATCATCTATGACAGTAATTTTAAAACCGATAATGTCAATTGTGACATCACTGATGATGTCATAATTGATTTTAACCATCTTTTCAAAACTGTAAAATTGACGCTTCTGAACTCACGGATGGCACGGACATCATCTACGACAGTAATTTTAAAACCGATTATGTCAATTGTGACATCACTGATGATGTCATAATTGATTTTGACCATCTTTTCAAAACTGTAAAATTGACGCTTCTGAACTCACGGATGGCACAGACATCATCTACGACAGTAATTTTTAAACAGATTATGTCAATTGTGACATCACTGATGATGTCATAATTGATTTTGACCATCTTTTCAAAACTGTAAAATTGACGCTTCTGAACTCACGGATGGCACAGAATCATCTACGACAGTAATTTTAAAACCGATAATGTCAATTGTGACATCACTGATGATGTCATAATTGATTTTGACCATCTTTTCAAAACTGTAAAATTGACGCTTCTGAACTCACGGAGGCACGGACTTCATCTACGACAGTAATTTTAAAACCGATTATGTCAATTGTGACATCACTGATGATGTCATAATTGATTTTGACCATCTTTTCAAATCTGTAAATTTGACGATTCTGAACTCACGGATGGCACAGACATCATCTACGACAGTAATTTTAAAACCGATTATGTCAATTGTGACATCACTGATGATGTCATAATTGATTTTGACCATCTTTTCAAATCTGTAAATTTGACGATTCTGAACTCACGGATGGCACGGACATCATCTACGACAGTAATTTTAAAACCGATTATGGCAATTGTGACATCACTGATGATGTCATAATTGATTTCGACCATCTTTTCAAAACTGTAAAATTGATGCTTCTGAACTCACGAATGGCACGGACATCATCTATGACAGTAATTTTAATACCGATAATGTCAATTGTGACATCACTGATGATGTCATAATTGATTTTAACCATCTTTTCAAAACTGTAAAATTGACGCTTCTGAACTCACGGATGGCACGGACATCATCTACGACAGTAATTTTAAAACCGATTATGTCAATTGTGACATCACTGATGATGTCATAATTGATTTTGACCATCTTTTCAAAACTGTAAAATTGACGCTTCTGAACTCACGGATGGCACAGACATCATCTACGACAGTAATTTTAAAACCGATTATGTCAATTGTGACATCACTGATGATGTAATAATTGATTTCGACATCTTTTCAAAACTGTGAAATTGATGCTTCTGAACTCACGAATGGCACAGACATCATCTACGACAGTAATTTTAAAACCGATAATGTCAATTGTGACATCACTGATGATGTCATAATTGATTTTAACCATCTTTTCAAAACTGTAAAATTGACGCTTCTGAACTCACGGATGGCACGGACAGCATCTACGACAGTAATTTTAAAACCGATTATGTCAATTGTGACATCACTGATGATGTCATAATTGATTTTGACCATCTTTTCAAAACTGTAAAATTGACGCTTCTGAACTCACGGATGGCACAGACATCATCTACGACAGTAATTTTAAAACCGATTATGTCAATTGTGACATCACAGATGATGTAATAATTGATTTCGACATCTTTTCAAAACTGTGAAATTGATGCTTCTGAACTCACGGATGGCACAGACATCATCTACGACAGTAATTTTAAAACCGAGAATGTCAATTGTGACATCACTGATGATGTCATAATTGATTTTAACCATCTTTTCAAAACTGTAAAATTGACGCTTCTGAACTCACGGATGGCACGGACATCATCTACGACAGTAATTTTAAAACCGATAATGTCGATTGTGACATCACTGATGATGTCATAATTGATTTTAACCATCTTTTCAAAACTGTAAATTTGACGATTCTGAACTCACGGACGGCACGGACATCATCTACGACAGTAATTTTAAAACCGATTATGTCAATTGTGACATCACTGATGATGTCATAATTGATTTTGACCAACTTTTCAAAACTGTAAAATTGACGCTTCTGAACTCACGGATGGCACAGACATCATCTACGACAGTAATTTTAAAACCGATTTTGTCAATTGTGACATCACTGATGATGTCATAATTGATTTTGACCATCTTTTCAAAACTGTAAAATTGACGCTTCTGAACTCACGGATGGCACAGACATCATCTACGACAGTAATTTTAAAACCGATTATGTCAATTGTGACATCACAGATGATGTAATAATTGATTTCGACATCTTTTCAAAACTGTGAAATTGATGCTTCTGAACTCACGGATGGCACGGACATCATCTATGACAGTAATTTTAAAACCGATAATGTCAATTGTGACATCACTGATGATGTCATAATTGATTTTAACCATCTTTTCAAAACTGTAAAATTGACGCTTCTGAACTCACGGATGGCACGGACATCATCTACGACAGTAATTTTAAAACCGATTATGTCAATTGTGACATCACTGATGATGTCATAATTGATTTTGACCATCTTTTCAAAACTGTAAAATTGACGCTTCTGAACTCACGGATGGCACAGACATCATCTACGACAGTAATTTTTAAACAGATTATGTCAATTGTGACATCACTGATGATGTCATAATTGATTTTGACCATCTTTTCAAAACTGTAAAATTGACGCTTCTGAACTCACGGATGGCACAGAATCATCTACGACAGTAATTTTAAAACCGATAATGTCAATTGTGACATCACTGATGATGTCATAATTGATTTTGACCATCTTTTCAAAACTGTAAAATTGACGCTTCTGAACTCACGGAGGCACGGACTTCATCTACGACAGTAATTTTAAAACCGATTATGTCAATTGTGACATCACTGATGATGTCATAATTGATTTTGACCATCTTTTCAAATCTGTAAATTTGACGATTCTGAACTCACGGATGGCACAGACATCATCTACGACAGTAATTTTAAAACCGATTATGTCAATTGTGACATCACTGATGATGTCATAATTGATTTTGACCATCTTTTCAAATCTGTAAATTTGACGATTCTGAACTCACGGATGGCACGGACATCATCTACGACAGTAATTTTAAAACCGATTATGGCAATTGTGACATCACTGATGATGTCATAATTGATTTCGACCATCTTTTCAAAACTGTAAAATTGATGCTTCTGAACTCACGGATGGCACGGACATCATCTATGACAGTAATTTTAAAACCGATAATGTCAATTGTGACATCACTGATGATGTCATAATTGATTTTAACCATCTTTTCAAAACTGTAAAATTGACGCTTCTGAACTCACGGATGGCACGGACATCATCTACGACAGTAATTTTAAAACCGATTATGTCAATTGTGACATCACTGATGATGTCATAATTGATTTTGACCATCTTTTCAAAACTGTAAAATTGACGCTTCTGAACTCACGGATGGCACAGACATCATCTACGACAGTAATTTTTAAACAGATTATGTCAATTGTGACATCACTGATGATGTCATAATTGATTTTGACCATCTTTTCAAAACTGTGAAATTGACGCTTCTGAACTCACGGATGGCACAGAATCATCTACGACAGTAATTTTAAAACCGATAATGTCAATTGTGACATCACTGATGATGTCATAATTGATTTTGACCATCTTTTCAAAACTGTAAAATTGACGCTTCTGAACTCACGGAGGCACGGACTTCATCTACGACAGTAATTTTAAAACCGATTATGTCAATTGTGACATCACTGATGATGTCATAATTGATTTTGACCATCTTTTCAAATCTGTAAATTTGACGATTCTGAACTCACGGATGGCACAGACATCATCTACGACAGTAATTTTAAAACCGATTATGTCAATTGTGACATCACTGATGATGTCATAATTGATTTTGACCATCTTTTCAAATCTGTAAATTTGACGATTCTGAACTCACGGATGGCACGGACATCATCTACGACAGTAATTTTAAAACCGATTATGGCAATTGTGACATCACTGATGATGTCATAATTGATTTCGACCATCTTTTCAAAACTGTAAAATTGATGCTTCTGAACTCACGAATGGCACGGACATCATCTATGACAGTAATTTTAAAACCGATAATGTCAATTGTGACATCACTGATGATGTCATAATTGATTTTAACCATCTTTTCAAAACTGTAAAATTGACGCTTCTGAACTCACGGATGGCACGGACATCATCTACGACAGTAATTTTAAAACCGATTATGTCAATTGTGACATCACTGATGATGTCATAATTGATTTTGACCATCTTTTCAAATCTGTAAATTTGACGATTCTGAACTCACGGATGGCACGGACATCATCTACGACAGTAATTTTAAAACCGATTATGGCAATTGTGACATCACTGATGATGTCATAATTGATTTCGACCATCTTTTCAAAACTGTAAAATTGATGCTTCTGAACTCACGAATGGCACGGACATCATCTATGACAGTAATTTTAAAACCGATAATGTCAATTGTGACATCACTGATGATGTCATAATTGATTTTAACCATCTTTTCAAAACTGTAAAATTGACGCTTCTGAACTCACGGATGGCACGGACATCATCTACGACAGTAATTTTAAAACCGATTATGTCAATTGTGACATCACTGATGATGTCATAATTGATTTTGACCATCTTTTCAAAACTGTAAAATTGACGCTTCTGAACTCACGGATGGCACAGACATCATCTACGACAGTAATTTTAAAACCGATTATGTCAATTGTGACATCACTGATGATGTAATAATTGATTTCGACATCTTTTCAAAACTGTGAAATTGATGCTTCTGAACTCACGAATGGCACAGACATCATCTACGACAGTAATTTTAAAACCGATAATGTCAATTGTGACATCACTGATGATGTCATAATTGATTTTAACCATCTTTTCAAAACTGTAAAATTGACGCTTCTGAACTCACGGATGGCACGGACAGCATCTACGACAGTAATTTTAAAACCGATTATGTCAATTGTGACATCACTGATGATGTCATAATTGATTTTGACCATCTTTTCAAAACTGTAAAATTGACGCTTCTGAACTCACGGATGGCACAGACATCATCTACGACAGTAATTTTAAAACCGATTATGTCAATTGTGACATCACAGATGATGTAATAATTGATTTCGACATCTTTTCAAAACTGTGAAATTGATGCTTCTGAACTCACGGATGGCACAGACATCATCTACGACAGTAATTTTAAAACCGAGAATGTCAATTGTGACATCACTGATGATGTCATAATTGATTTTAACCATCTTTTCAAAACTGTAAAATTGACGCTTCTGAACTCACGGATGGCACGGACATCATCTACGACAGTAATTTTAAAACCGATAATGTCGATTGTGACATCACTGATGATGTCATAATTGATTTTAACCATCTTTTCAAAACTGTAAATTTGACGATTCTGAACTCACGGACGGCACGGACATCATCTACGACAGTAATTTTAAAACCGATTATGTCAATTGTGACATCACTGATGATGTCATAATTGATTTTGACCAACTTTTCAAAACTGTAAAATTGACGCTTCTGAACTCACGGATGGCACAGACATCATCTACGACAGTAATTTTAAAACCGATTTTGTCAATTGTGACATCACTGATGATGTCATAATTGATTTTGACCATCTTTTCAAAACTGTAAAATTGACGCTTCTGAACTCACGGATGGCACAGACATCATCTACGACAGTAATTTTAAAACCGATTATGTCAATTGTGACATCACAGATGATGTAATAATTGATTTCGACATCTTTTCAAAACTGTGAAATTGATGCTTCTGAACTCACGGATGGCACGGACATCATCTATGACAGTAATTTTAAAACCGATAATGTCAATTGTGACATCACTGATGATGTCATAATTGATTTTAACCATCTTTTCAAAACTGTAAAATTGACGCTTCTGAACTCACGGATGGCACGGACATCATCTACGACAGTAATTTTAAAACCGATTATGTCAATTGTGACATCACTGATGATGTCATAATTGATTTTGACCATCTTTTCAAAACTGTAAAATTGACGCTTCTGAACTCACGGATGGCACAGACATCATCTACGACAGTAATTTTTAAACAGATTATGTCAATTGTGACATCACTGATGATGTCATAATTGATTTTGACCATCTTTTCAAAACTGTAAAATTGACGCTTCTGAACTCACGGATGGCACAGAATCATCTACGACAGTAATTTTAAAACCGATTATGTCAATTGTGACATCACTGATGATGTCATAATTGATTTTGACCATCTTTTCAAATCTGTAAATTTGACGATTCTGAACTCACGGATGGCACAGACATCATCTACGACAGTAATTTTAAAACCGATTATGTCAATTGTGACATCACTGATGATGTCATAATTGATTTTGACCATCTTTTCAAATCTGTAAATTTGACGATTCTGAACTCACGGATGGCACGGACATCATCTACGACAGTAATTTTAAAACCGATTATGGCAATTGTGACATCACTGATGATGTCATAATTGATTTCGACCATCTTTTCAAAACTGTAAAATTGATGCTTCTGAACTCACGAATGGCACGGACATCATCTATGACAGTAATTTTAAAACCGATAATGTCAATTGTGACATCACTGATGATGTCATAATTGATTTTAACCATCTTTTCAAAACTGTAAAATTGACGCTTCTGAACTCACGGATGGCACGGACATCATCTACGACAGTAATTTTAAAACCGATTATGTCAATTGTGACATCACTGATGATGTCATAATTGATTTTGACCATCTTTTCAAAACTGTAAAATTGACGCTTCTGAACTCACGGATGGCACAGACATCATCTACGACAGTAATTTTAAAACCGATTATGTCAATTGTGACATCACTGATGATGTAATAATTGATTTCGACATCTTTTCAAAACTGTGAAATTGATGCTTCTGAACTCACGAATGGCACAGACATCATCTACGACAGTAATTTTAAAACCGATAATGTCAATTGTGACATCACTGATGATGTCATAATTGATTTTAACCATCTTTTCAAAACTGTAAAATTGACGCTTCTGAACTCACGGATGGCACGGACATCATCTACGACAGTAATTTTAAAACCGATAATGTCGATTGTGACATCACTGATGATGTCATAATTGATTTTAACCATCTTTTCAAAACTGTAAATTTGACGATTCTGAACTCACGGACGGCACGGACATCATCTACGACAGTAATTTTAAAACCGATTATGTCAATTGTGACATCACTGATGATGTCATAATTGATTTTGACCAACTTTTCAAAACTGTAAAATTGACGCTTCTGAACTCACGGATGGCACAGACATCATCTACGACAGTAATTTTAAAACCGATTTTGTCAATTGTGACATCACTGATGATGTCATAATTGATTTTGACCATCTTTTCAAAACTGTAAAATTGACGCTTCTGAACTCACGGATGGCACAGACATCATCTACGACAGTAATTTTAAAACCGATTATGTCAATTGTGACATCACAGATGATGTAATAATTGATTTCGACATCTTTTCAAAACTGTGAAATTGATGCTTCTGAACTCACGGATGGCACGGACATCATCTATGACAGTAATTTTAAAACCGATAATGTCAATTGTGACATCACTGATGATGTCATAATTGATTTTAACCATCTTTTCAAAACTGTAAAATTGACGCTTCTGAACTCACGGATGGCACGGACATCATCTACGACAGTAATTTTAAAACCGATTATGTCAATTGTGACATCACTGATGATGTCATAATTGATTTTGACCATCTTTTCAAAACTGTAAAATTGACGCTTCTGAACTCACGGATGGCACAGACATCATCTACGACAGTAATTTTTAAACAGATTATGTCAATTGTGACATCACTGATGATGTCATAATTGATTTTGACCATCTTTTCAAAACTGTAAAATTGACGCTTCTGAACTCACGGATGGCACAGAATCATCTACGACAGTAATTTTAAAACCGATAATGTCAATTGTGACATCACTGATGATGTCATAATTGATTTTGACCATCTTTTCAAAACTGTAAAATTGACGCTTCTGAACTCACGGAGGCACGGACTTCATCTACGACAGTAATTTTAAAACCGATTATGTCAATTGTGACATCACTGATGATGTCATAATTGATTTTGACCATCTTTTCAAATCTGTAAATTTGACGATTCTGAACTCACGGATGGCACGGACATCATCTACGACAGTAATTTTAAAACCGATTATGGCAATTGTGACATCACTGATGATGTCATAATTGATTTCGACCATCTTTTCAAAACTGTAAAATTGATGCTTCTGAACTCACGAATGGCACGGACATCATCTATGACAGTAATTTTAAAACCGATAATGTCAATTGTGACATCACTGATGATGTCATAATTGATTTTAACCATCTTTTCAAAACTGTAAAATTGACGCTTCTGAACTCACGGATGGCACGGACATCATCTACGACAGTAATTTTAAAACCGATTATGTCAATTGTGACATCACTGATGATGTCATAATTGATTTTGACCATCTTTTCAAAACTGTAAAATTGACGCTTCTGAACTCACGGATGGCACAGACATCATCTACGACAGTAATTTTAAAACCGATTATGTCAATTGTGACATCACTGATGATGTAATAATTGATTTCGACATCTTTTCAAAACTGTGAAATTGATGCTTCTGAACTCACGAATGGCACAGACATCATCTACGACAGTAATTTTAAAACCGATAATGTCAATTGTGACATCACTGATGATGTCATAATTGATTTTAACCATCTTTTCAAAACTGTAAAATTGACGCTTCTGAACTCACGGATGGCACAGACATCATCTACGACAGTAATTTTAAAACCGATTATGGCAATTGTGACATCACTGATGATGTCATAATTGATTTTGACCATTTTTTCAAAACTGTAAAATTGACGCTTCTGAACTCACGGATGGCACAGACATCATCTAAGACAGTAATTTTTAAACAGATTATGTCAATTGTGACATCACTGATGATGTCATAATTGATTTTGACCATCTTTTCAAAACTGTAAAATTGACACTTCTGAACTCACGGATGGCACAGAATCATCTACGACAGTAATTTTAAAACCGATAATGTCAATTGTGACATCACTGATGATGTCATAATTGATTTTGACCATCTTTTCAAAACTGTAAAATTGACGCTTCTGAACTCACGGAGGCACGGACTTCATCTACGACAGTAATTTTAAAACCGATTATGTCAATTGTGACATCACTGATGATGTCATAATTGATTTTGACCATCTTTTCAAATCTGTAAATTTGACGATTCTGAACTCACGGATGGCACAGACATCATCTACGACAGTAATTTTAAAACCGATTATGTCAATTGTGACATCACTGATGATGTCATAATTGATTTTGACCATCTTTTCAAATCTGTAAATTTGACGATTCTGAACTCACGGATGGCACGGACATCATCTACGACAGTAATTTTAAAACCGATTATGGCAATTGTGACATCACTGATGATGTCATAATTGATTTCGACCATCTTTTCAAAACTGTAAAATTGATGCTTCTGAACTCACGAATGGCACGGACATCATCTATGACAGTAATTTTAAAACCGATAATGTCAATTGTGACATCACTGATGATGTCATAATTGATTTTAACCATCTTTTCAAAACTGTAAAATTGACGCTTCTGAACTCACGGATGGCACGGACATCATCTACGACAGTAATTTTAAAACCGATTATGTCAATTGTGACATCACTGATGATGTCATAATTGATTTTGACCATCTTTTCAAATCTGTAAATTTGACGATTCTGAACTCACGGATGGCACGGACATCATCTACGACAGTAATTTTAAAACCGATTATGGCAATTGTGACATCACTGATGATGTCATAATTGATTTCGACCATCTTTTCAAAACTGTAAAATTGATGCTTCTGAACTCACGAATGGCACGGACATCATCTATGACAGTAATTTTAAAACCGATAATGTCAATTGTGACATCACTGATGATGTCATAATTGATTTTAACCATCTTTTCAAAACTGTAAAATTGACGCTTCTGAACTCACGGATGGCACGGACATCATCTACGACAGTAATTTTAAAACCGATTATGTCAATTGTGACATCACTGATGATGTCATAATTGATTTTGACCATCTTTTCAAAACTGTAAAATTGACGCTTCTGAACTCACGGATGGCACAGACATCATCTACGACAGTAATTTTAAAACCGATTATGTCAATTGTGACATCACTGATGATGTAATAATTGATTTCGACATCTTTTCAAAACTGTGAAATTGATGCTTCTGAACTCACGAATGGCACAGACATCATCTACGACAGTAATTTTAAAACCGATAATGTCAATTGTGACATCACTGATGATGTCATAATTGATTTTAACCATCTTTTCAAAACTGTAAAATTGACGCTTCTGAACTCACGGATGGCACGGACAGCATCTACGACAGTAATTTTAAAACCGATTATGTCAATTGTGACATCACTGATGATGTCATAATTGATTTTGACCATCTTTTCAAAACTGTAAAATTGACGCTTCTGAACTCACGGATGGCACAGACATCATCTACGACAGTAATTTTAAAACCGATTATGTCAATTGTGACATCACAGATGATGTAATAATTGATTTCGACATCTTTTCAAAACTGTGAAATTGATGCTTCTGAACTCACGGATGGCACAGACATCATCTACGACAGTAATTTTAAAACCGAGAATGTCAATTGTGACATCACTGATGATGTCATAATTGATTTTAACCATCTTTTCAAAACTGTAAAATTGACGCTTCTGAACTCACGGATGGCACGGACATCATCTACGACAGTAATTTTAAAACCGATAATGTCGATTGTGACATCACTGATGATGTCATAATTGATTTTAACCATCTTTTCAAAACTGTAAATTTGACGATTCTGAACTCACGGACGGCACGGACATCATCTACGACAGTAATTTTAAAACCGATTATGTCAATTGTGACATCACTGATGATGTCATAATTGATTTTGACCAACTTTTCAAAACTGTAAAATTGACGCTTCTGAACTCACGGATGGCACAGACATCATCTACGACAGTAATTTTAAAACCGATTTTGTCAATTGTGACATCACTGATGATGTCATAATTGATTTTGACCATCTTTTCAAAACTGTAAAATTGACGCTTCTGAACTCACGGATGGCACAGACATCATCTACGACAGTAATTTTAAAACCGATTATGTCAATTGTGACATCACAGATGATGTAATAATTGATTTCGACATCTTTTCAAAACTGTGAAATTGATGCTTCTGAACTCACGGATGGCACGGACATCATCTATGACAGTAATTTTAAAACCGATAATGTCAATTGTGACATCACTGATGATGTCATAATTGATTTTAACCATCTTTTCAAAACTGTAAAATTGACGCTTCTGAACTCACGGATGGCACGGACATCATCTACGACAGTAATTTTAAAACCGATTATGTCAATTGTGACATCACTGATGATGTCATAATTGATTTTGACCATCTTTTCAAAACTGTAAAATTGACGCTTCTGAACTCACGGATGGCACAGACATCATCTACGACAGTAATTTTAAAACCGATTATGTCAATTGTGACATCACTGATGATGTCATAATTGATTTTGACCATCTTTTCAAAACTGTAAAATTGACGCTTCTGAACTCACGGATGGCACAGACATCATCTACGACAGTAATTTTAAAACCGATTATGTCAATTGTGACATCACAGATGATGTAATAATTGATTTCGACATCTTTTCAAAACTGTGAAATTGATGCTTCTGAACTCACGGATGGCACAGACATCATCTACGACAGTAATTTTAAAACCGAGAATGTCAATTGTGACATCACTGATGATGTCATAATTGATTTTAACCATCTTTTCAAAACTGTAAAATTGACGCTTCTGAACTCACGGATGGCACGGACATCATCTACGACAGTAATTTTAAAACCGATAATGTCGATTGTGACATCACTGATGATGTCATAATTGATTTTAACCATCTTTTCAAAACTGTAAATTTGACGATTCTGAACTCACGGACGGCACGGACATCATCTACGACAGTAATTTTAAAACCGATTATGTCAATTGTGACATCACTGATGATGTCATAATTGATTTTGACCAACTTTTCAAAACTGTAAAATTGACGCTTCTGAACTCACGGATGGCACAGACATCATCTACGACAGTAATTTTAAAACCGATTTTGTCAATTGTGACATCACTGATGATGTCATAATTGATTTTGACCATCTTTTCAAAACTGTAAAATTGACGCTTCTGAACTCACGGATGGCACAGACATCATCTACGACAGTAATTTTAAAACCGATTATGTCAATTGTGACATCACAGATGATGTAATAATTGATTTCGACATCTTTTCAAAACTGTGAAATTGATGCTTCTGAACTCACGGATGGCACGGACATCATCTATGACAGTAATTTTAAAACCGATAATGTCAATTGTGACATCACTGATGATGTCATAATTGATTTTAACCATCTTTTCAAAACTGTAAAATTGACGCTTCTGAACTCACGGATGGCACGGACATCATCTACGACAGTAATTTTAAAACCGATTATGTCAATTGTGACATCACTGATGATGTCATAATTGATTTTGACCATCTTTTCAAAACTGTAAAATTGACGCTTCTGAACTCACGGATGGCACAGACATCATCTACGACAGTAATTTTTAAACAGATTATGTCAATTGTGACATCACTGATGATGTCATAATTGATTTTGACCATCTTTTCAAAACTGTAAAATTGACGCTTCTGAACTCACGGATGGCACAGAATCATCTACGACAGTAATTTTAAAACCGATAATGTCAATTGTGACATCACTGATGATGTCATAATTGATTTTGACCATCTTTTCAAAACTGTAAAATTGACGCTTCTGAACTCACGGAGGCACGGACTTCATCTACGACAGTAATTTTAAAACCGATTATGTCAATTGTGACATCACTGATGATGTCATAATTGATTTTGACCATCTTTTCAAATCTGTAAATTTGACGATTCTGAACTCACGGATGGCACAGACATCATCTACGACAGTAATTTTAAAACCGATTATGTCAATTGTGACATCACTGATGATGTCATAATTGATTTTGACCATCTTTTCAAATCTGTAAATTTGACGATTCTGAACTCACGGATGGCACGGACATCATCTACGACAGTAATTTTAAAACCGATTATGGCAATTGTGACATCACTGATGATGTCATAATTGATTTCGACCATCTTTTCAAAACTGTAAAATTGATGCTTCTGAACTCACGAATGGCACGGACATCATCTATGACAGTAATTTTAAAACCGATAATGTCAATTGTGACATCACTGATGATGTCATAATTGATTTTAACCATCTTTTCAAAACTGTAAAATTGACGCTTCTGAACTCACGGATGGCACGGACATCATCTACGACAGTAATTTTAAAACCGATTATGTCAATTGTGACATCACTGATGATGTCATAATTGATTTTGACCATCTTTTCAAAACTGTAAAATTGACGCTTCTGAACTCACGGATGGCACAGACATCATCTACGACAGTAATTTTAAAACCGATTATGTCAATTGTGACATCACTGATGATGTAATAATTGATTTCGACATCTTTTCAAAACTGTGAAATTGATGCTTCTGAACTCACGAATGGCACAGACATCATCTACGACAGTAATTTTAAAACCGATAATGTCAATTGTGACATCACTGATGATGTCATAATTGATTTTAACCATCTTTTCAAAACTGTAAAATTGACGCTTCTGAACTCACGGATGGCACGGACATCATCTACGACAGTAATTTTAAAACCGATAATGTCGATTGTGACATCACTGATGATGTCATAATTGATTTTAACCATCTTTTCAAAACTGTAAATTTGACGATTCTGAACTCACGGACGGCACGGACATCATCTACGACAGTAATTTTAAAACCGATTATGTCAATTGTGACATCACTGATGATGTCATAATTGATTTTGACCAACTTTTCAAAACTGTAAAATTGACGCTTCTGAACTCACGGATGGCACAGACATCATCTACGACAGTAATTTTAAAACCGATTTTGTCAATTGTGACATCACTGATGATGTCATAATTGATTTTGACCATCTTTTCAAAACTGTAAAATTGACGCTTCTGAACTCACGGATGGCACAGACATCATCTACGACAGTAATTTTAAAACCGATTATGTCAATTGTGACATCACAGATGATGTAATAATTGATTTCGACATCTTTTCAAAACTGTGAAATTGATGCTTCTGAACTCACGGATGGCACGGACATCATCTATGACAGTAATTTTAAAACCGATAATGTCAATTGTGACATCACTGATGATGTCATAATTGATTTTAACCATCTTTTCAAAACTGTAAAATTGACGCTTCTGAACTCACGGATGGCACGGACATCATCTACGACAGTAATTTTAAAACCGATTATGTCAATTGTGACATCACTGATGATGTCATAATTGATTTTGACCATCTTTTCAAAACTGTAAAATTGACGCTTCTGAACTCACGGATGGCACAGACATCATCTACGACAGTAATTTTAAAACCGATTATGTCAATTGTGACATCACTGATGATGTAATAATTGATTTCGACATCTTTTCAAAACTGTGAAATTGATGCTTCTGAACTCACGAATGGCACAGACATCATCTACGACAGTAATTTTAAAACCGATAATGTCAATTGTGACATCACTGATGATGTCATAATTGATTTTAACCATCTTTTCAAAACTGTAAAATTGACGCTTCTGAACTCACGGATGGCACGGACATCATCTACGACAGTAATTTTAAAACCGATAATGTCGATTGTGACATCACTGATGATGTCATAATTGATTTTAACCATCTTTTCAAAACTGTAAATTTGACGATTCTGAACTCACGGACGGCACGGACATCATCTACGACAGTAATTTTAAAACCGATTATGTCAATTGTGACATCACTGATGATGTCATAATTGATTTTGACCAACTTTTCAAAACTGTAAAATTGACGCTTCTGAACTCACGGATGGCACAGACATCATCTACGACAGTAATTTTAAAACCGATTTTGTCAATTGTGACATCACTGATGATGTCATAATTGATTTTGACCATCTTTTCAAAACTGTAAAATTGACGCTTCTGAACTCACGGATGGCACAGACATCATCTACGACAGTAATTTTAAAACCGATTATGTCAATTGTGACATCACAGATGATGTAATAATTGATTTCGACATCTTTTCAAAACTGTGAAATTGATGCTTCTGAACTCACGGATGGCACGGACATCATCTATGACAGTAATTTTAAAACCGATAATGTCAATTGTGACATCACTGATGATGTCATAATTGATTTTAACCATCTTTTCAAAACTGTAAAATTGACGCTTCTGAACTCACGGATGGCACGGACATCATCTACGACAGTAATTTTAAAACCGATTATGTCAATTGTGACATCACTGATGATGTCATAATTGATTTTGACCATCTTTTCAAAACTGTAAAATTGACGCTTCTGAACTCACGGATGGCACAGACATCATCTACGACAGTAATTTTTAAACAGATTATGTCAATTGTGACATCACTGATGATGTCATAATTGATTTTGACCATCTTTTCAAAACTGTAAAATTGACGCTTCTGAACTCACGGATGGCACAGAATCATCTACGACAGTAATTTTAAAACCGATAATGTCAATTGTGACATCACTGATGATGTCATAATTGATTTTGACCATCTTTTCAAAACTGTAAAATTGACGCTTCTGAACTCACGGAGGCACGGACTTCATCTACGACAGTAATTTTAAAACCGATTATGTCAATTGTGACATCACTGATGATGTCATAATTGATTTTGACCATCTTTTCAAATCTGTAAATTTGACGATTCTGAACTCACGGATGGCACAGACATCATCTACGACAGTAATTTTAAAACCGATTATGTCAATTGTGACATCACTGATGATGTCATAATTGATTTTGACCATCTTTTCAAATCTGTAAATTTGACGATTCTGAACTCACGGATGGCACGGACATCATCTACGACAGTAATTTTAAAACCGATTATGGCAATTGTGACATCACTGATGATGTCATAATTGATTTCGACCATCTTTTCAAAACTGTAAAATTGATGCTTCTGAACTCACGAATGGCACGGACATCATCTATGACAGTAATTTTAAAACCGATAATGTCAATTGTGACATCACTGATGATGTCATAATTGATTTTAACCATCTTTTCAAAACTGTAAAATTGACGCTTCTGAACTCACGGATGGCACGGACATCATCTACGACAGTAATTTTAAAACCGATTATGTCAATTGTGACATCACTGATGATGTCATAATTGATTTTGACCATCTTTTCAAAACTGTAAAATTGACGCTTCTGAACTCACGGATGGCACAGACATCATCTACGACAGTAATTTTAAAACCGATTATGTCAATTGTGACATCACTGATGATGTAATAATTGATTTCGACATCTTTTCAAAACTGTGAAATTGATGCTTCTGAACTCACGGATGGCACGGACATCATCTATGACAGTAATTTTAAAACCGATAATGTCAATTGTGACATCACTGATGATGTCATAATTGATTTTAACCATCTTTTCAAAACTGTAAAATTGACGCTTCTGAACTCACGGATGGCACGGACATCATCTACGACAGTAATTTTAAAACCGATTATGTCAATTGTGACATCACTGATGATGTCATAATTGATTTTGACCATCTTTTCAAAACTGTAAAATTGACGCTTCTGAACTCACGGATGGCACAGACATCATCTACGACAGTAATTTTAAAACCGATTATGTCAATTGTGACATCACTGATGATGTAATAATTGATTTCGACATCTTTTCAAAACTGTGAAATTGATGCTTCTGAACTCACGAATGGCACAGACATCATCTACGACAGTAATTTTAAAACCGATAATGTCAATTGTGACATCACTGATGATGTCATAATTGATTTTAACCATCTTTTCAAAACTGTAAAATTGACGCTTCTGAACTCACGGATGGCACGGACATCATCTACGACAGTAATTTTAAAACCGATAATGTCGATTGTGACATCACTGATGATGTCATAATTGATTTTAACCATCTTTTCAAAACTGTAAATTTGACGATTCTGAACTCACGGACGGCACGGACATCATCTACGACAGTAATTTTAAAACCGATTATGTCAATTGTGACATCACTGATGATGTCATAATTGATTTTGACCAACTTTTCAAAACTGTAAAATTGACGCTTCTGAACTCACGGATGGCACAGACATCATCTACGACAGTAATTTTAAAACCGATTTTGTCAATTGTGACATCACTGATGATGTCATAATTGATTTTGACCATCTTTTCAAAACTGTAAAATTGACGCTTCTGAACTCACGGATGGCACAGACATCATCTACGACAGTAATTTTAAAACCGATTATGTCAATTGTGACATCACAGATGATGTAATAATTGATTTCGACATCTTTTCAAAACTGTGAAATTGATGCTTCTGAACTCACGGATGGCACGGACATCATCTATGACAGTAATTTTAAAACCGATAATGTCAATTGTGACATCACTGATGATGTCATAATTGATTTTAACCATCTTTTCAAAACTGTAAAATTGACGCTTCTGAACTCACGGATGGCACGGACATCATCTACGACAGTAATTTTAAAACCGATTATGTCAATTGTGACATCACTGATGATGTCATAATTGATTTTGACCATCTTTTCAAAACTGTAAAATTGACGCTTCTGAACTCACGGATGGCACAGACATCATCTACGACAGTAATTTTTAAACAGATTATGTCAATTGTGACATCACTGATGATGTCATAATTGATTTTGACCATCTTTTCAAAACTGTAAAATTGACGCTTCTGAACTCACGGATGGCACAGAATCATCTACGACAGTAATTTTAAAACCGATAATGTCAATTGTGACATCACTGATGATGTCATAATTGATTTTGACCATCTTTTCAAAACTGTAAAATTGACGCTTCTGAACTCACGGAGGCACGGACTTCATCTACGACAGTAATTTTAAAACCGATTATGTCAATTGTGACATCACTGATGATGTCATAATTGATTTTGACCATCTTTTCAAATCTGTAAATTTGACGATTCTGAACTCACGGATGGCACAGACATCATCTACGACAGTAATTTTAAAACCGATTATGTCAATTGTGACATCACTGATGATGTCATAATTGATTTTGACCATCTTTTCAAATCTGTAAATTTGACGATTCTGAACTCACGGATGGCACGGACATCATCTACGACAGTAATTTTAAAACCGATTATGGCAATTGTGACATCACTGATGATGTCATAATTGATTTCGACCATCTTTTCAAAACTGTAAAATTGATGCTTCTGAACTCACGAATGGCACGGACATCATCTATGACAGTAATTTTAAAACCGATAATGTCAATTGTGACATCACTGATGATGTCATAATTGATTTTAACCATCTTTTCAAAACTGTAAAATTGACGCTTCTGAACTCACGGATGGCACGGACATCATCTACGACAGTAATTTTAAAACCGATTATGTCAATTGTGACATCACTGATGATGTCATAATTGATTTTGACCATCTTTTCAAAACTGTAAAATTGACGCTTCTGAACTCACGGATGGCACAGACATCATCTACGACAGTAATTTTAAAACCGATTATGTCAATTGTGACATCACTGATGATGTAATAATTGATTTCGACATCTTTTCAAAACTGTGAAATTGATGCTTCTGAACTCACGAATGGCACAGACATCATCTACGACAGTAATTTTAAAACCGATAATGTCAATTGTGACATCACTGATGATGTCATAATTGATTTTAACCATCTTTTCAAAACTGTAAAATTGACGCTTCTGAACTCACGGATGGCACGGACAGCATCTACGACAGTAATTTTAAAACCGATTATGTCAATTGTGACATCACTGATGATGTCATAATTGATTTTGACCATCTTTTCAAAACTGTAAAATTGACGCTTCTGAACTCACGGATGGCACAGACATCATCTACGACAGTAATTTTAAAACCGATTATGTCAATTGTGACATCACAGATGATGTAATAATTGATTTCGACATCTTTTCAAAACTGTGAAATTGATGCTTCTGAACTCACGGATGGCACAGACATCATCTACGACAGTAATTTTAAAACCGAGAATGTCAATTGTGACATCACTGATGATGTCATAATTGATTTTAACCATCTTTTCAAAACTGTAAAATTGAGGCTTCTGAACTCACGGATGGCACGGACATCATCTACGACAGTAATTTTAAAACCGATAATGTCAATTGTGACATCACTGATGATATCATAATTGATTTTAACCATCTTTTCAAAACTGTAAATTTGACGATTCTGAACTCACGGATGGCACGGACATCATCTACGACAGTAATTTTAAAACCGATTATGTCAATTGTGACATCACTGATGATGTCATAATTGATTTTGACCAACTTTTCAAAACTGTAAAATTGACGCTTCTGAACTCACGGATGGCACAGACATCATCTACGACAGTAATTTTAAAACCGATTTTGTCAATTGTGACATCACTGATGATGTCATAATTGATTTTGACCATCTTTTCAAAACTGTAAAATTGACGCTTCTGAACTCACGGATGGCACAGACATCATCTACGACAGTAATTTTAAAACCGATTATGTCAATTGTGACATCACAGATGATGTAATAATTGATTTCGACATCTTTTCAAAACTGTGAAATTGATGCTTCTGAACTCACGGATGGCACGGACATCATCTATGACAGTAATTTTAAAACCGATAATGTCAATTGTGACATCACTGATGATGTCATAATTGATTTTGACCATCTTTTCAAATCTGTAAATTTGACGATTCTGAACTCACGGATGGCACAGACATCATCTACGACAGTAATTTTAAAACCGATTATGTCAATTGTGACATCACTGATGATGTCATAATTGATTTTGACCATCTTTTCAAATCTGTAAATTTGACGATTCTGAACTCACGGATGGCACGGACATCATCTACGACAGTAATTTTAAAACCGATTATGGCAATTGTGACATCACTGATGATGTCATAATTGATTTCGACCATCTTTTCAAAACTGTAAAATTGATGCTTCTGAACTCACGAATGGCACGGACATCATCTATGACAGTAATTTTAAAACCGATAATGTCAATTGTGACATCACTGATGATGTCATAATTGATTTTAACCATCTTTTCAAAACTGTAAAATTGACGCTTCTGAACTCACGGATGGCACGGACATCATCTACGACAGTAATTTTAAAACCGATTATGTCAATTGTGACATCACTGATGATGTCATAATTGATTTTGACCATCTTTTCAAAACTGTAAAATTGACGCTTCTGAACTCACGGATGGCACAGACATCATCTACGACAGTAATTTTAAAACCGATTATGTCAATTGTGACATCACTGATGATGTAATAATTGATTTCGACATCTTTTCAAAACTGTGAAATTGATGCTTCTGAACTCACGAATGGCACAGACATCATCTACGACAGTAATTTTAAAACCGATAATGTCAATTGTGACATCACTGATGATGTCATAATTGATTTTAACCATCTTTTCAAAACTGTAAAATTGACGCTTCTGAACTCACGGATGGCACGGACAGCATCTACGACAGTAATTTTAAAACCGATTATGTCAATTGTGACATCACTGATGATGTCATAATTGATTTTGACCATCTTTTCAAAACTGTAAAATTGACGCTTCTGAACTCACGGATGGCACAGACATCATCTACGACAGTAATTTTAAAACCGATTATGTCAATTGTGACATCACAGATGATGTAATAATTGATTTCGACATCTTTTCAAAACTGTGAAATTGATGCTTCTGAACTCACGGATGGCACAGACATCATCTACGACAGTAATTTTAAAACCGAGAATGTCAATTGTGACATCACTGATGATGTCATAATTGATTTTAACCATCTTTTCAAAACTGTAAAATTGACGCTTCTGAACTCACGGATGGCACGGACATCATCTACGACAGTAATTTTAAAACCGATAATGTCGATTGTGACATCACTGATGATGTCATAATTGATTTTAACCATCTTTTCAAAACTGTAAATTTGACGATTCTGAACTCACGGACGGCACGGACATCATCTACGACAGTAATTTTAAAACCGATTATGTCAATTGTGACATCACTGATGATGTCATAATTGATTTTGACCAACTTTTCAAAACTGTAAAATTGACGCTTCTGAACTCACGGATGGCACAGACATCATCTACGACAGTAATTTTAAAACCGATTTTGTCAATTGTGACATCACTGATGATGTCATAATTGATTTTGACCATCTTTTCAAAACTGTAAAATTGACGCTTCTGAACTCACGGATGGCACAGACATCATCTACGACAGTAATTTTAAAACCGATTATGTCAATTGTGACATCACAGATGATGTAATAATTGATTTCGACATCTTTTCAAAACTGTGAAATTGATGCTTCTGAACTCACGGATGGCACAGACATCATCTACGACAGTAATTTTAAAACCGAGAATGTCAATTGTGACATCACTGATGATGTCATAATTGATTTTAACCATCTTTTCAAAACTGTAAAATTGACGCTTCTGAACTCACGGATGGCACGGACATCATCTACGACAGTAATTTTAAAACCGATAATGTCAATTGTGACATCACTGATGATGTCATAATTGATTTTAACCATCTTTTCAAAACTGTAAATTTGACGATTCTATACTCACGGACGGCACGGACATCATCTACGACAGTAATTTTAAAACCGATTATGTCAATTGTGACATCACTGATGATGTCATAATTGATTTTGACCAACTTTTCAAAACTGTAAAATTGACGCTTCTGAACTCACGGATGGCACAGACATCATCTACGACAGTAATTTTAAAACCGATTTTGTCAATTGTGACATCACTGATGATGTCATAATTGATTTTGACCATCTTTTCAAAACTGTAAAATTGACGCTTCTGAACTCACGGATGGCACAGACATCATCTACGACAGTAATTTTAAAACCGATTTTGTCAATTGTGACATCACTGATGATGTCATTATTGATTTTGACCATCTTTTCAAAACTGTGAAATTGATGCTTCTGAACTCACGAATGGCACGGACATCATCTACGACAGTAATTTTAAAACCGATAATGTCAATTGTGACATCACTGATGATGTCATAATTGATTTGAACCATCTTTTCAAAACTGTAAAATTGACGCTTCTGAACTCACGGATGGCACGGACATCATCTACGACAGTAATTTTAAAACCGATAATGTCAATTGTGACATCACTGATGATGTCATAATTGATTTTAACCATCTTTTCAAAACTGTAAATTTGACGATTCTGAACTCACGGATGGCACGGACATCATCTACGACAGTAATTTTAAAACCGATTATGTCAATTGTGACATCACTGATGATGTCATAATTGATTTTGACAATCTTTTCAAAACTGTAAAATTGACGCTTCTGAACTCACGGATGGCAGAGACATCATATACGACAGTAATTTTAAAACCGATTTTGTCAATCGTGACATCACTGATGATGTCATAATTGATTTTGACCATCTTTTCAAAACTGTGAAATTGATGCTTCTGAACTCACGAATGGCACGGACATCATCTACGACAGTAATTTTAAAACTGATAATGTCAATTGTGACATCACTGATGATGTCATAATTGATTTTAACCATCTTTTCAAAACTGTAAAATTGACGCTTCTGAACTCACGGATGGCACGGACATCATCTACGACAGTAATTTTAAAACCGATAATGTCAATTGTGACATCACTGATGATGTCATAATTGATTTTAACCATCTTTTCAAAACTGTAAATTTGACGATTCTGAACTCACGGATGGCACGGACATCATCTACGACAGTAATTTTAAAACCGATTATGTCAATTGTGACATCACTGATGATGTCATAATTGATTTTAACCATCTTTTCAAAACTGTAAAATTGACGCTTCTGAACTCACGGATGGCACGGACAGCATCTACGACAGTAATTTTAAAACCGATTATGTCAATTGTGACATCACTGATGATGTCATAATTGATTTTGACCATCTTTTCAAAACTGTAAAATTGACGCTTCTGAACTCACGGATGTCACAGACATCATCTACGACAGTAATTTTAAAACCGATTATGTCAATTGTGACATCACAGATGATGTAATAATTGATTTCGACATCTTTTCAAAACTGTGAAATTGATGCTTCTAAACTCACGGATGGCACAGACATCATCTACGACAGTAATTTTAAAACCGAGAATGTCAATTGTGACATCACTGATGATGTCATAATTGATTTTAACCATCTTTTCAAAACTGTAAAATTGACGCTTCTGAACTCACGGATGGCACGGACATCATCTACGACAGTAATTTTAAAACCGATAATGTCAATTGTGACATCACTGATGATGTCATAATTGATTTTAACCATCTTTTCAAAACTGTAAATTTGACGATTCTGAACTCACGGACGGCACGGACATCATCTACGACAGTAATTTTAAAACCGATTATGTCAATTGTGACATCACTGATGATTGTCATAATTGATTTTGACCAACTTTTCAAAACTGTAAAATTGACGCTTCTGAACTCACGGATGGCACAGACATCATCTACGACAGTAATTTTAAAACCGATTTTGTCAATTGTGACATCACTGATGATGTCATAATTGATTTTGACCATCTTTTCAAAACTGTAAAATTGACGCTTCTGAACTCACGGATGGCACAGACATCATCTACGACAGTAATTTTAAAACCGATTTTGTCAATTGTGACATCACTGATGATGTCATAATTGATTTTGACCATCTTTTCAAAACTGTGAAATTGATGCTTCTGAACTCACGAACGGCACGGACATCATCTACGACAGTAATTTTGAAACCGATAATGTCAATTGTGACATCACTGATGATGTCATAATTGATTTTGACCATTTTTTCAAAACTGTAAAATTGACGCTTCTGAACTCACGGATGGCACAGACATCATCTAAGACAGTAATTTTTAAACAGATTATGTCAATTGTGACATCACTGATGATGTCATAATTGATTTTGACCATCTTTTCAAAACTGTAAAATTGACGCTTCTGAACTCACGGATGGCACAGAATCATCTATGACAGTAATTTTAAAACCGATAATGTCAATTGTGACATCACTGATGATGTCATAATTGATTTTGACCATCTTTTCAAAACTGTAAAATTGACGCTTCTGAACTCACGGAGGGCACGGACTTCATCTACGACAGTAATTTTAAAACCGATTATGTCAATTGTGACATCACTGATGATGTCATAATTGATTTTAACCATCTTTTTAAAACTGTAAAATTGACGCTTCTGAACTCACGGATGGCACGGACATCATCTACGACAGTAATTTTAAAACCGATTATGGCAATTGTGACATCACTGATGATGTCATAATTGATTTTGACCATTTTTTCAAAACTGTAAAATTGACGCTTCTGAACTCACGGATGGCACAGACATCATCTAAGACAGTAATTTTTAAACAGATTATGTCAATTGTGACATCACTGATGATGTCATAATTGATTTTGACCATCTTTTCAAAACTGTAAAATTGACGCTTCTGAACTCACGGATGGCACAGAATCATCTACGACAGTAATTTTAAAACCGATAATGTCAATTGTGACATCACTGATGATGTCATAATTGATTTTGACCATCTTTTCAAAACTGTAAAATTGACGCTTCTGAACTCACGGAGGGCACGGACTTCATCTACGACAGTAATTTTAAAACCGATTATGTCAATTGTGACATCACTGATGATGTAATAATTGATTTTGACCATCTTTTCAAATCTGTAAATTTGACGATTCTGAACTCACGGATGGCACGGACATCATCTACGACAGTAATTTTAAAACCGATTATGGCAATTGTGACATCACTGATGATGTCATAATTGATTTCGACCATCTTTTCAAAACTGTAAAATTGATGCTTCTGAACTCACGAATGGCACGGACATCATCTATGACAGTAATTTTAAAACCGATAATGTCAATTGTGACATCACTGATGATGTCATAATTGATTTTAACCATCTTTTCAAAACTGTAAAATTGACACTTCTGAACTCACGGATGGCACGGACATCATCTACGACAGTAATTTTAAAACCGATTATGTCAATTGTGACATCACTGATGATGTCATAATTGATTTTGACCATCTTTTCAAAACTGTAAAATTGACGCTTCTGAACTCACGGATGGCACAGACATCATCTACGACAGTAATTTTAAAACCGATTATGTCAATTGTGACATCACTGATGATGTAATAATTGATTTCGACATCTTTTCAAAACTGTGAAATTGATGCTTCTGAACTCACGAATGGCACAGACATCATCTACGACAGTAATTTTAAAACCGATAATGTCAATTGTGACATCACTGATGATGTCATAATTGATTTTAACCATCTTTTCAAAACTGTAAAATTGACGCTTCTGAACTCACGGATGGCACGGACAGCATCTACGACAGTAATTTTAAAACCGATTATGTCAATTGTGACATCACTGATGATGTCATAATTGATTTTGACCATCTTTTCAAAACTGTAAAATTGACGCTTCTGAACTCACGGATGGCACAGACATCATCTACGACAGTAATTTTAAAACCGATTATGTCAATTGTGACATCACAGATGATGTAATAATTGATTTCGACATCTTTTCAAAACTGTGAAATTGATGCTTCTGAACTCACGGATGGCACAGACATCATCTACGACAGTAATTTTAAAACCGAGAATGTCAATTGTGACATCACTGATGATGTCATAATTGATTTTAACCATCTTTTCAAAACTGTAAAATTGACGCTTCTGAACTCACGGATGGCACGGACATCATCTACGACAGTAATTTTAAAACCGATAATGTCGATTGTGACATCACTGATGATGTCATAATTGATTTTAACCATCTTTTCAAAACTGTAAATTTGACGATTCTGAACTCACGGACGGCACGGACATCATCTACGACAGTAATTTTAAAACCGATTATGTCAATTGTGACATCACTGATGATGTCATAATTGATTTTGACCAACTTTTCAAAACTGTAAAATTGACGCTTCTGAACTCACGGATGGCACAGACATCATCTACGACAGTAATTTTAAAACCGATTTTGTCAATTGTGACATCACTGATGATGTCATAATTGATTTTGACCATCTTTTCAAAACTGTAAAATTGACGCTTCTGAACTCACGGATGGCACAGACATCATCTACGACAGTAATTTTAAAACCGATTATGTCAATTGTGACATCACAGATGATGTAATAATTGATTTCGACATCTTTTCAAAACTGTGAAATTGATGCTTCTGAACTCACGGATGGCACAGACATCATCTACGACAGTAATTTTAAAACCGAGAATGTCAATTGTGACATCACTGATGATGTCATAATTGATTTTAACCATCTTTTCAAAACTGTAAAATTGACGCTTCTGAACTCACGGATGGCACGGACATCATCTACGACAGTAATTTTAAAACCGATAATGTCAATTGTGACATCACTGATGATGTCATAATTGATTTTAACCATCTTTTCAAAACTGTAAATTTGACGATTCTATACTCACGGACGGCACGGACATCATCTACGACAGTAATTTTAAAACCGATTATGTCAATTGTGACATCACTGATGATGTCATAATTGATTTTGACCAACTTTTCAAAACTGTAAAATTGACGCTTCTGAACTCACGGATGGCACAGACATCATCTACGACAGTAATTTTAAAACCGATTTTGTCAATTGTGACATCACTGATGATGTCATAATTGATTTTGACCATCTTTTCAAAACTGTAAAATTGACGCTTCTGAACTCACGGATGGCACAGACATCATCTACGACAGTAATTTTAAAACCGATTTTGTCAATTGTGACATCACTGATGATGTCATTATTGATTTTGACCATCTTTTCAAAACTGTGAAATTGATGCTTCTGAACTCACGAATGGCACGGACATCATCTACGACAGTAATTTTAAAACCGATAATGTCAATTGTGACATCACTGATGATGTCATAATTGATTTGAACCATCTTTTCAAAACTGTAAAATTGACGCTTCTGAACTCACGGATGGCACGGACATCATCTACGACAGTAATTTTAAAACCGATAATGTCAATTGTGACATCACTGATGATGTCATAATTGATTTTAACCATCTTTTCAAAACTGTAAATTTGACGATTCTGAACTCACGGATGGCACGGACATCATCTACGACAGTAATTTTAAAACCGATTATGTCAATTGTGACATCACTGATGATGTCATAATTGATTTTGACAATCTTTTCAAAACTGTAAAATTGACGCTTCTGAACTCACGGATGGCAGAGACATCATATACGACAGTAATTTTAAAACCGATTTTGTCAATCGTGACATCACTGATGATGTCATAATTGATTTTGACCATCTTTTCAAAACTGTGAAATTGATGCTTCTGAACTCACGAATGGCACGGACATCATCTACGACAGTAATTTTAAAACTGATAATGTCAATTGTGACATCACTGATGATGTCATAATTGATTTTAACCATCTTTTCAAAACTGTAAAATTGACGCTTCTGAACTCACGGATGGCACGGACATCATCTACGACAGTAATTTTAAAACCGATAATGTCAATTGTGACATCACTGATGATGTCATAATTGATTTTAACCATCTTTTCAAAACTGTAAATTTGACGATTCTGAACTCACGGATGGCACGGACATCATCTACGACAGTAATTTTAAAACCGATTATGTCAATTGTGACATCACTGATGATGTCATAATTGATTTTAACCATCTTTTCAAAACTGTAAAATTGACGCTTCTGAACTCACGGATGGCACGGACAGCATCTACGACAGTAATTTTAAAACCGATTATGTCAATTGTGACATCACTGATGATGTCATAATTGATTTTGACCATCTTTTCAAAACTGTAAAATTGACGCTTCTGAACTCACGGATGTCACAGACATCATCTACGACAGTAATTTTAAAACCGATTATGTCAATTGTGACATCACAGATGATGTAATAATTGATTTCGACATCTTTTCAAAACTGTGAAATTGATGCTTCTAAACTCACGGATGGCACAGACATCATCTACGACAGTAATTTTAAAACCGAGAATGTCAATTGTGACATCACTGATGATGTCATAATTGATTTTAACCATCTTTTCAAAACTGTAAAATTGACGCTTCTGAACTCACGGATGGCACGGACATCATCTACGACAGTAATTTTAAAACCGATAATGTCAATTGTGACATCACTGATGATGTCATAATTGATTTTAACCATCTTTTCAAATCTGTAAATTTGACGATTCTGAACTCACGGACGGCACGGACATCATCTACGACAGTAATTTTAAAACCGATTATGTCAATTGTGACATCACTGATGATTGTCATAATTGATTTTGACCAACTTTTCAAAACTGTAAAATTGACGCTTCTGAACTCACGGATGGCACAGACATCATCTACGACAGTAATTTTAAAACCGATTTTGTCAATTGTGACATCACTGATGATGTCATAATTGATTTTGACCATCTTTTCAAAACTGTAAAATTGACGCTTCTGAACTCACGGATGGCACAGACATCATCTACGACAGTAATTTTAAAACCGATTTTGTCAATTGTGACATCACTGATGATGTCATAATTGATTTTGACCATCTTTTCAAAACTGTGAAATTGATGCTTCTGAACTCACGAACGGCACGGACATCATCTACGACAGTAATTTTGAAACCGATAATGTCAATTGTGACATCACTGATGATGTCATAATTGATTTTGACCATTTTTTCAAAACTGTAAAATTGACGCTTCTGAACTCACGGATGGCACAGACATCATCTAAGACAGTAATTTTTAAACAGATTATGTCAATTGTGACATCACTGATGATGTCATAATTGATTTTGACCATCTTTTCAAAACTGTAAAATTGACGCTTCTGAACTCACGGATGGCACAGAATCATCTATGACAGTAATTTTAAAACCGATAATGTCAATTGTGACATCACTGATGATGTCATAATTGATTTTGACCATCTTTTCAAAACTGTAAAATTGACGCTTCTGAACTCACGGAGGGCACGGACTTCATCTACGACAGTAATTTTAAAACCGATTATGTCAATTGTGACATCACTGATGATGTCATAATTGATTTTAACCATCTTTTTAAAACTGTAAAATTGACGCTTCTGAACTCACGGATGGCACGGACATCATCTACGACAGTAATTTTAAAACCGATTATGGCAATTGTGACATCACTGATGATGTCATAATTGATTTTGACCATTTTTTCAAAACTGTAAAATTGACGCTTCTGAACTCACGGATGGCACAGACATCATCTAAGACAGTAATTTTTAAACAGATTATGTCAATTGTGACATCACTGATGATGTCATAATTGATTTTGACCATCTTTTCAAAACTGTAAAATTGACGCTTCTGAACTCACGGATGGCACAGAATCATCTACGACAGTAATTTTAAAACCGATAATGTCAATTGTGACATCACTGATGATGTCATAATTGATTTTGACCATCTTTTCAAAACTGTAAAATTGACGCTTCTGAACTCACGGAGGGCACGGACTTCATCTACGACAGTAATTTTAAAACCGATTATGTCAATTGTGACATCACTGATGATGTAATAATTGATTTTGACCATCTTTTCAAATCTGTAAATTTGACGATTCTGAACTCACGGATGGCACGGACATCATCTACGACAGTAATTTTAAAACCGATTATGGCAATTGTGACATCACTGATGATGTCATAATTGATTTCGACCATCTTTTCAAAACTGTAAAATTGATGCTTCTGAACTCACGAATGGCACGGACATCATCTATGACAGTAATTTTAAAACCGATAATGTCAATTGTGACATCACTGATGATGTCATAATTGATTTTAACCATCTTTTCAAAACTGTAAAATTGACACTTCTGAACTCACGGATGGCACGGACATCATCTACGACAGTAATTTTAAAACCGATTATGTCAATTGTGACATCACTGATGATGTCATAATTGATTTTGACCATCTTTTCAAAACTGTAAAATTGACGCTTCTGAACTCACGGATGGCACAGACATCATCTACGACAGTAATTTTAAAACCGATTATGTCAATTGTGACATCACTGATGATGTAATAATTGATTTCGACATCTTTTCAAAACTGTGAAATTGATGCTTCTGAACTCACGAATGGCACGGACATCATCTATGACAGTAATTTTAAAACCGATAATGTCAATTGTGACATCACTGATGATGTCATAATTGATTTTAACCATCTTTTCAAAACTGTAAAATTGACACTTCTGAACTCACGGATGGCACGGACATCATCTACGACAGTAATTTTAAAACCGATTATGTCAATTGTGACATCACTGATGATGTCATAATTGATTTTGACCAACTTTTCAAAACTGTAAAATTGACGCTTCTGAACTCACGGATGGCACAGACATCATCTACGACAGTAATTTTAAAACCGATTTTGTCAATTGTGACATCACTGATGATGTCATAATTGATTTTGACCATCTTTTCAAAACTGTAAAATTGACGCTTCTGAACTCACGGATGGCACAGACATCATCTACGACAGTAATTTTAAAACCGATTTTGTCAATTGTGACATCACTGATGATGTCATTATTGATTTTGACCATCTTTTCAAAACTGTGAAATTGATGCTTCTGAACTCACGAATGGCACGGACATCATCTACGACAGTAATTTTAAAACCGATAATGTCAATTGTGACATCACTGATGATGTCATAATTGATTTTAACCATCTTTTCAAAACTGTAAAATTGACGCTTCTGAACTCACGGATGGCACGGACATCATCTACGACAGTAATTTTAAAACCGATAATGTCAATTGTGACATCACTGATGATGTCATAATTGATTTTAACCATCTTTTCAAAACTGTAAATTTGACGATTCTGAACTCACGGATGGCACGGACATCATCTACGACAGTAATTTTAAAACCGATTATGTCAATTGTGACATCACTGATGATGTCATAATTGATTTTGACAATCTTTTCAAAACTGTAAAATTGACGCTTCTGAACTCACGGATGGCAGAGACATCATATACGACAGTAATTTTAAAACCGATTTTGTCAATCGTGACATCACTGATGATGTCATAATTGATTTTGACCATCTTTTCAAAACTGTGAAATTGATGCTTCTGAACTCACGAATGGCACGGACATCATCTACGACAGTAATTTTAAAACTGATAATGTCAATTGTGACATCACTGATGATGTCATAATTGATTTTAACCATCTTTTCAAAACTGTAAAATTGACGCTTCTGAACTCACGGATGGCACGGACATCATCTACGACAGTAATTTTAAAACCGATAATGTCAATTGTGACATCACTGATGATGTCATAATTGATTTTAACCATCTTTTCAAAACTGTAAATTTGACGATTCTGAACTCACGGATGGCACGGACATCATCTACGACAGTAATTTTAAAACCGATTATGTCAATTGTGACATCACTGATGATGTCATAATTGATTTTGACCATCTTTTCAAAACTGTAAAATTGACGCTTCTGAACTCACGGATGGCACGGACATCATCTACGACAGTAATTTTAAAACCGATAATGTCAATTGTGACATCACTGATGATGTCATAATTGATTTTAACCATCTTTTCAAAACTGTAAATTTGACGATTCTGAACTCACGGATGGCACGGACATCATCTACGACAGTAATTTTAAAACCGATTATGTCAATTGTGACATCACTGATGATGTCATAATTGATTTTAACCATCTTTTCAAAACTGTAAAATTGACGCTTCTGAACTCACGGATGGCACGGACAGCATCTACGACAGTAATTTTAAAACCGATTATGTCAATTGTGACATCACTGATGATGTCATAATTGATTTTGACCATCTTTTCAAAACTGTAAAATTGACGCTTCTGAACTCACGGATGTCACAGACATCATCTACGACAGTAATTTTAAAACCGATTATGTCAATTGTGACATCACAGATGATGTAATAATTGATTTCGACATCTTTTCAAAACTGTGAAATTGATGCTTCTGAACTCACGGATGGCACAGACATCATCTACGACAGTAATTTTAAAACCGAGAATGTCAATTGTGACATCACTGATGATGTCATAATTGATTTTAACCATCTTTTCAAAACTGTAAAATTGACGCTTCTGAACTCACGGATGGCACGGACATCATCTACGACAGTAATTTTAAAACCGATAATGTCAATTGTGACATCACTGATGATGTCATAATTGATTTTAACCATCTTTTCAAAACTGTAAATTTGACGATTCTGAACTCACGGACGGCACGGACATCATCTACGACAGTAATTTTAAAACCGATTATGTCAATTGTGACATCACTGATGATTGTCATAATTGATTTTGACCAACTTTTCAAAACTGTAAAATTGACGCTTCTGAACTCACGGATGGCACAGACATCATCTACGACAGTAATTTTAAAACCGATTTAGTCAATTGTGACATCACTGATGATGTCATAATTGATTTTGACCATCTTTTCAAAACTGTAAAATTGACGCTTCTGAACTCACGGATGGCACAGACATCATCTACGACAGTAATTTTAAAACCGATTTTGTCAATTGTGACATCACTGATGATGTCATAATTGATTTTGACCATCTTTTCAAAACTGTGAAATTGATGCTTCTGAACTCACGAATGGCACGGACATCATCTACGACAGTAATTTTGAAACCGATAATGTCAATTGTGACATCACTGATGATGTCATAATTGATTTTGACCATTTTTTCAAAACTGTAAAATTGACGCTTCTGAACTCACGGATGGCACAGACATCATCTAAGACAGTAATTTTTAAACAGATTATGTCAATTGTGACATCACTGATGATGTCATAATTGATTTTGACCATCTTTTCAAAACTGTAAAATTGACGCTTCTGAACTCACGGATGGCACAGAATCATCTATGACAGTAATTTTAAAACCGATAATGTCAATTGTGACATCACTGATGATGTCATAATTGATTTTGACCATCTTTTCAAAACTGTAAAATTGACGCTTCTGAACTCACGGAGGGCACGGACTTCATCTACGACAGTAATTTTAAAACCGATTATGTCAATTGTGACATCACTGATGATGTCATAATTGATTTTAACCATCTTTTTAAAACTGTAAAATTGACGCTTCTGAACTCACGGATGGCACGGACATCATCTACGACAGTAATTTTAAAACCGATTATGGCAATTGTGACATCACTGATGATGTCATAATTGATTTTGACCATTTTTTCAAAACTGTAAAATTGACGCTTCTGAACTCACGGATGGCACAGACATCATCTAAGACAGTAATTTTTAAACAGATTATGTCAATTGTGACATCACTGATGATGTCATAATTGATTTTGACCATCTTTTCAAAACTGTAAAATTGACGCTTCTGAACTCACGGATGGCACAGAATCATCTACGACAGTAATTTTAAAACCGATAATGTCAATTGTGACATCACTGATGATGTCATAATTGATTTTGTACATCTTTTCAAAACTGTAAAATTGACGCTTCTGAACTCACGGATGGCACAGACATCATCTACGACAGTAATTTTAAAACCGATTATGTCAATTGTGACATCACTGATGATGTAATAATTGATTTCGACATCTTTTCAAAACTGTGAAATTGATGCTTCTGAACTCACGAATGGCACAGACATCATCTACGACAGTAATTTTAAAACCGATAATGTCAATTGTGACATCACTGATGATGTCATAATTGATTTTAACCATCTTTTCAAAACTGTAAAATTGACGCTTCTGAACTCACGGATGGCACGGACAGCATCTACGACAGTAATTTTAAAACCGATTATGTCAATTGTGACATCACTGATGATGTCATAATTGATTTTGACCATCTTTTCAAAACTGTAAAATTGACGCTTCTGAACTCACGGATGGCACGGACATCATCTACGACAGTAATTTTAAAACCGATTATGTCAATTGTGACATCACTGATGATGTAATAATTGATTTCGACATCTTTTCAAAACTGTGAAATTGATGCTTCTGAACTCACGGATGGCACAGATATCATCTACGACAGTAATTTTAAAACCGAGAATGTCAATTGTGACATCACTGATGATGTCATAATTGATTTTAACCATCTTTTCAAAACTGTCAAATTGACGCTTCTGAACTCACGGATGGCACGGACATCATCTATGACAGTAATTTTAAAACCGATAATGTCAATTGTGACATCACTGATGATGTCATAATTGATTTTAACCATCTTTTCAAAACTGTAAAATTGACGCTTCTGAACTCACGGATGGCACGGACATCATCTACGACAGTAATTTTAAAACCGATTATGTCAATTGTGACATCACTGATGATGTCATAATTGATTTTGACCATCTTTTCAAAACTGTAAAATTGACGCTTCTGAACTCACGGATGGCACAGACATCATCTACGACAGTAATTTTAAAACCGATTATGTCAATTGTGACATCACTGATGATGTAATAATTGATTTCGACATCTTTTCAAAACTGTGAAATTGATGCTTCTGAACTCACGAATGGCACAGACATCATCTACGACAGTAATTTTAAAACCGATAATGTCAATTGTGACATCACTGATGATGTCATAATTGATTTTAACCATCTTTTCAAAACTGTAAATTTGACGCTTCTGAACTCACGGATGGCACGGACAGCATCTACGACAGTAATTTTAAAACCGATTATGTCAATTGTGACATCACTGATGATGTCATAATTGATTTTGACCAACTTTTCAAAACTGTAAAATTGACGCTTCTGAACTCACGGATGGCACAGACATCATCTACGACAGTAATTTTAAAACCGATTTTGTCAATTGTGACATCACTGATGATGTCATAATTGATTTTGACCATCTTTTCAAAACTGTAAAATTGACGCTTCTGAACTCACGGATGGCACAGACATCATCTACGACAGTAATTTTAAAACCGATTTTGTCAATTGTGACATCACTGATGATGTCATTATTGATTTTGACCATCTTTTCAAAACTGTGAAATTGATGCTTCTGAACTCACGAATGGCACGGACATCATCTACGACAGTAATTTTAAAACCGATAATGTCAATTGTGACATCACTGATGATGTCATAATTGATTTTAACCATCTTTTCAAAACTGTAAAATTGACGCTTCTGAACTCACGGATGGCACGGACATCATCTACGACAGTAATTTTAAAACCGATAATGTCAATTGTGACATCACTGATGATGTCATAATTGATTTTAACCATCTTTTCAAAACTGTAAATTTGACGATTCTGAACTCACGGATGGCACGGACATCATCTACGACAGTAATTTTAAAACCGATTATGTCAATTGTGACATCACTGATGATGTCATAATTGATTTTGACCATCTTTTCAAAACTGTAAAATTGACGCTTCTGAACTCACGGATGGCACGGACATCATCTACGACAGTAATTTTAAAACCGATAATGTCAATTGTGACATCACTGATGATGTCATAATTGATTTTAACCATCTTTTCAAAACTGTAAATTTGACGATTCTGAACTCACGGATGGCACGGACATCATCTACGACAGTAATTTTAAAACCGATTATGTCAATTGTGACATCACTGATGATGTCATAATTGATTTTGACAATCTTTTCAAAACTGTAAAATTGACGCTTCTGAACTCACGGATGGCAGAGACATCATATACGACAGTAATTTTAAAACCGATTTTGTCAATCGTGACATCACTGATGATGTCATAATTGATTTTGACCATCTTTTCAAAACTGTGAAATTGATGCTTCTGAACTCACGAATGGCACGGACATCATCTACGACAGTAATTTTAAAACTGATAATGTCAATTGTGACATCACTGATGATGTCATAATTGATTTTAACCATCTTTTCAAAACTGTAAAATTGACGCTTCTGAACTCACGGATGGCACGGACATCATCTACGACAGTAATTTTAAAACCGATAATGTCAATTGTGACATCACTGATGATGTCATAATTGATTTTAACCATCTTTTCAAAACTGTAAATTTGACGATTCTGAACTCACGGATGGCACGGACATCATCTACGACAGTAATTTTAAAACCGATTATGTCAATTGTGACATCACTGATGATGTCATAATTGATTTTGACCATCTTTTCAAAACTGTAAAATTGACGCTTCTGAACTCACGGATGGCACGGACATCATCTACGACAGTAATTTTAAAACCGATAATGTCAATTGTGACATCACTGATGATGTCATAATTGATTTTAACCATCTTTTCAAAACTGTAAATTTGACGATTCTGAACTCACGGATGGCACGGACATCATCTACGACAGTAATTTTAAAACCGATTATGTCAATTGTGACATCACTGATGATGTCATAATTGATTTTAACCATCTTTTCAAAACTGTAAAATTGACGCTTCTGAACTCACGGATGGCACGGACAGCATCTACGACAGTAATTTTAAAACCGATTATGTCAATTGTGACATCACTGATGATGTCATAATTGATTTTGACCAACTTTTCAAAACTGTAAAATTGACGCTTCTGAACTCACGGATGTCACAGACATCATCTACGACAGTAATTTTAAAACCGATTATGTCAATTGTGACATCACAGATGATGTAATAATTGATTTCGACATCTTTTCAAAACTGTGAAATTGATGCTTCTGAACTCACGGATGGCACAGACATCATCTACGACAGTAATTTTAAAACCGAGAATGTCAATTGTGACATCACTGATGATGTCATAATTGATTTTAACCATCTTTTCAAAACTGTAAAATTGACGCTTCTGAACTCACGGATGGCACGGACATCATCTACGACAGTAATTTTAAAACCGATAATGTCAATTGTGACATCACTGATGATGTCATAATTGATTTTAACCATCTTTTCAAAACTGTAAATTTGACGATTCTGAACTCACGGACGGCACGGACATCATCTACGACAGTAATTTTAAAACCGATTATGTCAATTGTGACATCACTGATGATTGTCATAATTGATTTTGACCAACTTTTCAAAACTGTAAAATTGACGCTTCTGAACTCACGGATGGCACAGACATCATCTACGACAGTAATTTTAAAACCGATTTTGTCAATTGTGACATCACTGATGATGTCATAATTGATTTTGACCATCTTTTCAAAACTGTAAAATTGACGCTTCTGAACTCACGGATGGCACAGACATCATCTACGACAGTAATTTTAAAACCGATTTTGTCAATTGTGACATCACTGATGATGTCATAATTGATTTTGACCATCTTTTCAAAACTGTGAAATTGATGCTTCTGAACTCGCGAATGGCACGGACATCATCTACGACAGTAATTTTGAAACCGATAATGTCAATTGTGACATCACTGATGATGTCATAATTGATTTTGACCATTTTTTCAAAACTGTAAAATTGACGCTTCTGAACTCACGGATGGCACAGACATCATCTAAGACAGTAATTTTTAAACAGATTATGTCAATTGTGACATCACTGATGATGTCATAATTGATTTTGACCATCTTTTCAAAACTGTAAAATTGACGCTTCTGAACTCACGGATGGCACAGAATCATCTATGACAGTAATTTTAAAACCGATAATGTCAATTGTGACATCACTGATGATGTCATAATTGATTTTGACCATCTTTTTTTTAAAACTGTAAAATTGACGCTTCTGAACTCACGGAGGGCACGGACTTCATCTACGACAGTAATTTTAAAACCGATTATGTCAATTGTGACATCACTGATGATGTCATAATTGATTTTAACCATCTTTTTAAAACTGTAAAATTGACGCTTCTGAACTCACGGATGGCACGGACATCATCTACGACAGTAATTTTAAAACCGATTATGGCAATTGTGACATCACTGATGATGTCATAATTGATTTTGACCATTTTTTCAAAACTGTAAAATTGACGCTTCTGAACTCACGGATGGCACAGACATCATCTAAGACAGTAATTTTTAAACAGATTATGTCAATTGTGACATCACTGATGATGTCATAATTGATTTTGACCATCTTTTCAAAACTGTAAAATTGACGCTTCTGAACTCACGGATGGCACAGAATCATCTACGACAGTAATTTTAAAACCGATAATGTCAATTGTGACATCACTGATGATGTCATAATTGATTTTGACCATCTTTTCAAAACTGTAAAATTGACGCTTCTGAACTCACGGAGGGCACGGACATCATCTACGACAGTAATTTTAAAACCGATTATGTCAATTGTGACATCACTGATGATGTCATAATTGATTTCGACCATCTTTTCAAAACTGTAAAATTGATGCTTCTGAACTCACGAATGGCACAGACATCATCTATGACAGTAATTTTAAAACCGATAATGTCAATTGTGACATCACTGATGATGTCATAATTGATTTTAACCATCTTTTCAAAACTGTAAAATTGACGCTTCTGAACTCACGGATGGCACGGACATCATCTACGACAGTAATTTTAAAACCGATTATGTCAATTGTGACATCACTGATGATGTCATAATTGATTTTGACCATCTTTTCAAAACTGTAAAATTGACGCTTCTGAACTCACGGATGGCACAGACATCATCTACGACAGTAATTTTAAAACCGATTATGTCAATTGTGACATCACTGATGATGTAATAATTGATTTCGACATCTTTTCAAAACTGTGAAATTGATGCTTCTGAACTCACGAATGGCACAGACATCATCTACGACAGTAATTTTAAAACCGATAATGTCAATTGTGACATCACTGATGATGTCATAATTGATTTTAACCATCTTTTCAAAACTGTAAAATTGACGCTTCTGAACTCACGGATGGCACGGACAGCATCTACGACAGTAATTTTAAAACCGATTATGTCAATTGTGACATCACTGATGATGTCATAATTGATTTTGACCATCTTTTCAAAACTGTAAAATTGACGCTTCTGAACTCACGGATGGCACAGACATCATCTACGACAGTAATTTTAAAACCGATTATGTCAATTGTGACATCACTGATGATGTAATAATTGATTTTGACATCTTTTCAAAACTGTGAAATTGATGCTTCTGAACTCACGGATGGCACAGACATCATCTACGACAGTAATTTTAAAACCGAGAATGTCAATTGTGACATCACTGATGATGTCATAATTGATTTTAACCATCTTTTCAAAACTGTCAAATTGACGCTTCTGAACTCACGGATGGCACGGACATCATCTACGACAGTAATTTTAAAACCGATAATGTCAATTGTGACATCACTGATGATGTCATAATTGATTTTAACCATCTTTTTAAAACTGTAAATTTGACGATTCTGAACTCACGGACGGCACGGACATCATCTACGACAGTAATTTTAAAACCGATTATGTCAATTGTGACATCACTGATGATGTCATAATTGATTTTGATCAACTTTTCAAAACTGTAAAATTGACGCTTCTGAACTCACGGATGGCACAGACATCATCTACGACAGTAATTTTAAAACCGATTTTGTCAATTGTGACATCACTGATGATGTCATAATTGATTTTAACCATCTTTTCAAAACTGTAAAATTGACGCTTCTGAACTCACGGATGGCACGGACATCATCTACGACAGTAATTTTAAAACCGATAATGTCAATTGTGACATCACTGATGATGTCATAATTGATTTTAACCATCTTTTCAAAACTGTAAATTTGACGATTCTGAACTCACGGACGGCACGGACATCATCTACGACAGTAATTTTAAAACCGATTATGTCAATTGTGACATCACTGATGATGTCATAATTGATTTTGACCAACTTTTCAAAACTGTAAAATTGACGCTTCTGAACTCACGGATGGCACAGACATCATCTACGACAGTAATTTTAAAACCGATTTTGTCAATTGTGACATCACTGATGATGTCATAATTGATTTTGACCATCTTTTCAAAACTGTAAAATTGACGCTTCTGAACTCACGGATGGCACAGACATCATCTACGACAGTAATTTTAAAACCGATTTTGTCAATTGTGACATCACTGATGATGTCATTATTGATTTTGACCATCTTTTCAAAACTGTGAAATTGATGCTTCTGAACTCACGAATGGCACGGACATCATCTACGACAGTAATTTTAAAACCGATAATGTCAATTGTGACATCACTGATGATGTCATAATTGATTTGAACCATCTTTTCAAAACTGTAAAATTGACGCTTCTGAACTCACGGATGGCACGGACATCATCTACGACAGTAATTTTAAAACCGATAATGTCAATTGTGACATCACTGATGATGTCATAATTGATTTTAACCATCTTTTCAAAACTGTTAATTTGACGATTCTGAACTCACGGATGGCACGGACATCATCTACGACAGTAATTTTAAAACCGATTATGTCAATTGTGACATCACTGATGATGTCATAATTGATTTTGACCATCTTTTCAAAACTGTAAAATTGACGCTTCTGAACTCACGGATGGCACGGACATCATCTACGACAGTAATTTTAAAACCGATAATGTCAATTGTGACATCACTGATGATGTCATAATTGATTTTAACCATCTTTTCAAAACTGTAAATTTGACGATTCTGAACTCACGGATGGCACGGACATCATCTACGACAGTAATTTTAAAACCGATTATGTCAATTGTGACATCACTGATGATGTCATAATTGATTTTGACAATCTTTTCAAAACTGTAAAATTGACGCTTCTGAACTCACGGATGGCAGAGACATCATATACGACAGTAATTTTAAAACCGATTTTGTCAATCGTGACATCACTGATGATGTCATAATTGATTTTGACCATCTTTTCAAAACTGTGAAATTGATGCTTCTGAACTCACGAATGGCACGGACATCATCTACGACAGTAATTTTAAAACTGATAATGTCAATTGTGACATCACTGATGATGTCATAATTGATTTTAACCATCTTTTCAAAACTGTAAAATTGACGCTTCTGAACTCACGGATGGCACGGACATCATCTACGACAGTAATTTTAAAACCGATAATGTCAATTGTGACATCACTGATGATGTCATAATTGATTTTAACCATCTTTTCAAAACTGTAAATTTGACGATTCTGAACTCACGGATGGCACGGACATCATCTACGACAGTAATTTTAAAACCGATTATGTCAATTGTGACATCACTGATGATGTCATAATTGATTTTGACAATCTTTTCAAAACTGTAAAATTGACGCTTCTGAACTCACGGATGGCACGGACATCATCTACGACAGTAATTTTAAAACCGATAATGTCAATTGTGACATCACTGATGATGTCATAATTGATTTTAACCATCTTTTCAAAACTGTAAATTTGACGATTCTGAACTCACGGATGGCACGGACATCATCTACGACAGTAATTTTAAAACCGATTATGTCAATTGTGACATCACTGATGATGTCATAATTGATTTTAACCATCTTTTCAAAACTGTAAAATTGACGCTTCTGAACTCACGGATGGCACGGACAGCATCTACGACAGTAATTTTAAAACCGATTATGTCAATTGTGACATCACTGATGATGTCATAATTGATTTTGACCATCTTTTCAAAACTGTAAAATTGACGCTTCTGAACTCACGGATGTCACAGACATCATCTACGACAGTAATTTTAAAACCGATTATGTCAATTGTGACATCACAGATGATGTAATAATTGATTTCGACATCTTTTCAAAACTGTGAAATTGATGCTTCTAAACTCACGGATGGCACAGACATCATCTACGACAGTAATTTTAAAACCGAGAATGTCAATTGTGACATCACTGATGATGTCATAATTGATTTTAACCATCTTTTCAAAACTGTAAAATTGACGCTTCTGAACTCACGGATGGCACGGACATCATCTACGACAGTAATTTTAAAACCGATAATGTCAATTGTGACATCACTGATGATGTCATAATTGATTTTAACCATCTTTTCAAAACTGTAAATTTGACGATTCTGAACTCACGGACGGCACGGACATCATCTACGACAGTAATTTTAAAACCGATTATGTCAATTGTGACATCACTGATGATTGTCATAATTGATTTTGACCAACTTTTCAAAACTGTAAAATTGACGCTTCTGAACTCACGGATGGCACAGACATCATCTACGACAGTAATTTTAAAACCGATTTTGTCAATTGTGACATCACTGATGATGTCATAATTGATTTTGACCATCTTTTCAAAACTGTAAAATTGACGCTTCTGAACTCACGGATGGCACAGACATCATCTACGACAGTAATTTTAAAACCGATTTTGTCAATTGTGACATCACTGATGATGTCATAATTGATTTTGACCATCTTTTCAAAACTGTGAAATTGATGCTTCTGAACTCACGAATGGCACGGACATCATCTACGACAGTAATTTTGAAACCGATAATGTCAATTGTGACATCACTGATGATGTCATAATTGATTTTGACCATTTTTTCAAAACTGTAAAATTGACGCTTCTGAACTCACGGATGGCACAGACATCATCTAAGACAGTAATTTTTAAACAGATTATGTCAATTGTGACATCACTGATGATGTCATAATTGATTTTGACCATCTTTTCAAAACTGTGAAATTGATGCTTCTGAACTCACGAATGGCACGGACATCATCTACGACAGTAATTTTAAAACTGATAATGTCAATTGTGACATCACTGATGATGTCATAATTGATTTTAACCATCTTTTCAAAACTGTAAAATTGACGCTTCTGAACTCACGGATGGCACGGACATCATCTACGACAGTAATTTTAAAACCGATAATGTCAATTGTGACATCACTGATGATGTCATAATTGATTTTAACCATCTTTTCAAAACTGTAAATTTGACGATTCTGAACTCACGGATGGCACGGACATCATCTACGACAGTAATTTTAAAACCGATTATGTCAATTGTGACATCACTGATGATGTCATAATTGATTTTGACAATCTTTTCAAAACTGTAAAATTGACGCTTCTGAACTCACGGATGGCACGGACATCATCTACGACAGTAATTTTAAAACCGATAATGTCAATTGTGACATCACTGATGATGTCATAATTGATTTTAACCATCTTTTCAAAACTGTAAATTTGACGATTCTGAACTCACGGATGGCACGGACATCATCTACGACAGTAATTTTAAAACCGATTATGTCAATTGTGACATCACTGATGATGTCATAATTGATTTTAACCATCTTTTCAAAACTGTAAAATTGACGCTTCTGAACTCACGGATGGCACGGACAGCATCTACGACAGTAATTTTAAAACCGATTATGTCAATTGTGACATCACTGATGATGTCATAATTGATTTTGACCATCTTTTCAAAACTGTAAAATTGACGCTTCTGAACTCACGGATGTCACAGACATCATCTACGACAGTAATTTTAAAACCGATTATGTCAATTGTGACATCACAGATGATGTAATAATTGATTTCGACATCTTTTCAAAACTGTGAAATTGATGCTTCTAAACTCACGGATGGCACAGACATCATCTACGACAGTAATTTTAAAACCGAGAATGTCAATTGTGACATCACTGATGATGTCATAATTGATTTTAACCATCTTTTCAAAACTGTAAAATTGACGCTTCTGAACTCACGGATGGCACGGACATCATCTACGACAGTAATTTTAAAACCGATAATGTCAATTGTGACATCACTGATGATGTCATAATTGATTTTAACCATCTTTTCAAAACTGTAAATTTGACGATTCTGAACTCACGGACGGCACGGACATCATCTACGACAGTAATTTTAAAACCGATTATGTCAATTGTGACATCACTGATGATGTCATAATTGATTTTGACCATCTTTTCAAAACTGTAAAATTGACGCTTCTGAACTCACGGATGGCACAGACATCATCTACGACAGTAATTTTAAAACCGATTTTGTCAATTGTGACATCACTGATGATGTCATAATTGATTTTGACCATCTTTTCAAAACTGTGAAATTGATGCTTCTGAACTCACGAATGGCACGGACATCATCTACGACAGTAATTTTGAAACCGATAATGTCAATTGTGACATCACTGATGATGTCATAATTGATTTTGACCATTTTTTCAAAACTGTAAAATTGACGCTTCTGAACTCACGGATGGCACAGACATCATCTAAGACAGTAATTTTTAAACAGATTATGTCAATTGTGACATCACTGATGATGTCATAATTGATTTTGACCATCTTTTCAAAACTGTAAAATTGACGCTTCTGAACTCACGGATGGCACAGAATCATCTATGACAGTAATTTTAAAACCGATAATGTCAATTGTGACATCACTGATGATGTCATAATTGATTTTGACCATCTTTTCAAAACTGTAAAATTGACGCTTCTGAACTCACGGAGGGCACGGACTTCATCTACGACAGTAATTTTAAAACCGATTATGTCAATTGTGACATCACTGATGATGTCATAATTGATTTTAACCATCTTTTTAAAACTGTAAAATTGACGCTTCTGAACTCACGGATGGCACGGACATCATCTACGACAGTAATTTTAAAACCGATTATGGCAATTGTGACATCACTGATGATGTCATAATTGATTTTGACCATTTTTTCAAAACTGTAAAATTGACGCTTCTGAACTCACGGATGGCACAGACATCATCTAAGACAGTAATTTTTAAACAGATTATGTCAATTGTGACATCACTGATGATGTCATAATTGATTTTGACCATCTTTTCAAAACTGTAAAATTGACGCTTCTGAACTCACGGATGGCACAGAATCATCTACGACAGTAATTTTAAAACCGATAATGTCAATTGTGACATCACTGATGATGTCATAATTGATTTTGACCATCTTTTCAAAACTGTAAAATTGACGCTTCTGAACTCACGGAGGGCACGGACTTCATCTACGACAGTAATTTTAAAACCGATTATGTCAATTGTGACATCACTGATGATGTAATAATTGATTTTGACCATCTTTTCAAATCTGTAAATTTGACGATTCTGAACTCACGGATGGCACGGACATCATCTACGACAGTAATTTTAAAACCGATTATGGCAATTGTGACATCACTGATGATGTCATAATTGATTTCGACCATCTTTTAAAAACTGTAAAATTGATGCTTCTGAACTCACGAATGGCACGGACATCATCTATGAAAGTAATTTTAAAACCGATAATGTCAATTGTGACATCACTGATGATGTCATAATTGATTTTAACCATCTTTTCAAAACTGTAAAATTGACGCTTCTGAACTCACGGATGGCACGGACATCATCTACGACAGTAATTTTAAAACCGATTATGTCAATTGTGACATCACTGATGATGTCATAATTGATTTTGACCATCTTTTCAAAACTGTAAAATTGACACTTCTGAACTCACGGATGGCACAGACATCATCTACGACAGTAATTTTAAAACCGATTATGTCAATTGTGACATCACTGATGATGTAATAATTGATTTCGACATCTTTTCAAAACTGTGAAATTGATGCTTCTGAACTCACGAATGGCACAGACATCATCTACGACAGTAATTTTAAAACCGATAATGTCAATTGTGACATCACTGATGATGTCATAATTGATTTTGACCATCTTTTCAAAACTGTAAAATTGACGCTTCTGAACTCACGGATGGCACAGACATCATCTACGACAGTAATTTTAAAACCGATTTTGTCAATTGTGACATCACTGATGATGTCATTATTGATTTTGACCATCTTTTCAAAACTGTGAAATTGATGCTTCTGAACTCACGAATGGCACGGACATCATCTACGACAGTAATTTTAAAACCGATAATGTCAATTGTGACATCACTGATGATGTCATAATTGATTTTAACCATCTTTTCAAAACTGTAAAATTGACGCTTCTGAACTCACGGATGGCACGGACATCATCTACGACAGTAATTTTAAAACCGATAATGTCAATTGTGACATCACTGATGATGTCATAATTGATTTTAACCATCTTTTCAAAACTGTAAATTTGACGATTCTGAACTCACGGATGGCACGGACATCATCTACGACAGTAATTTTAAAACCGATTATGTCAATTGTGACATCACTGATGATGTCATAATTGATTTTGACCATCTTTTCAAAACTGTAAAATTGACGCTTCTGAACTCACGGATGGCACGGACATCATCTACGACAGTAATTTTAAAACCGATAATGTCAATTGTGACATCACTGATGATGTCATAATTGATTTTAACCATCTTTTCAAAACTGTAAATTTGACGATTCTGAACTCACGGATGGCACGGACATCATCTACGACAGTAATTTTAAAACCGATTATGTCAATTGTGACATCACTGATGATGTCATAATTGATTTTGACAATCTTTTCAAAACTGTAAAATTGACGCTTCTGAACTCACGGATGGCAGAGACATCATATACGACAGTAATTTTAAAACCGATTTTGTCAATCGTGACATCACTGATGATGTCATAATTGATTTTGACCATCTTTTCAAAACTGTGAAATTGATGCTTCTGAACTCACGAATGGCACGGACATCATCTACGACAGTAATTTTAAAACTGATAATGTCAATTGTGACATCACTGATGATGTCATAATTGATTTTAACCATCTTTTCAAAACTGTAAAATTGACGCTTCTGAACTCACGGATGGCACGGACATCATCTACGACAGTAATTTTAAAACCGATAATGTCAATTGTGACATCACTGATGATGTCATAATTGATTTTAACCATCTTTTCAAAACTGTAAATTTGACGATTCTGAACTCACGGATGGCACGGACATCATCTACGACAGTAATTTTAAAACCGATTATGTCAATTGTGACATCACTGATGATGTCATAATTGATTTTGACCATCTTTTCAAAACTGTAAAATTGACGCTTCTGAACTCACGGATGGCACGGACATCATCTACGACAGTAATTTTAAAACCGATAATGTCAATTGTGACATCACTGATGATGTCATAATTGATTTTAACCATCTTTTCAAAACTGTAAATTTGACGATTCTGAACTCACGGATGGCACGGACAGCATCTACGACAGTAATTTTAAAACCGATTATGTCAATTGTGACATCACTGATGATGTCATAATTGATTTTGACCATCTTTTCAAAACTGTAAAATTGACGCTTCTGAACTCACGGATGTCACAGACATCATCTACGACAGTAATTTTAAAACCGATTATGTCAATTGTGACATCACAGATGATGTAATAATTGATTTCGACACCTTTTCAAAACTGTGAAATTGATGCTTCTGAACTCACGGATGGCACAGACATCATCTACGACAGTAATTTTAAAACCGAGAATGTCAATTGTGACATCACTGATGATGTCATAATTGATTTTAACCATCTTTTCAAAACTGTAAAATTGACGCTTCTGAACTCACGGATGGCACGGACATCATCTACGACAGTAATTTTAAAACCGATAATGTCAATTGTGACATCACTGATGATGTCATAATTGATTTTAACCATCTTTTCAAAACTGTAAATTTGACGATTCTGAACTCACGGACGGCACGGACATCATCTACGACAGTAATTTTAAAACCGATTATGTCAATTGTGACATCACTGATGATTGTCATAATTGATTTTGACCAACTTTTCAAAACTGTAAAATTGACGCTTCTGAACTCACGGATGGCACAGACATCATCTACGACAGTAATTTTAAAACCGATTTTGTCAATTGTGACATCACTGATGATGTCATAATTGATTTTGACCATCTTTTCAAAACTGTAAAATTGACGCTTCTGAACTCACGGATGGCACAGACATCATCTACGACAGTAATTTTAAAACCGATTTTGTCAATTGTGACATCACTGATGATGTCATAATTGATTTTGACCATCTTTTCAAAACTGTGAAATTGATGCTTCTGAACTCACGAATGGCACGGACATCATCTACGACAGTAATTTTGAAACCGATAATGTCAATTGTGACATCACTGATGATGTCATAATTGATTTTGACCATTTTTTCAAAACTGTAAAATTGACGCTTCTGAACTCACGGATGGCACAGACATCATCTAAGACAGTAATTTTTAAACAGATTATGTCAATTGTGACATCACTGATGATGTCATAATTGATTTTGACCATCTTTTCAAAACTGTAAAATTGACGCTTCTGAACTCACGGATGGCACAGAATCATCTATGACAGTAATTTTAAAACCGATAATGTCAATTGTGACATCACTGATGATGTCATAATTGATTTTGACCATCTTTTCAAAACTGTAAAATTGACGCTTCTGAACTCACGGAGGGCACGGACTTCATCTACGACAGTAATTTTAAAACCGATTATGTCAATTGTGACATCACTGATGATGTCATAATTGATTTTAACCATCTTTTTAAAACTGTAAAATTGACGCTTCTGAACTCACGGATGGCACGGACATCATCTACGACAGTAATTTTAAAACCGATTATGGCAATTGTGACATCACTGATGATGTCATAATTGATTTTGACCATCTTTTCAAAACTGTAAAATTGACGCTTCTGAACTCACGGATGGCACAGAATCATCTACGACAGTAATTTTAAAACCGATAATGTCAATTGTGACATCACTGATGATGTCATAATTGATTTTGACCATCTTTTCAAAACTGTAAAATTGACGCTTCTGAACTCACGGAGGGCACGGACTTCATCTACGACAGTAATTTTAAAACCGATTATGTCAATTGTGACATCACTGATGATGTAATAATTGATTTTGACCATCTTTTCAAATCTGTAAATTTGACGATTCTGAACTCACGGATGGCACGGACATCATCTACGACAGTAATTTTAAAACCGATTATGGCAATTGTGACATCACTGATGATGTCATAATTGATTTCGACCATCTTTTAAAAACTGTAAAATTGATGCTTCTGAACTCACGAATGGCACGGACATCATCTATGAAAGTAATTTTAAAACCGATAATGTCAATTGTGACATCACTGATGATGTCATAATTGATTTTAACCATCTTTTCAAAACTGTAAAATTGACGCTTCTGAACTCACGGATGGCACGGACATCATCTACGACAGTAATTTTAAAACCGATTATGTCAATTGTGACATCACTGATGATGTCATAATTGATTTTGACCATCTTTTCAAAACTGTAAAATTGACACTTCTGAACTCACGGATGGCACAGACATCATCTACGACAGTAATTTTAAAACCGATTATGTCAATTGTGACATCACTGATGATGTAATAATTGATTTCGACATCTTTTCAAAACTGTGAAATTGATGCTTCTGAACTCACGAATGGCACAGACATCATCTACGACAGTAATTTTAAAACCGATAATGTCAATTGTGACATCACTGATGATGTCATAATTGATTTTGACCATCTTTTCAAAACTGTAAAATTGACGCTTCTGAACTCACGGATGGCACAGACATCATCTACGACAGTAATTTTAAAACCGATTTTGTCAATTGTGACATCACTGATGATGTCATTATTGATTTTGACCATCTTTTCAAAACTGTGAAATTGATGCTTCTGAACTCACGAATGGCACGGACATCATCTACGACAGTAATTTTAAAACCGATAATGTCAATTGTGACATCACTGATGATGTCATAATTGATTTTAACCATCTTTTCAAAACTGTAAAATTGACGCTTCTGAACTCACGGATGGCACGGACATCATCTACGACAGTAATTTTAAAACCGATAATGTCAATTGTGACATCACTGATGATGTCATAATTGATTTTAACCATCTTTTCAAAACTGTAAATTTGACGATTCTGAACTCACGGATGGCACGGACATCATCTACGACAGTAATTTTAAAACCGATTATGTCAATTGTGACATCACTGATGATGTCATAATTGATTTTGACCATCTTTTCAAAACTGTAAAATTGACGCTTCTGAACTCACGGATGGCACGGACATCATCTACGACAGTAATTTTAAAACCGATAATGTCAATTGTGACATCACTGATGATGTCATAATTGATTTTAACCATCTTTTCAAAACTGTAAATTTGACGATTCTGAACTCACGGATGGCACGGACATCATCTACGACAGTAATTTTAAAACCGATTATGTCAATTGTGACATCACTGATGATGTCATAATTGATTTTGACAATCTTTTCAAAACTGTAAAATTGACGCTTCTGAACTCACGGATGGCAGAGACATCATATACGACAGTAATTTTAAAACCGATTTTGTCAATCGTGACATCACTGATGATGTCATAATTGATTTTGACCATCTTTTCAAAACTGTGAAATTGATGCTTCTGAACTCACGAATGGCACGGACATCATCTACGACAGTAATTTTAAAACTGATAATGTCAATTGTGACATCACTGATGATGTCATAATTGATTTTAACCATCTTTTCAAAACTGTAAAATTGACGCTTCTGAACTCACGGATGGCACGGACATCATCTACGACAGTAATTTTAAAACCGATAATGTCAATTGTGACATCACTGATGATGTCATAATTGATTTTAACCATCTTTTCAAAACTGTAAATTTGACGATTCTGAACTCACGGATGGCACGGACATCATCTACGACAGTAATTTTAAAACCGATTATGTCAATTGTGACATCACTGATGATGTCATAATTGATTTTGACCATCTTTTCAAAACTGTAAAATTGACGCTTCTGAACTCACGGATGGCACGGACATCATCTACGACAGTAATTTTAAAACCGATAATGTCAATTGTGACATCACTGATGATGTCATAATTGATTTTAACCATCTTTTCAAAACTGTAAATTTGACGATTCTGAACTCACGGATGGCACGGACAGCATCTACGACAGTAATTTTAAAACCGATTATGTCAATTGTGACATCACTGATGATGTCATAATTGATTTTGACCATCTTTTCAAAACTGTAAAATTGACGCTTCTGAACTCACGGATGTCACAGACATCATCTACGACAGTAATTTTAAAACCGATTATGTCAATTGTGACATCACAGATGATGTAATAATTGATTTCGACACCTTTTCAAAACTGTGAAATTGATGCTTCTGAACTCACGGATGGCACAGACATCATCTACGACAGTAATTTTAAAACCGAGAATGTCAATTGTGACATCACTGATGATGTCATAATTGATTTTAACCATCTTTTCAAAACTGTAAAATTGACGCTTCTGAACTCACGGATGGCACGGACATCATCTACGACAGTAATTTTAAAACCGATAATGTCAATTGTGACATCACTGATGATGTCATAATTGATTTTAACCATCTTTTCAAAACTGTAAATTTGACGATTCTGAACTCACGGACGGCACGGACATCATCTACGACAGTAATTTTAAAACCGATTATGTCAATTGTGACATCACTGATGATTGTCATAATTGATTTTGACCAACTTTTCAAAACTGTAAAATTGACGCTTCTGAACTCACGGATGGCACAGACATCATCTACGACAGTAATTTTAAAACCGATTTTGTCAATTGTGACATCACTGATGATGTCATAATTGATTTTGACCATCTTTTCAAAACTGTAAAATTGACGCTTCTGAACTCACGGATGGCACAGACATCATCTACGACAGTAATTTTAAAACCGATTTTGTCAATTGTGACATCACTGATGATGTCATAATTGATTTTGACCATCTTTTCAAAACTGTGAAATTGATGCTTCTGAACTCACGAATGGCACGGACATCATCTACGACAGTAATTTTGAAACCGATAATGTCAATTGTGACATCACTGATGATGTCATAATTGATTTTGACCATTTTTTCAAAACTGTAAAATTGACGCTTCTGAACTCACGGATGGCACAGACATCATCTAAGACAGTAATTTTTAAACAGATTATGTCAATTGTGACATCACTGATGATGTCATAATTGATTTTGACCATCTTTTCAAAACTGTAAAATTGACGCTTCTGAACTCACGGATGGCACAGAATCATCTATGACAGTAATTTTAAAACCGATAATGTCAATTGTGACATCACTGATGATGTCATAATTGATTTTGACCATCTTTTCAAAACTGTAAAATTGACGCTTCTGAACTCACGGAGGGCACGGACTTCATCTACGACAGTAATTTTAAAACCGATTATGTCAATTGTGACATCACTGATGATGTCATAATTGATTTTAACCATCTTTTTAAAACTGTAAAATTGACGCTTCTGAACTCACGGATGGCACGGACATCATCTACGACAGTAATTTTAAAACCGATTATGGCAATTGTGACATCACTGATGATGTCATAATTGATTTTGACCATTTTTTCAAAACTGTAAAATTGACGCTTCTGAACTCACGGATGGCACAGACATCATCTAAGACAGTAATTTTTAAACAGATTATGTCAATTGTGACATCACTGATGATGTCATAATTGATTTTGACCATCTTTTCAAAACTGTAAAATTGACGCTTCTGAACTCACGGATGGCACAGAATCATCTACGACAGTAATTTTAAAACCGATAATGTCAATTGTGACATCACTGATGATGTCATAATTGATTTTGACCATCTTTTCAAAACTGTAAAATTGACGCTTCTGAACTCACGGAGGGCACGGACTTCATCTACGACAGTAATTTTAAAACCGATTATGTCAATTGTGACATCACTGATGATGTAATAATTGATTTTGACCATCTTTTCAAATCTGTAAATTTGACGATTCTGAACTCACGGATGGCACGGACATCATCTACGACAGTAATTTTAAAACCGATTATGGCAATTGTGACATCACTGATGATGTCATAATTGATTTCGACCATCTTTTCAAAACTGTAAAATTGATGCTTCTGAACTCACGAATGGCACGGACATCATCTATGACAGTAATTTTAAAACCGATAATGTCAATTGTGACATCACTGATGATGTCATAATTGATTTTAACCATCTTTTCAAAACTGTAAAATTGACGCTTCTGAACTCACGGATGGCACGGACATCATCTACGACAGTAATTTTAAAACCGATTATGTCAATTGTGACATCACTGATGATGTCATAATTGATTTTGACCATCTTTTCAAAACTGTAAAATTGACGCTTCTGAACTCACGGATGGCACAGACATCATCTACGACAGTAATTTTAAAACCGATTATGTCAATTGTGACATCACTGATGATGTAATAATTGATTTCGACATCTTTTCAAAACTGTGAAATTGATGCTTCTGAACTCACGAATGGCACAGACATCATCTACGACAGTAATTTTAAAACCGATAATGTCAATTGTGACATCACTGATGATGTCATAATTGATTTTAACCATCTTTTCAAAACTGTAAAATTGACGCTTCTGAACTCACGGATGGCACGGACAGCATCTACGACAGTAATTTTAAAACCGATTATGTCAATTGTGACATCACTGATGATGTCATAATTGATTTTGACCATCTTTTCAAAACTGTAAAATTGACGCTTCTGAACTCACGGATGGCACAGACATCATCTACGACAGTAATTTTAAAACCGATTATGTCAATTGTGACATCACTGATGATGTAATAATTGATTTCGACATCTTTTCAAAACTGTGAAATTGATGCTTCTGAACTCACGGATGGCACAGACATCATCTACGACAGTAATTTTAAAACCGAGAATGTCAATTGTGACATCACTGATGATGTCATAATTGATTTTAACCATCTTTTCAAAACTGTCAAATTGACGCTTCTGAACTCACGGATGGCACGGACATCATCTATGACAGTAATTTTAAAACCGATAATGTCAATTGTGACATCACTGATGATGTCATAATTGATTTTAACCATCTTTTCAAAACTGTAAAATTGACGCTTCTGAACTCACGGATGGCACGGACATCATCTACGACAGTAATTTTAAAACCGATTATGTCAATTGTGACATCACTGATGATGTCATAATTGATTTTGACCATCTTTTCAAAACTGTAAAATTGACGCTTCTGAACTCACGGATGGCACAGACATCATCTACGACAGTAATTTTAAAACCGATTATGTCAATTGTGACATCACTGATGATGTAATAATTGATTTCGACATCTTTTCAAAACTGTGAAATTGATGCTTCTGAACTCACGAATGGCACAGACATCATCTACGACAGTAATTTTAAAACCGATAATGTCAATTGTGACATCACTGATGATGTCATAATTGATTTTAACCATCTTTTCAAAACTGTAAATTTGACGCTTCTGAACTCACGGATGGCACGGAAAGCATCTACGACAGTAATTTTAAAACCGATTATGTCAATTGTGACATCACTGATGATGTCATAATTGATTTTGACCAACTTTTCAAAACTGTAAAATTGACGCTTCTGAACTCACGGATGGCACAGACATCATCTACGACAGTAATTTTAAAACCAATTTTGTCAATTGTGACATCACTGATGATGTCATAATTGATTTTGACCATCTTTTCAAAACTGTAAAATTGACGCTTCTGAACTCACGGATGGCACAGACATCATCTACGACAGTAATTTTAAAACCGATTTTGTCAATTGTGACATCACTGATGATGTCATTATTGATTTTGACCATCTTTTCAAAACTGTGAAATTGATGCTTCTGAACTCACGAATGGCACGGACATCATCTACGACAGTAATTTTAAAACCGATAATGTCAATTGTGACATCACTGATGATGTCATAATTGATTTTAACCATCTTTTCAAAACTGTAAAATTGACGCTTCTGAACTCACGGATGGCACGGACATCATCTACGACAGTAATTTTAAAACCGATAATGTCAATTGTGACATCACTGATGATGTCATAATTGATTTTAACCATCTTTTCAAAACTGTAAATTTGACGATTCTGAACTCACGGATGGCACGGACATCATCTACGACAGTAATTTTAAAACCGATTATGTCAATTGTGACATCACTGATGATGTAATAATTGATTTTGACCATCTTTTCAAATCTGTAAATTTGATGATTCTGAACTCACGGATGGCACGGACATCATCTACGACAGTAATTTTAAAACCGATTATGGCAATTGTGACATCACTGATGATGTCATAATTGATTTCGACCATCTTTTCAAAACTGTAAAATTGATGCTTCTGAACTCACGAATGGCACGGACATCATCTATGACAGTAATTTTAAAACCGATAATGTCAATTGTGACATCACTGATGATGTCATAATTGATTTTAACCATCTTTTCAAAACTGTAAAATTGACGCTTCTGAACTCACGGATGGCACGGACATCATCTACGACAGTAATTTTAAAACCGATTATGTCAATTGTGACATCACTGATGATGTCATAATTGATTTTGACCGTCTTTTCAAAACTGTAAAATTGACACTTCTGAACTCACGGATGGCACAGACATCATCTACGACAGTAATTTTAAAACCGATTATGTCAATTGTGACATCACTGATGATGTAATAATTGATTTCGACATCTTTTCAAAACTGTGAAATTGATGCTTCTGAACTCACGAATGGCACAGACATCATCTACGACAGTAATTTTAAAACCGATAATGTCAATTGTGACATCACTGATGATGTCATAATTGATTTTAACCATCTTTTCAAAACTGTAAATTTGACGCTTCTGAACTCACGGATGGCACGGACAGCATCTACGACAGTAATTTTAAAACCGATTATGTCAATTGTGACATCACTGATGATGTCATAATTGATTTTGACCAACTTTTCAAAACTGTAAAATTGACGCTTCTGAACTCACGGATGGCACAGACATCATCTACGACAGTAATTTTAAAACCGATTTTGTCAATTGTGACATCACTGATGATGTCATAATTGATTTTGACCATCTTTTCAAAACTGTAAAATTGACGCTTCTGAACTCACGGATGGCACAGACATCATCTACGACAGTAATTTTAAAACCGATTTTGTCAATTGTGACATCACTGATGATGTCATTATTGATTTTGACCATCTTTTCAAAACTGTGAAATTGATGCTTCTGAACTCACGAATGGCACGGACATCATCTACGACAGTAATTTTAAAACCGATAATGTCAATTGTGACATCACTGATGATGTCATAATTGATTTTAACCATCTTTTCAAAACTGTAAAATTGACGCTTCTGAACTCACGGATGGCACGGACATCATCTACGACAGTAATTTTAAAACCGATAATGTCAATTGTGACATCACTGATGATGTCATAATTGATTTTAACCATCTTTTCAAAACTGTAAATTTGACGATTCTGAACTCACGGATGGCACGGACATCATCTACGACAGTAATTTTAAAACCGATTATGTCAATTGTGACATCACTGATGATGTCATAATTGATTTTGACCATCTTTTCAAAACTGTAAAATTGACGCTTCTGAACTCACGGAGGGCACGGACTTCATCTACGACAGTAATTTTAAAACCGATTATGTCAATTGTGACATCACTGATGATGTCATAATTGATTTTAACCATCTTTTTAAAACTGTAAAATTGACGCTTCTGAACTCACGGATGGCACGGACATCATCTACGACAGTAATTTTAAAACCGATTATGGCAATTGTGACATCACTGATGATGTCATAATTGATTTTGACCATTTTTTCAAAACTGTAAAATTGACGCTTCTGAACTCACGGATGGCACAGACATCATCTAAGACAGTAATTTTTAAACAGATTATGTCAATTGTGACATCACTGATGATGTCATAATTGATTTTGACCATCTTTTCAAAACTGTAAAATTGACGCTTCTGAACTCACGGATGGCACAGAATCATCTACGACAGTAATTTTAAAACCGATAATGTCAATTGTGACATCACTGATGATGTCATAATTGATTTTGACCATCTTTTCAAAACTGTAAAATTGACGCTTCTGAACTCACGGAGGGCACGGACTTCATCTACGACAGTAATTTTAAAACCGATTATGTCAATTGTGACATCACTGATGATGTAATAATTGATTTTGACCATCTTTTCAAATCTGTAAATTTGACGATTCTGAACTCACGGATGGCACGGACATCATCTACGACAGTAATTTTAAAACCGATTATGGCAATTGTGACATCACTGATGATGTCATAATTGATTTCGACCATCTTTTCAAAACTGTAAAATTGATGCTTCTGAACTCACGAATGGCACGGACATCATCTATGACAGTAATTTTAAAACCGATAATGTCAATTGTGACATCACTGATGATGTCATAATTGATTTTAACCATCTTTTCAAAACTGTAAAATTGACGCTTCTGAACTCACGGATGGCACGGACATCATCTACGACAGTAATTTTAAAACCGATTATGTCAATTGTGACATCACTGATGATGTCATAATTGATTTTGACCATCTTTTCAAAACTGTAAAATTGACGCTTCTGAACTCACGGATGGCACAGACATCATCTACGACAGTAATTTTAAAACCGATTATGTCAATTGTGACATCACTGATGATGTAATAATTGATTTCGACATCTTTTCAAAACTGTGAAATTGATGCTTCTGAACTCACGAATGGCACAGACATCATCTACGACAGTAATTTTAAAACCGATAATGTCAATTGTGACATCACTGATGATGTCATAATTGATTTTAACCATCTTTTCAAAACTGTAAAATTGACGCTTCTGAACTCACGGATGGCACGGACAGCATCTACGACAGTAATTTTAAAACCGATTATGTCAATTGTGACATCACTGATGATGTCATAATTGATTTTGACCATCTTTTCAAAACTGTAAAATTGACGCTTCTGAACTCACGGATGGCACAGACATCATCTACGACAGTAATTTTAAAACCGATTATGTCAATTGTGACATCACTGATGATGTAATAATTGATTTCGACATCTTTTCAAAACTGTGAAATTGATGCTTCTGAACTCACGGATGGCACAGACATCATCTACGACAGTAATTTTAAAACCGAGAATGTCAATTGTGACATCACTGATGATGTCATAATTGATTTTAACCATCTTTTCAAAACTGTCAAATTGACGCTTCTGAACTCACGGATGGCACGGACATCATCTATGACAGTAATTTTAAAACCGATAATGTCAATTGTGACATCACTGATGATGTCATAATTGATTTTAACCATCTTTTCAAAACTGTAAAATTGACGCTTCTGAACTCACGGATGGCACGGACATCATCTACGACAGTAATTTTAAAACCGATTATGTCAATTGTGACATCACTGATGATGTCATAATTGATTTTGACCATCTTTTCAAAACTGTAAAATTGACGCTTCTGAACTCACGGATGGCACAGACATCATCTACGACAGTAATTTTAAAACCGATTATGTCAATTGTGACATCACTGATGATGTAATAATTGATTTCGACATCTTTTCAAAACTGTGAAATTGATGCTTCTGAACTCACGAATGGCACAGACATCATCTACGACAGTAATTTTAAAACCGATAATGTCAATTGTGACATCACTGATGATGTCATAATTGATTTTAACCATCTTTTCAAAACTGTAAATTTGACGCTTCTGAACTCACGGATGGCACGGAAAGCATCTACGACAGTAATTTTAAAACCGATTATGTCAATTGTGACATCACTGATGATGTCATAATTGATTTTGACCAACTTTTCAAAACTGTAAAATTGACGCTTCTGAACTCACGGATGGCACAGACATCATCTACGACAGTAATTTTAAAACCAATTTTGTCAATTGTGACATCACTGATGATGTCATAATTGATTTTGACCATCTTTTCAAAACTGTAAAATTGACGCTTCTGAACTCACGGATGGCACAGACATCATCTACGACAGTAATTTTAAAACCGATTTTGTCAATTGTGACATCACTGATGATGTCATTATTGATTTTGACCATCTTTTCAAAACTGTGAAATTGATGCTTCTGAACTCACGAATGGCACGGACATCATCTACGACAGTAATTTTAAAACCGATAATGTCAATTGTGACATCACTGATGATGTCATAATTGATTTTAACCATCTTTTCAAAACTGTAAAATTGACGCTTCTGAACTCACGGATGGCACGGACATCATCTACGACAGTAATTTTAAAACCGATAATGTCAATTGTGACATCACTGATGATGTCATAATTGATTTTAACCATCTTTTCAAAACTGTAAATTTGACGATTCTGAACTCACGGATGGCACGGACATCATCTACGACAGTAATTTTAAAACCGATTATGTCAATTGTGACATCACTGATGATGTAATAATTGATTTTGACCATCTTTTCAAATCTGTAAATTTGATGATTCTGAACTCACGGATGGCACGGACATCATCTACGACAGTAATTTTAAAACCGATTATGGCAATTGTGACATCACTGATGATGTCATAATTGATTTCGACCATCTTTTCAAAACTGTAAAATTGATGCTTCTGAACTCACGAATGGCACGGACATCATCTATGACAGTAATTTTAAAACCGATAATGTCAATTGTGACATCACTGATGATGTCATAATTGATTTTAACCATCTTTTCAAAACTGTAAAATTGACGCTTCTGAACTCACGGATGGCACGGACATCATCTACGACAGTAATTTTAAAACCGATTATGTCAATTGTGACATCACTGATGATGTCATAATTGATTTTGACCGTCTTTTCAAAACTGTAAAATTGACACTTCTGAACTCACGGATGGCACAGACATCATCTACGACAGTAATTTTAAAACCGATTATGTCAATTGTGACATCACTGATGATGTAATAATTGATTTCGACATCTTTTCAAAACTGTGAAATTGATGCTTCTGAACTCACGAATGGCACAGACATCATCTACGACAGTAATTTTAAAACCGATAATGTCAATTGTGACATCACTGATGATGTCATAATTGATTTTAACCATCTTTTCAAAACTGTAAATTTGACGCTTCTGAACTCACGGATGGCACGGACAGCATCTACGACAGTAATTTTAAAACCGATTATGTCAATTGTGACATCACTGATGATGTCATAATTGATTTTGACCAACTTTTCAAAACTGTAAAATTGACGCTTCTGAACTCACGGATGGCACAGACATCATCTACGACAGTAATTTTAAAACCGATTTTGTCAATTGTGACATCACTGATGATGTCATAATTGATTTTGACCATCTTTTCAAAACTGTAAAATTGACGCTTCTGAACTCACGGATGGCACAGACATCATCTACGACAGTAATTTTAAAACCGATTTTGTCAATTGTGACATCACTGATGATGTCATTATTGATTTTGACCATCTTTTCAAAACTGTGAAATTGATGCTTCTGAACTCACGAATGGCACGGACATCATCTACGACAGTAATTTTAAAACCGATAATGTCAATTGTGACATCACTGATGATGTCATAATTGATTTTAACCATCTTTTCAAAACTGTAAAATTGACGCTTCTGAACTCACGGATGGCACGGACATCATCTACGACAGTAATTTTAAAACCGATAATGTCAATTGTGACATCACTGATGATGTCATAATTGATTTTAACCATCTTTTCAAAACTGTAAATTTGACGATTCTGAACTCACGGATGGCACGGACATCATCTACGACAGTAATTTTAAAACCGATTATGTCAATTGTGACATCACTGATGATGTCATAATTGATTTTGACCATCTTTTCAAAACTGTAAAATTGACGCTTCTGAACTCACGGATGGCACGGACATCATCTACGACAGTAATTTTAAAACCGATAATGTCAATTGTGACATCACTGATGATGTCATAATTGATTTTAACCATCTTTTCAAAACTGTAAATTTGACGATTCTGAACTCACGGATGGCACGGACATCATCTACGACAGTAATTTTAAAACCGATTTTGTCAATCGTGACATCACTGATGATGTCATAATTGATTTTGACCATCTTTTCAAAACTGTGAAATTGATGCTTCTGAACTCACGAATGGCACGGACATCATCTACGACAGTAATTTTAAAACTGATAATGTCAATTGTGACATCACTGATGATGTCATAATTGATTTTAACCATCTTTTCAAAACTGTAAAATTGACGCTTCTGAACTCACGGATGGCACGGACATCATCTACGACAGTAATTTTAAAACTGATAATGTCAATTGTGACATCACTGATGATGTCATAATTGATTTTAACCATCTTTTCAAAACTGTAAATTTGACGATTCTGAACTCACGGATGGCACGGACATCATCTACGACAGTAATTTTAAAACCGATTATGTCAATTGTGACATCACTGATGATGTCATAATTGATTTTGACCATCTTTTCAAAACTGTAAAATTGACGCTTCTGAACTCACGGATGGCACGGACATCATCTACGACAGTAATTTTAAAACCGATAATGTCAATTGTGACATCACTGATGATGTCATAATTGATTTTAACCATCTTTTCAAAACTGTAAATTTGACGATTCTGAACTCACGGACGGCACGGACATCATCTACGACAGTAATTTTAAAACCGATTATGTCAATTGTGACATCACTGATGATTGTCATAATTGATTTTGACCAACTTTTCAAAACTGTAAAATTGACGCTTCTGAACTCACGGATGGCACAGACATCATCTACGACAGTAATTTTAAAACCGATTTTGTCAATTGTGACATCACTGATGATGTCATAATTGATTTTGACCATCTTTTCAAAACTGTAAAATTGACGCTTCTGAACTCACGGATGGCACAGACATCATCTACGACAGTAATTTTAAAACCGATTTTGTCAATTGTGACATCACTGATGATGTCATAATTGATTTTGACCATCTTTTCAAAACTGTGAAATTGATGCTTCTGAACTCACGAATGGCACGGACATCATCTACGACAGTAATTTTGAAACCGATAATGTCAATTGTGACATCACTGATGATGTCATAATTGATTTTGACCATTTTTTCAAAACTGTAAAATTGACGCTTCTGAACTCACGGATGGCACAGACATCATCTAAGACAGTAATTTTTAAACAGATTATGTCAATTGTGACATCACTGATGATGTCATAATTGATTTTGACCATCTTTTCAAAACTGTAAAATTGACGCTTCTGAACTCACGGATGGCACAGAATCATCTATGACAGTAATTTTAAAACCGATAATGTCAATTGTGACATCACTGATGATGTCATAATTGATTTTGACCATCTTTTCAAAACTGTAAAATTGACGCTTCTGAACTCACGGAGGGCACGGACTTCATCTACGACAGTAATTTTAAAACCGATTATGTCAATTGTGACATCACTGATGATGTCATAATTGATTTTAACCATCTTTTTAAAACTGTAAAATTGACGCTTCTGAACTCACGGATGGCACGGACATCATCTACGACAGTAATTTTAAAACCGATTATGGCAATTGTGACATCACTGATGATGTCATAATTGATTTTGACCATTTTTTCAAAACTGTAAAATTGACGCTTCTGAACTCACGGATGGCACAGACATCATCTAAGACAGTAATTTTTAAACAGATTATGTCAATTGTGACATCACTGATGATGTCATAATTGATTTTGACCATCTTTTCAAAACTGTAAAATTGACGCTTCTGAACTCACGGATGGCACAGAATCATCTACGACAGTAATTTTAAAACCGATAATGTCAATTGTGACATCACTGATGATGTCATAATTGATTTTGACCATCTTTTCAAAACTGTAAAATTGACGCTTCTGAACTCACGGAGGGCACGGACTTCATCTACGACAGTAATTTTAAAACCGATTATGTCAATTGTGACATCACTGATGATGTAATAATTGATTTTGACCATCTTTTCAAATCTGTAAATTTGACGATTCTGAACTCACGGATGGCACGGACATCATCTACGACAGTAATTTTAAAACCGATTATGGCAATTGTGACATCACTGATGATGTCATAATTGATTTCGACCATCTTTTCAAAACTGTAAAATTGATGCTTCTGAACTCACGAATGGCACGGACATCATCTATGACAGTAATTTTAAAACCGATAATGTCAATTGTGACATCACTGATGATGTCATAATTGATTTTAACCATCTTTTCAAAACTGTAAAATTGACGCTTCTGAACTCACGGATGGCACGGACATCATCTACGACAGTAATTTTAAAACCGATTATGTCAATTGTGACATCACTGATGATGTCATAATTGATTTTTACCATCTTTTCAAAACTGTAAAATTGACGCTTCTGAACTCACGGATGGCACAGACATCATCTACGACAGTAATTTTAAAACCGATTATGTCAATTGTGACATCACTGATGATGTAATAATTGATTTCGACATCTTTTCAAAACTGTGAAATTGATGCTTCTGAACTCACGAATGGCACAGACATCATCTACGACAGTAATTTTAAAACCGATAATGTCAATTGTGACATCACTGATGATGTCATAATTGATTTTAACCATCTTTTCAAAACTGTAAAATTGACGCTTCTGAACTCACGGATGGCACGGACAGCATCTACGACAGTAATTTTAAAACCGATTATGTCAATTGTGACATCACTGATGATGTCATAATTGATTTTGACCATCTTTTCAAAACTGTAAAATTGACGCTTCTGAACTCACGGATGGCACAGACATCATCTACGACAGTAATTTTAAAACCGATTATGTCAATTGTGACATCACTGATGATGTAATAATTGATTTCGACATCTTTTCAAAACTGTGAAATTGATGCTTCTGAACTCACGGATGGCACAGACATCATCTACGACAGTAATTTTAAAACCGAGAATGTCAATTGTGACATCACTGATGATGTCATAATTGATTTTAACCATCTTTTCAAAACTGTCAAATTGACGCTTCTGAACTCACGGATGGCACAGACATCATCTATGACAGTAATTTTAAAACCGATAATGTCAATTGTGACATCACTGATGATGTCATAATTGATTTTAACCATCTTTTCAAAACTGTAAAATTGACGCTTCTGAACTCACGGATGGCACGGACATCATCTACGACAGTAATTTTAAAACCGATTATGTCAATTGTGACATCACTGATGATGTCATAATTGATTTTGACCATCTTTTCAAAACTGTAAAATTGACGCTTCTGAACTCACGGATGGCACAGACATCATCTACGACAGTAATTTTAAAACCGATTATGTCAATTGTGACATCACTGATGATGTAATAATTGATTTCGACATCTTTTCAAAACTGTGAAATTGATGCTTCTGAACTCACGAATGGCACAGACATCATCTACGACAGTAATTTTAAAACCGATAATGTCAATTGTGACATCACTGATGATGTCATAATTGATTTTAACCATCTTTTCAAAACTGTAAATTTGACGCTTCTGAACTCACGGATGGCACGGACAGCATCTACGACAGTAATTTTAAAACCGATTATGTCAATTGTGACATCACTGATGATGTCATAATTGATTTTGACCAACTTTTCAAAACTGTAAAATTGACGCTTCTGAACTCACGGATGGCACAGACATCATCTACGACAGTAATTTTAAAACCGATTTTGTCAATTGTGACATCACTGATGATGTCATAATTGATTTTGACCATCTTTTCAAAACTGTAAAATTGACGCTTCTGAACTCACGGATGGCACAGACATCATCTACGACAGTAATTTTAAAACCGATTTTGTCAATTGTGACATCACTGATGATGTCATAATTGATTTTGACCAACTTTTCAAAACTGTAAAATTGACGCTTCTGAACTCACGGATGGCACAGACATCATCTACGACAGTAATTTTAAAACCGATTTTGTCAATTGTGACATCACTGATGATGTCATAATTGATTTTGACCATCTTTTCAAAACTGTAAAATTGACGCTTCTGAACTCACGGATGGCACAGACATCATCTACGACAGTAATTTTAAAACCGATTTTGTCAATTGTGACATCACTGATGATGTCATTATTGATTTTGACCATCTTTTCAAAACTGTGAAATTGATGCTTCTGAACTCACGAATGGCACGGACATCATCTACGACAGTAATTTTAAAACCGATAATGTCAATTGTGACATCACTGATGATGTCATAATTGATTTTAACCATCTTTTCAAAACTGTAAAATTGACGCTTCTGAACTCACGGATGGCACGGACATCATCTACGACAGTAATTTTAAAACCGATAATGTCAATTGTGACATCACTGATGATGTCATAATTGATTTTAACCATCTTTTCAAAACTGTAAATTTGACGATTCTGAACTCACGGATGGCACGGACATCATCTACGACAGTAATTTTAAAACCGATTATGTCAATTGTGACATCACTGATGATGTCATAATTGATTTTGACCATCTTTTCAAAACTGTAAAATTGACGCTTCTGAACTCACGGATGGCACGGACATCATCTACGACAGTAATTTTAAAACCGATAATGTCAATTGTGACATCACTGATGATGTCATAATTGATTTTAACCATCTTTTCAAAACTGTAAATTTGACGATTCTGAACTCACGGATGGCACGGACATCATCTACGACAGTAATTTTAAAACCGATTTTGTCAATCGTGACATCACTGATGATGTCATAATTGATTTTGACCATCTTTTCAAAACTGTGAAATTGATGCTTCTGAACTCACGAATGGCACGGACATCATCTACGACAGTAATTTTAAAACTGATAATGTCAATTGTGACATCACTGATGATGTCATAATTGATTTTAACCATCTTTTCAAAACTGTAAAATTGACGCTTCTGAACTCACGGATGGCACGGACATCATCTACGACAGTAATTTTAAAACTGATAATGTCAATTGTGACATCACTGATGATGTCATAATTGATTTTAACCATCTTTTCAAAACTGTAAATTTGACGATTCTGAACTCACGGATGGCACGGACATCATCTACGACAGTAATTTTAAAACCGATTATGTCAATTGTGACATCACTGATGATGTCATAATTGATTTTGACCATCTTTTCAAAACTGTAAAATTGACGCTTCTGAACTCACGGATGGCACGGACATCATCTACGACAGTAATTTTAAAACCGATAATGTCAATTGTGACATCACTGATGATGTCATAATTGATTTTAACCATCTTTTCAAAACTGTAAATTTGACGATTCTGAACTCACGGACGGCACGGACATCATCTACGACAGTAATTTTAAAACCGATTATGTCAATTGTGACATCACTGATGATTGTCATAATTGATTTTGACCAACTTTTCAAAACTGTAAAATTGACGCTTCTGAACTCACGGATGGCACAGACATCATCTACGACAGTAATTTTAAAACCGATTTTGTCAATTGTGACATCACTGATGATGTCATAATTGATTTTGACCATCTTTTCAAAACTGTAAAATTGACGCTTCTGAACTCACGGATGGCACAGACATCATCTACGACAGTAATTTTAAAACCGATTTTGTCAATTGTGACATCACTGATGATGTCATAATTGATTTTGACCATCTTTTCAAAACTGTGAAATTGATGCTTCTGAACTCACGAATGGCACGGACATCATCTACGACAGTAATTTTGAAACCGATAATGTCAATTGTGACATCACTGATGATGTCATAATTGATTTTGACCATTTTTTCAAAACTGTAAAATTGACGCTTCTGAACTCACGGATGGCACAGACATCATCTAAGACAGTAATTTTTAAACAGATTATGTCAATTGTGACATCACTGATGATGTCATAATTGATTTTGACCATCTTTTCAAAACTGTAAAATTGACGCTTCTGAACTCACGGATGGCACAGAATCATCTATGACAGTAATTTTAAAACCGATAATGTCAATTGTGACATCACTGATGATGTCATAATTGATTTTGACCATCTTTTCAAAACTGTAAAATTGACGCTTCTGAACTCACGGAGGGCACGGACTTCATCTACGACAGTAATTTTAAAACCGATTATGTCAATTGTGACATCACTGATGATGTCATAATTGATTTTAACCATCTTTTTAAAACTGTAAAATTGACGCTTCTGAACTCACGGATGGCACGGACATCATCTACGACAGTAATTTTAAAACCGATTATGGCAATTGTGACATCACTGATGATGTCATAATTGATTTTGACCATTTTTTCAAAACTGTAAAATTGACGCTTCTGAACTCACGGATGGCACAGACATCATCTAAGACAGTAATTTTTAAACAGATTATGTCAATTGTGACATCACTGATGATGTCATAATTGATTTTGACCATCTTTTCAAAACTGTAAAATTGACGCTTCTGAACTCACGGATGGCACAGAATCATCTACGACAGTAATTTTAAAACCGATAATGTCAATTGTGACATCACTGATGATGTCATAATTGATTTTGACCATCTTTTCAAAACTGTAAAATTGACGCTTCTGAACTCACGGAGGGCACGGACTTCATCTACGACAGTAATTTTAAAACCGATTATGTCAATTGTGACATCACTGATGATGTAATAATTGATTTTGACCATCTTTTCAAATCTGTAAATTTGACGATTCTGAACTCACGGATGGCACGGACATCATCTACGACAGTAATTTTAAAACCGATTATGGCAATTGTGACATCACTGATGATGTCATAATTGATTTCGACCATCTTTTCAAAACTGTAAAATTGATGCTTCTGAACTCACGAATGGCACGGACATCATCTATGACAGTAATTTTAAAACCGATAATGTCAATTGTGACATCACTGATGATGTCATAATTGATTTTAACCATCTTTTCAAAACTGTAAAATTGACGCTTCTGAACTCACGGATGGCACGGACATCATCTACGACAGTAATTTTAAAACCGATTATGTCAATTGTGACATCACTGATGATGTCATAATTGATTTTTACCATCTTTTCAAAACTGTAAAATTGACGCTTCTGAACTCACGGATGGCACAGACATCATCTACGACAGTAATTTTAAAACCGATTATGTCAATTGTGACATCACTGATGATGTAATAATTGATTTCGACATCTTTTCAAAACTGTGAAATTGATGCTTCTGAACTCACGAATGGCACAGACATCATCTACGACAGTAATTTTAAAACCGATAATGTCAATTGTGACATCACTGATGATGTCATAATTGATTTTAACCATCTTTTCAAAACTGTAAAATTGACGCTTCTGAACTCACGGATGGCACGGACAGCATCTACGACAGTAATTTTAAAACCGATTATGTCAATTGTGACATCACTGATGATGTCATAATTGATTTTGACCATCTTTTCAAAACTGTAAAATTGACGCTTCTGAACTCACGGATGGCACAGACATCATCTACGACAGTAATTTTAAAACCGATTATGTCAATTGTGACATCACTGATGATGTAATAATTGATTTCGACATCTTTTCAAAACTGTGAAATTGATGCTTCTGAACTCACGGATGGCACAGACATCATCTACGACAGTAATTTTAAAACCGAGAATGTCAATTGTGACATCACTGATGATGTCATAATTGATTTTAACCATCTTTTCAAAACTGTCAAATTGACGCTTCTGAACTCACGGATGGCACAGACATCATCTATGACAGTAATTTTAAAACCGATAATGTCAATTGTGACATCACTGATGATGTCATAATTGATTTTAACCATCTTTTCAAAACTGTAAAATTGACGCTTCTGAACTCACGGATGGCACGGACATCATCTACGACAGTAATTTTAAAACCGATTATGTCAATTGTGACATCACTGATGATGTCATAATTGATTTTGACCATCTTTTCAAAACTGTAAAATTGACGCTTCTGAACTCACGGATGGCACAGACATCATCTACGACAGTAATTTTAAAACCGATTATGTCAATTGTGACATCACTGATGATGTAATAATTGATTTCGACATCTTTTCAAAACTGTGAAATTGATGCTTCTGAACTCACGAATGGCACAGACATCATCTACGACAGTAATTTTAAAACCGATAATGTCAATTGTGACATCACTGATGATGTCATAATTGATTTTAACCATCTTTTCAAAACTGTAAATTTGACGCTTCTGAACTCACGGATGGCACGGACAGCATCTACGACAGTAATTTTAAAACCGATTATGTCAATTGTGACATCACTGATGATGTCATAATTGATTTTGACCAACTTTTCAAAACTGTAAAATTGACGCTTCTGAACTCACGGATGGCACAGACATCATCTACGACAGTAATTTTAAAACCGATTTTGTCAATTGTGACATCACTGATGATGTCATAATTGATTTTGACCATCTTTTCAAAACTGTAAAATTGACGCTTCTGAACTCACGGATGGCACAGACATCATCTACGACAGTAATTTTAAAACCGATTTTGTCAATTGTGACATCACTGATGATGTCATAATTGATTTTGACAATCTTTTCAAAACTGTAAAATTGACGCTTTTGAACTCACGGATGGCAGAGACATCATATACGACAGTAATTTTAAAACCGATTTTGTCAATCGTGACATCACTGATGATGTCATAATTGATTTTGACCATCTTTTCAAAACTGTGAAATTGATGCTTCTGAACTCACGAATGGCACGGACATCATCTACGACAGTAATTTTAAAACTGATAATGTCAATTGTGACATCACTGATGATGTCATAATTGATTTTAACCATCTTTTCAAAACTGTAAAATTGACGCTTCTGAACTCACGGATGGCACGGACATCATCTACGACAGTAATTTTAAAACCGATAATGTCAATTGTGACATCACTGATGATGTCATAATTGATTTTAACCATCTTTTCAAAACTGTAAATTTGACGATTCTGAACTCACGGATGGCACGGACATCATCTACGACAGTAATTTTAAAACCGATTATGTCAATTGTGACATCACTGATGATGTCATAATTGATTTTGACCATCTTTTCAAAACTGTAAAATTGACGCTTCTGAACTCACGGATGGCACGGACATCATCTACGACAGTAATTTTAAAACCGATAATGTCAATTGTGACATCACTGATGATGTCATAATTGATTTTAACCATCTTTTCAAAACTGTAAATTTGACGATTCTGAACTCACGGATGGCACGGACATCATCTACGACAGTAATTTTAAAACCGATTATGTCAATTGTGACATCACTGATGATGTCATAATTGATTTTAACCATCTTTTCAAAACTGTAAAATTGACGCTTCTGAACTCACGGATGGCACGGACAGCATCTACGACAGTAATTTTAAAACCGATTATGTCAATTGTGACATCACTGATGATGTCATAATTGATTTTGACCATCTTTTCAAAACTGTAAAATTGACGCTTCTGAACTCACGGATGTCACAGACATCATCTACGACAGTAATTTTAAAACCGATTATGTCAATTGTGACATCACAGATGATGTAATAATTGATTTCGACATCTTTTCAAAACTGTGAAATTGATGCTTCTGAACTCACGGATGGCACAGACATCATCTACGACAGTAATTTTAAAACCGAGAATGTCAATTGTGACATCACTGATGATGTCATAATTGATTTTAACCATCTTTTCAAAACTGTAAAATTGACGCTTCTGAACTCACGGATGGCACGGACATCATCTACGACAGTAATTTTAAAACCGATAATGTCAATTGTGACATCACTGATGATGTCATAATTGATTTTAACCATCTTTTCAAAACTGTAAATTTGACGATTCTGAACTCACGGACGGCACGGACATCATCTACGACAGTAATTTTAAAACCGATTATGTCAATTGTGACATCACTGATGATTGTCATAATTGATTTTGACCAACTTTTCAAAACTGTAAAATTGACGCTTCTGAACTCACGGATGGCACAGACATCATCTACGACAGTAATTTTAAAACCGATTTTGTCAATTGTGACATCACTGATGATGTCATAATTGATTTTGACCATCTTTTCAAAACTGTAAAATTGACGCTTCTGAACTCACGGATGGCACAGACATCATCTACGACAGTAATTTTAAAACCGATTTTGTCAATTGTGACATCACTGATGATGTCATAATTGATTTTGACCATCTTTTCAAAACTGTGAAATTGATGCTTCTGAACTCACGAATGGCACGGACATCATCTACGACAGTAATTTTGAAACCGATAATGTCAATTGTGACATCACTGATGATGTCATAATTGATTTTGACCATTTTTTCAAAACTGTAAAATTGACGCTTCTGAACTCACGGATGGCACAGACATCATCTAAGACAGTAATTTTTAAACAGATTATGTCAATTGTGACATCACTGATGATGTCATAATTGATTTTGACCATCTTTTCAAAACTGTAAAATTGACGCTTCTGAACTCACGGAGGGCACGGACTTCATCTACGACAGTAATTTTAAAACCGATTATGTCAATTGTGACATCACTGATGATGTCATAATTGATTTTAACCATCTTTTTAAAACTGTAAAATTGACGCTTCTGAACTCACGGATGGCACGGACATCATCTACGACAGTAATTTTAAAACCGATTATGGCAATTGTGACATCACTGATGATGTCATAATTGATTTTGACCATTTTTTCAAAACTGTAAAATTGACGCTTCTGAACTCACGGATGGCACAGACATCATCTAAGACAGTAATTTTTAAACAGATTATGTCAATTGTGACATCACTGATGATGTCATAATTGATTTTGACCATCTTTTCAAAACTGTAAAATTGACGCTTCTGAACTCACGGATGGCACAGAATCATCTACGACAGTAATTTTAAAACCGATAATGTCAATTGTGACATCACTGATGATGTCATAATTGATTTTGACCATCTTTTCAAAACTGTAAAATTGACGCTTCTGAACTCACGGAGGGCACGGACATCATCTACGACAGTAATTTTAAAACCGATTATGTCAATTGTGACATCACTGATGATGTCATAATTGATTTCGACCATCTTTTCAAAACTGTAAAATTGATGCTTCTGAACTCACGAATGGCACGGACATCATCTATGACAGTAATTTTAAAACCGATAATGTCAATTGTGACATCACTGATGATGTCATAATTGATTTTAACCATCTTTTCAAAACTGTAAAATTGACGCTTCTGAACTCACGGATGGCACGGACATCATCTACGACAGTAATTTTAAAACCGATTATGTCAATTGTGACATCACTGATGATGTAATAATTGATTTCGACATCTTTTCAAAACTGTGAAATTGATGCTTCTGAACTCACGAATGGCACAGACATCATCTACGACAGTAATTTTAAAACCGATAATGTCAATTGTGACATCACTGATGATGTCATAATTGATTTTAACCATCTTTTCAAAACTGTAAAATTGACGCTTCTGAACTCACGGATGGCACGGACAGCATCTACGACAGTAATTTTAAAACCGATTATGTCAATTGTGACATCACTGATGATGTCATAATTGATTTTGACCATCTTTTCAAAACTGTAAAATTGACGCTTCTGAACTCACGGATGGCACAGACATCATCTACGACAGTAATTTTAAAACCGATTATGTCAATTGTGACATCACTGATGATGTAATAATTGATTTCGACATCTTTTCAAAACTGTGAAATTGATGCTTCTGAACTCACGGATGGCACAGACATCATCTACGACAGTAATTTTAAAACCGAGAATGTCAATTGTGACATCACTGATGATGTCATAATTGATTTTAACCATCTTTTCAAAACTGTCAAATTGACGCTTCTGAACTCACGGATGGCACGGACATCATCTACGACAGTAATTTTAAAACCGATAATGTCAATTGTGACATCACTGATGATGTCATAATTGATTTTAACCATCTTTTCAAAACTGTAAATTTGACGATTCTGAACTCACGGACGGCACGGACATCATCTACGACAGTAATTTTAAAACCGATTATGTCAATTGTGACATCACTGATGATGTCATAATTGATTTTGATCAACTTTTCAAAACTGTAAAATTGACGCTTCTGAACTCACGGATGGCACAGACATCATCTACGACAGTAATTTTAAAACCGATTTTGTCAATTGTGACATCACTGATGATGTCATAATTGATTTTGACCATCTTTTCAAAACTGTGAAATTGATGCTTCTGAACTCACGAATGGCACAGACATCATCTACGACAGTAATTTTAAAACCGATAATGTCAATTGTGACATCACTGATGATGTCATAATTGATTTTAACCATCTTTTCAAAACTGTAAAATTGACGCTTCTGAACTCACGGATGGCACGGACATCATCTACGACAGTAATTTTAAAACCGATAATGTCAATTGTGACATCACTGATGATGTCATAATTGATTTTAACCATCTTTTCAAAACTGTAAATTTGACGATTCTGAACTCACGGATGGCACGGACATCATCTACGACAGTAATTTTAAAACCGATTATGTCAATTGTGACATCACTGATGATGTCATAATTGATTTTGACCATCTTTTCAAAACTGTAAAATTGACGCTTCTGAACTCACTGATGGCACGGACTTCATCTACGACAGTAATTTTAAAACCGATTATGTCAATTGTGACATCACTGATGATGTCATAAATGATTTTAAGCATCTTTTCAAAACTGTAAATTTGACGATTCTGAACTCACGGATGGCACCGACATCATCTACGACAGTAATTTTAAAACCGATTATGTCAATTGTGACATCACTGATGATGTCATAATTGATTTTAACCATCTTTTCAAAACTGTAAAATTGACGCTTCTGAACTCACGGATGGCACTTACAGCATCTACGACAGTAATTTTAAAACCGATTATGTCAATTGTGACATCACTGATGATGTCATAATTGATTTTGACCATCTTTTCAAAACTGTAAAATTGACGCTTCTGATCTCACGGATGTCACAGACATCATCTACGACAGTAATTTTAAAACCGATTATGTCAATTGTGACATCACTGATGATGTCATAATTGATTTTAACCATCTTTTCAAAACTGTAAATTTGACGATTCTGAACTCACGGATGGCACGGACATCATCTACGACAGTAATTTTAAAACCGATTATGTCAATTGTGACATCACTGATGATGTCATAATTGATTTTGACAATCTTTTCAAAACTGTAAAATTGACGCTTCTGAACTCACGGATGGCACAGACATCATCTACGACAGTAATTTTAAAACCGATTATGTCAAATGTGACATCACTGATGATGTCATAAATGATTTTAAGCATCTTTTCAAAACTGTAAATTTGACGATTCTGAACTCACGGATGGCACGGACATCATCTACGACAGTAATTTTAAAACCGATTATGTCAATTGTGACATCAATGATGATGTCATAATTGATTTTAACCATCTTTTCAAAACTGTAAAATTGACGCTTCTGAACTCACGGATGGCACGGACATCATCTACGACAGTAATTTTAAAACCGATTATGGCAATTGTGACATCACTGATGATGTCATAATTGATTTTGACCATTTTTTCAAAACTGTAAAATTGACGCTTCTGAACTCACGAATGGCACAGACATCATCTAAGACAGTAATTTTTAAACAGATTATGTCAATTGTGACATCACTGATGATGCCATAATTGATTTTAACCATCTTTTCAAAACTGTAAAATTGACGCTTCTGAACTCACGGATGGCACGGACATCATCTACGACAGTAATTTTAAAACCGATTATGTCAATTGTGACATCACTGATGATGTCATAATTGATTTTGACCAACTTTTCAAAACTGTAAAATTGACGCTTCTGAACTCACGGATGGCACAGACATCATCTACGACAGTAATTTTAAAACCGATTATGTCAATTGTGACATCACTGATGATGTCATAATTGATTTTGACCATCTTTTCAAAACTGTGAAATTGATGCTTCTGAACTCACGAATGGCACGGACATCATCTACGACAGTAATTTTAAAACCGATTATGTCAATTGTGACATCACTGATGATGTCATAATTGATTTTAACCATCTTTTCAAAACTGTAAAATTGACGCTTCTGAACTCACGGATGGCACGGACAGCATCTACGACAGTAATTTTAAAACCGATTATGTCAATTGTGACATCACTGATGATGTCATAATTGATTTTGACCATCTTTTCAAAACTGTAAAATTGACGCTTCTGATCTCACGGATGTCACAGACATCATCTACGACAGTAATTTTAAAACCGATTATGTCAATTGTGACATCACTGATGATGTCATAATTGATTTTAACCATCTTTTCAAAACTGTAAATTTGACGATTCTGAACTCACGGATGGCACGGACATCATCTACGACAGTAATTTTAAAACCGATTATGTCAATTGTGACATCACTGATGATGTCATAATTGATTTTGACAATCTTTTCAAAACTGTAAAATTGACGCTTCTGAACTCACGGATGGCACAGACATCATCTACGACAGTAATTTTAAAACCGATTATGTCAAATGTGACATCACTGATGATGTCATAAATGATTTTAAGCATCTTTTCAAAACTGTAAATTTGACGATTCTGAACTCACGGATGGCACGGACATCATCTACGACAGTAATTTTAAAACCGATTATGTCAATTGTGACATCAATGATGATGTCATAATTGATTTTAACCATCTTTTCAAAACTGTAAAATTGACGCTTCTGAACTCACGGATGGCACGGACATCATCTACGACAGTAATTTTAAAACCGATTATGGCAATTGTGACATCACTGATGATGTCATAATTGATTTTGACCATTTTTTCAAAACTGTAAAATTGACGCTTCTGAACTCACGAATGGCACAGACATCATCTAAGACAGTAATTTTTAAACAGATTATGTCAATTGTGACATCACTGATGATGCCATAATTGATTTTAACCATCTTTTCAAAACTGTAAAATTGACGCTTCTGAACTCACGGATGGCACGGACATCATCTACAACAGTAATTTTAAAACCGATTATGTCAATTGTGACATCACTGATGATGTCATAATTGATTTTGACCAACTTTTCAAAACTGTAAAATTGACGCTTCTGAACTCACGGATGGCACAGACATCATCTACGACAGTAATTTTAAAACCGATTATGTCAATTGTGACATCACTGATGATGTCATAATTGATTTTGACCATCTTTTCAAAACTGTGAAATTGATGCTTCTGAACTCACGAATGGCACGGACATCATCTACGACAGTAATTTTAAAACCGATAATGTCAATTGTGACATCACTGATGATGTCATAATTGATTTTAACCATCTTTTCAAAACTGTAAATTTGACGATTCTGAACTCACGGATGGCACGGACATCATCTACGTCAGTAATTTTAAAACCGATTATGTCAATTGTGACATCACTGATGATGTCATAATTGATTTTGACCATCTTTTCAAAACTGTAAAATTGACGCTTCTGAACTCACGGATGGCACAGACATCATCTACGACAGTAATTTTAAAACCGATTATGTCAAATGTGACATCACTGATGATGTCATAAATGATTTTAAGCATCTTTTCAAAACTGTAAATTTGACGATTCTGAACTCACGGATGGCACGGACATCATCTACGACAGTAATTTTAAAACCGATTATGTCAATTGTGACATCAATGATGATGTCATAATTGATTTTAACCATCTTTTCAAAACTGTAAAATTGACGCTTCTGAACTCACGGATGGCACGGACATCATCTACGACAGTAATTTTAAAACCGATTATGGCAATTGTGACATCACTGATGATGTCATAATTGATTTCGACCATCTTTTCAAAACTGTAAAATTGATGCTTCTGAACTCACGAATGGCACGGACATCATCTATGACAGTAATTTTAAAACCGATAATGTCAATTGTGACATCACTGATGATGTCATAATTGATTTCGACATCTTTTCAAAACTGTGAAATTGATGCTTCTGAACTCACGAATGGCACAGACATCATCTACGACAGTAATTTTAAAACCGATAATGTCAATTGTGACATCACTGATGATGTCATAATTGATTTTAACCATCTTTTCAAAACTGTAAAATTGACGCTTCTGAACTCAAGGATGGCACGGACATCATCTACGACAGTAATTTCAAAACCGATAATGTCAATTGTGACATCACTGATGATGTCATAATTGATTTTGACCATTTTTTCAAAACTGTAAAATTGACGCTTCTGAACTCACGGATGGCACAGACATCATCTAAGACAGTAATTTTTAAACAGATTATGTCAATTGTGACATCACTGATGATGTCATAATTGATTTTGACCATCTTTTCAAAACTGTAAAATTGACGCTTCTGAACTCACGGATGGCACAGACATCATCTACGACAGTAATTTTAAAACCGATAATGTCAATTGTGACATCACTGATGATGTCATAATTGATTTTGACCATCTTTTCAAAACTGTAAAATTGACGCTTCTGAACTCACGGAGGGCACGGACTTCATCTACGACAGTAATTTTAAAACCGATTATGTCAATTGTGACATCATTGATGATGTCATAATTGATTTTGACCATCTTTTCAAATCTGTAAATTTGACGATTCTGAACTCACGGATGGCACAGACATCATCTACGACAGTAATTTTAAAACCGATTATGTCAATTGTGACATCACTGATGATGTCATAATTGATTTTGACCATCTTTTCAAATCTGTAAATTTGACGATTCTGAACTCACGGATGGCACGGACATCATCTACGACAGTAATTTTAAAACCGATTATGGCAATTGTGACATCACTGATGATGTCATAATTGATTTCGACCATCTTTTCAAAACTGTAAAATTGACGCTTCTGAACTCACGGATGGCACGGACATCATCTACGACAGTAATTTTAAAACCGATAATGTCTATTGTGACATCACTGATGATGTCATAATTGATTTTAACCATCTTTTCAAAACTGTAAATTTGACGATTCTGAACTCACGGATGGCACGGACATCATCTACGACAGTAATTTTAAAACCGATTATGTCAATTGTGACATCACTGATGATGTCATAATTGATTTTGACCATCTTTTCAAAACTGTAAAATTGACGCTTCTGAACTCACTGATGGCACGGACTTCATCTACGACAGTAATTTTAAAACCGATTATGTCAATTGTGACATCACTGATGATGTCATAATTGATTTCGACATCTTTTCAAAACTGTGAAATTGATGCTTCTGAACTCACGAATGGCACAGACATCATCTACGACAGTAATTTTAAAACCGATAATGTCAATTGTGACATCACTGATGATGTCATAATTGATTTTAACCATCTTTTCAAAACTGTAAAATTGACGCTTCTGAACTCACGGATGGCACGGACATCATCTACGACAGTAATTTTAAAACCGATTATGGCAATTGTGACATCACTGATGATGTCATAATTGATTTTGACCATTTTTTCAAAACTGTAAAATTGACGCTTCTGAACTCACGAATGGCACAGACATCATCTAAGACAGTAATTTTTAAACAGATTATGTCAATTGTGACATCACTGATGATGCCATAATTGATTTTAACCATCTTTTCAAAACTGTAAAATTGACGCTTCTGAACTCACGGATGGCACGGACATCATCTACAACAGTAATTTTAAAACCGATTATGTCAATTGTGACATCACTGATGATGTCATAATTGATTTTGACCAACTTTTCAAAACTGTAAAATTGACGCTTCTGAACTCACGGATGGCACAGACATCATCTACGACAGTAATTTTAAAACCGATTATGTCAATTGTGACATCACTGATGATGTCATAATTGATTTTGACCATCTTTTCAAAACTGTGAAATTGATGCTTCTGAACTCACGAATGGCACGGACATCATCTACGACAGTAATTTTAAAACCGATAATGTCAATTGTGACATCACTGATGATGTCATAATTGATTTTAACCATCTTTTCAAAACTGTAAATTTGACGATTCTGAACTCACGGATGGCACGGACATCATCTACGTCAGTAATTTTAAAACCGATTATGTCAATTGTGACATCACTGATGATGTCATAATTGATTTTGACCATCTTTTCAAAACTGTAAAATTGACGCTTCTGAACTCACGGATGGCACAGACATCATCTACGACAGTAATTTTAAAACCGATTATGTCAAATGTGACATCACTGATGATGTCATAAATGATTTTAAGCATCTTTTCAAAACTGTAAATTTGACGATTCTGAACTCACGGATGGCACGGACATCATCTACGACAGTAATTTTAAAACCGGATATGTCAATTGTGACATCAATGATGATGTCATAATTGATTTTAACCATCTTTTCAAAACTGTAAAATTGACGCTTCTGAACTCACGGATGGCACGGACATCATCTACGACAGTAATTTTAAAACCGATTATGGCAATTGTGACATCACTGATGATGTCATAATTGATTTCGACCATCTTTTCAAAACTGTAAAATTGATGCTTCTGAACTCACGAATGGCACGGACATCATCTATGACAGTAATTTTAAAACCGATAATGTCAATTGTGACATCACTGATGATGTCATAATTGATTTCGACATCTTTTCAAAACTGTGAAATTGATGCTTCTGAACTCACGAATGGCACAGACATCATCTACGACAGTAATTTTAAAACCGATAATGTCAATTGTGACATCACTGATGATGTCATAATTGATTTTAACCATCTTTTCAAAACTGTAAAATTGACGCTTCTGAACTCAAGGATGGCACGGACATCATCTACGACAGTAATTTCAAAACCGATAATGTCAATTGTGACATCACTGATGATGTCATAATTGATTTTGACCATTTTTTCAAAACTGTAAAATTGACGCTTCTGAACTCACGGATGGCACAGACATCATCTAAGACAGTAATTTTTAAACAGATTATGTCAATTGTGACATCACTGATGATGTCATAATTGATTTTGACCATCTTTTCAAAACTGTAAAATTGACGCTTCTGAACTCACGGATGGCACAGACATCATCTACGACAGTAATTTTAAAACCGATAATGTCAATTGTGACATCACTGATGATGTCATAATTGATTTTGACCATCTTTTCAAAACTGTAAAATTGACGCTTCTGAACTCACGGAGGGCACGGACTTCATCTACGACAGTAATTTTAAAACCGATTATGTCAATTGTGACATCATTGATGATGTCATAATTGATTTTGACCATCTTTTCAAATCTGTAAATTTGACGATTCTGAACTCACGGATGGCACAGACATCATCTACGACAGTAATTTTAAAACCGATTATGTCAATTGTGACATCACTGATGATGTCATAATTGATTTTGACCATCTTTTCAAATCTGTAAATTTGACGATTCTGAACTCACGGATGGCACGGACATCATCTACGACAGTAATTTTAAAACCGATTATGGCAATTGTGACATCACTGATGATGTCATAATTGATTTCGACCATCTTTTCAAAACTGTAAAATTGACGCTTCTGAACTCACGGATGGCACGGACATCATCTACGACAGTAATTTTAAAACCGATAATGTCTATTGTGACATCACTGATGATGTCATAATTGATTTTAACCATCTTTTCAAAACTGTAAATTTGACGATTCTGAACTCACGGATGGCACGGACATCATCTACGACAGTAATTTTAAAACCGATTATGTCAATTGTGACATCACTGATGATGTCATAATTGATTTTGACCATCTTTTCAAAACTGTAAAATTGACGCTTCTGAACTCACTGATGGCACGGACTTCATCTACGACAGTAATTTTAAAACCGATTATGTCAATTGTGACATCACTGATGATGTCATAATTGATTTCGACATCTTTTCAAAACTGTGAAATTGATGCTTCTGAACTCACGAATGGCACAGACATCATCTACGACAGTAATTTTAAAACCGATAATGTCAATTGTGACATCACTGATGATGTCATAATTGATTTTAACCATCTTTTCAAAACTGTAAAATTGACGCTTCTGAACTCACGGATGGCACGGACATCATCTACGACAGTAATTTTAAAACCGATTATGTCAATTGTGACATCACTGATGATGTCATAATTGATTTTAACCATCTTTTCAAAACTGTAAATTTGACGATTCTGAACTCACGGATGGCACGGACATCATCTACGACAGTAATTTTAAAACCGATTATGTCAATTGTGACATCACTGATGATGTCATAATTGATTTCGACATCTTTTCAAAACTGAGAAATTGATGCTTCTGAACTCACGAATGGCACAGACATCATCTACGACAGTAATTTTAAAACCGATAATGTCAATTGTGACATCACTGATGATGTCATAATTGATTTTAACCATCTTTTCAAAACTGTAAAATTGACGCTTCTGAACTCACGGATGGCACGGACATCATCTACGACAGTAATTTTAAAACCGATTATGTCAATTGTGACATCACTGATGATGTCATAATTGATTTTGACCATCTTTTCAAAACTGTAAAATTGATGCTTCTGAACTCACGGATGTCACAGACATCATCTACGACAGTAATTTTAAAACCGATTATGTCAATTGTGACATCACTGATGATGTCATAATTGATTTTGACCAACTTTTCAAAACTGTAAAATTGACGCTTCTGAACTCACGGATGGCACAGACATCATCTACGACAGTAATTTTAAAACCGATTATGTCAATTGTGACATCACTGATGATGTCATAATTGATTTTGACAATCTTTTCAAAACTGTAAAATTGACGCTTCTGAACTCACGGATGGCAGAGACATCATCTACGACAGTAATTTTAAAACCGATTATGTCAAATGTGACATCACTGATGATGTCATAAATGATTTTAAGCATCTTTTCAAAACTGTAAATTTGACGATTCTGAACTCACGGATGGCACGGACATCATCTACGACAGTAATTTTAAAACCGATTATGTCAATTGTGACATCAATGATGATGTCATAATTGATTTTAACCATCTTTTCAAAACTGTAAAATTGACGCTTCTGAACTCACGGATGGCACGGACAGCATCTACGACAGTAATTTTAAAACCGATTATGTCAATTGTGACATCACTGATGATGTCATAATTGATTTTGACCATCTTTTCAAAACTGTAAAATTGACGCTTCTGATCTCACGGATGTCACAGACATCATCTACGACAGTAATTTTAAAACCGATTATGTCAATTGTGACATCACTGATGATGTCATAATTGATTTTAACCATCTTTTCAAAACTGTAAATTTGACGATTCTGAACTCACGGATGGCACGGACATCATCTACGACAGTAATTTTAAAACCGATTATGTCAATTGTGACATCACTGATGATGTCATAATTGATTTTGACAATCTTTTCAAAACTGTAAAATTGACGCTTCTGAACTCACGGATGGCACAGACATCATCTACGACAGTAATTTTAAAACCGATTATGTCAAATGTGACATCACTGATGATGTCATAAATGATTTTAAGCATCTTTTCAAAACTGTAAATTTGACGATTCTGAACTCACGGATGGCACGGACATCATCTACGACAGTAATTTTAAAACCGATTATGTCAATTGTGACATCAATGATGATGTCATAATTGATTTTAACCATCTTTTCAAAACTGTAAAATTGACGCTTCTGAACTCACGGATGGCACGGACATCATCTACGACAGTAATTTTAAAACCGATTATGGCAATTGTGACATCACTGATGATGTCATAATTGATTTTGACCATTTTTTCAAAACTGTAAAATTGACGCTTCTGAACTCACGAATGGCACAGACATCATCTAAGACAGTAATTTTTAAACAGATTATGTCAATTGTGACATCACTGATGATGCCATAATTGATTTTAACCATCTTTTCAAAACTGTAAAATTGACGCTTCTGAACTCACGGATGGCACGGACATCATCTACAACAGTAATTTTAAAACCGATTATGTCAATTGTGACATCACTGATGATGTCATAATTGATTTTGACCAACTTTTCAAAACTGTAAAATTGACGCTTCTGAACTCACGGATGGCACAGACATCATCTACGACAGTAATTTTAAAACCGATTATGTCAATTGTGACATCACTGATGATGTCATAATTGATTTTGACCATCTTTTCAAAACTGTGAAATTGATGCTTCTGAACTCACGAATGGCACGGACATCATCTACGACAGTAATTTTAAAACCGATAATGTCAATTGTGACATCACTGATGATGTCATAATTGATTTTAACCATCTTTTCAAAACTGTAAATTTGACGATTCTGAACTCACGGATGGCACGGACATCATCTACGTCAGTAATTTTAAAACCGATTATGTCAATTGTGACATCACTGATGATGTCATAATTGATTTTGACCATCTTTTCAAAACTGTAAAATTGACGCTTCTGAACTCACGGATGGCACAGACATCATCTACGACAGTAATTTTAAAACCGATTATGTCAAATGTGACATCACTGATGATGTCATAAATGATTTTAAGCATCTTTTCAAAACTGTAAATTTGACGATTCTGAACTCACGGATGGCACGGACATCATCTACGACAGTAATTTTAAAACCGATTATGTCAATTGTGACATCAATGATGATGTCATAATTGATTTTAACCATCTTTTCAAAACTGTAAAATTGACGCTTCTGAACTCACGGATGGCACGGACATCATCTACGACAGTAATTTTAAAACCGATTATGGCAATTGTGACATCACTGATGATGTCATAATTGATTTCGACCATCTTTTCAAAACTGTAAAATTGATGCTTCTGAACTCACGAATGGCACGGACATCATCTATGACAGTAATTTTAAAACCGATAATGTCAATTGTGACATCACTGATGATGTCATAATTGATTTCGACATCTTTTCAAAACTGTGAAATTGATGCTTCTGAACTCACGAATGGCACAGACATCATCTACGACAGTAATTTTAAAACCGATAATGTCAATTGTGACATCACTGATGATGTCATAATTGATTTTAACCATCTTTTCAAAACTGTAAAATTGACGCTTCTGAACTCAAGGATGGCACGGACATCATCTACGACAGTAATTTCAAAACCGATAATGTCAATTGTGACATCACTGATGATGTCATAATTGATTTTGACCATTTTTTCAAAACTGTAAAATTGACGCTTCTGAACTCACGGATGGCACAGACATCATCTAAGACAGTAATTTTTAAACAGATTATGTCAATTGTGACATCACTGATGATGTCATAATTGATTTTGACCATCTTTTCAAAACTGTAAAATTGACGCTTCTGAACTCACGGATGGCACAGACATCATCTACGACAGTAATTTTAAAACCGATAATGTCAATTGTGACATCACTGATGATGTCATAATTGATTTTGACCATCTTTTCAAAACTGTAAAATTGACGCTTCTGAACTCACGGAGGGCACGGACTTCATCTACGACAGTAATTTTAAAACCGATTATGTCAATTGTGACATCATTGATGATGTCATAATTGATTTTGACCATCTTTTCAAATCTGTAAATTTGACGATTCTGAACTCACGGATGGCACAGACATCATCTACGACAGTAATTTTAAAACCGATTATGTCAATTGTGACATCACTGATGATGTCATAATTGATTTTGACCATCTTTTCAAATCTGTAAATTTGACGATTCTGAACTCACGGATGGCACGGACATCATCTACGACAGTAATTTTAAAACCGATTATGGCAATTGTGACATCACTGATGATGTCATAATTGATTTCGACCATCTTTTCAAAACTGTAAAATTGACGCTTCTGAACTCACGGATGGCACGGACATCATCTACGACAGTAATTTTAAAACCGATAATGTCTATTGTGACATCACTGATGATGTCATAATTGATTTTAACCATCTTTTCAAAACTGTAAATTTGACGATTCTGAACTCACGGATGGCACGGACATCATCTACGACAGTAATTTTAAAACCGATTATGTCAATTGTGACATCACTGATGATGTCATAATTGATTTTGACCATCTTTTCAAAACTGTAAAATTGACGCTTCTGAACTCACTGATGGCACGGACTTCATCTACGACAGTAATTTTAAAACCGATTATGTCAATTGTGACATCACTGATGATGTCATAATTGATTTCGACATCTTTTCAAAACTGTGAAATTGATGCTTCTGAACTCACGAATGGCACAGACATCATCTACGACAGTAATTTTAAAACCGATAATGTCAATTGTGACATCACTGATGATGTCATAATTGATTTTAACCATCTTTTCAAAACTGTAAAATTGACGCTTCTGAACTCACGGATGGCACGGACATCATCTACGACAGTAATTTTAAAACCGATTATGTCAATTGTGACATCACTGATGATGTCATAATTGATTTTAACCATCTTTTCAAAACTGTAAATTTGACGATTCTGAACTCACGGATGGCACGGACATCATCTACGACAGTAATTTTAAAACCGATTATGTCAATTGTGACATCACTGATGATGTCATAATTGATTTCGACATCTTTTCAAAACTGAGAAATTTGACGATTCTGAACTCACGGATGGCACGGACATCATCTACGACAGTAATTTTAAAACCGATTATGGCAATTGTGACATCACTGATGATGTCATAATTGATTTCGACCATCTTTTCAAAACTGTAAAATTGACGCTTCTGAACTCACGGATGGCACGGACATCATCTACGACAGTAATTTTAAAACCGATAATGTCTATTGTGACATCACTGATGATGTCATAATTGATTTTAACCATCTTTTCAAAACTGTAAATTTGACGATTCTGAACTCACGGATGGCACGGACATCATCTACGACAGTAATTTTAAAACCGATTATGTCAATTGTGACATCACTGATGATGTCATAATTGATTTTGACCATCTTTTCAAAACTGTAAAATTGACGCTTCTGAACTCACTGATGGCACGGACTTCATCTACGACAGTAATTTTAAAACCGATTATGTCAATTGTGACATCACTGATGATGTCATAATTGATTTCGACATCTTTTCAAAACTGTGAAATTGATGCTTCTGAACTCACGAATGGCACAGACATCATCTACGACAGTAATTTTAAAACCGATAATGTCAATTGTGACATCACTGATGATGTCATAATTGATTTTAACCATCTTTTCAAAACTGTAAAATTGACGCTTCTGAACTCACGGATGGCACGGACATCATCTACGACAGTAATTTTAAAACCGATTATGTCAATTGTGACATCACTGATGATGTCATAATTGATTTTAACCATCTTTTCAAAACTGTAAATTTGACGATTCTGAACTCACGGATGGCACGGACATCATCTACGACAGTAATTTTAAAACCGATTATGTCAATTGTGACATCACTGATGATGTCATAATTGATTTCGACATCTTTTCAAAACTGAGAAATTGATGCTTCTGAACTCACGAATGGCACAGACATCATCTACGACAGTAATTTTAAAACCGATAATGTCAATTGTGACATCACTGATGATGTCATAATTGATTTTAACCATCTTTTCAAAACTGTAAAATTGACGCTTCTGAACTCACGGATGGCACGGACATCATCTACGACAGTAATTTTAAAACCGATTATGTCAATTGTGACATCACTGATGATGTCATAATTGATTTTGACCATCTTTTCAAAACTGTAAAATTGATGCTTCTGAACTCACGGATGTCACAGACATCATCTACGACAGTAATTTTAAAACCGATTATGTCAATTGTGACATCACTGATGATGTCATAATTGATTTTGACCAACTTTTCAAAACTGTAAAATTGACGCTTCTGAACTCACGGATGGCACAGACATCATCTACGACAGTAATTTTAAAACCGATTATGTCAATTGTGACATCACTGATGATGTCATAATTGATTTTGACAATCTTTTCAAAACTGTAAAATTGACGCTTCTGAACTCACGGATGGCAGAGACATCATCTACGACAGTAATTTTAAAACCGATTATGTCAAATGTGACATCACTGATGATGTCATAAATGATTTTAAGCATCTTTTCAAAACTGTAAATTTGACGATTCTGAACTCACGGATGGCACGGACATCATCTACGACAGTAATTTTAAAACCGATTATGTCAATTGTGACATCAATGATGATGTCATAATTGATTTTAACCATCTTTTCAAAACTGTAAAATTGACGCTTCTGAACTCACGGATGGCACGGACAGCATCTACGACAGTAATTTTAAAACCGATTATGTCAATTGTGACATCACTGATGATGTCATAATTGATTTTGACCATCTTTTCAAAACTGTAAAATTGATGCTTCTGAACTCACGGATGTCACAGACATCATCTACGACAGTAATTTTAAAACCGATTATGTCAATTGTGACATCACTGATGATGTCATAATTGATTTTGACCAACTTTTCAAAACTGTAAAATTGACGCTTCTGAACTCACGGATGGCACAGACATCATCTACGACAGTAATTTTAAAACCGATTATGTCAATTGTGACATCACTGATGATGTCATAATTGATTTTGACAATCTTTTCAAAACTGTAAAATTGACGCTTCTGAACTCACGGATGGCAGAGACATCATCTACGACAGTAATTTTAAAACCGATTATGTCAAATGTGACATCACTGATGATGTCATAAATGATTTTAAGCATCTTTTCAAAACTGTAAATTTGACGATTCTGAACTCACGGATGGCACGGACATCATCTACGACAGTAATTTTAAAACCGATTATGTCAATTGTGACATCAATGATGATGTCATAATTGATTTTAACCATCTTTTCAAAACTGTAAAATTGACGCTTCTGAACTCACGGATGGCACGGACATCATCTACGACAGTAATTTTAAAACCGATTATGGCAATTGTGACATCACTGATGATGTCATAATTGATTTTGACCATCTTTTCAAAACTGTAAAATTGACGCTTCTGATCTCACGGATGTCACAGACATCATCTACGACAGTAATTTTAAAACCGATTATGTCAATTGTGACATCACTGATGATGTCATAATTGATTTTAACCATCTTTTCAAAACTGTAAATTTGACGATTCTGAACTCACGGATGGCACGGACATCATCTACGACAGTAATTTTAAAACCGATTATGTCAATTGTGACATCACTGATGATGTCATAATTGATTTTGACAATCTTTTCAAAACTGTAAAATTGACGCTTCTGAACTCACGGATGGCACAGACATCATCTACGACAGTAATTTTAAAACCGATTATGTCAAATGTGACATCACTGATGATGTCATAAATGATTTTAAGCATCTTTTCAAAACTGTAAATTTGACGATTCTGAACTCACGGATGGCACGGACATCATCTACGACAGTAATTTTAAAACCGATTATGTCAATTGTGACATCAATGATGATGTCATAATTGATTTTAACCATCTTTTCAAAACTGTAAAATTGACGCTTCTGAACTCACGGATGGCACGGACATCATCTACGACAGTAATTTTAAAACCGATTATGGCAATTGTGACATCACTGATGATGTCATAATTGATTTTGACCATTTTTTCAAAACTGTAAAATTGACGCTTCTGAACTCACGAATGGCACAGACATCATCTAAGACAGTAATTTTTAAACAGATTATGTCAATTGTGACATCACTGATGATGCCATAATTGATTTTAACCATCTTTTCAAAACTGTAAAATTGACGCTTCTGAACTCACGGATGGCACGGACATCATCTACAACAGTAATTTTAAAACCGATTATGTCAATTGTGACATCACTGATGATGTCATAATTGATTTTGACCAACTTTTCAAAACTGTAAAATTGACGCTTCTGAACTCACGGATGGCACAGACATCATCTACGACAGTAATTTTAAAACCGATTATGTCAATTGTGACATCACTGATGATGTCATAATTGATTTTGACCATCTTTTCAAAACTGTGAAATTGATGCTTCTGAACTCACGAATGGCACGGACATCATCTACGACAGTAATTTTAAAACCGATAATGTCAATTGTGACATCACTGATGATGTCATAATTGATTTTAACCATCTTTTCAAAACTGTAAATTTGACGATTCTGAACTCACGGATGGCACGGACATCATCTACGTCAGTAATTTTAAAACCGATTATGTCAATTGTGACATCACTGATGATGTCATAATTGATTTTGACCATCTTTTCAAAACTGTAAAATTGACGCTTCTGAACTCACGGATGGCACAGACATCATCTACGACAGTAATTTTAAAACCGATTATGTCAAATGTGACATCACTGATGATGTCATAAATGATTTTAAGCATCTTTTCAAAACTGTAAATTTGACGATTCTGAACTCACGGATGGCACGGACATCATCTACGACAGTAATTTTAAAACCGATTATGTCAATTGTGACATCAATGATGATGTCATAATTGATTTTAACCATCTTTTCAAAACTGTAAAATTGACGCTTCTGAACTCACGGATGGCACGGACATCATCTACGACAGTAATTTTAAAACCGATTATGGCAATTGTGACATCACTGATGATGTCATAATTGATTTCGACCATCTTTTCAAAACTGTAAAATTGATGCTTCTGAACTCACGAATGGCACGGACATCATCTATGACAGTAATTTTAAAACCGATAATGTCAATTGTGACATCACTGATGATGTCATAATTGATTTCGACATCTTTTCAAAACTGTGAAATTGATGCTTCTGAACTCACGAATGGCACAGACATCATCTACGACAGTAATTTTAAAACCGATAATGTCAATTGTGACATCACTGATGATGTCATAATTGATTTTAACCATCTTTTCAAAACTGTAAAATTGACGCTTCTGAACTCAAGGATGGCACGGACATCATCTACGACAGTAATTTCAAAACCGATAATGTCAATTGTGACATCACTGATGATGTCATAATTGATTTTGACCATTTTTTCAAAACTGTAAAATTGACGCTTCTGAACTCACGGATGGCACAGACATCATCTAAGACAGTAATTTTTAAACAGATTATGTCAATTGTGACATCACTGATGATGTCATAATTGATTTTGACCATCTTTTCAAAACTGTAAAATTGACGCTTCTGAACTCACGGATGGCACAGACATCATCTACGACAGTAATTTTAAAACCGATAATGTCAATTGTGACATCACTGATGATGTCATAATTGATTTTGACCATCTTTTCAAAACTGTAAAATTGACGCTTCTGAACTCACGGAGGGCACGGACTTCATCTACGACAGTAATTTTAAAACCGATTATGTCAATTGTGACATCATTGATGATGTCATAATTGATTTTGACCATCTTTTCAAATCTGTAAATTTGACGATTCTGAACTCACGGATGGCACAGACATCATCTACGACAGTAATTTTAAAACCGATTATGTCAATTGTGACATCACTGATGATGTCATAATTGATTTTGACCATCTTTTCAAATCTGTAAATTTGACGATTCTGAACTCACGGATGGCACGGACATCATCTACGACAGTAATTTTAAAACCGATTATGGCAATTGTGACATCACTGATGATGTCATAATTGATTTCGACCATCTTTTCAAAACTGTAAAATTGACGCTTCTGAACTCACGGATGGCACGGACATCATCTACGACAGTAATTTTAAAACCGATAATGTCTATTGTGACATCACTGATGATGTCATAATTGATTTTAACCATCTTTTCAAAACTGTAAATTTGACGATTCTGAACTCACGGATGGCACGGACATCATCTACGACAGTAATTTTAAAACCGATTATGTCAATTGTGACATCACTGATGATGTCATAATTGATTTTGACCATCTTTTCAAAACTGTAAAATTGACGCTTCTGAACTCACTGATGGCACGGACTTCATCTACGACAGTAATTTTAAAACCGATTATGTCAATTGTGACATCACTGATGATGTCATAATTGATTTCGACATCTTTTCAAAACTGTGAAATTGATGCTTCTGAACTCACGAATGGCACAGACATCATCTACGACAGTAATTTTAAAACCGATAATGTCAATTGTGACATCACTGATGATGTCATAATTGATTTTAACCATCTTTTCAAAACTGTAAAATTGACGCTTCTGAACTCACGGATGGCACGGACATCATCTACGACAGTAATTTTAAAACCGATTATGTCAATTGTGACATCACTGATGATGTCATAATTGATTTTAACCATCTTTTCAAAACTGTAAATTTGACGATTCTGAACTCACGGATGGCACGGACATCATCTACGACAGTAATTTTAAAACCGATTATGTCAATTGTGACATCACTGATGATGTCATAATTGATTTCGACATCTTTTCAAAACTGAGAAATTGATGCTTCTGAACTCACGAATGGCACAGACATCATCTACGACAGTAATTTTAAAACCGATAATGTCAATTGTGACATCACTGATGATGTCATAATTGATTTTAACCATCTTTTCAAAACTGTAAAATTGACGCTTCTGAACTCACGGATGGCACGGACATCATCTACGACAGTAATTTTAAAACCGATTATGTCAATTGTGACATCACTGATGATGTCATAATTGATTTTGACCATCTTTTCAAAACTGTAAAATTGATGCTTCTGAACTCACGGATGTCACAGACATCATCTACGACAGTAATTTTAAAACCGATTATGTCAATTGTGACATCACTGATGATGTCATAATTGATTTTGACCAACTTTTCAAAACTGTAAAATTGACGCTTCTGAACTCACGGATGGCACAGACATCATCTACGACAGTAATTTTAAAACCGATTATGTCAATTGTGACATCACTGATGATGTCATAATTGATTTTGACAATCTTTTCAAAACTGTAAAATTGACGCTTCTGAACTCACGGATGGCAGAGACATCATCTACGACAGTAATTTTAAAACCGATTATGTCAATTGTGACATCACTGATGATGTCATAATTGATTTTGACCATCTTTTCAAAACTGTAAAATTGACGCTTCTGAACTCACGGATGGCACAGACATCATCTACGACAGTAATTTTAAAACCGATTATGTCAATTGTGACATCACTGATGATGTCATAATTGATTTTGACCATCTTTTCAAAACTGTAAAATTGATGCTTCTGAACTCACGAATGGCACGGACATCATCTACGACAGTAATTTTAAAACCGATAATGTCAATTGTGACATCACTGATGATGTCATAATTGATTTTAACCATCTTTTCAAAACTGTAAAATTGACGCTTCTGAACTCACGGATGGCACGGACATCATCTACGACAGTAATTTTAAAACCGATAATGTCAATTGTGACATCACTGATGATGTCATAATTGATTTTGACCATCTTTTCAAAACTGTAAATTTGACGATTCTGAACTCACGGATGGCACGGACATCATCTACGACAGTAATTTTAAAACCGATTATCTCAATTGTGACATCACTGATGATGTCATAATTGATTTTAACCATCTTTTCAAAACTGTAAAATTGACGCTTCTGAACTCACGGATGGCACGGACATCATCTACGACAGTAATTTTAAAACCGATAATGTCAATTGTGACATCACTGATGATGTCATAATTGATTTTAACCATCTTTTCAAAACTGTAAATTTGACGATTCTGAACTCACGGATGGCACGGACATCATCTACGACAGTAATTTTAAAACCGATTATGTCAATTGTGACATCACTGATGATGTCATAATTGATTTTGACCATCTTTTCAAAACTGTAAAATTGACGCTTCTGCACTCACTGATGGCACGGACTTCATCTACGACAGTAATTTTAAAACCGATTATGTCAATTGTGACATCACTGATGATGTCATAATTGATTTCGACATCTTTTCAAAACTGTGAAATTGATGCTTCTGAACTCACGAATGGCACAGACATAATCTACGACAGTAATTTTAAAACCGATAATGTCAATTGTGACATCACTGATGATGTCATAATTGATTTTAACCATCTTTTCAAAACTGTAAAATTGACGCTTCTGAACTCACGGATGGCACGGACATCATCTACGACAGTAATTTTAAAACCGATAATGTCAATTGTGACATCACTGATGATGTCATAATTGATTTTAACCATCTTTTCAAAACTGTAAATTTGACGATTCTGAACTCACGGATGGCACGGACATCATCTACGACAGTAATTTTAAAACCGATTATGTCAATTGTGACATCACTGATGATGTCATAATTGATTTTAACCATCTTTTTAAAACTGTAAAATTGACGCTTCTGAACTCACGGATGGCACGGACATCATCTACGACAGTAATTTTAAAACCGATTATGGCAATTGTGACATCACTGATGATGTCATAATTGATTTTGACCATTTTTTCAAAACTGTAAAATTGACGCTTCTGAACTCACGGATGGCACAGACATCATCTAAGACAGTAATTTTTAAACAGATTATGTCAATTGTGACATCACTGATGATGTCATAATTGATTTTGACCATCTTTTCAAAACTGTAAAATTGACGCTTCTGAACTCACGGATGGCACAGAATCATCTACGACAGTAATTTTAAAACCGATAATGTCAATTGTGACATCACTGATGATGTCATAATTGATTTTGACCATCTTTTCAAAACTGTAAAATTGACGCTTCTGAACTCACGGAGGGCACGGACTTCATCTACGACAGTAATTTTAAAACCGATTATGTCAATTGTGACATCACTGATGATGTAATAATTGATTTTGACCATCTTTTCAAATCTGTAAATTTGACGATTCTGAACTCACGGATGGCACGGACATCATCTACGACAGTAATTTTAAAACCGATTATGGCAATTGTGACATCACTGATGATGTCATAATTGATTTCGACCATCTTTTCAAAACTGTAAAATTGATGCTTCTGAACTCACGAATGGCACGGACATCATCTATGACAGTAATTTTAAAACCGATAATGTCAATTGTGACATCACTGATGATGTCATAATTGATTTTAACCATCTTTTCAAAACTGTAAAATTGACGCTTCTGAACTCACGGATGGCACGGACATCATCTACGACAGTAATTTTAAAACCGATTATGTCAATTGTGACATCACTGATGATGTCATAATTGATTTTGACCATCTTTTCAAAACTGTAAAATTGACGCTTCTGAACTCACGGATGGCACAGACATCATCTACGACAGTAATTTTAAAACCGATTATGTCAATTGTGACATCACTGATGATGTAATAATTGATTTCGACATCTTTTCAAAACTGTGAAATTGATGCTTCTGAACTCACGAATGGCACAGACATCATCTACGACAGTAATTTTAAAACCGATAATGTCAATTGTGACATCACTGATGATGTCATAATTGATTTTAACCATCTTTTCAAAACTGTAAATTTGACGCTTCTGAACTCACGGATGGCACGGACAGCATCTACGACAGTAATTTTAAAACCGATTATGTCAATTGTGACATCACTGATGATGTCAAAATTGATTTTGACCAACTTTTCAAAACTGTAAAATTGACGCTTCTGAGCTCACGGATGGCACAGACATCATCTACGACAGTAATTTTAAAACCGATTTTGTCAATTGTGACATCACTGATGATGTCATAATTGATTTTGACCATCTTTTCAAAACTGTAAAATTGACGCTTCTGAACTCACGGATGGCACAGACATCATCTACGACAGTAATTTTAAAACCGATTTTGTCAATTGTGACATCACTGATGATGTCATTATTGATTTTGACCATCTTTTCAAAACTGTGAAATTGATGCTTCTGAACTCACGAATGGCACGGACATCATCTACGACAGTAATTTTAAAACCGATAATGTCAATTGTGACATCACTGATGATGTCATAATTGATTTTAACCATCTTTTCAAAACTGTAAAATTGACGCTTCTGAACTCACGGATGGCACGGACATCATCTACGACAGTAATTTTAAAACCGATAATGTCAATTGTGACATCACTGATGATGTCATAATTGATTTTAACCATCTTTTCAAAACTGTAAATTTGACGATTCTGAACTCACGGATGGCACGGACATCATCTACGACAGTAATTTTAAAACCGATTATGTCAATTGTGACATCACTGATGATGTCATAATTGATTTTGACCATCTTTTCAAAACTGTAAAATTGACGCTTCTGAACTCACGGATGGCACGGACATCATCTACGACAGTAATTTTAAAACCGATAATGTCAATTGTGACATCACTGATGATGTCATAATTGATTTTAACCATCCTTTCAAAACTGTAAAATTGACGATTCTGAACTCACGGATGGCACGGACATCATCTACGACAGTAATTTTAAAACCGATTATGTCAATTGTGACATCACTGATGATGTCATAATTGATTTTGACAATCTTTTCAAAACTGTAAAATTGACGCTTCTGAACTCACGGATGGCAGAGACATCATATACGACAGTAATTTTAAAACCGATTTTGTCAATCGTGACATCACTGATGATGTCATAATTGATTTTGACCATCTTTTCAAAACTGTGAAATTGATGCTTCTGAACTCACGAATGGCACGGACATCATCTACGACAGTAATTTTAAAACTGATAATGTCAATTGTGACATCACTGATGATGTCATAATTGATTTTAACCATCTTTTCAAAACTGTAAAATTGACGCTTCTGAGCTCACGGATGGCACGGACATCATCTACGACAGTAATTTTAAAACCGATAATGTCAATTGTGACATCACTGATGATGTCATAATTGATTTTAACCATCTTTTCAAAACTGTAAATTTGACGATTCTGAACTCACGGATGGCACGGACATCATCTACGACAGTAATTTTAAAACCGATTATGTCAATTGTGACATCACTGATGATGTCATAATTGATTTTGACCATCTTTTCAAAACTGTAAAATTGACGCTTCTGAACTCACGGATGGCACGGACATCATCTACGACAGTAATTTTAAAACCGATAATGTCAATTGTGACATCACTGATGATGTCATAATTGATTTTAACCATCTTTTCAAAACTGTAAATTTGACGATTCTGAACTCACGGATGGCACGGACATCATCTACGACAGTAATTTTAAAACCGATTATGTCAATTGTGACATCACTGATGATGTCATAATTGATTTTGACTATCTTTTCAAAACTGTAAAATTGACGCTTCTGAACTCACGGATGGCACAGACATCATCTACGACAGTAATTTTAAAACCGATTATGTCAATTGTGACATCACTGATGATGTAATAATTGATTTCGACATCTTTTCAAAACTGTGAAATTGATGCTTCTGAACTCACGGATGGCACAGACATCATCTACGACAGTAATTTTAAAACCGAGAATGTCAATTGTGACATCACTGATGATGTCATAATTGATTTTAACCATCTTTTCAAAACTGTCAAATTGACGCTTCTGAACTCACGGATGGCACGGACATCATCTACGACAGTAATTTTAAAACCGATAATGTCAATTGTGACATCACTGATGATGTCATAATTGATTTTAACCATCTTTTCAAAACTGTAAATTTGACGATTCTGAACTCACGGACGGCACGGACATCATCTACGACAGTAATTTTAAAACCGATTATGTCAATTGTGACATCACTGATGATGTCATAATTGATTTTGATCAACTTTTCAAAACTGTAAAATTGACGCTTCTGAACTCACGGATGGCACAGACATCATCTACGACAGTAATTTTAAAACCGATTTTGTCAATTGTGACATCACTGATTATGTCATAATTGATTTTGACCATCTTTTCAAAACTGTGAAATTGATGCTTCTGAACTCACGAATGGCACAGACATCATCTACGACAGTAATTTTAAAACCGATAATGTCAATTGTGACATCACTGATGATGTCATAATTGATTTTAACCATCTTTTCAAAACTGTAAAATTGACGCTTCTGAACTCACGGATGGCACGGACATCATCTACGACAGTGATTTTAAAACCGATAATGTCAATTGTGACATCACTGATGATGTCATAATTGATTTTAACCATCTTTTCAAAACTGTAAATTTGACGATTCTGAACTCACGGATGGCACGGACATCATCTACGACAGTAATTTTAAAACCGATTATGTCAATTGTGACATCACTGATGATGTCATAATTGATTTTGACCATCTTTTCAAAACTGTAAAATTGACGCTTCTGAACTCACGGATGGCACAGACATCATCTACGACAGTAATTTTAAAACCGATTATGTCAATTGTGACATCACTGATGATGTAATAATTGATTTCGACATCTTTTCAAAACTGTGAAATTGATGCTTCTGAACTCACGGATGGCACAGACATCATCTACGACAGTAATTTTAAAACCGAGAATGTCAATTGTGACATCACTGATGATGTCATAATTGATTTTAACCATCTTTTCAAAACTGTCAAATTGACGCTTCTGAACTCACGGATGGCACGGACATCATCTACGACAGTAATTTTAAAACCGATAATGTCAATTGTGACATCACTGATGATGTCATAATTGATTTTAACCATCTTTTCAAAACTGTAAATTTGACGATTCTGAACTCACGGACGGCACGGACATCATCTACGACAGTAATTTTAAAACCGATTATGTCAATTGTGACATCACTGATGATGTCATAATTGATTTTGATCAACTTTTCAAAACTGTAAAATTGACGCTTCTGAACTCACGGATGGCACAGACATCATCTACGACAGTAATTTTAAAACCGATTTTGTCAATTGTGACATCACTGATGATGTCATAATTGATTTTGACCATCTTTTCAAAACTGTGAAATTGATGCTTCTGAACTCACGAATGGCACAGACATCATCTACGACAGTAATTTTAAAACCGATAATGTCAATTGTGACATCACTGATGATGTCATAATTGATTTTAACCATCTTTTCAAAACTGTAAAATTGACGCTTCTGAACTCACGGATGGCACGGACATCATCTACGACAGTGATTTTAAAACCGATAATGTCAATTGTGACATCACTGATGATGTCATAATTGATTTTAACCATCTTTTCAAAACTGTAAATTTGACGATTCTGAACTCACGGATGGCACGGACATCATCTACGACAGTAATTTTAAAACCGATTATGTCAATTGTGACATCACTGATGATGTCATAATTGATTTTGACCATCTTTTCAAAACTGTAAAATTGACGCTTCTGAACTCACTGATGGCACGGACTTCATCTACGACAGTAATTTTAAAACCGATTATGTCAATTGTGACATCACTGATGATGTCATAATTGATTTCGACATCTTTTCAAAACTGTGAAATTGATGCTTCTGAACTCACGAATGGCACAGACATCATCTACGACAGTAATTTTAAAACCGATAATGTCAATTGTGACATCACTGATGATGTCATAATTGATTTTAACCATCTTTTCAAAACTGTAAAATTGACGCTTCTGAACTCACGGATGGCACGGACATCATCTACGACAGTAATTTTAAAACCGATAATGTCAATTGTGACATCACTGATGATGTCATAATTGATTTTAACCATCTTTTCAAAACTGTAAATTTGACGATTCTGAACTCACGGATGGCACGGACATCATCTACGACAGTAATTTTAAAACCGATTATGTCAATTGTGACATCACTGATGATGTCATAATTGATTTTGACCAACTTTTCAAAACTGTAAAATTGACGCTTCTGAACTCACGGATGGCACAGACATCATCTACGACAGTAATTTTAAAACCGATTATGTCAATTGTGACATCACTGATGATGTCATAATTGATTTTGACCATCTTTTCGAAACTGTGAAATTGATGCTTCTGAACTCACGAATGGCACGGACATCATCTACGACAGTAATTTTAAAACCGATAATGTCAATTGTGACATCACTGATGATGTCATAATTGATTTTAACCATCTTTTCAAAACTGTAAAATTGACGCTTCTGAACTCACGGATGGCACGGACATCATCTACGACAGTAATTTTAAAACCGATAATGTCAATTGTGACATCACTGATGATGTCATAATTGATTTTAACCATCTTTTCAAAACTGTAAATTTGACGATTCTGAACTCACGGATGGCACGGACATCATCTACGACAGTAATTTTAAAACCGATTATGTCAATTGTGACATCACTGATGATGTCATAATTGATTTTGACCATCTTTTCAAAACTGTAAAATTGACGCTTCTGAACTCACGGATGGCACAGACATCATCAACGACAGTAATTTTAAAACCGATTATGTCAATTGTGACATCACTGATGATGTCATAAATGATTTTAAGCATCTTTTCAAAACTGTAAATTTGACGATTCTGAACTCACGGATGGCACGGACATCATCTACGACAGTAATTTTAAAACCGATTATGGCAATTGTGACATCACTGATGATGTCATAATTGATTTCGACCATCTTTTCAAAACTGTAAAATTGATGCTTCTGAACTCACGAATGGCACGGACATCATATATGACAGTAATTTTAAAACCGATAATGTCAATTGTGACATCACTGATGATGTCATAATTGATTTTAACCATCTTTTCAAAACTGTAAAATTGACGCTTCTGAACTCACGGATGGCACGGACATCATCTACGACAGTAATTTTAAAACCGATTATGTCAATTGTGACATCACTGATGATGTCATAATTGATTTTGACCATCTTTTCAAAACTGTAAAATTGACGCTTCTGAACTCACGGATGGCACAGACATCATCTACGACAGTAATTTTAAAACCGATTATGTCAATTGTGACATCACTGATGATGTCATAATTGATTTTAACCATCTTTTCAAAACTGTAAAATTGACGCTTCTGAACTCACGGATGGCACGGACAGCATCTACGACAGTAATTTTAAAACCGATTATGTCAATTGTGACATCACTGATGATGTCATAATTGATTTTGACCATCTTTTCAAAACTGTAAAATTGACGCTTCTGAACTCACGGATGTCACAGACATCATCTACGACAGTAATTTTAAAACCGATTATGTCAATTGTGACATCACAGATGATGTAATAATTGATTTCGACATCTTTTCAAAACTGTGAAATTGATGCTTCTGAACTCACGGATGGCACAGACATCATCTACGACAGTAATTTTAAAACCGAGAATGTCAATTGTGACATCACTGATGATGTCATAATTGATTTTAACCATCTTTTCAAAACTGTAAAATTGACGCTTCTGAACTCACGGATGGCACGGACATCATCTACGACAGTAATTTTAAAACCGATAATGTCAATTGTGACATCACTGATGATGTCATAATTGATTTTAACCATCTTTTCAAAACTGTAAATTTGACGATTCTGAACTCACGGACGGCACGGACATCATCTACGACAGTAATTTTAAAAGCGATTATGTCAATTGTGACATCACTGATGATTGTCATAATTGATTTTGACCAACTTTTCAAAACTGTAAAATTGACGCTTCTGAACTCACGGATGGCACAGACATCATCTACGACAGTAATTTTAAAACCGATTTTGTCAATTGTGACATCACTGATGATGTCATAATTGATTTTGACCATCTTTTCAAAACTGTAAAATTGACGCTTCTGAACTCACGGATGGCACAGACATCATCTACGACAGTAATTTTAAAACCGATTTTGTCAATTGTGACATCACTGATGATGTCATAATTGATTTTGACCATCTTTTCAAAACTGTGAAATTGATGCTTCTGAACTCACGAATGGCACGGACATCATCTACGACAGTAATTTTGAAACCGATAATGTCAATTGTGACATCACTGATGATGTCATAATTGATTTTGACCATTTTTTCAAAACTGTAAAATTGACGCTTCTGAACTCACGGATGGCACAGACATCATCTAAGACAGTAATTTTTAAACAGATTATGTCAATTGTGACATCACTGATGATGTCATAATTGATTTTGACCATCTTTTCAAAACTGTAAAATTGACGCTTCTGAACTCACGGATGGCACAGAATCATCTATGACAGTAATTTTAAAACCGATAATGTCAATTGTGACATCACTGATGATGTCATAATTGATTTTGACCATCTTTTCAAAACTGTAAAATTGACGCTTCTGAACTCACGGAGGGCATGGACTTCATCTACGACAGTAATTTTAAAACCGATTATGTCAATTGTGACATCACTGATGATGTCATAATTGATTTTAACCATCTTTTTAAAACTGTAAAATTGACGCTTCTGAACTCACGGATGGCACGGACATCATCTACGACAGTAATTTTAAAACCGATTATGGCAATTGTGACATCACTGATGATGTCATAATTGATTTTGACCATTTTTTCAAAACTGTAAAATTGACGCTTCTGAACTCACGGATGGCACAGACATCATCTAAGACAGTAATTTTTAAACAGATTATGTCAATTGTGACATCACTGATGATGTCATAATTGATTTTGACCATCTTTTCAAAACTGTAAAATTGACGCTTCTGAACTCACGGATGGCACAGAATCATCTACGACAGTAATTTTAAAACCGAAATGTCAATTGTGACATCACTGATGATGTCATAATTGATTTTGACCATCTTTTCAAAACTGTAAAATTGACGCTTCTGAACTCACGGAGGGCACGGACTTCATCTACGACAGTAATTTTAAAACCGATTATGTCAATTGTGACATCACTGATGATGTAATAATTGATTTTGACCATCTTTTCAAATCTGTAAATTTGACGATTCTGAACTCACGGATGGCACGGACATCATCTACGACAGTAATTTTAAAACCGATTATGGCAATTGTGACATCACTGATGATGTCATTATTGATTTCGACCATCTTTTCAAAACTGTAAAATTGATGCTTCTGAACTCACGAATGGCACGGACATCATCTATGACAGTAATTTTAAAACCGATAATGTCAATTGTGACATCACTGATGATGTCATAATTGATTTTAACCATCTTTTCAAAACTGTAAAATTGACGCTTCTGAACTCACGGATGGCACGGACATCATCTACGACAGTAATTTTAAAACCGATTATGTCAATTGTGACATCACTGATGATGTCATAATTGATTTTGACCATCTTTTCAAAACTGTAAAATTGACGCTTCTGAACTCACGGATGGCACAGACATCATCTACGACAGTAATTTTAAAACCGATTATGTCAATTGTGACATCACTGATGATGTAATAATTGATTTCGACATCTTTTCAAAACTGTGAAATTGATGCTTCTGAACTCACGAATGGCACAGACATCATCTACGACAGTAATTTTAAAACCGATAATGTCAATTGTGACATCACTTATGATGTCATAATTGATTTTAACCATCTTTTCAAAACTGTAAAATTGACGCTTCTGAACTCACGGATGGCACGGACAGCATCTACGACAGTAATTTTAAAACCGATTATGTCAATTGTGACATCACTGATGATGTCATAATTGATTTTGACCATCTTTTCAAAACTGTAAAATTGACGCTTCTGAACTCACGGATGGCACAGACATCATCTACGACAGTAATTTTAAAACCGATTATGTCAATTGTGACATCACTGATGATGTAATAATTGATTTCGACATCTTTTCAAAACTGTGAAATTGATGCTTCTGAACTCACGGATGGCACAGACATCATCTACGACAGTAATTTTAAAACCGAGAATGTCAATTGTGACATCACTGATGATGTCATAATTGATTTTAACCATCTTTTCAAAACTGTCAAATTGACGCTTCTGAACTCACGGATGGCACGGACATCATCTACGACAGTAATTTTAAAACCGATAATGTCAATTGTGACATCACTGATGATGTCATAATTGATTTTAACCATCTTTTCAAAACTGTAAATTTGACGATTCTGAACTCACGGACGGCACGGACATCATCTACGACAGTAATTTTAAAACCGATTATGTCAATTGTGACATCACTGATGATGTCATAATTGATTTTGATCAACTTTTCAAAACTGTAAAATTGACGCTTCTGAACTCACGGATGGCACAGACATCATCTACGACAGTAATTTTAAAATCGATTTTGTCAATTGTGACATCACTGATGATGTCATAATTGATTTTGACCATCTTTTCAAAACTGTGAAATTGATGCTTCTGAACTCACGAATGGCACAGACATCATCTACGACAGTAATTTTAAAACCGATAATGTCAATTGTGACATCACTGATGATGTCATAATTGATTTTAACCATCTTTTCAAAACTGTAAAATTGACGCTTCTGAACTCACGGATGGCACGGACATCATCTACGACAGTGATTTTAAAACCGATAATGTCAATTGTGACATCACTGATGATGTCATAATTGATTTTAACCATCTTTTCAAAACTGTAAATTTGACGATTCTGAACTCACGGATGGCACGGACATCATCTACGACAGTAATTTTAAAACCGATTATGTCAATTGTGACATCACTGATGATGTCATAATTGATTTTGACCATCTTTTCAAAACTGTAAAATTGACGCTTCTGAACTCACTGATGGCACGGACTTCATCTACGACAGTAATTTTAAAACCGATTATGTCAATTGTGACATCACTGATGATGTCATAATTGATTTTAACCATCTTTTCAAAACTGTAAATTTGACGATTCTGAACTCACGGATGGCACGGACATCATCTACGACAGTAATTTTAAAACCGATTATGTCAATTGTGACATCACTGATGATGTCATAATTGATTTTGACCAACTTTTCAAAACTGTAAAATTGACGCTTCTGAACTCACGGATGGCACAGACATCATCTACGACAGTAATTTTAAAACCGATTATGTCAATTGTGACATCACTGATGATGTCATAATTGATTTTGACCATCTTTTCGAAACTGTGAAATTGATGCTTCTGAACTCACGAATGGCACGGACATCATCTACGACAGTAATTTTAAAACCGATAATGTCAATTGTGACATCACTGATGATGTCATAATTGATTTTAACCATCTTTTCAAAACTGTAAAATTGACGCTTCTGAACTCACGGATGGCACGGACATCATCTACGACAGTAATTTTAAAACCGATAATGTCAATTGTGACATCACTGATGATGTCATAATTGATTTTAACCATCTTTTCAAAACTGTAAATTTGACGATTCTGAACTCACGGATGGCACGGACATCATCTACGACAGTAATTTTAAAACCGATTATGTCAATTGTGACATCACTGATGATGTCATAATTGATTTTGACCATCTTTTCAAAACTGTAAAATTGACGCTTCTGAACTCACGGATGGCACAGACATCATCTACGACAGTAATTTTAAAACCGATTATGTCAATTGTGACATCACTGATGATGTCATAAATGATTTTAAGCATCTTTTCAAAACTGTAAATTTGACGATTCTGAACTCACGGATGGCACGGACATCATCTACGACAGTAATTTTAAAACCGATTATGTCAATTGTGACATCAATGATGATGTCATAATTGATTTTAACCATCTTTTCAAAACTGTAAAATTGACGCTTCTGAACTCACGGATGGCACGGACATCATCTACGACAGTAATTTTAAAACCGATAATGTCAATTGTGACATCACTGATGATGTCATAATTGATTTTGACCATTTTTTTTAAAAAACTGTAAAATTGACGCTTCTGAACTCACGGATGGCACAGACATCATCTAAGACAGTAATTTTTAAACAGATTATGTCAATTGTGACATCACTGATGATGTCATAATTGATTTTGACCATCTTTTCAAATCTGTAAATTTGACGATTCTGAACTCACGGATGGCACAGACATCATCTACGACAGTAATTTTAAAACCGAGAATGTCAATTGTGACATCACTGATGATGTCATAATTGATTTTAACCATCTTTTCAAAACTGTCAAATTGACGCTTCTGAACTCACGGATGGCACGGACATCATCTACGACAGTAATTTTAAAACCGATAATGTCAATTGTGACATCACTGATGATGTCATAATTGATTTTAACCATCTTTTCAAAACTGTAAATTTGACGATTCTGAACTCACGGACGGCACGGACATCATCTACGACAGTAATTTTAAAACCGATTATGTCAATTGTGACATCACTGATGATGTCATAATTGATTTTGATCAACTTTTCAAAACTGTAAAATTGACGCTTCTGAACTCACGGATGGCACAGACATCATCTACGACAGTAATTTTAAAACCGATTTTGTCAATTGTGACATCACTGATGATGTCATAATTGATTTTGACCATCTTTTCAAAACTGTGAAATTGATGCTTCTGAACTCACGAATGGCACAGACATCATCTACGACAGTAATTTTAAAACCGATAATGTCAATTGTGACATCACTGATGATGTCATAATTGATTTTAACCATCTTTTCAAAACTGTAAAATTGACGCTTCTGAACTCACGGATGGCACGGACATCATCTACGACAGTGATTTTAAAACCGATAATGTCAATTGTGACATCACTGATGATGTCATAATTGATTTTAACCATCTTTTCAAAACTGTAAATTTGACGATTCTGAACTCACGGATGGCACGGACATCATCTACGACAGTAATTTTAAAACCGATTATGTCAATTGTGACATCACTGATGATGTCATAATTGATTTTGACCATCTTTTCAAAACTGTAAAATTGACGCTTCTGAACTCACTGATGGCACGGACTTCATCTACGACAGTAATTTTAAAACCGATTATGTCAATTGTGACATCACTGATGATGTCATAATTGATTTTAACCATCTTTTCAAAACTGTAAATTTGACGATTCTGAACTCACGGATGGCACGGACATCATCTACGACAGTAATTTTAAAACCGATTATGTCAATTGTGACATCACTGATGATGTCATAATTGATTTTGACCAACTTTTCAAAACTGTAAAATTGACGCTTCTGAACTCACGGATGGCACAGACATCATCTACGACAGTAATTTTAAAACCGATTATGTCAATTGTGACATCACTGATGATGTCATAATTGATTTTGACCATCTTTTCGAAACTGTGAAATTGATGCTTCTGAACTCACGAATGGCACGGACATCATCTACGACAGTAATTTTAAAACCGATAATGTCAATTGTGACATCACTGATGATGTCATAATTGATTTTAACCATCTTTTCAAAACTGTAAAATTGACGCTTCTGAACTCACGGATGGCACGGACATCATCTACGACAGTAATTTTAAAACCGATAATGTCAATTGTGACATCACTGATGATGTCATAATTGATTTTAACCATCTTTTCAAAACTGTAAATTTGACGATTCTGAACTCACGGATGGCACGGACATCATCTACGACAGTAATTTTAAAACCGATTATGTCAATTGTGACATCACTGATGATGTCATAATTGATTTTGACCATCTTTTCAAAACTGTAAAATTGACGCTTCTGAACTCACGGATGGCACAGACATCATCTACGACAGTAATTTTAAAACCGATTATGTCAATTGTGACATCACTGATGATGTCATAAATGATTTTAAGCATCTTTTCAAAACTGTAAATTTGACGATTCTGAACTCACGGATGGCACGGACATCATCTACGACAGTAATTTTAAAACCGATTATGTCAATTGTGACATCAATGATGATGTCATAATTGATTTTAACCATCTTTTCAAAACTGTAAAATTGACGCTTCTGAACTCACGGATGGCACGGACATCATCTACGACAGTAATTTTAAAACCGATAATGTCAATTGTGACATCACTGATGATGTCATAATTGATTTTGACCATTTTTTTAAAAAAACTGTAAAATTGACGCTTCTGAACTCATGGATGGCACAGACATCATCTAAGACAGTAATTTTTAAACAGATTATGTCAATTGTGACATCACTGATGATGTCATAATTGATTTTGACCATCTTTTCAAATCTGTAAATTTGACGATTCTGAACTCACGGATGGCACAGACATCATCTACGACAGTAATTTTAAAACCGTTTATGTCAATTGTGACATCACTGATGATGTCATAATTGATTTTGACCATCTTTTCAAATCTGTAAATTTGACGATTCTGAACTCACGGATGGCACGGACATCATCTACGACAGTAATTTTAAAACCGATTATGGCAATTGTGACATCACTGATGATGTCATAATTGATTTCGACCATCTTTTCAAAACTGTAAAATTGATGCTTCTGAACTCACGAATGGCACGGACATCATATATGACAGTAATTTTAAAACCGATAATGTCAATTGTGACATCACTGATGATGTCATAATTGATTTTAACCATCTTTTCAAAACTGTAAAATTGACGCTTCTGAACTCACGGATGGCACGGACATCATCTACGACAGTAATTTTAAAACCGATTATGTCAATTGTGACATCACTGATGATGTCATAATTGATTTTGACCATCTTTTCAAAACTGTAAAATTGACGCTTCTGAACTCACGGATGGCACAGACATCATCTACGACAGTAATTTTAAAACCGATTATGTCAATTGTGACATCACTGATGATGTAATAATTGATTTCGACATCTTTTCAAACCTCTGAAATTGATGCTTCTGAACTCACGAATGGCACAGACATCATCTACGACAGTAATTTTAAAACCGATAATGTCAATTGTGACATCACTGATGATGTCATAATTGATTTTAACCATCTTTTCAAAACTGTAAAATTGACGCTTCTGAACTCACGGATGGCACGGACAGCATCTACGACAGTAATTTTAAAACCGATTATGTCAATTGTGACATCACTGATGATGTCATAATTGATTTTGACCATCTTTTCAAAACTGTAAAATTGACGCTTCTGAACTCACGGATGGCACAGACATCATCTACGACAGTAATTTTAAAACCGATTATGTCAATTGTGACATCACAGATGATGTAATAATTGATTTCGACATCTTTTCAAAACTGTGAAATTGATGCTTCTGAACTCACGGATGGCACAGACATCATCTACGACAGTAATTTTAAAACCGAGAATGTCAATTGTGACATCACTGATGATGTCATAATTGATTTTAACCATCTTTTCAAAACTGTAAAATTGACGCTTCTGAACTCACGGATGGCACGGACATCATCTACGACAGTAATTTTAAAACCGATAATGTCAATTGTGACATCACTGATGATGTCATAATTGATTTTAACCATCTTTTCAAAACTGTAAAATTGACGCTTCTGAACTCACGGACGGCACGGACATCATCTACGACAGTAATTTTAAAACCGATTATGTCAATTGTGACATCACTGATGATGTCATAATTGATTTTGACCATCTTTTCAAAACTGTAAAATTGACGCTTCTGAACTCACGGATGGCACAGACATCATCTACGACAGTAATTTTAAAACCGATTTTGTCAATTGTGACATCACTGATGATGTCATAATTGATTTTGACCATCTTTTCAAAACTGTGAAATTGATGCTTCTGAACTCACGAATGGCACGGACATCATCTACGACAGTAATTTTAAAACCGATAATGTCAATTGTGACATCACTGATGATGTCATAATTGATTTTAACCATCTTTTCAAAACTGTAAAATTGACGCTTCTGAACTCACGGATGGCACGGACATCATCTACGACAGTAATTTTAAAACCGATAATGTCAATTGTGACATCACTGATGATGTCATATTTGATTTTAACCATCTTTTCAAAACTGTAAATTTGATGATTCTGAACTCACGGATGGCACGGACATCATCTACGACAGTAATTTTAAAACCGATAATGTCAATTGTGACATCACTGATGATGTCATAATTGATTTTGACCATCTTTTCAAAACTGTAAAATTGACGCTTCTGAACTCACGGATGGCACGGACATAATCTACGACAGTAATTTTAAAACCGATAATGTCAATTGTGACATCACTGATGATGTCATAATTGATTTTAACCATCTTTTCAAAACTGTAAATTTGACGATTCTGAACTCACGGATGGCACGGACATCATCTACGACAGTAATTTTAAAACCGATTATGTCAATTGTGACATCACTGATGATGTCATAATTGATTTTGACAATCTTTTCAAAACTGTAAAATTGACGCTTCTGAACTCACGGATGGCAGAGACATCATCTACGACAGTAATTTTAAAACCGATTTTGTCAATTGTGACATCACTGATGATGTCATAATTGATTTTGACCCTCTTTTCAAAACTGAAATTGATGCTTCTGAACTCACGAATGGCACGGACATCATCTACGACAGTAATTTTAAAACCGATAATGTCAATTGTGACATCACTGATGATGTCATAATTGATTTTAACCATTTTTTCAAAACTGTAAAATTGACGCTTCTGAACTCACGGATGGCACGGACATCATCTACGACAGTAATTTTAAAACCGATAATGTCAATTGTGACATCACTGATGATGTCATAATTGATTTTAACCATCTTTTCAAAACTGTAAATTTGACGATTCTGAACTCACGGATGGCACGGACATCATCTACGACAGTAATTTTAAAACCGATAATGTCAATTGTGACATCACTGATGATGTCATAATTGATTTTAACCATCTTTTCAAAACTGTAAATTTGACGGTTCTGAACTCACGGATGGCACGGACATCATCTACGACAGTAATTTTAAAACCGATTATGTCAATTGTGACATCACTGATGATGTCATAATTGATTTTAACCATCTTTTCAAAACTGTAAAATTGACGCTTCTGAACTCACGGATGGCACGGACAGCATCTACGACAGTAATTTTAAAACCGATTATGTCAATTGTGACATCACTGATGATGTCATAATTGATTTTGACCATCTTTTCAAAACTGTAAAATTGACGCTTCTGATCTCACGGATGTCACAGACATCATCTACGACAGTAATTTTAAAACCGATTATGTCAATTGTGACATCACTGATGATGTCATCATTGATTTTAACCATCTTTAAAAACTGTAAATTTGACGATTCTGAACTCACGGATGGCACGGACATCATCTACGACAGTAATTTTAAAACCGATTATGTCAATTGTGACATCACTGATGATGTCATAATTGATTTTGACAATCTTTTCAAAACTGTAAAATTGACGCTTCTGAACTCACGGATGGCAGAGACATCATCTACGACAGTAATTTTAAAACCGATTTTGTCAATTGTGACATCACTGATGATGTCATAATTGATTTTGACACTCTTTTCAAAACTGTGAAATTGATGCTTCTGAACTCACGAATGGCACGGACATCATCTACGACAGTAATTTTAAAACCGATAATGTCAATTGTGACATCACTGATGATGTCATAATTGATTTTAACCATCTTTTCAAAACTGTAAAATTGACGCTTCTGAACTCACGGATGGCACGGACATCATCTACGACAGTAATTTTAAAACCGATAATGTCAATTGTGACATCAATGATGATGTCATAATTGATTTTAACCATCTTTTCAAAACTGTAAATTTGACGATTCTGAACTCACGGATGGCACGGACATCATCTACGACAGTAATTTTAAAACCGATTATGTCAATTGTGACATCACTGATGATATCATAATTGATTTTGACCATCTTTTCAAAACTGTAAAATTGACGCTTCTGAACTCACGGATGGCACGGACATCATCTACGACAGTAATTTTAAAACCGATAATGTCAATTGTGACATCACTGATGATGTCATAATTGATTTTAACCATCTTTTCAAAACTGTAAATTTGACGATTCTGAACTCACGGATGGCACGGACATCATCTACGACAGTAATTTTAAAACCGATTATGTCAATTGTGACATCACTGATGATGTCATAATTGATTTTAACCATCTTTTCAAAACTGTAAAATTGACGCTTCTGAACTCACGGATGGCACGGACAGCATCTACGACAGTAATTTTAAAACCGATTATGTCAATTGTGACATCACTGATGATGTCATAATTGATTTTGACCATCTTTTCAAAACTGTAAAATTGACGCTTCTGATCTCACGGATGTCACAGACATCATCTACGACAGTAATTTTAAAACCGATTATGTCAATTGTGACATCACAGATGATGTAATAATTGATTTCGACATCTTTTCAAAACTGTGAAATTGATGCTTCTGAACTCACGGATGGCACAGACATCATCTACGACAGTAATTTTAAAACCGATTTTGTCAATTGTGACATCACTGATGATGTCATAATTGATTTTGACCATCTTTTCAAAACTGTGAAATTGATGCTTCTGAACTCACGAATGGCACGGACATCATCTACGACAGTAATTTTAAAACCGATAATGTCAATTGTGACATCACTGATGATGTCATAATTGATTTTAACCATCTTTTCAAAACTGTAAAATTGACGCTTCTGAACTCACGGATGGCACGGACATCATCTACGACAGTAATTTTAAAACCGATAATGTCAATTGTGACATCACTGATGATGTCATAATTGATTTTAACCATCTTTTCAAAACTGTAAATTTGACGATTCTGAACTCACGGATGGCACGGACATCATCTACGACAGTAATTTTAAAACCGATTATGTCAATTTTGACATCACTGATGATGTCATAATTGATTTTGACCATCTTTTCAAAACTGTAAAATTGACGCTTCTGAACTCACGGATGGCATGGACATCATCTACGACAGTAATTTTAAAACCGATAATGTCAATTGTGACATCACTGATGATGTCATAATTGATTTTAAGCATCTTTTCAAAACTGTAAATTTGACGATTCTGAACTCATGGATGGCACGGACATCATCTACGACAGTAATTTTAAAACCGATTATGTCAATTGTGACATCACTGATGATGTCATAATTGATTTCGACCATCTTTTCAAAACTGTAAAATTGATGCTTCTGAACTCACGAATGGCACGGACATCATCTATGACAGTAATTTTAAAACCGATAATGTCAATTGTGACATCACTGATGATGTCATAATTGATTTTAATCATCTTTTCAAAACTGTAAAATTGACGCTTCTGAACTCACGGATGGCACGGACATCATCTACGACAGTAATTTTAAAACCGATTTTGTCAATTGTGACATCACTGATGATGTCATAATTGATTTTGACACTCTTTTCAAAACTGTGAAATTGATGCTTCTGAACTCACGAATGGCACGGACATCATCTACGACAGTAATTTTAAAACCGATAATGTCAATTGTGACATCACTGATGATGTCATAATTGATTTTAACCATCTTTTCAAAACTGTAAAATTGACGCTTCTGAACTCACGGATGGCACGGACATCATCTACGACAGTAATTTTAAAACCGATAATGTCAATTGTGACATCAATGATGATGTCATAATTGATTTTAACCATCTTTTCAAAACTGTAAATTTGACGATTCTGAACTCACGGATGGCACGGACATCATCTACGACAGTAATTTTAAAACCGATTATGTCAATTGTGACATCACTGATGATATCATAATTGATTTTGACCATCTTTTCAAAACTGTAAAATTGACGCTTCTGAACTCACGGATGGCACGGACATCATCTACGACAGTAATTTTAAAACCGATAATGTCAATTGTGACATCACTGATGATGTCATAATTGATTTTAACCATCTTTTCAAAACTGTAAATTTGACGATTCTGAACTCACGGATGGCACGGACATCATCTACGACAGTAATTTTAAAACCGATTATGTCAATTGTGACATCACTGATGATGTCATAATTGATTTTAACCATCTTTTCAAAACTGTAAAATTGACGCTTCTGAACTCACGGATGGCACGGACAGCATCTACGACAGTAATTTTAAAACCGATTATGTCAATTGTGACATCACTGATGATGTCATAATTGATTTTGACCATCTTTTCAAAACTGTAAAATTGACGCTTCTGATCTCACGGATGTCACAGACATCATCTACGACAGTAATTTTAAAACCGATTATGTCAATTGTGACATCACAGATGATGTAATAATTGATTTCGACATCTTTTCAAAACTGTGAAATTGATGCTTCTGAACTCACGGATGGCACAGACATCATCTACGACAGTAATTTTAAAACCGATTTTGTCAATTGTGACATCACTGATGATGTCATAATTGATTTTGACCATCTTTTCAAAACTGTGAAATTGATGCTTCTGAACTCACGAATGGCACGGACATCATCTACGACAGTAATTTTAAAACCGATAATGTCAATTGTGACATCACTGATGATGTCATAATTGATTTTAACCATCTTTTCAAAACTGTAAAATTGACGCTTCTGAACTCACGGATGGCACGGACATCATCTACGACAGTAATTTTAAAACCGATAATGTCAATTGTGACATCACTGATGATGTCATAATTGATTTTAACCATCTTTTCAAAACTGTAAATTTGACGATTCTGAACTCACGGATGGCACGGACATCATCTACGACAGTAATTTTAAAACCGATTATGTCAATTTTGACATCACTGATGATGTCATAATTGATTTTGACCATCTTTTCAAAACTGTAAAATTGACACTTCTGAACTCACGGATGGCATGGACATCATCTACGACAGTAATTTTAAAACCGATAATGTCAATTGTGACATCACTGATGATGTCATAATTGATTTTAAGCATCTTTTCAAAACTGTAAATTTGACGATTCTGAACTCATGGATGGCACGGACATCATCTACGACAGTAATTTTAAAACCGATTATGTCAATTGTGACATCACTGATGATGTCATAATTGATTTCGACCATCTTTTCAAAACTGTAAAATTGATGCTTCTGAACTCACGAATGGCACGGACATCATCTATGACAGTAATTTTAAAACCGATAATGTCAATTGTGACATCACTGATGATGTCATAATTGATTTTAATCATCTTTTCAAAACTGTAAAATTGACGCTTCTGAACTCACGGATGGCACGGACATCATCTACGACAGTAATTTTAAAACCGATTTTGTCAATTGTGACATCACTGATGATGTCATAATTGATTTTGACACTCTTTTCAAAACTGTGAAATTGATGCTTCTGAACTCACGAATGGCACGGACATCATCTACGACAGTAATTTTAAAACCGATAATGTCAATTGTGACATCACTGATGATGTCATAATTGATTTTAACCATCTTTTCAAAACTGTAAAATTGACGCTTCTGAACTCACGGATGGCACGGACATCATCTACGACAGTAATTTTAAAACCGATAATGTCAATTGTGACATCAATGATGATGTCATAATTGATTTTAACCATCTTTTCAAAACTGTAAATTTGACGATTCTGAACTCACGGATGGCACGGACATCATCTACGACAGTAATTTTAAAACCGATTATGTCAATTGTGACATCACTGATGATGTCATAATTGATTTTGACCATCTTTTCAAAACTGTAAAATTGACGCTTCTGAACTCACGGATGGCACGGACATCATCTACGACAGTAATTTTAAAACCGATAATGTCAATTGTGACATCACTGATGATGTCATAATTGATTTTAACCATCTTTTCAAAACTGTAAATTTGACGATTCTGAACTCACGGATGGCACGGACATCATCTACGACAGTAATTTTAAAACCGATTATGTCAATTGTGACATCACTGATGATGTCATAATTGATTTTAACCATCTTTTCAAAACTGTAAAATTGACGCTTCTGAACTCACGGATGGCACGGACAGCATCTACGACAGTAATTTTAAAACCGATTATGTCAATTGTGACATCACTGATGATGTCATAATTGATTTTGACCATCTTTTCAAAACTGTAAAATTGACGCTTCTGATCTCACGGATGTCACAGACATCATCTACGACAGTAATTTTAAAACCGATTATGTCAATTGTGACATCACAGATGATGTAATAATTGATTTCGACATCTTTTCAAAACTGTGAAATTGATGCTTCTGAACTCACGGATGGCACAGACATCATCTACGACAGTAATTTTAAAACCGATTTTGTCAATTGTGACATCACTGATGATGTCATAATTGATTTTGACCATCTTTTCAAAACTGTGAAATTGATGCTTCTGAACTCACGAATGGCACGGACATCATCTACGACAGTAATTTTAAAACCGATAATGTCAATTGTGACATCACTGATGATGTCATAATTGATTTTAACCATCTTTTCAAAACTGTAAAATTGACGCTTCTGAACTCACGGATGGCACGGACATCATCTACGACAGTAATTTTAAAACCGATAATGTCAATTGTGACATCACTGATGATGTCATAATTGATTTTAACCATCTTTTCAAAACTGTAAATTTGACGATTCTGAACTCACGGATGGCACGGACATCATCTACGACAGTAATTTTAAAACCGATTATGTCAATTTTGACATCACTGATGATGTCATAATTGATTTTGACCATCTTTTCAAAACTGTAAAATTGACGCTTCTGAACTCACGGATGGCATGGACATCATCTACGACAGTAATTTTAAAACCGATAATGTCAATTGTGACATCACTGATGATGTCATAATTGATTTTAAGCATCTTTTCAAAACTGTAAATTTGACGATTCTGAACTCATGGATGGCACGGACATCATCTACGACAGTAATTTTAAAACCGATTATGTCAATTGTGACATCACTGATGATGTCATAATTGATTTCGACCATCTTTTCAAAACTGTAAAATTGATGCTTCTGAACTCACGAATGGCACGGACATCATCTATGACAGTAATTTTAAAACCGATAATGTCAATTGTGACATCACTGATGATGTCATAATTGATTTTAATCATCTTTTCAAAACTGTAAAATTGACGCTTCTGAACTCACGGATGGCACGGACATCATCTACGACAGTAATTTTAAAACCGATAATGTCAATTGTGACATCACTGATGATGTCATAATTGATTTTAACCATCTTTTCAAAACTGTAAATTTGACGATTCTGAACTCACGGATGGCACGGACATCATCTACGACAGTAATTTTAAAACCGATTATGTCAATTGTGACATCACTGATGATGTCATAATTGATTTTGACCATCTTTTCAAAACTGTAAAATTGACGCTTCTGAACTCACGGATGGCATGGACATCATCTACGACAGTAATTTTAAAACCGATAATGTCAATTGTGACATCACTGATGATGTCATAATTGATTTTAACCATCTTTTCAAAACTGTAAATTTGACGATTCTGAACTCACGGATGGCACGGACATCATCTACGACAGTAATTTTAAAACCGATTATGTCAATTGTGACATCACTGATGATGTCATAATTGATTTTGACCATCTTTTCAAAACTGTAAAATTTACGCTTCTGAACTCACTGATGGCACGGACTTCATCTACGACAGTAATTTTAAAACCGATTATGTCAATTGTGACATCACTGATGATGTCATAATTGATTTCGACAACTTTTCAAAACTGTGAAATTGATGCTTCTGAACTCACGAATGGCACAGACATCATCTACGACAGTAATTTTAAAACCGATAATGTCAATTGTGACATCACAGATGATGTAATAATTGATTTCGACATCTTTTCAAAACTGTGAAATTGATGCTTCTGAACTCACGGATGGCACAGACATCATCTACGACAGTAATTTTAAAACCGAGAATGTCAATTGTGACATCACTGATGATGTCATAATTGATTTTAACCATCTTTTCAAAACTGTAAAATTGACGCTTCTGAACTCACGGATGGCACGGACATCATCTACGACAGTAATTTTAAAACCGATAATGTCAATTGTGACATCACTGATGATGTCATAATTGATTTTAACCATCTTTTCAAAACTGTAAATTTGACGATTCTGAACTCACGGACGGCACGGACATCATCTACGACAGTAATTTTAAAACCGATTATGTCAATTGTGACATCACTGATGATGTCATAATTGATTTTGACCAACTTTTCAAAACTGTAAAATTGACACTTCTGAACTCACGGATGGCACAGACATCATCTACGACAGTAATTTTAAAACCGATTTGGTCAATTGTGACATCACTGATGATGTCATAATTGATTTTGACCATCTTTTCAAAACTGTGAAATTGATGCTTCTGAACTCACGAATGGCACGGACATCATCTACGACAGTAATTTTAAAACCGATAATGTCAATTGTGACATCACTGATGATGTCATAATTGATTTTAACCATCTTTTCAAAACTGTAAAATTGACGCTTCTGAACTCACGGATGGCACGGACATCATCTACGACAGTAATTTTAAAACCGATTATGTCAATTGTGACATCACTGATGATGTCATAATTGATTTTGACCATCTTTTCAAAACTGTGAAATTGATGCTTCTGAACTCACGAATGGCACGGACATCATCTACGACAGTAATTTTAAAACCGATAATGTCAATTGTGACATCACTGATGATGTCATAATTGATTTTAACCATCTTTTCAAAACTGTAAAATTGACGCTTCTGAACTCACGGATGGCACGGACATCATCTACGACAGTAATTTTAAAACCGATAATGTCAATTGTGACATCACTGATGATGTCATAATTGATTTTAACCATCTTTTCAAAACTGTAAATTTGACGATTCTGAACTCACGGATGGCACAGACATCATCTACGACAGTAATTTTAAAACCGATTATGTCAATTGTGACATCACTGATGATGTCATAATTGATTTTGACCATCTTTTCAAATCTGTAAATTTGACGATTCTGAACTCACGGATGGCACGGACATCATCTACGACAGTAATTTTAAAACCGATTATGGCAATTGTGACATCACTGATGATGTCATAATTGATTTCGACCATCTTTTCAAAACTGTAAAATTGATGATTCTGAACTCATGAATGGCACGGACATCATATATGACAGTAATTTTAAAACCGATAATGTCAATTGTGACATCACTGATGATGTCATAATTGATTTTAACCATCTTTTCAAAACTGTAAAATTGACGCTTCTGAACTCACAGATGGCACGGACATCATCTACGACAGTAATTTTAAAACCGATTATGTCAATTGTGACATCACTGATGATGTCATAATTGATTTTGACCATCTTTTCAAAACTGTAAAATTGACGCTTCTGAACTCACGGATGGCACAGACATCATCTACGACAGTAATTTTAAAACCGATTATGTCAATTGTGACATCACTGATGATGTAATAATTGATTTCGACATCTTTTCAAAACTGTGAAATTGATGCTTCTGAACTCACGAATGGCACAGACATCATCTACGACAGTAATTTTAAAACCGATAATGTCAATTGTGACATCACTGATGATGTCATAATTGATTTTAACCATCTTTTCAAAACTGTAAAATTGACGCTTCTGAACTCACGAATGGCACGGACAGCATCTACGACAGTAATTTTAAAACCGATTATGTCTATTGTGACATCACTGATGATGTCATAATTGATTTTGACCATCTTTTCAAAACTGTAAAATTGACGCTTCTGAACTCACGGATGGCACAGACATCATCTACGACAGTAATTTTAAAACCGATTATGTCAATTGTGACATCACAGATGATGTAATAATTGATTTCGACATCTTTTCAAAACTGTGAAATTGATGCTTCTGAACTCACGGATGGCACAGACATCATCTACGACAGTAATTTTAAAACCGAGAATGTCAATTGTGACATCACTGATGATGTCATAATTGATTTTAACCATCTTTTCAAAACTGTAAAATTGACGCTTCTGAACTCACGGATGGCACGGACATCATCTACGACAGTAATTTTAAAACCGATAATGTCAATTGTGACATCACTGATGATGTCATAATTGATTTTAACCATCTTTTCAAAACTGTAAATTTGACGATTCTGAACTCACGGACGGCACGGACATCATCTACGACAGTAATTTTAAAACCGATTATGTCAATTGTGACATCACTGATGATGTCATAATTGATTTTGACCATCTTTTCAAATCTGTAAATTTGACGATTCTGAACTCACGGATGGCACGGACATCATCTACGACAGTAATTTTAAAACCGATTATGGCAATTGTGACATCACTGATGATGTCATAATTGATTTCGACCATCTTTTCAAAACTGTAAAATTGATGATTCTGAACTCACGAATGGCACGGACATCATATATGACAGTAATTTTAAAACCGATAATGTCAATTGTGACATCACTGATGATGTCATAATTGATTTTAACCATCTTTTCAAAACTGTAAAATTGACGCTTCTGAACTCACGGATGGCACGGACATCATCTACGACAGTAATTTTAAAACCGATTATGTCAATTGTGACATCACTGATGATGTCATAATTGATTTTGACCATCTTTTCAAAACTGTAAAATTGACGCTTCTGAACTCACGGATGGCACAGACATCATCTACGACAGTAATTTTAAAACCGATTATGTCAATTGTGACATCACTGATGATGTAATAATTGATTTCGACATCTTTTCAAAACTGTGAAATTGATGCTTCTGAACTCACGAATGGCACAGACATCATCTACGACAGTAATTTTAAAACCGATAATGTCAATTGTGACATCACTGATGATGTCATAATTGATTTTAACCATCTTTTCAAAACTGTAAAATTGACGCTTCTGAACTCACGGATGGCACGGACAGCATCTACGACAGTAATTTTAAAACCGATTATGTCTATTGTGACATCACTGATGATGTCATAATTGATTTTGACCAACTTTTCAAAACTGTAAAATTGACGCTTCTGAACTCACGGATGGCACAGACATCATCTACGACAGTAATTTTAAAACCGATTATGTCAATTGTGACATCACTGATGATGTCATAATTGATTTTGACCATCTTTTCAAAACTGTGAAATTGATGCTTCTGAACTCACGAATGGCACGGACATCATCTACGACAGTAATTTTAAAACCGATAATGTCAATTGTGACATCACTGATGATGTCATAATTGATTTTAACCATCTTTTCAAAACTGTAAATTTGACGATTCTGAACTCACGGATGGCACGGACATCATCTACGTCAGTAATTTTAAAACCGATTATGTCAATTGTGACATCACTGATGATGTCATAATTGATTTTAACCATCTTTTCAAAACTGTAAATTTGACGATTCTGAACTCACGGATGGCACGGACATCATCTACGACAGTAATTTTAAAACCGATTATGTCAATTGTGACATCACTGATGATGTCATAATTGATTTTAACCATCTTTTCAAAACTGTAAAATTGACGCTTCTGAACTCACGGATGGCACGGACAGCATCTACGACAGTAATTTTAAAACCGATTATGTCAATTGTGACATCACTGATGATGTCATAATTGATTTTGACCATCTTTTCAAAACTGTAAAATTGACGCTTCTGATCTCACGGATGTCACAGACATCATCTACGACAGTAATTTTAAAACCGATTATGTCAATTGTGACATCACAGATGATGTAATAATTGATTTCGACATCTTTTCAAAACTGTGAAATTGATGCTTCTGAACTCACGGATGGCACAGACATCATCTACGACAGTAATTTTAAAACCGATTTTGTCAATTGTGACATCACTGATGATGTCATAATTGATTTTGACCATCTTTTCAAAACTGTGAAATTGATGCTTCTGAACTCACGAATGGCACGGACATCATCTACGACAGTAATTTTAAAACCGATAATGTCAATTGTGACATCACTGATGATGTCATAATTGATTTTAACCATCTTTTCAAAACTGTAAAATTGACGCTTCTGAACTCACGGATGGCACGGACATCATCTACGACAGTAATTTTAAAACCGATAATGTCAATTGTGACATCACTGATGATGTCATAATTGATTTTAACCATCTTTTCAAAACTGTAAATTTGACGATTCTGAACTCACGGATGGCACGGACATCATCTACGACAGTAATTTTAAAACCGATTATGTCAATTTTGACATCACTGATGATGTCATAATTGATTTTGACCATCTTTTCAAAACTGTAAAATTGACGCTTCTGAACTCACGGATGGCATGGACATCATCTACGACAGTAATTTTAAAACCGATAATGTCAATTGTGACATCACTGATGATGTCATAATTGATTTTAAGCATCTTTTCAAAACTGTAAATTTGACGATTCTGAACTCATGGATGGCACGGACATCATCTACGACAGTAATTTTAAAACCGATTATGTCAATTGTGACATCACTGATGATGTCATAATTGATTTCGACCATCTTTTCAAAACTGTAAAATTGATGCTTCTGAACTCACGAATGGCACGGACATCATCTATGACAGTAATTTTAAAACCGATAATGTCAATTGTGACATCACTGATGATGTCATAATTGATTTTAATCATCTTTTCAAAACTGTAAAATTGACGCTTCTGAACTCACGGATGGCACGGACATCATCTACGACAGTAATTTTAAAACCGATAATGTCAATTGTGACATCACTGATGATGTCATAATTGATTTTAACCATCTTTTCAAAACTGTAAATTTGACGATTCTGAACTCACGGATGGCACGGACATCATCTACGACAGTAATTTTAAAACCGATTATGTCAATTGTGACATCACTGATGATGTCATAATTGATTTTGACCATCTTTTCAAAACTGTAAAATTGACGCTTCTGAACTCACGGATGGCATGGACATCATCTACTACAGTAATTTTAAAACCGATAATGTCAATTGTGACATCACTGATGATGTCATAATTGATTTTAACCATCTTTTCAAAACTGTAAATTTGACGATTCTGAACTCACGGATGGCACGGACATCATCTACGACAGTAATTTTAAAACCGATTATGTCAATTGTGACATCACTGATGATGTCATAATTGATTTTGACCATCTTTTCAAAACTGTAAAATTTACGCTTCTGAACTCACTGATGGCACGGACTTCATCTACGACAGTAATTTTAAAACCGATTATGTCAATTGTGACATCACTGATGATGTCATAATTGATTTCGACAACTTTTCAAAACTGTGAAATTGATGCTTCTGAACTCACGAATGGCACAGACATCATCTACGACAGTAATTTTAAAACCGATAATGTCAATTGTGACATCACAGATGATGTAATAATTGATTTCGACATCTTTTCAAAACTGTGAAATTGATGCTTCTGAACTCACGGATGGCACAGACATCATCTACGACAGTAATTTTAAAACCGAGAATGTCAATTGTGACATCACTGATGATGTCATAATTGATTTTAACCATCTTTTCAAAACTGTAAAATTGACGCTTCTGAACTCACGGATGGCACGGACATCATCTACGACAGTAATTTTAAAACCGATAATGTCAATTGTGACATCACTGATGATGTCATAATTGATTTTAACCATCTTTTCAAAACTGTAAATTTGACGATTCTGAACTCACGGACGGCACGGACATCATCTACGACAGTAATTTTAAAACCGATTATGTCAATTGTGACATCACTGATGATGTCATAATTGATTTTGACCAACTTTTCAAAACTGTAAAATTGACACTTCTGAACTCACGGATGGCACAGACATCATCTACGACAGTAATTTTAAAACCGATTTGGTCAATTGTGACATCACTGATGATGTCATAATTGATTTTGACCATCTTTTCAAAACTGTGAAATTGATGCTTCTGAACTCACGAATGGCACGGACATCATCTACGACAGTAATTTTAAAACCGATAATGTCAATTGTGACATCACTGATGATGTCATAATTGATTTTAACCATCTTTTCAAAACTGTAAAATTGACGCTTCTGAACTCACGGATGGCACGGACATCATCTACGACAGTAATTTTAAAACCGATTATGTCAATTGTGACATCACTGATGATGTCATAATTGATTTTGACCATCTTTTCAAAACTGTGAAATTGATGCTTCTGAACTCACGAATGGCACGGACATCATCTACGACAGTAATTTTAAAACCGATAATGTCAATTGTGACATCACTGATGATGTCATAATTGATTTTAACCATCTTTTCAAAACTGTAAAATTGACGCTTCTGAACTCACGGATGGCACGGACATCATCCACGACAGTAATTTTAAAACCGATAATGTCAATTGTGACATCACTGATGATGTCATAATTGATTTTAACCATCTTTTCAAAACTGTAAATTTGACGATTCTGAACTCACGGATGGCACAGACATCATCTACGACAGTAATTTTAAAACCGATTATGTCAATTGTGACATCACTGATGATGTCATAATTGATTTTGACCATCTTTTCAAATCTGTAAATTTGACGATTCTGAACTCACGGATGGCACGGACATCATCTACGACAGTAATTTTAAAACCGATTATGGCAATTGTGACATCACTGATGATGTCATAATTGATTTCGACCATCTTTTCAAAACTGTAAAATTGATGATTCTGAACTCATGAATGGCACGGACATCATATATGACAGTAATTTTAAAACCGATAATGTCAATTGTGACATCACTGATGATGTCATAATTGATTTTAACCATCTTTTCAAAACTGTAAAATTGACGCTTCTGAACTCACAGATGGCACGGACATCATCTACGACAGTAATTTTAAAACCGATTATGTCAATTGTGACATCACTGATGATGTCATAATTGATTTTGACCATCTTTTCAAAACTGTAAAATTGACGCTTCTGAACTCACGGATGGCACAGACATCATCTACGACAGTAATTTTAAAACCGATTATGTCAATTGTGACATCACTGATGATGTAATAATTGATTTCGACATCTTTTCAAAACTGTGAAATTGATGCTTCTGAACTCACGAATGGCACAGACATCATCTACGACAGTAATTTTAAAACCGATAATGTCAATTGTGACATCACTGATGATGTCATAATTGATTTTAACCATCTTTTCAAAACTGTAAAATTGACGCTTCTGAACTCACGAATGGCACGGACAGCATCTACGACAGTAATTTTAAAACCGATTATGTCTATTGTGACATCACTGATGATGTCATAATTGATTTTGACCATCTTTTCAAAACTGTAAAATTGACGCTTCTGAACTCACGGATGGCACAGACATCATCTACGACAGTAATTTTAAAACCGATTATGTCAATTGTGACATCACAGATGATGTAATAATTGATTTCGACATCTTTTCAAAACTGTGAAATTGATGCTTCTGAACTCACGGATGGCACAGACATCATCTACGACAGTAATTTTAAAACCGAGAATGTCAATTGTGACATCACTGATGATGTCATAATTGATTTTAACCATCTTTTCAAAACTGTAAAATTGACGCTTCTGAACTCACGGATGGCACGGACATCATCTACGACAGTAATTTTAAAACCGATAATGTCAATTGTGACATCACTGATGATGTCATAATTGATTTTAACCATCTTTTCAAAACTGTAAATTTGACGATTCTGAACTCACGGACGGCACGGACATCATCTACGACAGTAATTTTAAAACCGATTATGTCAATTGTGACATCACTGATGATGTCATAATTGATTTTGACCATCTTTTCAAATCTGTAAATTTGACGATTCTGAACTCACGGATGGCACGGACATCATCTACGACAGTAATTTTAAAACCGATTATGGCAATTGTGACATCACTGATGATGTCATAATTGATTTCGACCATCTTTTCAAAACTGTAAAATTGATGATTCTGAACTCACGAATGGCACGGACATCATATATGACAGTAATTTTAAAACCGATAATGTCAATTGTGACATCACTGATGATGTCATAATTGATTTTAACCATCTTTTCAAAACTGTAAAATTGACGCTTCTGAACTCACGGATGGCACGGACATCATCTACGACAGTAATTTTAAAACCGATTATGTCAATTGTGACATCACTGATGATGTCATAATTGATTTTGACCATCTTTTCAAAACTGTAAAATTGACGCTTCTGAACTCACGGATGGCACAGACATCATCTACGACAGTAATTTTAAAACCGATTATGTCAATTGTGACATCACTGATGATGTAATAATTGATTTCGACATCTTTTCAAAACTGTGAAATTGATGCTTCTGAACTCACGAATGGCACAGACATCATCTACGACAGTAATTTTAAAACCGATAATGTCAATTGTGACATCACTGATGATGTCATAATTGATTTTAACCATCTTTTCAAAACTGTAAAATTGACGCTTCTGAACTCACGGATGGCACGGACAGCATCTACGACAGTAATTTTAAAACCGATTATGTCTATTGTGACATCACTGATGATGTCATAATTGATTTTGACCAACTTTTCAAAACTGTAAAATTGACGCTTCTGAACTCACGGATGGCACAGACATCATCTACGACAGTAATTTTAAAACCGATTATGTCAATTGTGACATCACTGATGATGTCATAATTGATTTTGACCATCTTTTCAAAACTGTGAAATTGATGCTTCTGAACTCACGAATGGCACGGACATCATCTACGACAGTAATTTTAAAACCGATAATGTCAATTGTGACATCACTGATGATGTCATAATTGATTTTAACCATCTTTTCAAAACTGTAAATTTGACGATTCTGAACTCACGGATGGCACGGACATCATCTACGTCAGTAATTTTAAAACCGATTATGTCAATTGTGACATCACTGATGATGTCATAATTGATTTTAACCATCTTTTCAAAACTGTAAATTTGACGATTCTGAACTCACGGATGGCACGGACATCATCTACGACAGTAATTTTAAAACCGATTATGTCAATTTTGACATCACTGATGATGTCATAATTGATTTTGACCATCTTTTCAAAACTGTAAAATTGACGCTTCTGAACTCACGGATGGCATGGACATCATCTACGACAGTAATTTTAAAACCGATAATGTCAATTGTGACATCACTGATGATGTCATAATTGATTTTAACCATCTTTTCAAAACTGTAAATTTGACGATTCTGAACTCACGGATGGCACGGACATCATCTACGACAGTAATTTTAAAACCGATTATGTCAATTGTGACATCACTGATGATGTCATAATTGATTTCGACCATCTTTTCAAAACTGTAAAATTGATGCTTCTGAACTCACGAATGGCACGGACATCATCTATGACAGTAATTTTAAAACCGATAATGTCAATTGTGACATCACTGATGATGTCATAATTGATTTTAATCATCTTTTCAAAACTGTAAAATTGACGCTTCTGAACTCACGGATGGCACGGACATCATCTACGACAGTAATTTTAAAACCGATAATGTCAATTGTGACATCACTGATGATGTCATAATTGATTTTAACCATCTTTTCAAAACTGTAAATTTGACGATTCTGAACTCACGGATGGCACGGACATCATCTACGACAGTAATTTTAAAACCGATTATGTCAATTGTGACATCACTGATGATGTCATAATTGATTTTGACCATCTTTTCAAAACTGTAAATTTGACGATTCTGAACTCACGGATGGCACGGACATCATCTACGACAGTAATTTTAAAACCGATTATGTCAATTGTGACATCACTGATGATGTCATAATTGATTTTGACCATCTTTTCAAAACTGGGAAATTGACGCTTCTGAACTCACGGATGGCACGGACATCATCTACGACAGTAATTTTAAAACCGATAATGTCAATTGTGACATCACTGATGATGTCATAATTGATTTTAACCATCTTTTCAAAACTGTAAATTTGACGATTCTGAACTCACGGATGGCACGGACATCATCTACGACAGTAATTTTAAAACCGATTATGTCAATTGTGACATCACTGATGATGTCATAATTGATTTTGACCATCTTTTGAAAACTGTAAAATTGACGCTTCTGAACTCACGGATGGCACGGACATCATCTACGACAGTAATTTTAAAACCGATAATGTCAATTGTGACATCACTGATGATGTCATAATTGATTTTAACCATCTTTTCAAAACTGTAAATTTGACGATTCTGAACTCACGGATGGCACAGACATCATCTACGACAGTAATTTTAAAACCGATTATGTCAATTGTGACATCACTGATGATGTCATAATTGATTTTAACCATCTTTTCAAAACTGTAAATTTGACGATTCTGAACTCACGGACGGCACGGACATCATCTACGACAGTAATTTTAAAACCGATTATGTCAATTGTGACATCACTGATGATGTCATAATTGATTTTGACCAACTTTTCAAAACTGTAAAATTGACGCTTCTGAACTCACGGATGGCACAGACATCATCTACGACAGTAATTTTAAAACCGATTTTGTCAATTGTGACATCACTGATGATGTCATAATTGATTTTGACCATCTTTTCAAAACTGTAAAATTGACGCTTCTGAACTCACGGATGGCACGGACATCATCTACGACAGTAATTTTAAAACCGATAATGTCAATTGTGACATCACTGATGATGTCATAATTGATTTTAACCATCTTTTCAAAACTGTAAATTTGACGATTCTGAACTCACGGACGGCACGGACATCATCTACGACAGTAATTCTAAAACCGATTATGTCATTTGTGACATCACTGATGATGTCATAATTGATTTTGACCAACTTTTCAAAACTGTAAAATTGACGCTTCTGAACTTACGGATGGCACAGACATCATCTACGACAGTAATTTTAAAACCGATTTTGTCAATTGTGACATCACTGATGATGTCATAATTGATTTTGACCATCTTTTCAAAACTGTAAAATTGACGATTCTGAACTCACGGATGGCACAGACATCATCTACGACAGTAATTTTAAAACCGATTTTGTCAATTGTGACATCACTGATGATGTCATAATTAATTTTGACCATCTTTTCAAAACTGTGAAATTGATGCTTCTGAACTCACGAATGGCACGGACATCATCTACGACAGTAATTTTAAAACCGATAATGTCAATTGTGACATCACTGATGATGTCATAATTGATTTTGACCATCTTTTCAAAACTGTAAAATTGACGCTTCTGAACTCACGGATGGCACGGACATCATCTACGACAGTAATTTTAAAACCGATAATGTCAATTGTGACATCACTGATGATGTCATAATTGATTTTAACCATCTTTTCAAAACTGTAAATTTGACGATTCTGAACTCACGGATGGCACGGACATCATCTACGACAGTAATTTTAAAACCGATTATGTCAATTGTGACATCAATGATGATGTCATAATTGATTTTAACCATCTTTTCAAAACTGTAAAATTGACGCTTCTGAACTCACGGATGGCACGGACATCATCTACGACAGTAATTTTAAAACCGATAATGTCAATTGTGACATCACTGATGATGTCATAATTGATTTTGACCATCTTTTCAAATCTGTAAATTTGACGATTCTGAACTCACGGATGGCACGGACATCATCTACGACAGTAATTTTAAAACCGATTATGGCAATTGTGACATCACTGATGATGCCATAATTGATTTCGACCATCCTTTCAAAACTGTAAAATTGATGCTTCTGAACTCACGAATGGCACGGACATCATCTATGACAGTAATTTTAAAACCGATAATGTCAATTGTGACATCACTGATGATGTCATAATCGATTTTAACCATCTTTTCAAAACTGTAAAATTGACGCTTCTGAACTCACGGATGGCACGGACATCATCTACGACAGTAATTTTAAAACCGATTATGTCACTTGTGACATCACTGATGATGTCATAATTGATTTTGACCATCTTTTCAAATCTGTAAAATTGACGCTTCTGAACTCACGGATGGCACAGACATTATCTACGACAGTAATTTTAAAACCGATTATGTCAATTGTGACATCACTGATGATGTAATAATTGATTTCGACATCTTTTCAAAACTGTGAAATTGATGCTTCTGAACTCACGAATGGCACAGACATCATCTACGACAGTAATTTTAAAACCGATAATGTCAATTGTGACATCACTGATGATGTCATAATTGATTTTAACCATCTTTTCAAAACTGTAAAATTGACGCTTCTGAACTCACGGATGGCACGGACAGCATCTACGACAGTAATTTTAAAACCGATTCTGTCAATTGTGACATCACTGATGATGTCATAATTGATTTTAACCATCTTTTCAAAACTGTAAAATTGACGCTTCTGAACTCACAGATGGCACAGACATCATCTACGACAGTAATTTTAAAACCGATTATGTCAATTGTGACATCACTGATGATGTAATAATTGATTTCGACATCTTTTCAAAACTGTGAAATTGATGCTTCTGAACTCACGAATGGCACAGACATCATCTACGACAGTAATTTTAAAACCGATAATGTCAATTGTGACATCACTGATGATGTCATAATTGATTTTAACCATCTTTTCAAAACTGTAAAATTGACGCTTTTGAACTCACGGATGGCACGGACATCATCTACGACAGTAATTTTAAAACCGATAATGTCAATTGTGACATCACTGATGATGTCATAATTGATTTTGACCAACTTTTCAAAACTGTAAAATTGACGCTTCTGAACTCACGGATGGCACAGACATCATCTACGACAGTAATTTTAAAACCGATTTTGTCAATTGTGACATCACTGATGATGTCATAATTGATTTTGACCATCTTTTCAAAACTGTAAAATTGACGATTCTGAACTCACGGATGGCACGGACATCATCTATGACAGTAATTTTAAAACTGATAATGTCAATTGTGACATCACTGATGATGTCATAATTGATTTTAACCATCTTTTCAAAACTGTAAATTTGACGATTCTGAACTCACGGATGGCACGGACATCATCTACGACAGTAATTTTAAAACCGATTATGTCAATTGTGACATCACTGATGATGTCATAATTGATTTTGACCATCTTTTCAAAACTGGGAAATTGACGCTTCTGAACTCACGGATGGCACGGACATCATCTACGACAGTAATTTTAAAACCGATAATGTCAATTGTGACATCACTGATGATGTCATAATTGATTTTAACCATCTTTTCAAAACTGTAAATTTGACGATTCTGAACTCACGGATGGCACGGACATCATCTACGACAGTAATTTTAAAACCGATTATGTCAATTGTGACATCACTGATGATGTCATAATTGATTTTGACCATCTTTTGAAAACTGTAAAATTGACGCTTCTGAACTCACGGATGGCACGGACATCATCTACGACAGTAATTTTAAAACCGATAATGTCAATTGTGACATCACTGATGATGTCATAATTGATTTTAACCATCTTTTCAAAACTGTAAATTTGACGATTCTGAACTTACGGACGGCACGGACATCATCTACGACAGTAATTTTAAAACCGATTATGTCAATTGTGACATCACTGATGATGTCATAATTGATTTTGACCAACTTTTCAAAACTGTAAAATTGACGCTTCTGAACTCACGGATGGCACAGACATCATCTACGACAGTAATTTTAAAACCGATTTTGTCAATTGTGACATCACTGATGATGTCATAATTGATTTTGACCATCTTTTCAAAACTGTAAAATTGACGCTTCTGAACTCACGGATGGCACGGACATCATCTACGACAGTAATTTTAAAACCGATAATGTCAATTGTGACATCACTGATGATGTCATAATTGATTTTAACCATCTTTTCAAAACTGTAAATTTGACGATTCTGAACTCACGGACGGCACGGACATCATCTACGACAGTAATTCTAAAACCGATTATGTCAATTGTGACATCACTGATGATGTCATAATTGATTTTGACCAACTTTTCAAAACTGTAAAATTGACGCTTCTGAACTTACGGATGGCACAGACATCATCTACGACAGTAATTTTAAAACCGATTTTGTCAATTGTGACATCACTGATGATGTCATAATTGATTTTGACCATCTTTTCAAAACTGTGAAATTGATGCTTCTGAACTCACGAATGGCACGGATATCATCTACGACAGTAATTTTAAAACCGATAATGTCAATTGTGACATCACTGATGATGTCATAATTGATTTTGACCATCTTTTCAAAACTGTAAAATTGACGCTTCTGAACTCACGGATGGCACGGACATCATCTACGACAGTAATTTTAAAACCGATAATGTCAATTGTGACATCACTGATGATGTCATAATTGATTTTAACCATCTTTTCAAAACTGTAAATTTGACGATTCTGAACTCACGGATGGCACGGACATCATCTACGACAGTAATTTTAAAACCGATTATGTCAATTGTGACATAACTGATGATGTCATAATTGATTTTGACCATCTTTTCAAAACTGTAAAATTGACGCTTCTGAACTCACGGATGGCACGGACATCATCTACGACAGTAATTTTAAAACCGATAATGTCAATTGTGACATCACTGATGATGTCATAATTGATTTTAACCATCTTTTCAAAACTGTAAATTTGACGATTCTGAACTCACGGATGGCACGGACATCATCTAATTTTAAAACCGATTATGTCAATTGTGACATCACTGATGATGTCATAATTGAATTTGACAATCTTTTCAAAACTGTAAAATTGACGCTTCTGAAGTCACGGATGGCAGAGACATCATCTACGACAGTAATTTTAAAACCGATTTTGTCAATTGTGACATCACTGATGATGTCATAATTGATTTTGACCATCTTTTCAAAACTGTGAAATTGATGCTTCTGAACTCACGAATGGCACGGACATCATCTACGACCGTAATTTTAAAACCGATAATGTCAATTGTGACATCACTGATGATGTCATAATTGATTTTAACCATCTTTTCAAAACTGTAAAATTGACGCTTTTGAACTCACGGATGGCACGGACATCATCTACGACAGTAATTTTAAAACCGATTATGTCAATTGTGACATCACTGATGATGTCATAATTGATTTTGACCAACTTTTCAAAACTGTAAAATTGACGCTTCTGAACTCACGGATGGCACAGACATCATCTACGACAGTAATTTTAAAACCGATTATGTCAATTGTGACATCACTGATGATGTCATAATTGATTTTGACCATCTTTTCAAACCTGGGAAATTGATGCTTCTGAACTCACGAATGGCACGGACATCATCTACGACAGTAATTTTAAAACCGATAATGTCAATTGTGACATCACTGATGATGTCATAATTGATTTTAACCATCTTTTCAAAACTGTAAAATTGACGCTTCTGAACTCACGGATGGCACGGACATCATCTACGACAGTAATTTTAAAACCGATAATGTCAATTGTGACATCACTGATGATGTCATAATTGATTTTGACCATCTTTTCAAATCTGTAAATTTGACGATTCTGAACTCACGGACGGCACGGACATCATCTACGACAGTAATTTTAAAACCGATTATGGCAATTGTGACATCACTGATGATGTCATAATTGATTTCGACCATCTTTTCAAAACTGTAAAATTGACGCTTCTGAACTCACGGATGGCACAGACATCATCTACGACAGTAATTTTAAAACCGATTATGTCAATTGTGACATCACTGATGATGTCATAATTGATTTTGACAATCTTTTCAAAACTGTAAAATTGACGCTTCTGAACTCACGGATGGCAGAGACATCATCTACGACAGTAATTTTAAAACCGATTATGTCAATTGTGACATCACTGATGATGTCATAATTGATTTTGACCATCTTTTCAAAACTGTAAAATTGACGCTTCTGAACTCACGGATGGCACGGACATCATCTACGACAGTAATTTTAAAACCGATAATGTCAATTGTGACATCACTGATGATGTCATAATTGATTTTGACCATCTTTTCAAATCTGTAAATTTGACGAATCTGAACTCACGGATGGCACGGACATCATCTACGACAGTAATTTTAAAACCGATTATGGCAATTGTGACATCACTGAAGATGTCATAATTGATTTCGACCATCTTTTCAAAACTGTAAAATTGATGCTTCTGAACTCACGAATGGCACGGACATCATCTATGACAGTAATTTTAAAACCGATAATGTCAATTGTGACATCACTGATGATGTCATAATTGATTTTAACCATCTTTTCAAAACTGTAAAATTGACGCTTCTGAACTCACGGATGGCACGGACATCATCTACGACAGTAATTTTAAAACCGATAATGTCAATTGTGACATCACTGATGATGTCATAATTGATTTTAACCATTTTTTCAAAACTGTAAATTTGACGATTCTGAACTCACGGATGGCACGGACATCATCTACGACAGTAATTTTAAAACCGATTATGTCAATTGTGACATCACTGATGATGTCATAATTGATTTTGACCAACTTTTCAAAACTGTAAAATTGACGCTTCTGAACTCACGAATGGCATGGACATCATCTACGACAGTAATTTTAAAACCGATAATGTCAATTGTGACATCACTGATGATGTCATAATTGATTTTTACCATCTTTTCAAAACTGTAAAATTGACGCTTCTGAACTCACGGATGGCACGGACATCATCTACGACAGTAATTTTAAAACCGATAATGTCAATTGTGACATCACTGATGATGTCATAATTGATTTTAACCATCTTTTCAAAACTGTAAATTTGACGATTCTGAACTCACGGATGGCACGGACATCATCTACGACAGTAATTTTAAAACCGATTATGTCAATTGTGACATCACTGATGATGTCATAATTGATTTTGACCATCTTTTCAAAACTGTAAAATTGACGCTTCTGAACTCACGGAGGGCACAGACATCATCTATGACAGTAATTTTAAAACCGATTATGTCAATTGTGACATCACTGATGATGTCATAATTGATTTTAAGCATCTTTTCAAAACTGTAAATTTGACGATTCTGAACTCATGGATGGCACGGACATCATCTACGACAGTAATTTTAAAACCGATTATGTCAATTGTGACATCAATGATGATGTCATAATTGATTTTAACCATCTTTTCAAAACTGTAAAATTGACGCTTCTGAACTCACGGATGGCACGGACATCATCTACGACAGTAATTTTAAAACCGATAATGTCAATTGTGACATCACTGATGATGTCATAATTGATTTTGACCATCTTTTCAAATCTGTAAATTTGACGATTCTGAACTCACGGATGGCACGGACATCATCTTCGACAGTAATTTTAAAACCGATTATGGCAATTGTGACATCACTGATGATGCCATAATTGATTTCGACCATCCTTTCAAAACTGTAAAATTGATGCTTCTGAACTCAGGAATGGCACGGACATCATCTATGACAGTAATTTTAAAACCGATAATGTCAATTGTGACATCACTGATGATGTCATAATCGATTTTAACCATCTTTTCAAAACTGTAAAATTGACGCTTCTGAACTCACGGATGGCACGGACATCATCTACGACAGTAATTTTAAAACCGATTATGTCACTTGTGACATCACTGATGATGTCATAATTGATTTTGACCATCTTTTCAAATCTGTAAAATTGACGCTTCTGAACTCACGGATGGCACAGACATTATCTACGACAGTAATTTTAAAACCGATTATGTCAATTGTGACATCACTGATGATGTAATAATTGATTTCGACATCTTTTCAAAACTGTGAAATTGATGCTTCTGAACTCACGAATGGCACAGACATCATCTACGACAGTAATTTTAAAACCGATAATGTCAATTGTGACATCACTGATGATGTCATAATTGATTTTAACCATCTTTTCAAAACTGTAAAATTGACGCTTCTGAACTCACGGATGGCACGGACAGCATCTACGACAGTAATTTTAAAACCGATTCTGTCAATTGTGACATCACTGATGATGTCATAATTGATTTTAACCATCTTTTCAAAACTGTAAAATTGACGCTTCTGAACTCACAGATGGCACAGACATCATCTACGACAGTAATTTTAAAACCGATTATGTCAATTGTGACATCACTGATGATGTAATAATTGATTTCGACATCTTTTCAAAACTGTGAAATTGATGCTTCTGAACTCACGAATGGCACAGACATCATCTACGACAGTAATTTTAAAACCGATAATGTCAATTGTGACATCACTGATGATGTCATAATTGATTTTAACCATCTTTTCAAAACTGTAAAATTGACGCTTCTGAACTCACGGATGGCACGGACATCATCTACGACAGTAATTTTAAAACCGATAATGTCAATTGTGACATCACTGATGATGTAATAATTGATTTCGACATCTTTTCAAAACTGTGAAATTGATGCTTCTGAACTCACGAATGGCACAGACATCATCTACGACAGTAATTTTAAAACCGATAATGTCAATTGTGACATCACTGATGATGTCATAATTGATTTTAACCATCTTTTCAAAACTGTAAAATTGACGCTTCTGAACTCACGGATGGCACGGACATCATCTACGACAGTAATTTTAAAACCGATAATGTCAATTGTGACATCACTGATGATGTCATAATTGATTTTGACCAACTTTTCAAAACTGTAAAATTGACGCTTCTGAACTCACGGATGGCACAGACATCATCTACGACAGTAATTTTAAAACCGATTTTGTCAATTGTGACATCACTGATGATGTCATAATTGATTTTGACCATCTTTTCAAAACTGTAAAATTGACGATTCTGAACTCACGGACGGCACGGACATCATCTACGACAGTAATTTTAAAACCGATTATGTCAATTGTGACATCACTGATGATGTCATAATTGATTTTGACCAACTTTTCAAAACTGTAAAATTGACGCTTCTGAACTCACGGATGGCACAGACATCATCTACGACAGTAATTTTAAAACCGATTTTGTCAATTGTGACATCACTGATGATGTCATAATTGATTTTGACCATCTTTTCAAAACTGTAAAATTGACGCTTCTGAACTCACGGATGGCACGGACATCATCTACGACAGTAATTTTAAAACCGATAATGTCAATTGTGACATCACTGATGATGTCATAATTGATTTTAACCATCTTTTCAAAACTGTAAATTTGACGATTCTGAACTCACGGACGGCACGGACATCATCTACGACAGTAATTCTAAAACCGATTATGTCAATTGTGACATCACTGATGATGTCATAATTGATTTTGACCAACTTTTCAAAACTGTAAAATTGACGCTTCTGAACTTACGGATGGCACAGACATCATCTACGACAGTAATTTTAAAACCGATTTTGTCAATTGTGACATCACTGATGATGTCATAATTGATTTTGACCATCTTTTCAAAACTGTGAAATTGATGCTTCTGAACTCACGAATGGCACGGATATCATCTACGACAGTAATTTTAAAACCGATAATGTCAATTGTGACATCACTGATGATGTCATAATTGATTTTGACCATCTTTTCAAAACTGTAAAATTGACGCTTCTGAACTCACGGATGGCACGGACATCATCTACGACAGTAATTTTAAAACCGATAATGTCAATTGTGACATCACTGATGATGTCATAATTGATTTTAACCATCTTTTCAAAACTGTAAATTTGACGATTCTGAACTCACGGATGGCACGGACATCATCTACGACAGTAATTTTAAAACCGATTATGTCAATTGTGACATAACTGATGATGTCATAATTGATTTTGACCATCTTTTCAAAACTGTAAAATTGACGCTTCTGAACTCACGGATGGCACGGACATCATCTACGACAGTAATTTTAAAACCGATAATGTCAATTGTGACATCACTGATGATGTCATAATTGATTTTAACCATCTTTTCAAAACTGTAAATTTGACGATTCTGAACTCACGGATGGCACGGACATCATCTAATTTTAAAACCGATTATGTCAATTGTGACATCACTGATGATGTCATAATTGAATTTGACAATCTTTTCAAAACTGTAAAATTGACGCTTCTGAAGTCACGGATGGCAGAGACATCATCTACGACAGTAATTTTAAAACCGATTTTGTCAATTGTGACATCACTGATGATGTCATAATTGATTTTGACCATCTTTTCAAAACTGTGAAATTGATGCTTCTGAACTCACGAATGGCACGGACATCATCTACGACCGTAATTTTAAAACCGATAATGTCAATTGTGACATCACTGATGATGTCATAATTGATTTTAACCATCTTTTCAAAACTGTAAAATTGACGCTTTTGAACTCACGGATGGCACGGACATCATCTACGACAGTAATTTTAAAACCGATTATGTCAATTGTGACATCACTGATGATGTCATAATTGATTTTGACCAACTTTTCAAAACTGTAAAATTGACGCTTCTGAACTCACGGATGGCACAGACATCATCTACGACAGTAATTTTAAAACCGATTATGTCAATTGTGACATCACTGATGATGTCATAATTGATTTTGACCATCTTTTCAAACCTGGGAAATTGATGCTTCTGAACTCACGAATGGCACGGACATCATCTACGACAGTAATTTTAAAACCGATAATGTCAATTGTGACATCACTGATGATGTCATAATTGATTTTAACCATCTTTTCAAAACTGTAAAATTGACGCTTCTGAACTCACGGATGGCACGGACATCATCTACGACAGTAATTTTAAAACCGATAATGTCAATTGTGACATCACTGATGATGTCATAATTGATTTTGACCATCTTTTCAAATCTGTAAATTTGACGATTCTGAACTCACGGACGGCACGGACATCATCTACGACAGTAATTTTAAAACCGATTATGGCAATTGTGACATCACTGATGATGTCATAATTGATTTCGACCATCTTTTCAAAACTGTAAAATTGACGCTTCTGAACTCACGGATGGCACAGACATCATCTACGACAGTAATTTTAAAACCGATTATGTCAATTGTGACATCACTGATGATGTCATAATTGATTTTGACAATCTTTTCAAAACTGTAAAATTGACGCTTCTGAACTCACGGATGGCAGAGACATCATCTACGACAGTAATTTTAAAACCGATTATGTCAATTGTGACATCACTGATGATGTCATAATTGATTTTGACCATCTTTTCAAAACTGTAAAATTGACGCTTCTGAACTCACGGATGGCACGGACATCATCTACGACAGTAATTTTAAAACCGATAATGTCAATTGTGACATCACTGATGATGTCATAATTGATTTTGACCATCTTTTCAAATCTGTAAATTTGACGAATCTGAACTCACGGATGGCACGGACATCATCTACGACAGTAATTTTAAAACCGATTATGGCAATTGTGACATCACTGAAGATGTCATAATTGATTTCGACCATCTTTTCAAAACTGTAAAATTGATGCTTCTGAACTCACGAATGGCACGGACATCATCTATGACAGTAATTTTAAAACCGATAATGTCAATTGTGACATCACTGATGATGTCATAATTGATTTTAACCATCTTTTCAAAACTGTAAAATTGACGCTTCTGAACTCACGGATGGCACGGACAGCATCTACGACAGTAATTTTAAAACCGATTCTGTCAATTGTGACATCACTGATGATGTCATAATTGATTTTAACCATCTTTTCAAAACTGTAAAATTGACGCTTCTGAACTCACAGATGGCACAGACATCATCTACGACAGTAATTTTAAAACCGATTATGTCAATTGTGACATCACTGATGATGTAATAATTGATTTCGACATCTTTTCAAAACTGTGAAATTGATGCTTCTGAACTCACGAATGGCACAGACATCATCTACGACAGTAATTTTAAAACCGATAATGTCAATTGTGACATCACTGATGATGTCATAATTGATTTTAACCATCTTTTCAAAACTGTAAAATTGACGCTTCTGAACTCACGGATGGCACGGACATCATCTACGACAGTAATTTTAAAACCGATAATGTCAATTGTGACATCACTGATGATGTAATAATTGATTTCGACATCTTTTCAAAACTGTGAAATTGATGCTTCTGAACTCACGAATGGCACAGACATCATCTACGACAGTAATTTTAAAACCGATAATGTCAATTGTGACATCACTGATGATGTCATAATTGATTTTAACCATCTTTTCAAAACTGTAAAATTGACGCTTCTGAACTCACGGATGGCACGGACATCATCTACGACAGTAATTTTAAAACCGATAATGTCAATTGTGACATCACTGATGATGTCATAATTGATTTTGACCAACTTTTCAAAACTGTAAAATTGACGCTTCTGAACTCACGGATGGCACAGACATCATCTACGACAGTAATTTTAAAACCGATTTTGTCAATTGTGACATCACTGATGATGTCATAATTGATTTTGACCATCTTTTCAAAACTGTAAAATTGACGATTCTGAACTCACGGACGGCACGGACATCATCTACGACAGTAATTTTAAAACCGATTATGTCAATTGTGACATCACTGATGATGTCATAATTGATTTTGACCAACTTTTCAAAACTGTAAAATTGACGCTTCTGAACTCACGGATGGCACAGACATCATCTACGACAGTAATTTTAAAACCGATTTTGTCAATTGTGACATCACTGATGATGTCATAATTGATTTTGACCATCTTTTCAAAACTGTAAAATTGACGCTTCTGAACTCACGGATGGCACGGACATCATCTACGACAGTAATTTTAAAACCGATAATGTCAATTGTGACATCACTGATGATGTCATAATTGATTTTAACCATCTTTTCAAAACTGTAAATTTGACGATTCTGAACTCACGGACGGCACGGACATCATCTACGACAGTAATTCTAAAACCGATTATGTCAATTGTGACATCACTGATGATGTCATAATTGATTTTGACCAACTTTTCAAAACTGTAAAATTGACGCTTCTGAACTTACGGATGGCACAGACATCATCTACGACAGTAATTTTAAAACCGATTTTGTCAATTGTGACATCACTGATGATGTCATAATTGATTTTGACCATCTTTTCAAAACTGTGAAATTGATGCTTCTGAACTCACGAATGGCACGGATATCATCTACGACAGTAATTTTAAAACCGATAATGTCAATTGTGACATCACTGATGATGTCATAATTGATTTTGACCATCTTTTCAAAACTGTAAAATTGACGCTTCTGAACTCACGGATGGCACGGACATCATCTACGACAGTAATTTTAAAACCGATAATGTCAATTGTGACATCACTGATGATGTCATAATTGATTTTAACCATCTTTTCAAAACTGTAAATTTGACGATTCTGAACTCACGGATGGCACGGACATCATCTACGACAGTAATTTTAAAACCGATTATGTCAATTGTGACATAACTGATGATGTCATAATTGATTTTGACCATCTTTTCAAAACTGTAAAATTGACGCTTCTGAACTCACGGATGGCACGGACATCATCTACGACAGTAATTTTAAAACCGATAATGTCAATTGTGACATCACTGATGATGTCATAATTGATTTTAACCATCTTTTCAAAACTGTAAATTTGACGATTCTGAACTCACGGATGGCACGGACATCATCTAATTTTAAAACCGATTATGTCAATTGTGACATCACTGATGATGTCATAATTGAATTTGACAATCTTTTCAAAACTGTAAAATTGACGCTTCTGAAGTCACGGATGGCAGAGACATCATCTACGACAGTAATTTTAAAACCGATTTTGTCAATTGTGACATCACTGATGATGTCATAATTGATTTTGACCATCTTTTCAAAACTGTGAAATTGATGCTTCTGAACTCACGAATGGCACGGACATCATCTACGACCGTAATTTTAAAACCGATAATGTCAATTGTGACATCACTGATGATGTCATAATTGATTTTAACCATCTTTTCAAAACTGTAAAATTGACGCTTTTGAACTCACGGATGGCACGGACATCATCTACGACAGTAATTTTAAAACCGATTATGTCAATTGTGACATCACTGATGATGTCATAATTGATTTTGACCAACTTTTCAAAACTGTAAAATTGACGCTTCTGAACTCACGGATGGCACAGACATCATCTACGACAGTAATTTTAAAACCGATTATGTCAATTGTGACATCACTGATGATGTCATAATTGATTTTGACCATCTTTTCAAACCTGGGAAATTGATGCTTCTGAACTCACGAATGGCACGGACATCATCTACGACAGTAATTTTAAAACCGATAATGTCAATTGTGACATCACTGATGATGTCATAATTGATTTTAACCATCTTTTCAAAACTGTAAAATTGACGCTTCTGAACTCACGGATGGCACGGACATCATCTACGACAGTAATTTTAAAACCGATAATGTCAATTGTGACATCACTGATGATGTCATAATTGATTTTGACCATCTTTTCAAATCTGTAAATTTGACGATTCTGAACTCACGGACGGCACGGACATCATCTACGACAGTAATTTTAAAACCGATAATGTCAATTGTGACATCACTGATGATGTCATAATTGATTTTAACCATCTTTTCAAAACTGTAAAATTGACGCTTCTGAACTCACGGATGGCACGGACATCATCTACGACAGTAATTTTAAAACCGATAATGTCAATTGTGACATCACTGATGATGTCATAATTGATTTTGACCAACTTTTCAAAACTGTAAAATTGACGCTTCTGAACTCACGGATGGCACAGACATCATCTACGACAGTAATTTTAAAACCGATTTTGTCAATTGTGACATCACTGATGATGTCATAATTGATTTTGACCATCTTTTCAAAACTGTAAAATTGACGATTCTGAACTCACGGACGGCACGGACATCATCTACGACAGTAATTTTAAAACCGATTATGTCAATTGTGACATCACTGATGATGTCATAATTGATTTTGACCAACTTTTCAAAACTGTAAAATTGACGCTTCTGAACTCACGGATGGCACAGACATCATCTACGACAGTAATTTTAAAACCGATTTTGTCAATTGTGACATCACTGATGATGTCATAATTGATTTTGACCATCTTTTCAAAACTGTAAAATTGACGCTTCTGAACTCACGGATGGCACGGACATCATCTACGACAGTAATTTTAAAACCGATAATGTCAATTGTGACATCACTGATGATGTCATAATTGATTTTAACCATCTTTTTAAAACTGTAAATTTGACGATTCTGAACTCACGGACGGCACGGACATCATCTACGACAGTAATTCTAAAACCGATTATGTCAATTGTGACATCACTGATGATGTCATAATTGATTTTGACCAACTTTTCAAAACTGTAAAATTGACGCTTCTGAACTTACGGATGGCACAGACATCATCTACGACAGTAATTTTAAAACCGATTTTGTCAATTGTGACATCACTGATGATGTCATAATTGATTTTGACCATCTTTTCAAAACTGTGAAATTGATGCTTCTGAACTCACGAATGGCACGGATATCATCTACGACAGTAATTTTAAAACCGATAATGTCAATTGTGACATCACTGATGATGTCATAATTGATTTTGACCATCTTTTCAAAACTGTAAAATTGACGCTTCTGAACTCACGGATGGCACGGACATCATCTACGACAGTAATTTTAAAACCGATAATGTCAATTGTGACATCACTGATGATGTCATAATTGATTTTAACCATCTTTTCAAAACTGTAAATTTGACGATTCTGAACTCACGGATGGCACGGACATCATCTACGACAGTAATTTTAAAACCGATTATGTCAATTGTGACATAACTGATGATGTCATAATTGATTTTGACCATCTTTTCAAAACTGTAAAATTGACGCTTCTGAACTCACGGATGGCACGGACATCATCTACGACAGTAATTTTAAAACCGATAATGTCAATTGTGACATCACTGATGATGTCATAATTGATTTTAACCATCTTTTCAAAACTGTAAATTTGACGATTCTGAACTCACGGATGGCACGGACATCATCTAATTTTAAAACCGATTATGTCAATTGTGACATCACTGATGATGTCATAATTGAATTTGACAATCTTTTCAAAACTGTAAAATTGACGCTTCTGAAGTCACGGATGGCAGAGACATCATCTACGACAGTAATTTTAAAACCGATTTTGTCAATTGTGACATCACTGATGATGTCATAATTGATTTTGACCATCTTTTCAAAACTGTGAAATTGATGCTTCTGAACTCACGAATGGCACGGACATCATCTACGACCGTAATTTTAAAACCGATAATGTCAATTGTGACATCACTGATGATGTCATAATTGATTTTAACCATCTTTTCAAAACTGTAAAATTGACGCTTTTGAACTCACGGATGGCACGGACATCATCTACGACAGTAATTTTAAAACCGATTATGTCAATTGTGACATCACTGATGATGTCATAATTGATTTTGACCAACTTTTCAAAACTGTAAAATTGACGCTTCTGAACTCACGGATGGCACAGACATCATCTACGACAGTAATTTTAAAACCGATTATGTCAATTGTGACATCACTGATGATGTCATAATTGATTTTGACCATCTTTTCAAACCTGGGAAATTGATGCTTCTGAACTCACGAATGGCACGGACATCATCTACGACAGTAATTTTAAAACCGATAATGTCAATTGTGACATCACTGATGATGTCATAATTGATTTTAACCATCTTTTCAAAACTGTAAAATTGACGCTTCTGAACTCACGGATGGCACGGACATCATCTACGACAGTAATTTTAAAACCGATAATGTCAATTGTGACATCACTGATGATGTCATAATTGATTTTGACCATCTTTTCAAATCTGTAAATTTGACGATTCTGAACTCACGGACGGCACGGACATCATCTACGACAGTAATTTTAAAACCGATTATGGCAATTGTGACATCACTGATGATGTCATAATTGATTTCGACCATCTTTTCAAAACTGTAAAATTGACGCTTCTGAACTCACGGATGGCACAGACATCATCTACGACAGTAATTTTAAAACCGATTATGTCAATTGTGACATCACTGATGATGTCATAATTGATTTTGACAATCTTTTCAAAACTGTAAAATTGACGCTTCTGAACTCACGGATGGCAGAGACATCATCTACGACAGTAATTTTAAAACCGATTATGTCAATTGTGACATCACTGATGATGTCATAATTGATTTTGACCATCTTTTCAAAACTGTAAAATTGACGCTTCTGAACTCACGGATGGCACGGACATCATCTACGACAGTAATTTTAAAACCGATAATGTCAATTGTGACATCACTGATGATGTCATAATTGATTTTGACCATCTTTTCAAATCTGTAAATTTGACGAATCTGAACTCACGGATGGCACGGACATCATCTACGACAGTAATTTTAAAACCGATTATGGCAATTGTGACATCACTGAAGATGTCATAATTGATTTCGACCATCTTTTCAAAACTGTAAAATTGATGCTTCTGAACTCACGAATGGCACGGACATCATCTATGACAGTAATTTTAAAACCGATAATGTCAATTGTGACATCACTGATGATGTCATAATTGATTTTAACCATCTTTTCAAAACTGTAAAATTGACGCTTCTGAACTCACGGATGGCACGGACATCATCTACGACAGTAATTTTAAAACCGATAATGTCAATTGTGACATCACTGATGATGTCATAATTGATTTTAACCATTTTTTCAAAACTGTAAATTTGACGATTCTGAACTCACGGATGGCACGGACATCATCTACGACAGTAATTTTAAAACCGATTATGTCAATTGTGACATCACTGATGATGTCATAATTGATTTTGACCAACTTTTCAAAACTGTAAAATTGACGCTTCTGAACTCACGAATGGCATGGACATCATCTACGACAGTAATTTTAAAACCGATAATGTCAATTGTGACATCACTGATGATGTCATAATTGATTTTTACCATCTTTTCAAAACTGTAAAATTGACGCTTCTGAACTCACGGATGGCACGGACATCATCTACGACAGTAATTTTAAAACCGATAATGTCAATTGTGACATCACTGATGATGTCATAATTGATTTTAACCATCTTTTCAAAACTGTAAATTTGACGATTCTGAACTCACGGATGGCACGGACATCATCTACGACAGTAATTTTAAAACCGATTATGTCAATTGTGACATCACTGATGATGTCATAATTGATTTTGACCATCTTTTCAAAACTGTAAAATTGACGCTTCTGAACTCACGGAGGGCACAGACATCATCTATGACAGTAATTTTAAAACCGATTATGTCAATTGTGACATCACTGATGATGTCATAATTGATTTTAAGCATCTTTTCAAAACTGTAAATTTGACGATTCTGAACTCACGGATGGCACGGACATCATCTACGACAGTAATTTTAAAACCGATTATGTCAATTGTGACATCAATGATGATGTCATAATTGATTTTAACCATCTTTTCAAAACTGTAAAATTGACGCTTCTGAACTCACGGATGGCACGGACATCATCTACGACAGTAATTTTAAAACCGATAATGTCAATTGTGACATCACTGATGATGTCATAATTGATTTTGACCATCTTTTCAAATCTGTAAAATTGACGCTTCTGAACTCACGGATGGCACGGACATCATCTACGACAGTAATTTTAAAACCGATAATGTCAATTGTGACATCACTGATGATGTCATAATTGATTTTAACCATCTTTTCAAAACTGTAAAATTGACGCTTCTGAACTCACGGATGGCACGGACATCATCTACGACAGTAATTTTAAAACCGATTATGGCAATTGTGACATCACTGATGATGCCATAATTGATTTCGACCATCCTTTCAAAACTGTAAAATTGATGCTTCTGAACTCACGAATGGCACGGACATCATCTATGACAGTAATTTTAAAACCGATAATGTCAATTGTGACATCACTGATGATGTCATAATCGATTTTAACCATCTTTTCAAAACTGTAAAATTGACGCTTCTGAACTCACGGATGGCACGGACATCATCTACGACAGTAATTTTAAAACCGATTATGTCACTTGTGACATCACTGATGATGTCATAATTGATTTTGACCATCTTTTCAAATCTGTAAAATTGACGCTTCTGAACTCACGGATGGCACAGACATTATCTACGACAGTAATTTTAAAACCGATTATGTCAATTGTGACATCACTGATGATGTAATAATTGATTTCGACATCTTTTCAAAACTGTGAAATTGATGCTTCTGAACTCACGAATGGCACAGACATCATCTACGACAGTAATTTTAAAACCGATAATGTCAATTGTGACATCACTGATGATGTCATAATTGATTTTAACCATCTTTTCAAAACTGTAAAATTGACGCTTCTGAACTCACGGATGGCACGGACAGCATCTACGACAGTAATTTTAAAACCGATTCTGTCAATTGTGACATCACTGATGATGTCATAATTGATTTTAACCATCTTTTCAAAACTGTAAAATTGACGCTTCTGAACTCACAGATGGCACAGACATCATCTACGACAGTAATTTTAAAACCGATTATGTCAATTGTGACATCACTGATGATGTAATAATTGATTTCGACATCTTTTCAAAACTGTGAAATTGATGCTTCTGAACTCACGAATGGCACAGACATCATCTACGACAGTAATTTTAAAACCGATAATGTCAATTGTGACATCACTGATGATGTCATAATTGATTTTAACCATCTTTTCAAAACTGTAAAATTGACGCTTCTGAACTCACGGATGGCACGGACATCATCTACGACAGTAATTTTAAAACCGATAATGTCAATTGTGACATCACTGATGATGTCATAATTGATTTTGACCAACTTTTCAAAACTGTAAAATTGACGCTTCTGAACTCACGGATGGCACAGACATCATCTACGACAGTAATTTTAAAACCGATTTTGTCAATTGTGACATCACTGATGATGTCATAATTGATTTTGACCATCTTTTCAAAACTGTAAAATTGACGATTCTGAACTCACGGATGGCACGGACATCATCTATGACAGTAATTTTAAAACCGATAATGTCAATTGTGACATCACTGATGATGTCATAATTGATTTTAACCATCTTTTCAAAACTGTAAATTTGACGATTCTGAACTCACGGATGGCACGGACATCATCTACGACAGTAATTTTAAAACCGATTATGTCAATTGTGACATCACTGATGATGTCATAATTGATTTTGACCATCTTTTCAAAACTGGGAAATTGACGCTTCTGAACTCACGGATGGCACGGACATCATCTACGACAGTAATTTTAAAACCGATAATGTCAATTGTGACATCACTGATGATGTCATAATTGATTTTAACCATCTTTTCAAAACTGTAAATTTGACGATTCTGAACTCACGGATGGCACGGACATCATCTACGACAGTAATTTTAAAACCGATTATGTCAATTGTGACATCACTGATGATGTCATAATTGATTTTGACCATCTTTTGAAAACTGTAAAATTGACGCTTCTGAACTCACGGATGGCACGGACATCATCTACGACAGTAATTTTAAAACCGATAATGTCAATTGTGACATCACTGATGATGTCATAATTGATTTTAACCATCTTTTCAAAACTGTAAATTTGACGATTCTGAACTCACGGATGGCACGGACATCATATATGACAGTAATTTTAAAACCGATAATGTCAATTGTGACATCACTGATGATGTCATAATTGATTTTAACCATCTTTTCAAAACTGTAAAATTGACGCTTCTGAACTCACGGATGGCACGGACATCATCTACGACAGTAATTTTAAAACCGATAATGTCAATTGTGACATCACTGATGATGTCATAATTGATTTTAACCATCTTTTCAAAACTGTAAATTTGACGATTCTGAACTCACGGATGGCACGGACATCATCTACGACAGTAATTTTAAAACCGATTATGTCAATTGTGACATCACTGATGATGTCATAATTGATTTTGACCATCTTTTCAAAACTGTAAAATTGACGCTTCTGAACTCACGGAGGGCACAGACATCATCTACGACAGGAATTTTAAAACCGATTATGTCAATTGTGACATCACTGATGATGTCATAATTGATTTTAAGCATCTTTTCAAAACTGTAAATTTGACGATTCTGAACTCACGGATGGCACGGACATCATCTACGACAGTAATTTTAAAACCGATTATGTCAATTGTGACATCAATGATGATGTCATAATTGATTTTAACCATCTTTTCAAAACTGTAAAATTGACGCTTCTGAACTCACGGATGGCACGGACATCATCTACGACAGTAATTTTAAAACCGATAATGTCAATTGTGACATCACTGATGATGTCATAATTGATTTTGACCATCTTTTCAAATCTGTAAATTTGACGATTCTGAACTCACGGATGGCACGGACATCATCTTCGACAGTAATTTTAAAACCGATTATGGCAATTGTGACATCACTGATGATGCCATAATTGATTTCGACCATCCTTTCAAAACTGTAAAATTGATGCTTCTGAACTCACGAATGGCACAGACATCATCTATGACAGTAATTTTAAAACCGATAATGTCAATTGTGACATCACTGATGATGTCATAATCGATTTTAACCATCTTTTCAAAACTGTAAAATTGACGCTTCTGAACTCACGGATGGCACGGACATCATCTACGACAGTAATTTTAAAACCGATTATGTCACTTGTGACATCACTGATGATGTCATAATTGATTTTGACCATCTTTTCAAATCTGTAAAATTGACGCTTCTGAACTCACGGATGGCACAGACATTATCTACGACAGTAATTTTAAAACCGATTATGTCAATTGTGACATCACTGATGATGTAATAATTGATTTCGACATCTTTTCAAAACTGTGAAATTGATGCTTCTGAACTCACGAATGGCACAGACATCATCTACGACAGTAATTTTAAAACCGATAATGTCAATTGTGACATCACTGATGATGTCATAATTGATTTTAACCATCTTTTCAAAACTGTAAAATTGACGCTTCTGAACTCACGGATGGCACGGACAGCATCTACGACAGTAATTTTAAAACCGATTCTGTCAATTGTGACATCACTGATGATGTCATAATTGATTTTAACCATCTTTTCAAAACTGTAAAATTGACGCTTCTGAACTCACAGATGGCACAGACATCATCTACGACAGTAATTTTAAAACCGATTATGTCAATTGTGACATCACTGATGATGTAATAATTGATTTCGACATCTTTTCAAAACTGTGAAATTGATGCTTCTGAACTCACGAATGGCACAGACATCATCTACGACAGTAATTTTAAAACCGATAATGTCAATTGTGACATCACTGATGATGTCATAATTGATTTTAACCATCTTTTCAAAACTGTAAAATTGACGATTCTGAACTCACGGATGGCACGGACATCATATATGACAGTAATTTTAAAACCGATAATGTCAATTGTGACATCACTGATGATGTCATAATTGATTTTAACCATCTTTTCAAAACTGTAAATTTGACGATTCTGAACTCACGGATGGCACGGACATCATATATGACAGTAATTTTAAAACCGATAATGTCAATTGTGACATCACTGATGATGTCATAATTGATTTTAACCATCTTTTCAAAACTGTAAAATTGACGCTTCTGAACTCACGGATGGCACGGACATCATCTACGACAGTAATTTTAAAACCGATAATGTCAATTGTGACATCACTGATGATGTCATAATTGATTTTAACCATCTTTTCAAAACTGTAAATTTGACGATTCTGAACTCACGGATGGCACGGACATCATCTACGACAGTAATTTTACAACCGATTATGTCAATTGTGACATCACTGATGATGTCATAATTGATTTTGACCATCTTTTCAAAACTGTAAAATTGACGCTTCTGAACTCACGGATGGCACGGACATCATCTATGACAGTAATTTTAAAACCGATAATGTCAATTGTGACATCACTGATGATGTCATAATTGATTTTAACCATCTTTTCAAAACTGTAAATTTGACGATTCTGAACTCACTGATGGCACGGACATCATCTACGACAGTAATTTTAAAACCGATTATGTCAATTGTGACATCACAGATGATGTAATAATTGATTTCGACATCTTTTCAAAACTGTGAAATTGATGCTTCTGAACTCACGGATGGCACAGACATCATCTACGACAGTAATTTTAAAACCGAGAATGTCAATTGTGACATCACTGATGATGTCATAATTGATTTTAACCATCTTTTCAAAACTGTAAAATTGACGCTTCTGAACTCACGAATGGCACGGACATCATCTACGACAGTAATTTTAAAACCGATAATGTCAATTGTGACATCACTGATGATGTCATAATTGATTTTGACCAACTTTTCAAAACTGTAAAATTGACGCTTCTGAACTCACGGATGGCACAGACATCATCTACGACAGTAATTTTAAAACCGATTTTTTCAATTGTGACATCACTGATGATGTCATAATTGATTTTGACCATCTTTTCAAAACTGTAAAATTGACGCTTCTGAACTCACGGATTGCACAGACATCATCTACGACAGTAATTTTAAAACCGATTTTGTCAATTGTGACATCACTGATGATGTCATAATTGATTTTGACCATCTTTTCAAAACTGTGAAATTGATGCTTCTGAACTCACGAATGGCACGGACATCATCTACGACAGTAATTTTAAAACCGATAATGTCAATTGTGACATCACTGATGATGTCATAATTGATTTTAACCATCTTTTCAAAACTGTAAAATTGACGCTTCTGAACTCACGGATGGCACGGACATCATCTACGACAGTAATTTTAAAACCGATAATGTCAATTGTGACATCACTGATGATGTCATATTTGATTTTAACCATCTTTTCAAAACTGTAAATTTGACGATTCTGAACTCACGGATGGCACGGACATCATCTACGACAGTAATTTTAAAACCGATTATGTCAATTGTGACATCACTGATGATATCATAATTGATTTTGACCATCTTTTCAAAACTGTAAAATTGACGCTTCTGAACTCACGGATGGCACGGACATCATCTACGACAGTAATTTTAAAACCGATAATGTCAATTGTGACATCACTGATGATGTCATAATTGATTTTAACCATCTTTTCAAAACTGTAAATTTGACGATTCTGAACTCACGGATGGCACGGACATCATCTACGACAGTAATTTTAAAACCGATTATGTCAATTGTGACATCACTGATGATGTCATAATTGATTTTGACCATCTTTTCAAAACTGTAAAATTGACGCTTCTGAACTCACGGATGGCACGGACATCATCTACGACAGTAATTTTAAAACCGATAATGTCAATTGTGACATCACTGATGATGTCATAATTGATTTTAACCATCTTTTCAAAACTGTAAATTTGACGATTCTGAACTCACGGACGGCACGGACATCATCTACGACAGTAATTCTAAAACCGATTATGTCAATTGTGACATCACTGATGATGTCATAATTGATTTTGACCAACTTTTCAAAACTGTAAAATTGACGCTTCTGAACTTACGGATGGCACAGACATCATCTACGACAGTAATTTTAAAACCGATTTTGTCAATTGTGACATCACTGATGATGTCATAATTGATTTTGACCATCTTTTCAAAACTGTAAAATTGACGATTCTGAACTCACGGATGGCACAGACATCATCTACGACAGTAATTTTAAAACCGATAATGTCAATTGTGACTTCACTGATGATGTCATAATTGATTTTGACCATCTTTTCAAATCTGTAAATTTGACGATTCTGAAGTCACGGATGGCAGAGACATCATCTACGACAGTAATTTTAAAACCGATTATGTCAATTGTGACATCACTGATGATGTCATAATTGATTTTGACCATCTTTTCAAAACTGGGAAATTGATGCTTCTGAACTCACGAATGGCACGGACATCATCTACGACAGTAATTTTAAAACCGATAATGTCAATTGTGACATCACTGATGATGTCATAATTGATTTTAACCATCTTTTCAAAACTGTAAAATTGACGCTTCTGAACTCACGGATGGCACGGACATCATCTACGACAGTAATTTTAAAACCGATAATGTCAATTGTGACATCACTGATGATGTCATAATTGATTTTGACCATCTTTTCAAATCTGTAAATTTGACGATTCTGAACTCACGGACGGCACGGACATCATCTACGACAGTAATTTTAAAACCGATTATGGCAATTGTGACATCACTGATGATGTCATAATTGATTTCGACCATCTTTTCAAAACTGTAAAATTGACGCTTCTGAACTCACGGATGGCACAGACATCATCTACGACAGTAATTTTAAAACCGATTATGTCAATTGTGACATCACTGATGATGTCATAATTGATTTTGACAATCTTTTCAAAACTGTAAAATTGACGCTTCTGAACTCACGGATGGCAGAGACATCATCTACGACAGTAATTTTAAAACCGATTATGTCAATTGTGACATCACTGATGATGTCATAATTGATTTTGACCATCTTTTCAAAACTGTAAAATTGACGCTTCTGAACTCACGGATGGCACGGACATCATCTACGACAGTAATTTTAAAACCGATAATGTCAATTGTGACATCACTGATGATGTCATAATTGATTTTGACCATCTTTTCAAATCTGTAAATTTGACGATTCTGAACTCACGGATGGCACGGACATCATCTACGACAGTAATTTTAAAACCGATTATGGCAATTGTGACATCACTGATGATGTCATAATTGATTTCGACCATCTTTTCAAAACTGTAAAATTGATGCTTCTGAACTCACGAATGGCACGGACATCATCTATGACAGTAATTTTAAAACCGATAATGTCAATTGTGACATCACTGATGATGTCATAATTGATTTTAACCATCTTTTCAAAACTGTAAAATTGACGCTTCTGAACTCACGGATGGCACGGACATCATCTACGACAGTAATTTTAAAACCGATAATGTCAATTGTGACATCACTGATGATGTCATAATTGATTTTAACCATTTTTTCAAAACTGTAAATTTGACGATTCTGAACTCACGGATGGCACGGACATCATCTACGACAGTAATTTTAAAACCGATTATGTCAATTGTGACATCACTGATGATGTCATAATTGATTTTGACCAACTTTTCAAAACTGTAAAATTGACGCTTCTGAACTCACGGATGGCACAGACATCATCTACGACAGTAATTTTAAAACCGATTATGTCAATTGTGACATCACTGATGATGTCATAATTGATTTTGACCATCTTTTCAAAACTGGGAAATTGATGCTTCTGAACTCACGAATGGCATGGACATCATCTACGACAGTAATTTTAAAACCGATAATGTCAATTGTGACATCACTGATGATGTCATAATTGATTTTAACCATCTTTTCAAAACTGTAAAATTGACGCTTCTGAACTCACGGATGGCACGGACATCATCTACGACAGTAATTTTAAAACCGATAATGTCAATTGTGACATCACTGATGATGTCATAATTGATTTTAACCATCTTTTCAAAACTGTAAATTTGACGATTCTGAACTCACGGATGGCACGGACATCATCTACGACAGTAATTTTAAAACCGATTATGTCAATTGTGACATCACTGATGATGTCATAATTGATTTTGACCATCTTTTCAAAACTGTAAAATTTACGCTTCTGAACTCACGGAGGGCACAGACATCATCTACGACAGGAATTTTAAAACCGATTATGTCAATTGTGACATCACTGATGATGTCATAATTGATTTTAAGCATCTTTTCAAAACTGTAAATTTGACGATTCTGAACTCACGGATGGCACGGACATCATCTACGACAGTAATTTTAAAACCGATTATGTCAATTGTGACATCAATGATGATGTCATAATTGATTTTAACCATCTTTTCAAAACTGTAAAATTGACGCTTCTGAACTCACGGATGGCACGGACATCATCTACGACAGTAATTTTAAAACCGATAATGTCAATTGTGACATCACTGATGATGTCATAATTGATTTTGACCATCTTTTCAAATCTGTAAATTTGACGATTCTGAACTCACGGATGGCACGGACATCATCTACGACAGTAATTTTAAAACCGATTATGGCAATTGTGACATCACTGATGATGCCATAATTGATTTCGACCATCTTTTCAAAACTGTAAAATTGATGCTTCTGAACTCACGAATGGCACGGACATCATCTATGACAGTAATTTTAAAACCGATAATGTCAATTGTGACATCACTGATGATGTCATAATCGATTTTAACCATCTTTTCAAAACTGTAAAATTGACGCTTCTGAACTCACGGATGGCACGGACATCATCTACGACAGTAATTTTAAAACCGATTATGTCACTTGTGACATCACTGATGATGTCATAATTGATTTTGACCATCTTTTCAAATCTGTAAAATTGACGCTTCTGAACTCACGGATGGCACAGACATTATCTACGACAGTAATTTTAAAACCGATTATGTCAATTGTGACATCACTGATGATGTAATAATTGATTTCGACATCTTTTCAAAACTGTGAAATTGATGCTTCTGAACTCACGAATGGCACAGACATCATCTACGACAGTAATTTTAAAACCGATAATGTCAATTGTGACATCACTGATGATGTCATAATTGATTTTAACCATCTTTTCAAAACTGTAAAATTGACGCTTCTGAACTCACGGATGGCACGGACAGCATGTACGACAGTAATTTTAAAACCGATTCTGTCAATTGTGACATCACTGATGATGTCATAATTGATTTTAACCATCTTTTCAAAACTGTAAAATTGACGCTTCTGAACTCACGGAGGGCACAGACATCATCTACGACAGGAATTTTAAAACCGATTATGTCAATTGTGACATCACTGATGATGTCATAATTGATTTTAAGCATCTTTTCAAAACTGTAAATTTGACGATTCTGAACTCACGGATGGCACGGACATCATCTACGACAGTAATTTTAAAACCGATTATGTCAATTGTGACATCAATGATGATGTCATAATTGATTTTAACCATCTTTTCAAAACTGTAAAATTGACGCTTCTGAACTCACGGATGGCACGGACATCATCTACGACAGTAATTTTAAAACCGATAATGTCAATTGTGACATCACTGATGATGTCATAATTGATTTTGACCATCTTTTCAAATCTGTAAAATTGACGCTTCTGAACTCACGGATGGCACAGACATTATCTACGACAGTCATTTTAAAACCGATTATGTCAATTGTGACATCACTGATGATGTAATAATTGATTTCGACATCTTTTCAAAACTGTGAAATTGATGCTTCTGAACTCACGAATGGCACAGACATCATCTACGACAGTAATTTTAAAACCGATAATGTCAATTGTGACATCACTGATGATGTCATAATTGATTTTAACCATCTTTTCAAAACTGTAAAATTGACGCTTCTGAACTCACGGATGGCACGGACAGCATCTACGACAGTAATTTTAAAACCGATTCTGTCAATTGTGACATCACTGATGATGTCATAATTGATTTTAACCATCTTTTCAAAACTGTAAAATTGACGCTTCTGAACTCACGGAGGGCACAGACATCATCTACGACAGGAATTTTAAAACCGATTATGTCAATTGTGACATCACTGATGATGTCATAATTGATTTTAAGCATCTTTTCAAAACTGTAAATTTGACGATTCTGAACTCACGGATGGCACGGACATCATCTACGACACTAATTTTAAAACCGATTATGTCAATTGTGACATCAATGATGATGTCATAATTGATTTTAACCATCTTTTCAAAACTGTAAAATTGACGCTTCTGAACTCACGGATGGCACGGACATCATCTACGACAGTAATTTTAAAACCGATAATGTCAATTGTGACATCACTGATGATGTCATAATTGATTTTGACCATCTTTTCAAATCTGTAAATTTGACGATTCTGAACTCACGGATGGCACGGACATCATCTACGACAGTAATTTTAAAACCGATTATGGCAATTGTGACATCACTGATGATGCCATAATTGATTTCGACCATCTTTTCAAAACTGTAAAATTGATGCTTCTGAACTCACGAATGGCACGGACATCATCTATGACAGTAATTTTAAAACCGATAATGTCAATTGTGACATCACTGATGATGTCATAATCGATTTTAACCATCTTTTCAAAACTGTAAAATTGACGCTTCTGAACTCACGGATGGCACGGACATCATCTACGACAGTAATTTTAAAACCGATTATGTCACTTGTGACATCACTGATGATGTCATAATTGATTTTGACCATCTTTTCAAAACTGTGAAATTGATGCTTCTGAACTCACGAATGGCACAGACATCATCTACGACAGTAATTTTAAAACCGATAATGTCAATTGTGACATCACTGATGATGTCATAATTGATTTTAACCATCTTTTCAAAACTGTAAAATTGACGCTTCTGAACTCACGGATGGCACGGACAGCATCTACGACAGTAATTTTAAAACCGATTCTGTCAATTGTGACATCACTGATGATGTCATAATTGATTTTAACCATCTTTTCAAAACTGTAAAATTGACGCTTCTGAACTCACAGATGGCACAGACATCATCTACGACAGTAATTTTAAAACCGATTATGTCAATTGTGACATCACTGATGATGTAATAATTGATTTCGACATCTTTTCAAAACTGTGAAATTGATGCTTCTGAACTCACGAATGGCACAGACATCATCTACGACAGGAATTTTAAAACCGATAATGTCAATTGTGACATCACTGATGATGTCATAATTGATTTTAACCATCTTTTCAAAACTGTAAAATTGACGCTTCTGAACTCACGGATGGCACGGACATCATCTACGACAGTAATTTTAAAACCGATAATGTCAATTGTGACATCACTGATGATGTCATAATTGATTTTTACCAACTTTTCAAAACTGTAAAATTGACGCTTCTGAACTCACGGATGGCACAGACATCATCTACGACAGTAATTTTAAAACCGATTTTGTCAATTGTGACATCACTGATGATGTCATAATTGATTTTAACCATCTTTTCAAAACTGTAAAATTGACGATTCTGAAGTCACGGATGGCACGGACATCATCTATGACAGTAATTTTAAAACCGATAATGTCAATTGTGACATCACTGATGATGTCATAATTGATTTTAACCATCTTTTCAAAACTGTAAATTTGACGATTCTGAACTCACGGATGGCACGGACATCATCTACGACAGTAATTTTAAAACTGATTATGTCAATTGTGACATCACTGATGATGTCATAATTGATTTTGACCATCTTTTCAAAACTGTAAAATTGACGCTTCTGAACTCACGGATGGCACGGACATCATCTACGACAGTAATTTTAAAACCGATAATGTCAATTGTGACATCACTGATGATGTCATAATTGATTTTAACCATCTTTTCAAAACTGTAAATTTGACGATTCTGAACTCACGGATGGCACGGACATCATCTACGACAGTAATTTTAAAACCGATTATGTCAATTGTGACATCACTGATGATGTCATAATTGATTTTGACCATCTTTTCAAAACTGTAAATTTGACGATTCTGAACTCACGGATGGCACAGACATCATCTACGACAGTAATTTTAAAACCGATTATGTCAATTGTGACATCACTGATGATGTCATAATTGATTTTGACCATCTTTTCAAATCTGTAAATTTGACGATTCTGAACTCACGGATGGCACGGACATCATCTACGACAGTAATTTTAAAACCGATTATGGCAATTGTGACATCACTGATGATGTCATAATTGATTTCGACCATCTTTTCAAAACTGTAAAATTGATGCTTCTGAACTCACGAATGGCACGGACATCATATATGACAGTAATTTTAAAACCGATAATGTCAATTGTGACATCACTGATGATGTCATAATTGATTTTAACCATCTTTTCAAAACTGTAAAATTGACGCTTCTGAACTCACGGATGGCACGGACATCATCTACGACAGTAATTTTAAAACCGATTATGTCAATTGTGACATCACTGATGATGTCATAATTGATTTTGACCATCTTTTCAAAACTGTAAAATTGACGCTTCTGAACTCACGGATGGCACAGACATCATCTACGACAGTAATTTTAAAACCGATTATGTCAATTGTGACATCACTGATGATGTAATAATTGATTTCGACATCTTTTCAAAACTGTGAAATTGATGCTTCTGAACTCACGAATGGCACAGACATCATCTACGACAGTAATTTTAAAACCGATAATGTCAATTGTGACATCACTATGTCATAATTGATTTTAACCATCTTTTCAAAACTGTAAAATTGACGCTTCTGAACTCACGGATGGCACGGACAGCATCTACGACAGTAATTTTAAAACCGATTATGTCAATTGTGACATCACTGATGATGTCATAATTGATTTTAACCATCTTTTCAAAACTGTAAAATTGACGCTTCTGAACTCACGGATGGCACGGACATCATCTACGACAGTAATTTTAAAATCGATTATGTCAATTGTGACATCACTGATGATGTCATAATTGATTTCGACATCTTTTCAAAACTGTGAAATTGATGCTTCTGAACTCACGAATGGCACAGACATCATCTACGACAGTAATTTTAAAACCGATAATGTCAATTGTGACATCACTGATGATGTCATAATTGATTTTAACCATCTTTTCAAAACTGTAAAATTGACGCTTCTGAACTCACGGATGGCACGGACATCATCTACGACAGTAATTTTAAAACCGATAATGTCAATTGTGACATCACTGATGATGTCATAATTGATTTTAACCATCTTTTCAAAACTGTAAATTTGACGATTCTGAACTCACGGATGGCACGGACATCATCTACGACAGTAATTTTAAAACCGATTATGTCAATTGTGACATCACTGATGATGTCATAATTGATTTTGACATCTTTTCAAAACTGTGAAATTGATGCTTCTGAACTCACGGATGGCACAGACATCATCTACGACAGTAATTTTAAAACCGAGAATGTCAATTGTGACATCACTGATGATGTCATAATTGATTTTAACCATCTTTTCAAAACTGTAAAATTGACGCTTCTGAACTCACGAATGGCACGGACATCATCTACGACAGTAATTTTAAAACCGATAATGTCAATTGTGACATCACTGATGATGTCATAATTGATTTTAACCATCTTTTCAAAACTGTAAAATTGACGCTTCTGAACTCACGGATGGCACGGACAGCATCTACGACAGTAATTTTAAAACCGATTCTGTCAATTGTGACATCACTGATGATGTCATAATTGATTTTAACAATCTTTTCAAAACTGTAAAATTGACGCTTCTGAACTCACAGATGGCACAGACATCATCTACGACAGTAATTTTAAAACCGATTATGTCAATTGTGACATCACTGATGATGTAATAATTGATTTCGACATCTTTTCAAAACTGTGAAATTGATGCTTCTGAACTCACGAATGGCACAGACATCATCTACGACAGGAATTTTAAAACCGATAATGTCAATTGTGACATCACTGATGATGTCATAATTGATTTTAACCATCTTTTCAAAACTGTAAAATTGACGCTTCTGAACTCACGGATGGCACGGACATCATCTACGACAGTAATTTTAAAACCGATAATGTCAATTGTGACATCACTGATGATGTCATAATTGATTTTTACCAACTTTTCAAAACTGTAAAATTGACGCTTCTGAACTCACGGATGGCACAGACATCATCTACGACAGTAATTTTAAAACCGATTTTGTCAATTGTGACATCACTGATGATGTCATAATTGATTTTAACCATCTTTTCAAAACTGTAAAATTGACGATTCTGAACTCACGGATGGCACGGACATCATCTATGACAGTAATTTTAAAACCGATAATGTCAATTGTGACATCACTGATGATGTCATAATTGATTTTAACCATCTTTTCAAAACTGTAAATTTGACGATTCTGAACTCACGGATGGCACGGACATCATCTACGACAGTAATTTTAAAACCGATTATGTCAATTGTGACATCACTGATGATGTCATAATTGATTTTGACCATCTTTTCAAAACTGTAAAATTGACGCTTCTGAACTCACGGATGGCACGGACATCATCTACGACAGTAATTTTAAAACCGATAATGTCAATTGTGACATCACTGATGATGTCATAATTGATTTTAACCATCTTTTCAAAACTGTAAATTTGACGATTCTGAACTCACGGATGGCACGGACATCATCTACGACAGTAATTTTAAAACCGATTATGTCAATTGTGACATCACTGATGATGTCATAATTGATTTTGACCATCTTTTCAAAACTGTAAATTTGACGATTCTGAACTCACGGATGGCACAGACATCATCTACGACAGTAATTTTAAAACCGATTATGTCAATTGTGACATCACTGATGATGTCATAATTGATTTTGACCATCTTTTCAAATCTGTAAATTTGACGATTCTGAACTCACGGATGGCACGGACATCATCTACGACAGTAATTTTAAAACCGATTATGGCAATTGTGACATCACTGATGATGTCATAATTGATTTCGACCATCTTTTCAAAACTGTAAAATTGATGCTTCTGAACTCACGAATGGCACGGACATCATATATGACAGTAATTTTAAAACCGATAATGTCAATTGTGACATCACTGATGATGTCATAATTGATTTTAACCATCTTTTCAAAACTGTAAAATTGACGCTTCTGAACTCACGGATGGCACGGACATCATCTACGACAGTAATTTTAAAACCGATTATGTCAATTGTGACATCACTGATGATGTCATAATTGATTTTGACCATCTTTTCAAAACTGTAAAATTGACGCTTCTGAACTCACGGATGGCACAGACATCATCTACGACAGTAATTTTAAAACCGATTATGTCAATTGTGACATCACTGATGATGTAATAATTGATTTCGACATCTTTTCAAAACTGTGAAATTGATGCTTCTGAACTCACGAATGGCACAGACATCATCTACGACAGTAATTTTAAAACCGATAATGTCAATTGTGACATCACTATGTCATAATTGATTTTAACCATCTTTTCAAAACTGTAAATTTGACGATTCTGAACTCACGGATGGCACGGACATCATCTACGACAGTAATTTTAAAACTGATTATGTCAATTGTGACATCACTGATGATGTCATAATTGATTTTGACCATCTTTTCAAATCTGTAAATTTGACGATTCTGAACTCACGGATGGCACAAACATCATCTACGACAGTAATTTTAAAACCGATTATGTCAATTGTGACATCACTGATGATGTCATAATTGATTTTGACCATCTTTTCAAAACTGGGAAATTGACGCTTCTGAACTCACGGATGGCACGGACATCATCTACGACAGTAATTTTAAAAGCGATAATGTCAATTGAGACATCACTGATGATGTCATAATTGATTTTAACCATCTTTTCAAAACTGTAAATTTGACGATTCTGAACTCACGGATGGCACGGACATCATCTACGACAGTAATTTTAAAACCGATTATGTCAATTGTGACATCACTGATGATGTCATAATTGATTTTGACCATCTTTTGAAAACTGTAAAATTGACGCTTCTGAACTCACGGATGGCACGGACATCATCTACGACAGTAATTTTAAAACCGATAATGTCAATTGTGACATCACTGATGATGTCATAATTGATTTTAACCATCTTTTCAAAACTGTAAATTTGACGATTCTGAACTCACGGATGGCACGGACATCATATATGACAGTAATTTTAAAACCGATAATGTCAATTGTGACATCACTGATGATGTCATAATTGATTTTAACCATCTTTTCAAAACTGTAAAATTGACGCTTCTGAACTCACGGATGGCACGGACATCATCTACGACAGTAATTTTAAAACCGATAATGTCAATTGTGACATCACTGATGATGTCATAATTGATTTTAACCATCTTTTCAAAACTGTAAATTTGACGATTCTGAACTCACGGATGGCACGGACATCATCTACGACAGTAATTTTAAAACCGATTATGTCAATTGTGACATCACTGATGATGTCATAATTGATTTTGACCATCTTTTCAAAACTGTAAAATTGACGCTTCTGAACTCACGGATGGCACGGACATCATCTATGACAGTAATTTTAAAACCGATAATGTCAATTGTGACATCACTGATGATGTCATAATTGATTTTAACCATCTTTTCAAAACTGTGAAATTGATGCTTCTGAACTCACGGATGGCACAGACATCATCTACGACAGTAATTTTAAAACCGAGAATGTCAATTGTGACATCACTGATGATGTCATAATTGATTTTAACCATCTTTTCAAAACTGTAAAATTGACGCTTCTGAACTCACGAATGGCACGGACATCATCTACGACAGTAATTTTAAAACCGATAATGTCAATTGTGACATCACTGATGATGTCATAATTGATTTTAACCATCTTTTCAAAACTGTAAATTTGACGATTCTGAACTCACGGACGGCACGGACATCATCTACGACAGTAATTTTAAAACCGATTATGTCAATTGTGACATCACTGATGATGTCATAATTGATTTTGACCATCTTTTCAAAACTGTAAAATTGACGCTTCTGAACTCACGGATGGCACAGACATCATCTACGACAGTAATTTTAAAACCGATTTTTTCAATTGTGACATCACTGATGATGTCATAATTGATTTTGACCATCTTTTCAAAACTGTAAAATTGACGCTTCTGAACTCACGGATGGCACAGACATCATCTACGACAGTAATTTTAAAACCGATTTTGTCAATTGTGACATCACTGATGATGTCATAATTGATTTTGACCATCTTTTCAAAACTGTGAAATTGATGCTTCTGAACTCACGAATGGCACGGACATCATCTACGACAGTAATTTTAAAACCGATAATGTCAATTGTGACATCACTGATGATGTCATAATTGATTTTAACCATCTTTTCAAAACTGTAAAATTGACGCTTCTGAACTCACGGATGGCACTGACATCATCTACGACAGTAATTTTAAAACCGATAATGTCAATTGTGACATCACTGATGATGTCATAATTGATTTTAACCATCTTTTCAAAACTGTAAATTTGACGATTCTGAACTCACGGATGGCACGGACATCATCTACGACAGTAATTTTAAAACCGATTATGTCAATTGTGACATCACTGATGATGTCATAATTGATTTTGACCATCTTTTCAAAACTGTAAAATTGACGCTTCTGAACTCACGGATGGCACGGACATCATCTACGACAGTAATTTTAAAACCGATAATGTCAATTGTGACATCACTGATGATGTCATAATTGATTTTGACCATCTTTTCAAAACTGTAAAATTGACGCTTCTGAACTCACGGATGGCACGGACATCATCTACGACAGTAATTTTAAAACCGATAATGTCAATTGTGACATCACTGATGATGTCATAATTGATTTTAACCATCTTTTCAAAACTGTAAATTTGACGATTCTGAACTCACGGACGGCACGGACATCATCTACGACAGTAATTCTAAAACCGATTATGTCAATTGTGACATCACTGATGATGTCATAATTGATTTTGACCAACTTTTCAAAACTGTAAAATTGACGCTTCTGAACTTACGGATGGCACAGACATCATCTACGACAGTAATTTTAAAACCGATTTTGTCAATTGTGACATCACTGATGATGTCATAATTGATTTTGACCATCTTTTCAAAACTGTAAATTTGAAGCTTCTGAACTCACGGATGGCACGGACATCATCTACGACAGTAATTTTAAAACCGATAATGTCAATTGTGACATCACTGATGATGTCATAATTGATTTTGACCATCTTTTCAAATCTGTAAATTTGACGATTCTGAAGTCACGGATGGCAGAGACATCATCTACGACAGTAATTTTAAAACCGATTTTGTCAATTGTGACATCACTGATGATGTCATAATTGATTTTGACCATCTTTTCAAAACTGTGAAATTGATGCTTCTGAACTCACGAATGGCACGGACATCATCTACGACAGTAATTTTAAAACCGATAATGTCAATTGTGACATCACTGATGATGTCATAATTGATTTTAACAATCTTTTCAAAACTGTAAAATTGACGCTTCTGAACTCACGGATGGCACGGACATCATCTACGACAGTAATTTTAAAACCGATAATGTCAATTGTGACATCACTGATGATGTCATAATTGATTTTAACCATCTTTTCAAAACTGTAAATTTGACGATTCTGAACTCACGGATGGCACGGACATCATCTACGACAGTAATTTTAAAACCGATTATGTCAATTGTGACATCACTGATGATGTCATAATTGATTTTGACCAACTTTTCAAAACTGTAAAATTGACGCTTCTGAACTCACGGATGGCACAGACATCATCTACGACAGTAATTTTAAAACCGATTATGTCAATTGTGACATCACTGATGATGTCATAATTGATTTTGACCATCTTTTCAAAACTGGGAAATTGATGCTTCTGAACTCACGAATGGCACGGACATCATCTACGACAGTAATTTTAAAACCGATAATGTCAATTGTGACATCACTGATGATGTCATAATTGATTTTAACCATCTTTTCAAAACTGTAAAATTGACGCTTCTGAACTCACGGATGGCACGGACATCATCTACGACAGTAATTTTAAAACCGATAATGTCAATTGTGACATCACTGATGATGTCATAATTGATTTTGACCATCTTTTCAAATCTGTAAATTTGACGATTCTGAACTCACGGACGGCACGGACATCATCTACGACAGTAATTTTAAAACCGATTATGGCAATTGTGACATCACTGATGATGTCATAATTGATTTCGACCATCTTTTCAAAACTGTAAAATTGACGCTTCTGAACTCACGGATGGCACAGACATCATCTACGACAGTAATTTTAAAACCGATTATGTCAATTGTGACATCACTGATGATGTCATAATTGATTTTGACAATCTTTTCAAAACTGTAAAATTGACGCTTCTGAACTCACGGATGGCAGAGACATCATCTACGACAGTAATTTTAAAACCGATTATGTCAATTGTGACATCACTGATGATGTCATAATTGATTTTGACCATCTTTTCAAAACTGTAAAATTGACGCTTCTGAACTCACGGATGGCACGGACATCATCTACGACAGTAATTTTAAAACCGATAATGTCAATTGTGACATCACTGATGATGTCATAATTGATTTTGACCATCTTTTCAAATCTGTAAATTTGACGATTCTGAACTCACGGATGGCACGGACATCATCTACGACAGTAATTTTAAAACCGATTATGGCAATTGTGACATCACTGATGATGTCATAATTGATTTCGACCATCTTTTCAAAACTGTAAAATTGATGCTTCTGAACTCACGAATGGCACGGACATCATCTATGACAGTAATTTTAAAACCGATAATGTCAATTGTGACATCACTGATGATGTCATAATTGATTTTAACCATCTTTTCAAAACTGTAAAATTGACGCTTCTGAACTCACGGATGGCACGGACATCATCTACGACAGTAATTTTAAAACCGATAATGTCAATTGTGACATCACTGATGATGTCATAATTGATTTTAACCATTTTTTCAAAACTGTAAATTTGACGATTCTGAACTCACGGATGGCACGGACATCATCTACGACAGTAATTTTAAAACCGATTATGTCAATTGTGACATCACTGATGATGTCATAATTGATTTTGACCAACTTTTCAAAACTGTAAAATTGACGCTTCTGAACTCACGGATGGCACAGACATCATCTACGACAGTAATTTTAAAACCGATTATGTCAATTGTGACATCACTGATGATGTCATAATTGATTTTGACCATCTTTTCAAAACTGTAAAATTGACGCTTCTGAACTCACGGAGGGCACAGACATCATCTACGACAGGAATTTTAAAACCGATTATGTCAATTGTGACATCACTGATGATGTCATAATTGATTTAAAGCATCTTTTCAAAACTGTAAATTTGACGATTCTGAACTCACGGATGGCACGGACATCATCTACGACAGTAATTTTAAAACCGATTATGTCAATTGTGACATCAATGATGATGTCATAATTGATTTTAACCATCTTTTCAAAACTGTAAAATTGACGCTTCTGAACTCACGGATGGCACGGACATCATCTACGACAGTAATTTTAAAACCGATAATGTCAATTGTGACATCACTGATGATGTCATAATTGATTTTGACCATCTTTTCAAATCTGTAAATTTGACGATTCTGAACTCACGGATGGCACGGACATCATCTACGACAGTAATTTTAAAACCGATTATGGCAATTGTGACATCACTGATGATGCCATAATTGATTTCGACCATCTTTTCAAAACTGTAAAATTGATGCTTCTGAACTCACGAATGGCACGGACATCATCTATGACAGTAATTTTAAAACCGATAATGTCAATTGTGACATCACTGATGATGTCATAATCGATTTTAACCATCTTTTCAAAACTGTAAAATTGACGCTTCTGAACTCACGGATGGCACGGACATCATCTACGACAGTAATTTTAAAACCGATTATGTCACTTGTGACATCACTGATGATGTCATAATTGATTTTGACCATCTTTTCAAATCTGTAAAATTGACGCTTCTGAACTCACGGATGGCACAGACATTATCTACGACAGTAATTTTAAAACCGATTATGTCAATTGTGACATCACTGATGATGTAATAATTGATTTCGACATCTTTTCAAAACTGTGAAATTGATGCTTCTGAACTCACGAATGGCACAGACATCATCTACGACAGTAATTTTAAAACCGATAATGTCAATTGTGACATCACTGATGATGTCATAATTGATTTTAACCATCTTTTCAAAACTGTAAAATTGACGCTTCTGAACTCACGGATGGCACGGACAGCATCTACGACAGTAATTTTAAAACCGATTCTGTCAATTGTGACATCACTGATGATGTCATAATTGATTTTAACCATCTTTTCAAAACTGTAAAATTGACGCTTCTGAACTCACGGAGGGCACAGACATCATCTACGACAGGAATTTTAAAACCGATTATGTCAATTGTGACATCACTGATGATGTCATAATTGATTTTAAGCATCTTTTCAAAACTGTAAATTTGACGATTCTGAACTCACGGATGGCACGGACATCATCTACGACAGTAATTTTAAAACCGATTATGTCAATTGTGACATCAATGATGATGTCATAATTGATTTTAACCATCTTTTCAAAACTGTAAAATTGACGCTTCTGAACTCACGGATGGCACGGACATCATCTACGACAGTAATTTTAAAACCGATAATGTCAATTGTGACATCACTGATGATGTCATAATTGATTTTGACCATCTTTTCAAATCTGTAAATTTGACGATTCTGAACTCACGGATGGCACGGACATCATCTACGACAGTAATTTTAAAACCGATTATGGCAATTGTGACATCACTGATGATGCCATAATTGATTTCGACCATCTTTTCAAAACTGTAAAATTGATGCTTCTGAACTCACGAATGGCACGGACATCATCTATGACAGTAATTTTAAAACCGATAATGTCAATTGTGACATCACTGATGATGTCATAATCGATTTTAACCATCTTTTCAAAACTGTAAAATTGACGCTTCTGAACTCACGGATGGCACGGACATCATCTACGACAGTAATTTTAAAACCGATTATGTCACTTGTGACATCACTGATGATGTCATAATTGATTTTGACCATCTTTTCAAAACTGTGAAATTGATGCTTCTGAACTCACGAATGGCACAGACATCATCTACGACAGTAATTTTAAAACCGATAATGTCAATTGTGACATCAATGATGATGTCATAATTGATTTTAACCATCTTTTCAAAACTGTAAAATTGACGCTTCTGAACTCACGGATGGCACGGACAGCATCTACGACAGTAATTTTAAAACCGATTCTGTCAATTGTGACATCACTGATGATGTCATAATTGATTTTAACCATCTTTTCAAAACTGTAAAATTGACGCTTCTGAACTCACAGATGGCACAGACATCATCTACGACAGTAATTTTAAAACCGATTATGTCAATTGTGACATCACTGATGATGTAATAATTGATTTCGACATCTTTTCAAAACTGTGAAATTGATGCTTCTGAACTCACGAATGGCACAGACATCATCTACGACAGGAATTTTAAAACCGATAATGTCAATTGTGACATCACTGATGATGTCATAATTGATTTTAACCATCTTTTCAAAACTGTAAAATTGACGCTTCTGAACTCACGGATGGCACGGACATCATCTACGACAGTAATTTTAAAACTGATTATGTCAATTGTGACATCACTGATGATGTCATAATTGATTTTGACCATCTTTTCAAAACTGTAAAATTGACGCTTCTGAACTCACGGATGGCACAGACATCATCTACGACAGTAATTTTAAAACCGATTATGTCAATTGTGACATCACTGATGATGTAATAATTGATTTCGACATCTTTTCAAAACTGTGAAATTGATGCTTCTGAACTCACGAATGGCACAGACATCATCTACGACAGTAATTTTAAAACCGATAATGTCAATTGTGACATCACTGATGATGTCATAATTGATTTTAACCATCTTTTCAAAACTGTAAAATTGACGCTTCTGAACTCACGGATGGCACGGACAGCATCTACGACAGTAATTTTAAAACCGATTATGTCAATTGTGACATCACTGATGATGTCATAATTGATTTTAACCATCTTTTCAAAACTGTAAAATTGACGCTTCTGAACTCACGGATGGCACGGACATCATCTACGACAGTAATTTTAAAACCGATAATGTCAATTGTGACATCACTGATGATGTCATAATTGATTTTAACCATCTTTTCAAAACTGTAAATTTGACGATTCTGAACTCACGGATGGCACGGACATCATCTACGACAGTAATTTTAAAACCGATTATGTCAATTGTGACATCACTGATGATGTCATAATTGATTTTGACCATCTTTTCAAAACTGTAAAATTGACGCTTCTGAACTCACGGATGGCACGGACATCATCTACGACAGTAATTTTAAAACCGATAATGTCAATTGTGACATCACTGATGATGTCATAATTGATTTTGACCATCTTTTCAAAACTGTAAAATTGACGCTTCTGAACTCACGGATGGCACGGACATCATCTACGACAGTAATTTTAAAACCGATAATGTCAATTGTGACATCACTGATGATGTCATAATTGATTTTAACCATCTTTTCAAAACTGTAAAATTGACGCTTCTGAACTCACGGATGGCACAGACATTATCTACGACAGTAATTTTAAAACCGATTATGTCAATTGTGACATCACTGATGATGTAATAATTGATTTTGACATCTTTTCAAAACTGTGAAATTGATGCTTCTGAACTCACGAATGGCACAGACATCATCTACGACAGTAATTTTAAAACCGATAATGTCAATTGTGACATCACTGATGATGTCATAATTGATTTTAACCATCTTTTCAAAACTGTAAAAATTGACGCTTCTGAACTCACGGATGGCACGGACAGCATCTACGACAGTAATTTTAAAACCGATTCTGTCAATTGTGACATCACTGATGATGTCATAATTGATTTTAACCATCTTTTCAAAACTGTAAAATTGACGCTTCTGAACTCACGGAGGGCACAGACATCATCTACGACAGGAATTTTAAAACCGATTATGTCAATTGTGACATCACTGATGATGTCATAATTGATTTTAAGCATCTTTTCAAAACTGTAAATTTGACGATTCTGAACTCACGGATGGCACGGACATCATCTACGACAGTAATTTTAAAACCGATTATGTCAATTGTGACATCAATGATGATGTCATAATTGATTTTAACCATCTTTTCAAAACTGTAAAATTGACGCTTCTGAACTCACGGATGGCACGGACATCATCTACGACAGTAATTTTAAAACCGATTTTGTCAATTGTGACATCACTGATGATGTCATAATTGATTTTGACCATCTTTTCAAAACTGTAAAATTGACGCTTCTGAACTCACGGATGGCACGGACATCATCTACGACAGTAATTTTAAAACCGATAATGTCAATTGTGACATCACTGATGATGTCATAATTGATTTTGACCAACTTTTCAAAACTGTAAAATTGACGCTTCTGAACTTACGGATGGCACAGACATCATCTACGACAGTAATTTTAAAACCGATTTTGTCAATTGTGACATCACTGATGATGTCATAATTGATTTTGACCATCTTTTCAAAACTGTAAAATTGACGATTCTGAACTCACGGATGGCACAGATATCATCTACGACAGTAATTTTAAAACCGATTTTGTCAATTGTGACATCACTGATGATGTCATAATTGATTTTGACCATCTTTTCAAAACTGTGAAATTGATGCTTCTGAACTCACGAATGGCACGGACATCATCTACGACAGTAATTTTAAAACCGATAATGTCAATTGTGACATCACTGATGATGTCATAATTGATTTTGACCATCTTTTCAAAACTGTAAAATTGACGCTTCTGAACTCACGGATGGCACGGACATCATCTACGACAGTAATTTTAAAACCGATAATGTCAATTGTGACATCACTGATGATGTCATAATTGATTTTAACCATCTTTTCAAAACTGTAAAATTGACGCTTCTGAACTCACGGATGGCACGGACATCATCTACGACAGTAATTTTAAAACCGATAATGTCAATTGTGACATCACTGATGATGTCATAATTGATTTTAACCATCTTTTCAAAACTGTAAATTTGACGATTCTGAACTCACGGATGGCACGGACATCATCTAATTTTAAAACCGATTATGTCAATTGTGACATCACTGATGATGTCATAATTGAATTTGACAATCTTTTCAAAACTGTAAAATTGACGCTTCTGAAGTCACGGATGGCAGAGACATCATCTACGACAGTAATTTTAAAACCGATTTTGTCAATTGTGACATCACTGATGATGTCATAATTGATTTTGACCATCTTTTCAAAACTGTGAAATTGATGCTTCTGAACTCACGAATGGCACGGACATCATCTACGACAGTAATTTTAAAACCGATAATGTCAATTGTGACATCACTGATGATGTCATAATTGATTTTAACCATCTTTTCAAAACTGTAAAATTGACGCTTCTGAACTCACGGATGGCACGGACATCATCTACGACAGTAATTTTAAAACCGATAATGTCAATTGTGACATCACTGATGATGTCATAATTGATTTTAACCATCTTTTCAAAACTGTAAATTTGACGATTCTGAACTCACGGATGGCACGGACATCATCTACGACAGTAATTTTAAAACCGATTATGTCAATTGTGACATCACTGATGATGTTATAATTGATTTTGACCAACTTTTCAAAACTGTAAAATTGACGCTTCTGAACTCACGGATGGCACAGACATCATCTACGACAGTAATTTTAAAACCGATAATGTCAATTGTGACATCACTGATGATGTCATAATTGATTTTGACCATCTTTTCAAAACTGGGAAATTGATGCTTCTGAACTCACGAATGGCACGGACATCATCTACGACAGTAATTTTAAAACCGATAATGTCAATTGTGACATCACTGATGATGTCATAATTGATTTTAACCATCTTTTCAAAACTGTAAAATTGACGCTTCTGAAATCACGGATGGCACGGACATCATCTACGACAGTAATTTTAAAACCGATAATGTCAATTGTGACATCACTGATGATGTCATAATTGATTTTGACCATCTTTTCAAATCTGTAAATTTGACGATTCTGAACTCACGGACGGCACGGACATAATCTACGACAGTAATTTTAAAACCGATTATGGCAATTGTGACATCACTGATGATGTCATAATTGATTTCGACCATCTTTTCAAAACTGTAAAATTGACGCTTCTGAACTCACGGATGGCACAGACATCATCTACGACAGTAATTTTAAAACCGATTATGTCAATTGTGACATCACTGATGATGTCATAATTGATTTTGACAATCTTTTCAAAACTGTAAAATTGACGCTTCTGAACTCACGGATGGCAGAGACATCATCTACGACAGTAATTTTAAAACCGATTATGTCATTTGTGACATCACTGATGATGTCATAATTGATTTTGACCATCTTTTCAAAACTGTAAAATTGACGCTTCTGAACTCACGGATGGCACGGACATCATCTACGACAGTAGTTTTAAAACCGATAATGTCAATTGTGACATCACTGATGATGTCATAATTGATTTTGACCATCTTTTCAAATCTGTAAATTTGACGATTCTGAACTCACGGATGGCACGGACATCATCTACGACAGTAATTTTAAAACCGATTATGGCAATTGTGACATCACTGAAGATGTCATAATTGATTTCGACCATCTTTTCAAAACTGTAAAATTGATGCTTCTGAACTCACGAATGGCACGGACATCATCTATGACAGTAATTTTAAAACCGATAATGTCAATTGTGACATCACTGATGATGTCATAATTGATTTTAACCATCTTTTCAAAACTGTAAAATTGACGCTTCTGAACTCACGGATGGCACGGACATCATCTACGACAGTAATTTTAAAACCGATAATGTCAATTGTGACATCACTGATGATGTCATAATTGATTTTAACCATTTTTTCAAAACTGTAAATTTGACGATTCTGAACTCACGGATGGCACGGACATCATCTACGACAGTAATTTTAAAACCGATTATGTCAATTGTGACATCACTGATGATGTCATAATTGATTTTGACCAACTTTTCAAAACTGTAAAATTGACGCTTCTGAACTCACGAATGGCATGGACATCATCTACGACAGTAATTTTAAAACCGATAATGTCAATTGTGACATCACTGATGATTTCATAATTGATTTTTACCATCTTTTCAAAACTGTAAAATTGACGCTTCTGAACTCACGGATGGCACGGACATCATCTACGACAGTAATTTTAAAACCGATAATGTCAATTGTGACATCACTGATGATGTCATAATTGATTTTAACCATCTTTTCAAAACTGTAAATTTGACGATTCTGAACTCACGGATGGCACGGACATCATCTACGACAGTAATTTTAAAACCGATTATGTCAATTGTGACATCACTGATGATGTCATAATTGATTTTGACCATCTTTTCAAAACTGTAAAATTGACGCTTCTGAACTCACGGAGGGCACAGACATCATCTACGACAGGAATTTTAAAACCGATTATGTCAATTGTGACATCACTGATGATGTCATAATTGATTTTAAGCATCTTTTCAAAACTGTAAATTTTACGATTCTGAACTCACGGATGGCACGGACATCATCACCGACAGTAATTTTAAAACCGATTATGTCAATTGTGACATCAATGATGATGTCATAATTGATTTTAACCATCTTTTCAAAACTGTAAAATTGACGCTTCTGAACTCACGGATGGCACGGACATCATCTACGACAGTAATTTTAAAACCGATAATGTCAATTGTGACATCACTGATGATGTCATAATTGATTTTGACCATCTTTTCAAATCTGTAAATTTGACGATTCTGAACTCACGGATGGCACGGACATCATCTACGACAGTAATTTTAAAACCGATTATGGCAATTGTGACATCACTGATGATGCCATAATTGATTTCGACCATCCTTTCAAAACTGTAAAATTGACGCTTCTGAACTCACGAATGGCACGGACATCATCTACGACAGTAATTTTAAAACCGATAATGTCAATTGTGACATCACTGATGATGTCATAATCGATTTTAACCATCTTTTCAAAACTGTAAAATTGACGCTTCTGAACTCACGGATGGCACGGACATCATCTACGACAGTAATTTTAAAACCGATTATGTCACTTGTGACATCACTGATGATGTCATAATTGATTTTGACCATCTTTTCAAATCTGTAAAATTGACGCTTCTGAACTCACGGATGGCACAGACATTATCTACGACAGTAATTTTAAAACCGATTATGTCAATTGTGACATCACTGATGATGTAATAATTGATTTCGACATCTTTTCAAAACTGTGAAATTGATGCTTCTGAACTCACGAATGGCACAGACATCATCTACGACAGTAATTTTAAAACCGATAATGTCAATTGTGACATCACTGATGATGTCATAATTGATTTTAACCATCTTTTCAAAACTGTAAAATTGACGCTTCTGAACTCACGGATGGCACGGACAGCATCTACGACAGTAATTTTAAAACCGATTCTGTCAATTGTGACATCACTGATGATGTCATAATTGATTTTAACCATCTTTTCAAAACTGTAAAATTGACGCTTCTGAACTCACAGATGGCACAGACATCATCTACGACAGTAATTTTAAAACCGATTATGTCAATTGTGACATCACTGATGATGTAATAATTGATTTCGACATCTTTTCAAAACTGTGAAATTGACGCTTCTGAACTCACGAATGGCACAGACATCATCTACGACAGTAATTTTAAAACCGATAATGTCAATTGTGACATCACTGATGATGTCATAATTGATTTTAACCATCTTTTCAAAACTGTAAAATTGACGCTTTTGAACTCACGGATGGCACGGACATCATCTACGACAGTAATTTTAAAACCGATAATGTCAATTGTGACATCACTGATGATGTCATAATTGATTTTAACCATCTTTTCAAAACTGTAAATTTGACGATTCTGAACTCACTGATGGCACGGACATCATCTACGACAGTAATTTTAAAACCGATTATGTCAATTGTGACATCACAGATGATGTAATAATTGATTTCGACATCTTTTCAAAACTGTGAAATTGATGCTTCTGAACTCACGGATGGCACAGACATCATCTACGACAGTAATTTTAAAACCGAGAATGTCAATTGTGACATCACTGATGATGTCATAATTGATTTTAACCATCTTTTCAAAACTGTAAAATTGACGCTTCTGAACTCACGAATGGCAGGGACATCATCTACGACAGTAATTTTAAAACCGATAATGTCAATTGTGACATCACTGATGATGTCATAATTGATTTTAACCATCTTTTCAAAACTGTAAATTTGACGATTCTGAACTCACGGACGGCACGGACATCATCTACGACAGTAATTTTAAAACCGATTATGTCAATTGTGACATCACTGATGATGTCATAATTGATTTTGACCAACTTTTCAAAACTGTAAAATTGACGCTTCTGAACTCACGGATGGCACAGACATCATCTACGACAGTAATTTTAAAACCGATTTTTTCAATTGTGACATCACTGATGATGTCATAATTGATTTTGACCATCTTTTCAAAACTGTAAAATTGACGCTTCTGAACTCACGGATGGCACAGACATCATCTACGACAGTAATTTTAAAACCGATTTTGTCAATTGTGACATCACTGATGATGTCATAATTGATTTTGACCATCTTTTCAAAACTGTGAAATTGATGCTTCTGAACTCACGAATGGCACGGACATCATCTACGACAGTAATTTTAAAACCGATAATGTCAATTGTGACATCACTGATGATGTCATAATTGATTTTAACCATCTTTTCAAAACTGTAAAATTGACGCTTCTGAACTCACGGATGGCACGGACATCATCTACGACAGTAATTTTAAAACCGATAATGTCAATTGTGACATCACTGATGATGTCATATTTGATTTTAACCATCTTTTCAAAACTGTAAATTTGACGATTCTGAACTCACGGATGGCACGGACATCATCTACGACAGTAATTTTAAAACCGATTATGTCAATTGTGACATCACTGATGATGTCATAATTGATTTTGACCATCTTTTCAAAACTGTAAAATTGACGCTTCTGAACTCACGGATGGCACGGACATCATCTACGACAGTAATTTTAAAACCGATAATGTCAATTGTGACATCACTGATGATGTCATAATTGATTTTAACCATCTTTTCAAAACTGTAAATTTGACGATTCTGAACTCACGGATGGCACGGACATCATCTACGACAGTAATTTTAAAACCGATTATGTCAATTGTGACATCACTGATGATGTCATAATTGATTTTGACAATCTTTTCAAAACTGTAAAATTGACGCTTCTGAACTCACGGATGGCAGAGACATCATCTACGACAGTAATTTTAAAACCGATTTTGTCAATTGTGACATCACTGATGATGTCATAATTGATTTTGACCATCTTTTCAAAACTGTGAAATTGATGCTTCTGAACTCACGAATGGCACGGACATCATCTACGACAGTAATTTTAAAACCGATAATGTCAATTGTGACATCACTGATGATGTCATAATTGATTTTAACCATCTTTTCAAAACTGTAAAATTGACGCTTCTGAACTCACGGATGGCACGGACATCATCTACGACAGTAATTTTAAAACCGATAATGTCAATTGTGACATCACTGATGATGTCATAATTGATTTTAACCATCTTTTCAAAACTGTAAATTTGACGATTCTGAACTCACTGATGGCACGGACATCATCTACGACAGTAATTTTAAAACCGATTATGTCAATTGTGACATCACTGATGATGTCATAATTGATTTTGACCATCTTTTCAAAACTGTAAAATTGACGCTTCTGAACTCACGGATGGCACGGACATCATCTACGACAGTAATTTTAAAACCGATAATGTCAATTGTGACATCACTGATGATGTCATAATTGATTTTGACCATCTTTTCAAAACTGTAAAATTGACGCTTCTGAACTCACGGATGGCACGGACATCATCTACGACAGTAATTTTAAAACCGATAATGTCAATTGTGACATCACTGATGATGTCATAATTGATTTTAACCATCTTTTCAAAACTGTAAATTTGACGATTCTGAACTCACGGACGGCACGGACATCATCTACGACAGTAATTCTAAAACCGATTATGTCAATTGTGACATCACTGATGATGTCATAATTGATTTTGACCAACTTTTCAAAACTGTAAAATTGACGCTTCTGAACTTACGGATGGCACAGACATCATCTACGACAGTAATTTTAAAACCGATTTTGTCAATTGTGACATCACTGATGATGTCATAATTGATTTTGACCATCTTTTCAAAACTGTAAAATTGACGATTCTGAACTCACGGATGGCACAGACATCATCTACGACAGTAATTTTAAAACCGATTTTGTCAATTGTGACATCACTGATGATGTCATAATTGATTTTGACCATCTTTTCAAAACTGTAAATTTGAAGCTTCTGAACTCACGGATGGCACGGACATCATCTACGACAGTAATTTTAAAACCGATAATGTCAATTGTGACATCACTGATGATGTCATAATTGATTTTGACCATCTTTTCAAATCTGTAAATTTGACGATTCTGAAGTCACGGATGGCAGAGACATCATCTACGACAGTAATTTTAAAACCGATTTTGTCAATTGTGACATCACTGATGATGTCATAATTGATTTTGACCATCTTTTCAAAACTGTGAAATTGATGCTTCTGAACTCACGAATGGCACGGACATCATCTACGACAGTAATTTTAAAACCGATAATGTCAATTGTGACATCACTGATGATGTCATAATTGATTTTAACCATCTTTTCAAAACTGTAAAATTGACGATTCTGAACTCACGGATGGCACGGACATCATCTACGACAGTAATTTTAAAACCGATTATGTCAATTGTGACATCACTGATGATATCATAATTGATTTTGACCAACTTTTCAAAACTGTAAAATTGACGCTTCTGAACTCACGGATGGCACAGACATCATCTACGACAGTAATTTTAAAACCGATTATGTCAATTGTGACATCACTGATGATGTCATAATTGATTTTGACCATCTTTTCAAAACTGGGAAATTGATGCTTCTGAACTCACGAATGGCACGGACATCATCTACGACAGTAATTTTAAAACCGATAATGTCAATTGTGACATCACTGATGATGTCATAATTGATTTTAACCATCTTTTCAAAACTGTAAAATTGACGCTTCTGAACTCACGGATGGCACGGACATCATCTACGACAGTAATTTTAAAACCGATAATGTCAATTGTGACATCACTGATGATGTCATAATTGATTTTGACCATCTTTTCAAATCTGTAAATTTGACGATTCTGAACTCACGGACGGCACGGACATCATCTACGACAGTAATTTTAAAACCGATTATGGCAATTGTGACATCACTGATGTTGTCATAATTGATTTCGACCATCTTTTCAAAACTGTAAAATTGACGCTTCTGAACTCACGGATGGCACAGACATCATCTACGACAGTAATTTTAAAACCGATTATGTCAATTGTGACATCACTGATGATGTCATAATTGATTTTGACAATCTTTTCAAAACTGTAAAATTGACGCTTCTGAACTCACGGATGGCACGGACATCATCTACGACAGTAATTTTAAAACCGATTATGTCACTTGTGACATCACTGATGATGTCATAATTGATTTTGACCATCTTTTCAAATCTGTAAAATTGACGCTTCTGAACTCACGGATGGCACAGACATTATCTACGACAGTAATTTTAAAACCGATTATGTCAATTGTGACATCACTGATGATGTAATAATTGATTTCGACATCTTTTCAAAACTGTGAAATTGATGCTTCTGAACTCACGAATGGCACAGACATCATCTACGACAGTAATTTTAAAACCGATAATGTCAATTGTGACATCACTGATGATGTCATAATTGATTTTAACCATCTTTTCAAAACTGTAAAATTGACGCTTCTGAACTCACGGATGGCACGGACAGCATCTACGACAGTAATTTTAAAACCGATTCTGTCAATTGTGACATCACTGATGATGTCATAATTGATTTTAACCATCTTTTCAAAACTGTAAAATTGACGCTTCTGAACTCACAGATGGCACAGACATCATCTACGACAGTAATTTTAAAACCGATTATGTCAATTGTGACATCACTGATGATGTAATAATTGATTTCGACATCTTTTCAAAACTGTGAAATTGACGCTTCTGAACTCACGAATGGCACAGACATCATCTACGACAGTAATTTTAAAACCGATAATGTCAATTGTGACATCACTGATGATGTCATAATTGATTTTAACCATCTTTTCAAAACTGTAAAATTGACGCTTTTGAACTCACGGATGGCACGGACATCATCTACGACAGTAATTTTAAAACCGATAATGTCAATTGTGACATCACTGATGATGTCATAATTGATTTTAACCATCTTTTCAAAACTGTAAATTTGACGATTCTGAACTCACTGATGGCACGGACATCATCTACGACAGTAATTTTAAAACCGATTATGTCAATTGTGACATCACAGATGATGTAATAATTGATTTCGACATCTTTTCAAAACTGTGAAATTGATGCTTCTGAACTCACGGATGGCACAGACATCATCTACGACAGTAATTTTAAAACCGAGAATGTCAATTGTGACATCACTGATGATGTCATAATTGATTTTAACCATCTTTTCAAAACTGTAAAATTGACGCTTCTGAACTCACGAATGGCAGGGACATCATCTACGACAGTAATTTTAAAACCGATAATGTCAATTGTGACATCACTGATGATGTCATAATTGATTTTAACCATCTTTTCAAAACTGTAAATTTGACGATTCTGAACTCACGGACGGCACGGACATCATCTACGACAGTAATTTTAAAACCGATTATGTCAATTGTGACATCACTGATGATGTCATAATTGATTTTGACCAACTTTTCAAAACTGTAAAATTGACGCTTCTGAACTCACGGATGGCACAGACATCATCTACGACAGTAATTTTAAAACCGATTTTTTCAATTGTGACATCACTGATGATGTCATAATTGATTTTGACCATCTTTTCAAAACTGTAAAATTGACGCTTCTGAACTCACGGATGGCACAGACATCATCTACGACAGTAATTTTAAAACCGATTTTGTCAATTGTGACATCACTGATGATGTCATAATTGATTTTGACCATCTTTTCAAAACTGTGAAATTGATGCTTCTGAACTCACGAATGGCACGGACATCATCTACGACAGTAATTTTAAAACCGATAATGTCAATTGTGACATCACTGATGATGTCATAATTGATTTTAACCATCTTTTCAAAACTGTAAAATTGACGCTTCTGAACTCACGGATGGCACGGACATCATCTACGACAGTAATTTTAAAACCGATAATGTCAATTGTGACATCACTGATGATGTCATATTTGATTTTAACCATCTTTTCAAAACTGTAAATTTGACGATTCTGAACTCACGGATGGCACGGACATCATCTACGACAGTAATTTTAAAACCGATTATGTCAATTGTGACATCACTGATGATGTCATAATTGATTTTGACCATCTTTTCAAAACTGTAAAATTGACGCTTCTGAACTCACGGATGGCACGGACATCATCTACGACAGTAATTTTAAAACCGATAATGTCAATTGTGACATCACTGATGATGTCATAATTGATTTTAACCATCTTTTCAAAACTGTAAATTTGACGATTCTGAACTCACGGATGGCACGGACATCATCTACGACAGTAATTTTAAAACCGATTATGTCAATTGTGACATCACTGATGATGTCATAATTGATTTTGACAATCTTTTCAAAACTGTAAAATTGACGCTTCTGAACTCACGGATGGCAGAGACATCATCTACGACAGTAATTTTAAAACCGATTTTGTCAATTGTGACATCACTGATGATGTCATAATTGATTTTGACCATCTTTTCAAAACTGTGAAATTGATGCTTCTGAACTCACGAATGGCACGGACATCATCTACGACAGTAATTTTAAAACCGATAATATCAATTGTGACATCACTGATGATGTCATAATTGATTTTAACCATCTTTTCAAAACTGTAAAATTGACGCTTCTGAACTCACGGATGGCACGGACATCATCTACGACAGTAATTTTAAAACCGATAATGTCAATTGTGACATCACTGATGATGTCATAATTGATTTTAACCATCTTTTCAAAACTGTAAATTTGACGATTCTGAACTCACTGATGGCACGGACATCATCTACGACAGTAATTTTAAAACCGATTATGTCAATTGTGACATCACTGATGATGTCATAATTGATTTTGACCATCTTTTCAAAACTGTAAAATTGACGCTTCTGAACTCACGGATGGCACGGACATCATCTACGACAGTAATTTTAAAACCGATAATGTCAATTGTGACATCACTGATGATGTCATAATTGATTTTGACCATCTTTTCAAAACTGTAAAATTGACGCTTCTGAACTCACGGATGGCACGGACATCATCTACGACAGTAATTTTAAAACCGATAATGTCAATTGTGACATCACTGATGATGTCATAATTGATTTTAACCATCTTTTCAAAACTGTAAATTTGACGATTCTGAACTCACGGACGGCACGGACATCATCTACGACAGTAATTCTAAAACCGATTATGTCAATTGTGACATCACTGATGATGTCATAATTGATTTTGACCAACTTTTCAAAACTGTAAAATTGACGCTTCTGAACTTACGGATGGCACAGACATCATCTACGACAGTAATTTTAAAACCGATTTTGTCAATTGTGACATCACTGATGATGTCATAATTGATTTTGACCATCTTTTCAAAACTGTAAAATTGACGATTCTGAACTCACGGATGGCACAGACATCATCTACGACAGTAATTTTAAAACCGATTTTGTCAATTGTGACATCACTGATGATGTCATAATTGATTTTGACCATCTTTTCAAAACTGTAAATTTGAAGCTTCTGAACTCACGGATGGCACGGACATCATCTACGACAGTAATTTTAAAACCGATAATGTCAATTGTGACATCACTGATGATGTCATAATTGATTTTGACCATCTTTTCAAATCTGTAAATTTGACGATTCTGAAGTCACGGATGGCAGAGACATCATCTACGACAGTAATTTTAAAACCGATTTTGTCAATTGTGACATCACTGATGATGTCATAATTGATTTTGACCATCTTTTCAAAACTGTGAAATTGATGCTTCTGAACTCACGAATGGCACGGACATCATCTACGACAGTAATTTTAAAACCGATAATGTCAATTGTGACATCACTGATGATGTCATAATTGATTTTAACCATCTTTTCAAAACTGTAAAATTGACGATTCTGAACTCACGGATGGCACGGACATCATCTACGACAGTAATTTTAAAACCGATTATGTCAATTGTGACATCACTGATGATATCATAATTGATTTTGACCAACTTTTCAAAACTGTAAAATTGACGCTTCTGAACTCACGGATGGCACAGACATCATCTACGACAGTAATTTTAAAACCGATTATGTCAATTGTGACATCACTGATGATGTCATAATTGATTTTGACCATCTTTTCAAAACTGGGAAATTGATGCTTCTGAACTCACGAATGGCACGGACATCATCTACGACAGTAATTTTAAAACCGATAATGTCAATTGTGACATCACTGATGATGTCATAATTGATTTTAACCATCTTTTCAAAACTGTAAAATTGACGCTTCTGAACTCACGGATGGCACGGACATCATCTACGACAGTAATTTTAAAACCGATAATGTCAATTGTGACATCACTGATGATGTCATAATTGATTTTGACCATCTTTTCAAATCTGTAAATTTGACGATTCTGAACTCACGGACGGCACGGACATCATCTACGACAGTAATTTTAAAACCGATTATGGCAATTGTGACATCACTGATGTTGTCATAATTGATTTCGACCATCTTTTCAAAACTGTAAAATTGACGCTTCTGAACTCACGGATGGCACAGACATCATCTACGACAGTAATTTTAAAACCGATTATGTCAATTGTGACATCACTGATGATGTCATAATTGATTTTGACAATCTTTTCAAAACTGTAAAATTGACGCTTCTGAACTCACGGATGGCAGAGACATCATCTACGACAGTAATTTTAAAACCGATTATGTCAATTGTGACATCACTGATGATGTCATAATTGATTTTGACCATCTTTTCAAAACTGTAAAATTGACGCTTCTGAACTCACGGATGGCACGGACATCATCTACGACAGTAATTTTAAAACCGATAATGTCAATTGTGACATCACTGATGATGTCATAATTGATTTCGACCATCTTTTCAAAACTGTAAAATTGATGCTTCTGAACTCACGAATGGCACGGACATCATCTATGACAGTAATTTTAAAACCGATAATGTCAATTGTGACATCACTGATGATGTCATAATTGATTTTAACCATCTTTTCAAAACTGTAAAATTGACGCTTCTGAACTCACGGATGGCACGGACATCATCTACGACAGTAATTTTAAAACCGATAATGTCAATTGTGACATCACTGATGATGTCATAATTGATTTTAACCATTTTTTCAAAACTGTAAATTTGACGATTCTGAACTCACGGATGGCACGGACATCATCTACGACAGTAATTTTAAAACCGATTATGGCAATTGTGACATCACTGATGATGTCATAATTGATTTCGACCATCTTTTCAAAACTGTAAAATTGATGCTTCTGAACTCACGAATGGCACGGACATCATCTATGACAGTAATTTTAAAACCGATAATGTCAATTGTGACATCACTGATGATGTCATAATTGATTTTAACCAACTTTTCAAAACTGTAAAATTGACGCTTCTGAACTCACGGATGGCACAGACATCATCTACGACAGTAATTTTAAAACCGATTATGTCAATTGTGACATCACTGATGATGTCATAATTGATTTTGACCATCTTTTCAAAACTGGGAAATTGATGCTTCTGAACTCACGAATGGCATGGACATCATCTACGACAGTAATTTTAAAACCGATAATGTCAATTGTGACATCACTGATGATGTCATAATTGATTTTAACCATCTTTTCAAAACTGTAAAATTGACGCTTCTGAACTCACGGATGGCACGGACATCATCTACGACAGTAATTTTAAAACCGATAATGTCAATTGTGACATCACTGATGATGTCATAATTGATTTTAACCATCTTTTCAAAACTGTAAATTTGACGATTCTGAACTCACGGATGGCACGGACATCATCTACGACAGTAATTTTAAAACCGATTATGTCAATTGTGACATCACTGATGATGTCATAATTGATTTTGACCATCTTTTCAAAACTGGGAAATTGATGCTTCTGAACTCACGAATGGCATGGACATCATCTACGACAGTAATTTTAAAACCGATAATGTCAATTGTGACATCACTGATGATGTCATAATTGATTTTGACCATCTTTTCAAAACTGTAAAATTGACGCTTCTGAACTCACGGAGGGCACAGACATCATCTACGACAGGAATTTTAAAACCGATTATGTCAATTGTGACATCACTGATGATGTCATAATTGATTTTAACCATCTTTTCAAAACTGTAAATTTGACGATTCTGAACTCACGGACGGCACGGACATCATCTACGACAGTAATTTTACAACCGATTATGTCAATTGTGACATCACTGATGATGTCATAATTGATTTTGACCAACTTTTCAAAACTGTAAAATTGACGCTTCTGAACTCACGGATGGCACAGACATCATCTACGACAGTAATTTTAAAACCGAGAATGTCAATTGTGACATCACTGATGATGTCATAATTGATTTTAACCATCTTTTCAAAACTGTAAAATTGACGCTTCTGAACTCACGAATGGCAGGGACATCATCTACGACAGTAATTTTAAAACCGATAATGTCAATTGTGACATCACTGATGATGTCATAATTGATTTTAACCATCTTTTCAAAACTGTAAATTTGACGATTCTGAACTCACGGACGGCACGGACATCATCTACGACAGTAATTTTAAAACCGATTATGTCAATTGTGACATCACTGATGATGTCATAATTGATTTTGACCAACTTTTCAAAACTGTAAAATTGACGCTTCTGAACTCACGGATGGCACAGACATCATCTACGACAGTAATTTTAAAACCGATTTTTTCAATTGTGACATCACTGATGATGTCATAATTGATTTTGACCATCTTTTCAAAACTGTAAAATTGACGCTTCTGAACTCACGGATGGCACAGACATCATCTACGACAGTAATTTTAAAACCGATTTTGTCAATTGTGACATCACTGATGATGTCATAATTGATTTTGACCATCTTTTCAAAACTGTGAAATTGATGCTTCTGAACTCACGAATGGCACGGACATCATCTACGACAGTAATTTTAAAACCGATAATGTCAATTGTGACATCACTGATGATGTCATAATTGATTTTAACCATCTTTTCAAAACTGTAAAATTGACGCTTCTGAACTCACGGATGGCACGGACATCATCTACGACAGTAATTTTAAAACCGATAATGTCAATTGTGACATCACTGATGATGTCATATTTGATTTTAACCATCTTTTCAAAACTGTAAATTTGACGATTCTGAACTCACGGATGGCACGGACATCATCTACGACAGTAATTTTAAAACCGATTATGTCAATTGTGACATCACTGATGATGTCATAATTGATTTTGACCATCTTTTCAAAACTGTAAAATTGACGCTTCTGAACTCACGGATGGCACGGACATCATCTACGACAGTAATTTTAAAACCGATAATGTCAATTGTGACATCACTGATGATGTCATAATTGATTTTAACCATCTTTTCAAAACTGTAAATTTGACGATTCTGAACTCACGGATGGCACGGACATCATCTACGACAGTAATTTTAAAACCGATTATGTCAATTGTGACATCACTGATGATGTCATAATTGATTTTGACAATCTTTTCAAAACTGTAAAATTGACGCTTCTGAACTCACGGATGGCAGAGACATCATCTACGACAGTAATTTTAAAACCGATTTTGTCAATTGTGACATCACTGATGATGTCATAATTGATTTTGACCATCTTTTCAAAACTGTGAAATTGATGCTTCTGAACTCACGAATGGCACGGACATCATCTACGACAGTAATTTTAAAACCGATAATGTCAATTGTGACATCACTGATGATGTCATAATTGATTTTAACCATCTTTTCAAAACTGTAAAATTGACGCTTCTGAACTCACGGATGGCACGGACATCATCTACGACAGTAATTTTAAAACCGATAATGTCAATTGTGACATCACTGATGATGTCATAATTGATTTTAACCATCTTTTCAAAACTGTAAATTTGACGATTCTGAACTCACGGATGGCACGGACATCATCTACGACAGTAATTTTAAAACCGATTATGTCAATTGTGACATCACTGATGATGTCATAATTGATTTTGACCATCTTTTCAAAACTGTAAAATTGACGCTTCTGAACTCACGGATGGCACGGACATCATCTACGACAGTAATTTTAAAACCGATAATGTCAATTGTGACATCACTGATGATGTCATAATTGATTTTGACCATCTTTTCAAAACTGTAAAATTGACGCTTCTGAACTCACGGATGGCACGGACATCATCTACGACAGTAATTTTAAAACCGATAATGTCAATTGTGACATCACTGATGATGTCATAATTGATTTTAACCATCTTTTCAAAACTGTAAATTTGACGATTCTGAACTCACGGACGGCACGGACATCATCTACGACAGTAATTCTAAAACCGATTATGTCAATTGTGACATCACTGATGATGTCATAATTGATTTTGACCAACTTTTCAAAACTGTAAAATTGACGCTTCTGAACTTACGGATGGCACAGACATCATCTACGACAGTAATTTTAAAACCGATTTTGTCAATTGTGACATCACTGATGATGTCATAATTGATTTTGACCATCTTTTCAAAACTGTAAAATTGACGATTCTGAACTCACGGATGGCACAGACATCATCTACGACAGTAATTTTAAAACCGATTTTGTCAATTGTGACATCACTGATGATGTCATAATTGATTTTGACCATCTTTTCAAAACTGTAAATTTGAAGCTTCTGAACTCACGGATGGCACGGACATCATCTACGACAGTAATTTTAAAACCGATAATGTCAATTGTGACATCACTGATGATGTCATAATTGATTTTGACCATCTTTTCAAATCTGTAAATTTGACGATTCTGAAGTCACGGATGGCAGAGACATCATCTACGACAGTAATTTTAAAACCGATTTTGTCAATTGTGACATCACTGATGATGTCATAATTGATTTTGACCATCTTTTCAAAACTGTGAAATTGATGCTTCTGAACTCACGAATGGCACGGACATCATCTACGACAGTAATTTTAAAACCGATAATGTCAATTGTGACATCACTGATGATGTCATAATTGATTTTAACCATCTTTTCAAAACTGTAAAATTGACGATTCTGAACTCACGGATGGCACGGACATCATCTACGACAGTAATTTTAAAACCGATTATGTCAATTGTGACATCACTGATGATATCATAATTGATTTTGACCAACTTTTCAAAACTGTAAAATTGACGCTTCTGAACTCACGGATGGCACAGACATCATCTACGACAGTAATTTTAAAACCGATTATGTCAATTGTGACATCACTGATGATGTCATAATTGATTTTGACCATCTTTTCAAAACTGGGAAATTGATGCTTCTGAACTCACGAATGGCACGGACATCATCTACGACAGTAATTTTAAAACCGATAATGTCAATTGTGACATCACTGATGATGTCATAATTGATTTTAACCATCTTTTCAAAACTGTAAAATTGACGCTTCTGAACTCACGGATGGCACGGACATCATCTACGACAGTAATTTTAAAACCGATAATGTCAATTGTGACATCACTGATGATGTCATAATTGATTTTGACCATCTTTTCAAATCTGTAAATTTGACGATTCTGAACTCACGGACGGCACGGACATCATCTACGACAGTAATTTTAAAACCGATTATGGCAATTGTGACATCACTGATGTTGTCATAATTGATTTCGACCATCTTTTCAAAACTGTAAAATTGACGCTTCTGAACTCACGGATGGCACAGACATCATCTACGACAGTAATTTTAAAACCGATTATGTCAATTGTGACATCACTGATGATGTCATAATTGATTTTGACAATCTTTTCAAAACTGTAAAATTGACGCTTCTGAACTCACGGATGGCAGAGACATCATCTACGACAGTAATTTTAAAACCGATTATGTCAATTGTGACATCACTGATGATGTCATAATTGATTTTGACCATCTTTTCAAAACTGTAAAATTGACGCTTCTGAACTCACGGATGGCACGGACATCATCTACGACAGTAATTTTAAAACCGATAATGTCAATTGTGACATCACTGATGATGTCATAATTGATTTTGACCATCTTTTCAAATCTGTAAATTTGACGATTCTGAACTCACGGATGGCACGGACATCATCTACGACAGTAATTTTAAAACCGATTATGGCAATTGTGACATCACTGATGATGTCATAATTGATTTCGACCATCTTTTCAAAACTGTAAAATTGATGCTTCTGAACTCACGAATGGCACGGACATCATCTATGACAGTAATTTTAAAACCGATAATGTCAATTGTGACATCACTGATGATGTCATAATTGATTTTAACCATCTTTTCAAAACTGTAAAATTGACGCTTCTGAACTCACGGATGGCACGGACATCATCTACGACAGTAATTTTAAAACCGATAATGTCAATTGTGACATCACTGATGATGTCATAATTGATTTTAACCATTTTTTCAAAACTGTAAATTTGACAATTCTGAACTCACGGATGGCACGGACATCATCTACGACAGTAATTTTAAAACCGATTATGGCAATTGTGACATCACTGATGATGTCATAATTGATTTCGACCATCTTTTCAAAACTGTAAAATTGATGCTTCTGAACTCACGAATGGCACGGACATCATCTATGACAGTAATTTTAAAACCGATAATGTCAATTGTGACATCACTGATGATGTCATAATTGATTTTAACCAACTTTTCAAAACTGTAAAATTGACGCTTCTGAACTCACGGATGGCACAGACATCATCTACGACAGTAATTTTAAAACCGATTATGTCAATTGTGACATCACTGATGATGTCATAATTGATTTTGACCATCTTTTCAAAACTGGGAAATTGATGCTTCTGAACTCACGAATGGCATGGACATCATCTACGACAGTAATTTTAAAACCGATAATGTCAATTGTGACATCACTGATGATGTCATAATTGATTTTAACCATCTTTTCAAAACTGTAAAATTGACGCTTCTGAACTCACGGATGGCACGGACATCATCTACGACAGTAATTTTAAAACCGATAATGTCAATTGTGACATCACTGATGATGTCATAATTGATTTTAACCATCTTTTCAAAACTGTAAATTTGACGATTCTGAACTCACGGATGGCACGGACATCATCTACGACAGTAATTTTAAAACCGATTATGTCAATTGTGACATCACTGATGATGTCATAATTGATTTTGACCATCTTTTCAAAACTGGGAAATTGATGCTTCTGAACTCACGAATGGCATGGACATCATCTACGACAGTAATTTTAAAACCGATAATGTCAATTGTGACATCACTGATGATGTCATAATTGATTTTGACCATCTTTTCAAAACTGTAAAATTGACGCTTCTGAACTCACGGAGGGCACAGACATCATCTACGACAGGAATTTTAAAACCGATTATGTCAATTGTGACATCACTGATGATGTCATAATTGATTTTAAGCATCTTTTCAAAACTGTAAATTTGACGATTCTGAACTCACGGATGGCACGGACATCATCTACGACAGTAATTTTAAAACCGATTATGTCAATTGTGACATCAATGATGATGTCATAATTGATTTTAACCATCTTTTCAAAACTGTAAAATTGACGCTTCTGAACTCACGGATGGCACGGACATCATCTACGACAGTAATTTTAAAACCGATAATGTCAATTGTGACATCACTGATGATGTCATAATTGATTTTGACCATCTTTTCAAATCTGTAAATTTGACGATTCTGAACTCACGGATGGCACGGACATCATCTACGACAGTAATTTTAAAACCGATTATGGCAATTGTGACATCACTGATGATGCCATAATTGATTTCGACCATCTTTTCAAAACTGTAAAATTGATGCTTCTGAACTCACGAATGGCACGGACATCATCTATGACAGTAATTTTAAAACCGATAATGTCAATTGTGACATCACTGATGATGTCATAATCGATTTTAACCATCTTTTCAAAACTGTAAAATTGACGCTTCTGAACTCACGGATGGCACGGACATCATCTACGACAGTAATTTTAAAACCAATTATGTCACTTGTGACATCACTGATGATGTCATAATTGATTTCGACCATCTTTTCAAAACTGTAAAATTGACGCTTCTGAACTCACGGATGGCACAGACATCATCTACGACAGTAATTTTAAAACCGATTATGTCAATTGTGACATCACTGATGATGTCATAATTGATTTTGACAATCTTTTCAAAACTGTAAAATTGACGCTTCTGAACTCACGGATGGCAGAGACATCATCTACGACAGTAATTTTAAAACCGATTATGTCAATTGTGACATCACTGATGATGTCATAATTGATTTTGACCATCTTTTCAAAACTGTAAAATTGACGCTTCTGAACTCACGGATGGCACGGACATCATCTACGACAGTAATTTTAAAACCGATAATGTCAATTGTGACATCACTGATGATGTCATAATTGATTTTGACCATCTTTTCAAATCTGTAAATTTGACGATTCTGAACTCACGGATGGCACGGACATCATCTACGACAGTAATTTTAAAACCGATTATGGCAATTGTGACATCACTGATGATGTCATAATTGATTTCGACCATCTTTTCAAAACTGTAAAATTGATGCTTCTGAACTCACGAATGGCACGGACATCATCTACGACAGTAATTTTAAAACCGATAATGTCAATTGTGACATCACTGATGATGTCATAATTGATTTTAACCATCTTTTCAAAACTGTAAAATTGACGCTTCTGAACTCACGGATGGCACGGACAGCATCTACGACAGTAATTTTAAAACCGATTCTGTCAATTGTGACATCACTGATGATGTCATAATTGATTTTAACCATCTTTTCAAAACTGTAAAATTGACGCTTCTGAACTCACAGATGGCACAGACATCATCTACGACAGTAATTTTAAAACCGATTATGTCAATTGTGACATCACTGATGATGTCATAATCGATTTTAACCATCTTTTCAAAACTGTAAAATTGACGCTTCTGAACTCACGGATGGCACGGACATCATCTACGACAGTAATTTTAAAACCGATTATGTCACTTGTGACATCACTGATGATGTCATAATTGATTTTGACCATCTTTTCAAATCTGTAAAATTGACGCTTCTGAACTCACGGATGGCACAGACATTATCTACGACAGTAATTTTAAAACCGATTATGTCAATTGTGACATCACTGATGATGTAATAATTGATTTCGACATCTTTTCAAAACTGTGAAATTGATGCTTCTGAACTCACGAATGGCACAGACATCATCTACGACAGTAATTTTAAAACCGATAATGTCAATTGTGACATCACTGATGATGTCATAATTGATTTTAACCATCTTTTCAAAACTGTAAAATTGACGCTTCTGAACTCACGGATGGCACGGACAGCATCTACGACAGTAATTTTAAAACCGATTCTGTCAATTGTGACATCACTGATGATGTCATAATTGATTTTAACCATCTTTTCAAAACTGTAAAATTGACGCTTCTGAACTCACAGATGGCACAGACATCATCTACGACAGTAATTTTAAAACCGATTATGTCAATTGTGACATCACTGATGATGTAATAATTGATTTCGACATCTTTTCAAAACTGTGAAATTGATGCTTCTGAACTCACGAATGGCACAGACATCATCTACGACAGGAATTTTAAAACCGATAATGTCAATTGTGACATCACTGATGATGTCATAATTGATTTTAACCATCTTTTCAAAACTGTAAAATTGACGCTTCTGAACTCACGGATGGCACGGACATCATCTACGACAGTAATTTTAAAACCGATAATGTCAATTGTGACATCACTGATGATGTCATAATTGATTTTTACCAACTTTTCAAAACTGTAAAATTGACGCTTCTGAACTCACGGATGGCACAGACATCATCTACGACAGTAATTTTAAAACCGATTTTGTCAATTGTGACATCACTGATGATGTCATAATTGATTTTAACCATCTTTTCAAAACTGTAAAATTGACGATTCTGAACTCACGGATGGCACGGACATCATCTATGACAGTAATTTTAAAACCGATAATGTCAATTGTGACATCACTGATGATGTCATAATTGATTTTAACCATCTTTTCAAAACTGTAAATTTGACGATTCTGAACTCACGGATGGCACGGACATCATCTACGACAGTAATTTTAAAACCGATTATGTCAATTGTGACATCACTGATGATGTCATAATTGATTTTGACCATCTTTTCAAAACTGTAAAATTGACGCTTCTGAACTCACGGATGGCACGGACATCATCTACGACAGTAATTTTAAAACCGATAATGTCAATTGTGACATCACTGATGATGTCATAATTGATTTTAACCATCTTTTCAAAACTGTAAATTTGACGATTCTGAACTCAGTGAATGGCACGGACATCATCTACGACAGTAATTTTAAAACCGATTATGTCAATTGTGACATCACTGATGATGTCATAATTGATTTTGACCATCTTTTCAAAACTGTAAATTTGACGATTCTGAACTCACGGATGGCACAGACATCATCTACGACAGTAATTTTAAAACCGATTATGTCAATTGTGACATCACTGATGATGTCATAATTGATTTTGACCATCTTTTAAAATCTGTAAATTTGACGATTCTGAACTCACGGATGGCACGGACATCATCTACGACAGTAATTTTAAAACCGATTATGGCAATTGTGACATCACTGATGATGTCATAATTGATTTCGACCATCTTTTCAAAACTGTAAAATTGATGCTTCTGAACTCACGAATGGCACGGACATCATATATGACAGTAATTTTAAAACCGATAATGTCAATTGTGACATCACTGATGATGTCATAATTGATTTTAACCATCTTTTCAAAACTGTAAAATTGACGCTTCTGAACTCACGGATGGCACGGACATCATCTACGACAGTAATTTTAAAACCGATTATGTCAATTGTGACATCACTGATGATGTCATAATTGATTTTGACCATCTTTTCAAAACTGTAAAATTGACGCTTCTGAACTCACGGATGGCACAGACATCATCTACGACAGTAATTTTAAAACCGATTATGTCAATTGTGACATCACTGATGATGTCATAATTGATTTTGACCATCTTTTCAAATCTGTAAATTTGACGATTCTGAAGTCACGGATGGCAGAGACATCATCTACGACAGTAATTTTAAAACCGATAATGTCAATTGTGACATCACTGATGATGTCATAATTGATTTTAACCATCTTTTCAAAACTGTAAAATTGACGATTCTGAACTCACGGATGGCACGGACATCATCTACGACAGTAATTTTAAAACCGATTATGTCAATTGTGACATCACTGATGATATCATAATTGATTTTGACCAACTTTTCAAAACTGTAAAATTGACGCTTCTGAACTCACGGATGGCACAGACATCATCTACGACAGTAATTTTAAAACCGATTATGTCAATTGTGACATCACTGATGATGTCATAATTGATTTTGACCATCTTTTCAAAACTGGGAAATTGATGCTTCTGAACTCACGAATGGCACGGACATCATCTACGACAGTAATTTTAAAACCGATAATGTCAATTGTGACATCACTGATGATGTCATAATTGATTTTAACCATCTTTTCAAAACTGTAAAATTGACGCTTCTGAACTCACGGATGGCACGGACATCATCTACGACAGTAATTTTAAAACCGATAATGTCAATTGTGACATCACTGATGATGTCATAATTGATTTTGACCATCTTTTCAAATCTGTAAATTTGACGATTCTGAACTCACGGACGGCACGGACATCATCTACGACAGTAATTTTAAAACCGATTATGGCAATTGTGACATCACTGATGTTGTCATAATTGATTTCGACCATCTTTTCAAAACTGTAAAATTGACGCTTCTGAACTCACGGATGGCACAGACATCATCTACGACAGTAATTTTAAAACCGATAATGTCAATTGTGACATCACTGATGATGTCATAATTGATTTTAACCATCTTTTCAAAACTGTAAATTTGACGATTCTGAACTCACGGATGGCACGGACATCATCTACGACAGTAATTTTAAAACCGATTATGTCAATTGTGACATCACTGATGATGTCATAATTGATTTTGACCATCTTTTCAAAACTGGGAAATTGATGCTTCTGAACTCACGAATGGCATGGACATCATCTACGACAGTAATTTTAAAACCGATAATGTCAATTGTGACATCACTGATGATGTCATAATTGATTTTGACCATCTTTTCAAAACTGTAAAATTGACGCTTCTGAACTCACGGAGGGCACAGACATCATCTACGACAGGAATTTTAAAACCGATTATGTCAATTGTGACATCACTGATGATGTCATAATTGATTTTAACCATCTTTTCAAAACTGTAAATTTGACGATTCTGAACTCACGGACGGCACGGACATCATCTACGACAGTAATTTTACAACCGATTATGTCAATTGTGACATCACTGATGATGTCATAATTGATTTTGACCAACTTTTCAAAACTGTAAAATTGACGCTTCTGAACTCACGGATGGCACAGACATCATCTACGACAGTAATTTTAAAACCGATTTTTTCAATTGTGACATCACTGATGATGTCATAATTGATTTTGACCATCTTTTCAAAACTGTAAAATTGACGCTTCTGAACTCACGGATGGCACAGACATCATCTACGACAGTAATTTTAAAACCGATTTTGTCAATTGTGACATCACTGATGATGTCATAATTGATTTTGACCATCTTTTCAAAACTGTGAAATTGATGCTTCTGAACTCACGAATGGCACGGACATCATCTACGACAGTAATTTTAAAACCGATAATGTCAATTGTGACATCACTGATGATGTCATAATTGATTTTAACCATCTTTTCAAAACTGTAAAATTGACGCTTCTGAACTCACGGATGGCACGGACATCATCTACGACAGTAATTTTAAAACCGATAATGTCAATTGTGACATCACTGATGATGTCATATTTGATTTTAACCATCTTTTCAAAACTGTAAATTTGACGATTCTGAACTCACGGATGGCACGGACATCATCTACGACAGTAATTTTAAAACCGATTATGTCAATTGTGACATCACTGATGATGTCATAATTGATTTTGACCATCTTTTCAAAACTGTAAAATTGACGCTTCTGAACTCACGGATGGCACGGACATCATCTACGACAGTAATTTTAAAACCGATAATGTCAATTGTGACATCACTGATGATGTCATAATTGATTTTAACCATCTTTTCAAAACTGTAAATTTGACGATTCTGAACTCACGGATGGCACGGACATCATCTACGACAGTAATTTTAAAACCGATTATGTCAATTGTGACATCACTGATGATGTCATAATTGATTTTGACAATCTTTTCAAAACTGTAAAATTGACGCTTCTGAACTCACGGATGGCAGAGACATCATCTACGACAGTAATTTTAAAACCGATTTTGTCAATTGTGACATCACTGATGATGTCATAATTGATTTTGACCATCTTTTCAAAACTGTGAAATTGATGCTTCTGAACTCACGAATGGCACGGACATCATCTACGACAGTAATTTTAAAACCGATAATGTCAATTGTGACATCACTGATGATGTCATAATTGATTTTAACCATCTTTTCAAAACTGTAAAATTGACGCTTCTGAACTCACGGATGGCACGGACATCATCTACGACAGTAATTTTAAAACCGATAATGTCAATTGTGACATCACTGATGATGTCATAATTGATTTTAACCATCTTTTCAAAACTGTAAATTTGACGATTCTGAACTCACGGATGGCACGGACATCATCTACGACAGTAATTTTAAAACCGATTATGTCAATTGTGACATCACTGATGATGTCATAATTGATTTTGACCATCTTTTCAAAACTGTAAAATTGACGCTTCTGAACTCACGGATGGCACGGACATCATCTACGACAGTAATTTTAAAACCGATAATGTCAATTGTGACATCACTGATGATGTCATAATTGATTTTGACCATCTTTTCAAAACTGTAAAATTGACGCTTCTGAACTCACGGATGGCACGGACATCATCTACGACAGTAATTTTAAAACCGATAATGTCAATTGTGACATCACTGATGATGTCATAATTGATTTTAACCATCTTTTCAAAACTGTAAATTTGACGATTCTGAACTCACGGACGGCACGGACATCATCTACGACAGTAATTCTAAAACCGATTATGTCAATTGTGACATCACTGATGATGTCATAATTGATTTTGACCAACTTTTCAAAACTGTAAAATTGACGCTTCTGAACTTACGGATGGCACAGACATCATCTACGACAGTAATTTTAAAACCGATTTTGTCAATTGTGACATCACTGATGATGTCATAATTGATTTTGACCATCTTTTCAAAACTGTAAAATTGACGATTCTGAACTCACGGATGGCACAGACATCATCTACGACAGTAATTTTAAAACCGATTTTGTCAATTGTGACATCACTGATGATGTCATAATTGATTTTGACCATCTTTTCAAAACTGTAAATTTGAAGCTTCTGAACTCACGGATGGCACGGACATCATCTACGACAGTAATTTTAAAACCGATAATGTCAATTGTGACATCACTGATGATGTCATAATTGATTTTGACCATCTTTTCAAATCTGTAAATTTGACGATTCTGAAGTCACGGATGGCAGAGACATCATCTACGACAGTAATTTTAAAACCGATTTTGTCAATTGTGACATCACTGATGATGTCATAATTGATTTTGACCATCTTTTCAAAACTGTGAAATTGATGCTTCTGAACTCACGAATGGCACGGACATCATCTACGACAGTAATTTTAAAACCGATAATGTCAATTGTGACATCACTGATGATGTCATAATTGATTTTAACCATCTTTTCAAAACTGTAAAATTGACGATTCTGAACTCACGGATGGCACGGACATCATCTACGACAGTAATTTTAAAACCGATTATGTCAATTGTGACATCACTGATGATATCATAATTGATTTTGACCAACTTTTCAAAACTGTAAAATTGACGCTTCTGAACTCACGGATGGCACAGACATCATCTACGACAGTAATTTTAAAACCGATTATGTCAATTGTGACATCACTGATGATGTCATAATTGATTTTGACCATCTTTTCAAAACTGGGAAATTGATGCTTCTGAACTCACGAATGGCACGGACATCATCTACGACAGTAATTTTAAAACCGATAATGTCAATTGTGACATCACTGATGATGTCATAATTGATTTTAACCATCTTTTCAAAACTGTAAAATTGACGCTTCTGAACTCACGGATGGCACGGACATCATCTACGACAGTAATTTTAAAACCGATAATGTCAATTGTGACATCACTGATGATGTCATAATTGATTTTGACCATCTTTTCAAATCTGTAAATTTGACGATTCTGAACTCACGGACGGCACGGACATCATCTACGACAGTAATTTTAAAACCGATTATGGCAATTGTGACATCACTGATGTTGTCATAATTGATTTCGACCATCTTTTCAAAACTGTAAAATTGACGCTTCTGAACTCACGGATGGCACAGACATCATCTACGACAGTAATTTTAAAACCGATTATGTCAATTGTGACATCACTGATGATGTCATAATTGATTTTGACAATCTTTTCAAAACTGTAAAATTGACGCTTCTGAACTCACGGATGGCAGAGACATCATCTACGACAGTAATTTTAAAACCGATTATGTCAATTGTGACATCACTGATGATGTCATAATTGATTTTGACCATCTTTTCAAAACTGTAAAATTGACGCTTCTGAACTCACGGATGGCACGGACATCATCTACGACAGTAATTTTAAAACCGATAATGTCAATTGTGACATCACTGATGATGTCATAATTGATTTTGACCATCTTTTCAAATCTGTAAATTTGACGATTCTGAACTCACGGATGGCACGGACATCATCTACGACAGTAATTTTAAAACCGATTATGGCAATTGTGACATCACTGATGATGTCATAATTGATTTCGACCATCTTTTCAAAACTGTAAAATTGACGCTTCTGAACTCACGGATGGCACGGACATCATCTACGACAGTAATTTTAAAACCGATAATGTCAATTGTGACATCACTGATGATGTCATAATTGATTTTAACCATTTTTTCAAAACTGTAAATTTGACGATTCTGAACTCACGGATGGCACGGACATCATCTACGACAGTAATTTTAAAACCGATTATGGCAATTGTGACATCACTGATGATGTCATAATTGATTTCGACCATCTTTTCAAAACTGTAAAATTGATGCTTCTGAACTCACGAATGGCACGGACATCATCTATGACAGTAATTTTAAAACCGATAATGTCAATTGTGACATCACTGATGATGTCATAATTGATTTTAACCAACTTTTCAAAACTGTAAAATTGACGCTTCTGAACTCACGGATGGCACAGACATCATCTACGACAGTAATTTTAAAACCGATTATGTCAATTGTGACATCACTGATGATGTCATAATTGATTTTGACCATCTTTTCAAAACTGGGAAATTGATGCTTCTGAACTCACGAATGGCATGGACATCATCTACGACAGTAATTTTAAAACCGATAATGTCAATTGTGACATCACTGATGATGTCATAATTGATTTTAACCATCTTTTCAAAACTGTAAAATTGACGCTTCTGAACTCACGGATGGCACGGACATCATCTACGACAGTAATTTTAAAACCGATAATGTCAATTGTGACATCACTGATGATGTCATAATTGATTTTAACCATCTTTTCAAAACTGTAAATTTGACGATTCTGAACTCACGGATGGCACGGACATCATCTACGACAGTAATTTTAAAACCGATTATGTCAATTGTGACATCACTGATGATGTCATAATTGATTTTGACCATCTTTTCAAAACTGGGAAATTGATGCTTCTGAACTCACGAATGGCATGGACATCATCTACGACAGTAATTTTAAAACCGATAATGTCAATTGTGACATCACTGATGATGTCATAATTGATTTTGACCATCTTTTCAAAACTGTAAAATTGACGCTTCTGAACTCACGGAGGGCACAGACATCATCTACGACAGGAATTTTAAAACCGATTATGTCAATTGTGACATCACTGATGATGTCATAATTGATTTTAAGCATCTTTTCAAAACTGTAAATTTGACGATTCTGAACTCACGGATGGCACGGACATCATCTACGACAGTAATTTTAAAACCGATTATGTCAATTGTGACATCAATGATGATGTCATAATTGATTTTAACCATCTTTTCAAAACTGTAAAATTGACGCTTCTGAACTCACGGATGGCACGGACATCATCTACGACAGTAATTTTAAAACCGATAATGTCAATTGTGACATCACTGATGATGTCATAATTGATTTTGACCATCTTTTCAAATCTGTAAATTTGACGATTCTGAACTCACGGATGGCACGGACATCATCTACGACAGTAATTTTAAAACCGATTATGGCAATTGTGACATCACTGATGATGCCATAATTGATTTCGACCATCTTTTCAAAACTGTAAAATTGATGCTTCTGAACTCACGAATGGCACGGACATCATCTATGACAGTAATTTTAAAACCGATAATGTCAATTGTGACATCACTGATGATGTCATAATCGATTTTAACCATCTTTTCAAAACTGTAAAATTGACGCTTCTGAACTCACGGATGGCACGGACATCATCTACGACAGTAATTTTAAAACCAATTATGTCACTTGTGACATCACTGATGATGTCATAATTGATTTCGACCATCTTTTCAAAACTGTAAAATTGGCGCTTCTGAACTCACGGATGGCACAGACATCATCTACGACAGTAATTTTAAAACCGATTATGTCAATTGTGACATCACTGATGATGTCATAATTGATTTTGACAATCTTTTCAAAACTGTAAAATTGACGCTTCTGAACTCACGGATGGCAGAGACATCATCTACGACAGTAATTTTAAAACCGATTATGTCAATTGTGACATCACTGATGATGTCATAATTGATTTTAACCATCTTTTCAAAACTGTAAAATTGACGCTTCTGAACTCACGGATGGCACGGACATCATCTACGACAGTAATTTTAAAACCGATAATGTCAATTGTGACATCACTGATGATGTCATAATTGATTTTGACCATCTTTTCAAATCTGTAAATTTGACGATTCTGAACTCACGGATGGCACGGACATCATCTACGACAGTAATTTTAAAACCGATTATGGCAATTGTGACATCACTGATGATGTCATAATTGATTTCGACCATCTTTTCAAAACTGTAAAATTGATGCTTCTGAACTCACGAATGGCACGGACATCATCTACGACAGTAATTTTAAAACCGATAATGTCAATTGTGACATCACTGATGATGTCATAATTGATTTTAACCATCTTTTCAAAACTGTAAAATTGACGCTTCTGAACTCACGGATGGCACGGACAGCATCTACGACAGTAATTTTAAAACCGATTCTGTCAATTGTGACATCACTGATGATGTCATAATTGATTTTAACCATCTTTTCAAAACTGTCAAATTGACGCTTCTGAACTCACAGATGGCACAGACATCATCTACGACAGTAATTTTAAAACCGATTATGTCAATTGTGACATCACTGATGATGTCATAATCGATTTTAACCATCTTTTCAAAACTGTAAAATTGACGCTTCTGAACTCACGGATGGCACGGACATCATCTACGACAGTAATTTTAAAACCGATTATGTCACTTGTGACATCACTGATGATGTCATAATTGATTTTGACCATCTTTTCAAATCTGTAAAATTGACGCTTCTGAACTCACGGATGGCACAGACATTATCTACGACAGTAATTTTAAAACCGATTATGTCAATTGTGACATCACTGATGATGTAATAATTGATTTCGACATCTTTTCAAAACTGTGAAATTGATGCTTCTGAACTCACGAATGGCACAGACATCATCTACGACAGTAATTTTAAAACCGATAATGTCAATTGTGACATCACTGATGATGTCATAATTGATTTTAACCATCTTTTCAAAACTGTAAAATTGACGCTTCTGAACTCACGGATGGCACGGACAGCATCTACGACAGTAATTTTAAAACCGATTCTGTCAATTGTGACATCACTGATGATGTCATAATTGATTTTAACCATCTTTTCAAAACTGTAAAATTGACGCTTCTGAACTCACAGATGGCACAGACATCATCTACGACAGTAATTTTAAAACCGATTATGTCAATTGTGACATCACTGATGATGTAATAATTGATTTCGACATCTTTTCAAAACTGTGAAATTGATGCTTCTGAACTCACGAATGGCACAGACATCATCTACGACAGGAATTTTAAAACCGATAATGTCAATTGTGACATCACTGATGATGTCATAATTGATTTTAACCATCTTTTCAAAACTGTAAAATTGACGCTTCTGAACTCACGGATGGCACGGACATCATCTACGACAGTAATTTTAAAACCGATAATGTCAATTGTGACATCACTGATGATGTCATAATTGATTTTTACCAACTTTTCAAAACTGTAAAATTGACGCTTCTGAACTCACGGATGGCACAGACATCATCTACGACAGTAATTTTAAAACCGATTTTGTCAATTGTGACATCACTGATGATGTCATAATTGATTTTAACCATCTTTTCAAAACTGTAAAATTGACGATTCTGAACTCACGGATGGCACGGACATCATCTATGACAGTAATTTTAAAACCGATAATGTCAATTGTGACATCACTGATGATGTCATAATTGATTTTAACCATCTTTTCAAAACTGTAAATTTGACGATTCTGAACTCACGGATGGCACGGACATCATCTACGACAGTAATTTTAAAACCGATTATGTCAATTGTGACATCACTGATGATGTCATAATTGATTTTGACCATCTTTTCAAAACTGTAAAATTGACGCTTCTGAACTCACGGATGGCACGGACATCATCTACGACAGTAATTTTAAAACCGATAATGTCAATTGTGACATCACTGATGATGTCATAATTGATTTTAACCATCTTTTCAAAACTGTAAATTTGACGATTCTGAACTCAGTGAATGGCACGGACATCATCTACGACAGTAATTTTAAAACCGATTATGTCAATTGTGACATCACTGATGATGTCATAATTGATTTTGACCATCTTTTCAAAACTGTAAATTTGACGATTCTGAACTCACGGATGGCACAGACATCATCTACGACAGTAATTTTAAAACCGATTATGTCAATTGTGACATCACTGATGATGTCATAATTGATTTTGACCATCTTTTAAAATCTGTAAATTTGACGATTCTGAACTCACGGATGGCACGGACATCATCTACGACAGTAATTTTAAAACCGATTATGGCAATTGTGACATCACTGATGATGTCATAATTGATTTCGACCATCTTTTCAAAACTGTAAAATTGATGCTTCTGAACTCACGAATGGCACGGACATCATATATGACAGTAATTTTAAAACCGATAATGTCAATTGTGACATCACTGATGATGTCATAATTGATTTTAACCATCTTTTCAAAACTGTAAAATTGACGCTTCTGAACTCACGGATGGCACGGACATCATCTACGACAGTAATTTTAAAACCGATTATGTCAATTGTGACATCACTGATGATGTCATAATTGATTTTGACCATCTTTTCAAAACTGTAAAATTGACGCTTCTGAACTCACGGATGGCACAGACATCATCTACGACAGTAATTTTAAAACCGATTATGTCAATTGTGACATCACTGATGATGTAATAATTGATTTCGACATCTTTTCAAAACTGTGAAATTGATGCTTCTGAACTCACGAATGGCACAGACATCATCTACGACAGTAATTTTAAAACCGATAATGTCAATTGTGACATCACTGATGATGTCATAATTGATTTTAACCATCTTTTCAAAACTGTAAAATTGACGCTTCTGAACTCACGGATGGCACGGACAGCATCTACGACAGTAATTTTAAAACCGATTATGTCAATTGTGACATCACTGATGATGTCATAATTGATTTTGACCATCTTTTCAAAACTGTAAAATTGACGCTTCTGAACTCACGGATGGCACAGACATCATCTACGACAGTAATTTTAAAACCGATTATGTCAATTGTGACATCACTGATGATGTCATAATTGATTTTGACGATCTTTTCAAATCTGTAAATTTGACGATTCTGAAGTCACGGATGGCAGAGACATCATCTACGACAGTAATTTTAAAACCGATTTTGTCAATTGTGACATCACTGATGATGTCATAATTGATTTTGACCATCTTTTCAAAACTGTGAAATTGATGCTTCTGAACTCACGAATGGCACGGACATCATCTACGACAGTAATTTTAAAACCGATAATGTCAATTGTGACATCACTGATGATGTCATAATTGATTTTAACCATCTTTTCAAAACTGTAAAATTGACGATTCTGAACTCACGGATGGCACGGACATCATCTACGACAGTAATTTTAAAACCGATTATGTCAATTGTGACATCACTGATGATATCATAATTGATTTTGACCAACTTTTCAAAACTGTAAAATTGACGCTTCTGAACTCACGGATGGCACAGACATCATCTACGACAGTAATTTTAAAACCGATTATGTCAATTGTGACATCACTGATGATGTCATAATTGATTTTGACCATCTTTTCAAAACTGGGAAATTGATGCTTCTGAACTCACGAATGGCACGGACATCATCTACGACAGTAATTTTAAAACCGATAATGTCAATTGTGACATCACTGATGATGTCATAATTGATTTTAACCATCTTTTCAAAACTGTAAAATTGACGCTTCTGAACTCACGGATGGCACGGACATCATCTACGACAGTAATTTTAAAACCGATAATGTCAATTGTGACATCACTGATGATGTCATAATTGATTTTAACCATCTTTTCAAATCTGTAAATTTGACGATTCTGAACTCACGGACGGCACGGACATCATCTACGACAGTAATTTTAAAACCGATTATGGCAATTGTGACATCACTGATGTTGTCATAATTGATTTCGACCATCTTTTCAAAACTGTAAAATTGACGCTTCTGAACTCACGGATGGCACAGACATCATCTACGACAGTAATTTTAAAACCGATAATGTCAATTGTGACATCACTGATGATGTCATAATTGATTTTAACCATCTTTTCAAAACTGTAAATTTGACGATTCTGAACTCACGGATGGCACGGACATCATCTACGACAGTAATTTTAAAACCGATTATGTCAATTGTGACATCACTGATGATGTCATAATTGATTTTGACCATCTTTTCAAAACTGGGAAATTGATGCTTCTGAACTCACGAATGGCATGGACATCATCTACGACAGTAATTTTAAAACCGATAATGTCAATTGTGACATCACTGATGATGTCATAATTGATTTTGACCATCTTTTCAAAACTGTAAAATTGACGCTTCTGAACTCACGGAGGGCACAGACATCATCTACGACAGGAATTTTAAAACCGATTATGTCAATTGTGACATCACTGATGATGTCATAATTGATTTTAACCATCTTTTCAAAACTGTAAATTTGACGATTCTGAACTCACGGACGGCACGGACATCATCTACGACAGTAATTTTACAACCGATTATGTCAATTGTGACATCACTGATGATGTCATAATTGATTTTGACCAACTTTTCAAAACTGTAAAATTGACGCTTCTGAACTCACGGATGGCACAGACATCATCTACGACAGTAATTTTAAAACCGAGAATGTCAATTGTGACATCACTGATGATGTCATAATTGATTTTGACCATCTTTTCAAAACTGTAAAATTGACGCTTCTGAACTCACGGATGGCACGGACATCATCTACGACAGTAATTTTAAAACCGATAATGTCAATTGTGACATCACTGATGATGTCATAATTGATTTTAACCATCTTTTCAAAACTGTAAATTTGACGATTCTGAACTCACGGATGGCACGGACATCATCTACGACAGTAATTTTAAAACCGATTATGTCAATTGTGACATCACTGATGATGTCATAATTGATTTTGACCATCTTTTCAAAACTGTAAATTTGACGATTCTGAACTCACGGATGGCACAGACATCATCTACGACAGTAATTTTAAAACCGATTATGTCAATTGTGACATCACTGATGATGTCATAATTGATTTTGACCATCTTTTCAAATCTGTAAATTTGACGATTCTGAACTCACGGATGGCACGGACATCATCTACGACAGTAATTTTAAAACAGATTATGGCAATTGTGACATCACTGATGATGTCATAATTGATTTCGACCATCTTTTCAAAACTGTAAAATTGATGCTTCTGAACTCACGAATGGCACGGACATCATATATGACAGTAATTTTAAAACCGATAATGTCAATTGTGACATCACTGATGATGTCATAATTGATTTTAACCATCTTTTCAAAACTGTAAAATTGACGCTTCTGAACTCACGGATGGCACGGACATCATCTACGACAGTAATTTTAAAACCGATTATGTCAATTGTGACATCACTGATGATGTCATAATTGATTTTGACCATCTTTTCAAAACTGTAAAATTGACGCTTCTGAACTCACGGATGGCACAGACATCATCTACGACAGTAATTTTAAAACCGATTATGTCAATTGTGACATCACTGATGATGTCATAATTGATTTTGACCAACTTTTCAAAACTGTGAAATTGATGCTTCTGAACTCACGAATGGCACAGACATCATCTACGACAGTAATTTTAAAACCGATAATGTCAATTGTGACATCACTGATGATGTCATAATTGATTTTAACCATCTTTTCAAAACTGTAAAATTGACGCTTCTGAACTCACGGATGGCACGGACAGCATCTACGACAGTAATTTTAAAACCGATTATGTCAATTGTGACATCACTGATGATGTCATAATTGATTTTGACCATCTTTTCAAAACTGTAAAATTGACGCTTCTGAACTCACGGATGGCACAGACATCATCTACGACAGTAATTTTAAAACCGATTATGTCAATTGTGACATCACAGATGATGTAATAATTGATTTCGACATCTTTTCAAAACTGTGAAATTGATGCTTCTGAACTCACGGATGGCACAGACATCATCTACGACAGTAATTTTAAAACCGAGAATGTCAATTGTGACATCACTGATGATGTCATAATTGATTTTAACCATCTTTTCAAAACTGTAAAATTGACGCTTCTGAACTCACGGATGGCACCGACATCATCTACGACAGTAATTTTAAAACCGATAATGTCAATTGTGACATCACTGATGATGTCATAATTGATTTTAACCATCTTTTCAAAACTGTAAATTTGACGATTCTGAACTCACGGACGGCACGGACATCATCTACGACAGTAATTTTAAAACCGATTATGTCAATTGTGACATCACTGATGATGTCATAATTGATTTTGACCAACTTTTCAAAACTGGGAAATTGATGCTTCTGAACTCACGAATGGCACGGACATCATCTACGACAGTAATTTTAAAACCGATAATGTCAATTGTGACATCACTGATGATGTCATAATTGATTTTAACCATCTTTTCAAAACTGTAAAATTGATGCTTCTGAACTCACGAATGGCACGGACATCATATATGACAGTAATTTTAAAACCGATAATGTCAATTGTGACATCACTGATGATGTCATAATTGATTTTAACCATCTTTTCAAAACTGTAAAATTGACGCTTCTGAACTCACGGATGGCACGGACATCATCTACGACAGTAATTTTAAAACCGATTATGTCAATTGTGACATCACTGATGATGTCATAATTGATTTTGACCATCTTTTCAAAACTGTAAAATTGACGCTTCTGAACTCACGGATGGCACAGACATCATCTACGACAGTAATTTTAAAACCGATTATGTCAATTGTGACATCACTGATGATGTAATAATTGATTTCGACATCTTTTCAAAACTGTGAAATTGATGCTTCTGAACTCACGAATGGCACAGACATCATCTACGACAGTAATTTTAAAACCGATAATGTCAATTGTGACATCACTGATGATGTCATAATTGATTTTAACCATCTTTTCAAAACTGTAAAATTGACGCTTCTGAACTCACGGATGGCACGGACAGCATCTACGACAGTAATTTTAAAACCGATTATGTCAATTGTGACATCACTGATGATGTCATAATTGATTTTGACCATCTTTTCAAAACTGTAAAATTGACGCTTCTGAACTCACGGATGGCACAGACATCATCTACGACAGTAATTTTAAAACCGATTATGTCAATTGTGACATCACAGATGATGTAATAATTGATTTCGACATCTTTTCAAAACTGTGAAATTGATGCTTCTGAACTCACGGATGGCACAGACATCATCTACGACAGTAATTTTAAAACCGAGAATGTCAATTGTGACATCACTGATGATGTCATAATTGATTTTAACCATCTTTTCAAAACTGTAAAATTGACGCTTCTGAACTCACGGATGGCACCGACATCATCTACGACAGTAATTTTAAAACCGATAATGTCAATTGTGACATCACTGATGATGTCATAATTGATTTTAACCATCTTTTCAAAACTGTAAATTTGACGATTCTGAACTCACGGACGGCACGGACATCATCTACGACAGTAATTTTAAAACCGATTATGTCAATTGTGACATCACTGATGATGTCATAATTGATTTTGACCAACTTTTCAAAACTGTAAAATTGACGCTTCTGAACTCACGGATGGCACAGACATCATCTACGACAGTAATTTTAAAACCGATTTTGTCAATTGTGACATCACTGATGATGTCATAATTGATTTTGACCATCTTTTCAAAACTGTAAAATTGATGCTTCTGAACTCACGGATGGCACAGACATCATCTACGACAGTAATTTTAAAACCGATTTTGTCAATTGTGACATCACTGATGATGTCATAATTGATTTTGACCATCTTTTCAAAACTGTGAAATTGATGCTTCTGAACTCACGAATGGCACGGACATCATCTACGACAGTAATTTTAAAACCGATAATGTCAATTGTGACATCACTGATGATGTCATAATTGATTTTAACCATCTTTTTAAAACTGTAAAATTGACGCTTCTGAACTCACGGATGGCACGGACATCATGTACGACAGTAATTTTAAAACCGATAATGTCAATTGTGACATCACTGATGATGTCATAATTGATTTTAACCATCTTTTCAAAACTGTAAATTTGACGATTCTGAACTCACGGATGGCACGGACATCATCTACGACAGTAATTTTAAAACCGATTATGTCAATTGTGACATCACTGATGATGTCATAATTGATTTTGACCATCTTTTCAAAACTGTAAAATTGACGCTTCTGAACTCACGGATGGCACGGACATCATCTACGACAGTAATTTTAAAACCGATAATGTCAATTGTGACATCACTGATGATGTCATAATTGATTTTAACCATCTTTTCAAAACTGTAAATTTGACGATTCTGAACTCACGGATGGCACGGACATCATCTACGACAGTAATTTTAAAACCGATTATGTCAATTGTGACATCACTGATGATGTCATAATTGATTTTGACAATCTTTTCAAAACTGTAAAATTGACGCTTCTGAACTCACGGATGGCAGAGACATCATCTAGGACAGTAATTTTAAAACCGATTTTGTCAATTGTGACATCACTGATGATGTCATAATTGATTTTGACCATCTTTTCAAAACTGTGAAATTGATGCTTCTGAACTCACGAATGGCATGGACATCATCTACGACAGTAATTTTAAAACCGATAATGTCAATTGTGACATCACTGATGATGTCATAATTGATTTTAACCATCGTTTCAAAACTGTAAAATTGACGCTTCTGAACTCACGGATGGCACGGACATCATCTACGACAGTAATTTTAAAACCGATAATGTCAATTGTGACATCACTGATGATGTCATAATTGATTTTAACCATCTTTTCAAAACTGTAAATTTGACGATTCTGAACTCACGGATGGCACAGACATCATCTACGACAGTAATTTTAAAACCGATTATGGCAATTGTGACATCACTGATGATGTCATAATTGATTTCGACCATCTTTTCAAAACTGTAAAATTGACGCTTCTGAACTCACGGATGGCACAGACATCATCTACGACAGTAATTTTAAAACCGATTATGTCAATTGTGACATCACTGATGATGTCATAATTGATTTTGACAATCTTTTCAAAACTGTAAAATTGACGCTTCTGAACTCACGGATGGCAGAGACATCATCTACGACAGTAATTTTAAAACCGATTATGTCAATTGTGACATCACTGATGATGTCATAATTGATTTTGACCATCTTTTCAAAACTGTAAAATTGACGCTTCTGAACTCACGGATGGCACGGACATCATCTACGACAGTAATTTTAAAACCGATAATGTCAATTGTGACATCACTGATGATGTCATAATTGATTTTGACCATCTTTTCAAATCTGTAAATTTGACGATTCTGAACTCACGGATGGCACGGACATCATCTACGACAGTAATTTTAAAACCGATTATGGCAATTGTGACATCACTGATGATGTCATAATTGATTTCGACCATCTTTTCAAAACTGTAAAATTGATGCTTCTGAACTCACGAATGGCACGGACATCATCTATGACAGTAATTTTAAAACCGATAATGTCAATTGTGACATCACTGATGATGTCATAATTGATTTTAACCATCTTTTCAAAACTGTAAAATTGACGCTTCTGAACTCACGGATGGCACGGACATCATCTACGACAGTAATTTTAAAACCGATAATGTCAATTGTGACATCACTGATGATGTCATAATTGATTTTAACCATTTTTTCAAAACTGTAAATTTGACGATTCTGAACTCACGGATGGCACGGACATCATCTACGACAGTAATTTTAAAACCGATTATGTCAATTGTGACATCACTGATGATGTCATAATTGATTTTGACCAACTTTTCAAAACTGTAAAATTGACGCTTCTGAGCTCACGGATGGCACAGACATCATCTACGACAGTAATTTTAAAACCGATTATGTCAATTGTGACATCACTGATGATGTCATAATTGATTTTGACCATCTTTTCAAAACTGGGAAATTGATGCTTCTGAACTCACGAATGGCATGGACATCATCTACGACAGTAATTTTAAAACCGATAATGTCAATTGTGACATCACTGATGATGTCATAATTGATTTTAACCATCTTTTCAAAACTGTAAAATTGACGCTTCTGAACTCACGGATGGCACGGACATCATCTACGACAGTAATTTTAAAACCGATAATGTCAATTGTGACATCACTGATGATGTCATAATTGATTTTAACCATCTTTTCAAAACTGTAAATTTGACGATTCTGAACTCACGGATGGCACGGACATCATCTACGACAGTAATTTTAAAACCGATTATGTCAATTGTGACATCACTGATGATGTCATAATTGATTTTGACAATCTTTTCAAAACTGTAAAATTGACGCTTCTGAACTCACGGATGGCAGAGACATCATCTAGGACAGTAATTTTAAAACCGATTTTGTCAATTGTGACATCACTGATGATGTCATAATTGATTTTGACCATCTTTTCAAAACTGTGAAATTGATGCTTCTGAACTCACGAATGGCATGGACATCATCTACGACAGTAATTTTAAAACCGATAATGTCAATTGTGACATCACTGATGATGTCATAATTGATTTTAACCATCGTTTCAAAACTGTAAAATTGACGCTTCTGAACTCACGGATGGCACGGACATCATCTACGACAGTAATTTTAAAACCGATAATGTCAATTGTGACATCACTGATGATGTCATAATTGATTTTAACCATCTTTTCAAAACTGTAAATTTGACGATTCTGAACTCACGGATGGCACAGACATCATCTACGACAGTAATTTTAAAACCGATTATGGCAATTGTGACATCACTGATGATGTCATAATTGATTTCGACCATCTTTTCAAAACTGTAAAATTGACGCTTCTGAACTCACGGATGGCACAGACATCATCTACGACAGTAATTTTAAAACCGATTATGTCAATTGTGACATCACTGATGATGTCATAATTGATTTTGACAATCTTTTCAAAACTGTAAAATTGATGCTTCTGAACTCACGGATGGCAGAGACATCATCTACGACAGTAATTTTAAAACCGATTATGTCAATTGTGACATCACTGATGATGTCATAATTGATTTTGACCATCTTTTCAAAACTGTAAAATTGACGCTTCTGAACTCACGGATGGCACGGACATCATCTACGACAGTAATTTTAAAACCGATAATGTCAATTGTGACATCACTGATGATGTCATAATTGATTTTGACCATCTTTTCAAATCTGTAAATTTGACGATTCTGAACTCACGGATGGCACGGACATCATCTACGACAGTAATTTTAAAACCGATTATGGCAATTGTGACATCACTGATGATGTCATAATTGATTTCGACCATCTTTTCAAAACTGTAAAATTGATGCTTCTGAACTCACGAATGGCACGGACATCATCTATGACAGTAATTTTAAAACCGATAATGTCAATTGTGACATCACTGATGATGTCATAATTGATTTTAACCATCTTTTCAAAACTGTAAAATTGACGCTTCTGAACTCACGGATGGCACGGACATCATCTACGACAGTAATTTTAAAACCGATAATGTCAATTGTGACATCACTGATGATGTCATAATTGATTTTAACCATTTTTTCAAAACTGTAAATTTGACGATTCTGAACTCACGGATGGCACGGACATCATCTACGACAGTAATTTTAAAACCGATTATGTCAATTGTGACATCACTGATGATGTCATAATTGATTTTGACCAACTTTTCAAAACTGTAAAATTGACGCTTCTGAGCTCACGGATGGCACAGACATCATCTACGACAGTAATTTTAAAACCGATTATGTCAATTGTGACATCACTGATGATGTCATAATTGATTTTGACCATCTTTTCAAAACTGGGAAATTGATGCTTCTGAACTCACGAATGGCATGGACATCATCTACGACAGTAATTTTAAAACCGATAATGTCAATTGTGACATCACTGATGATGTCATAATTGATTTTAACCATCTTTTCAAAACTGTAAAATTGACGCTTCTGAACTCACGGATGGCACGGACATCATCTACGACAGTAATTTTAAAACCGATAATGTCAATTGTGACATCACTGATGATGTCATAATTGATTTTAACCATCTTTTCAAAACTGTAAATTTGACGATTCTGAACTCACGGATGGCACGGACATCATCTACGACAGTAATTTTAAAACCGATTATGTCAATTGTGACATCACTGATGATGTCATAATTGATTTTGACCATCTTTTCAAAACTGTAAAATTGACGCTTCTGAACTCACGGAGGGCACAGACATCATCTACGACAGGAATTTTAAAACCGATTATGTCAATTGTGACATCACTGATGATGTCATAATTGATTTTAAGCATCTTTTCAAAACTGTAAATTTGACGATTCTGAACTCACGGATGGCACGGACATCATCTACGACAGTAATTTTAAAACCGATTATGTCAATTGTGACATCAATGATGATGTCATAATTGATTTTAACCATCTTTTCAAAACTGTAAAATTGACGCTTCTGAACTCACGGATGGCACGGACATCATCTACGACAGTAATTTTAAAACCGATAATGTCAATTGTGACATCACTGATGATGTCATAATTGATTTTGACCATCTTTTCAAATCTGTAAATTTGACGATTCTGAACTCACGGATGGCACGGACATCATCTACGACAGTAATTTTAAAAACGATTATGGCAATTGTGACATCACTGATGATGCCATAATTGATTTCGACCATCTTTTCAAAACTGTAAAATTGATGCTTCTGAACTCACGAATGGCACGGACATCATCTATGACAGTAATTTTAAAACCGATAATGTCAATTGTGACATCACTGATGATGTCATAATCGATTTTAACCATCTTTTCAAAACTGTAAAATTGACGCTTCTGAACTCACGGATGGCACGGACATCATCTACGACAGTAATTTTAAAACCGATTATGTCACTTGTGACATCACTGATGATGTCATAATTGATTTCGACCATCTTTTCAAAACTGTAAAATTGACGCTTCTGAACTCACGGATGGCACAGACATCATCTACGACAGTAATTTTAAAACCGATTATGTCAATTGTGACATCACTGATGATGTCATAATTGATTTTGACAATCTTTTCAAAACTGTAAAATTGACGCTTCTGAACTCACGGATGGCAGAGACATCATCTACGACAGTAATTTTAAAACCGATTATGTCAATTGTGACATCACTGATGATGTCATAATTGATTTTGACCATCTTTTCAAAACTGTTAAATTGACGCTTCTGAACTCACGGATGGCACGGACATCATCTACGACAGTAATTTTAAAACCGATAATGTCAATTGTGACATCACTGATGATGTCATAATTGATTTCGACCATCTTTTCAAAACTGTAAAATTGATGCTTCTGAACTCACGAATGGCACGGACATCATCTATGACAGTAATTTTAAAACCGATAATGTCAATTGTGACATCACTGATGATGTCATAATCGATTTTAACCATCTTTTCAAAACTGTAAAATTGACGCTTCTGAACTCACGGATGGCACGGACATCATCTACGACAGTAATTTTAAAACCGATTATGTCACTTGTGACATCACTGATGATGTCATAATTGATTTTGACCATCTTTTCAAATCTGTAAAATTGACGCTTCTGAACTCACGGATGGCACAGACATTATCTACGACAGTAATTTTAAAACCGATTATGTCAATTGTGACATCACTGATGATGTAATAATTGATTTCGACATCTTTTCAAAACTGTGAAATTGATGCTTCTGAACTCACGAATGGCACAGACATCATCTACGACAGTAATTTTAAAACCGATAATGTCAATTGTGACATCACTGATGATGTCATAATTGATTTTAACCATCTTTTCAAAACTGTAAAATTGACGCTTCTGAACTCACGGATGGCACGGACAGCATCTACGACAGTAATTTTAAAACCGATTCTGTCAATTGTGACATCACTGATGATGTCATAATTGATTTTAACCATCTTTTCAAAACTGTAAAATTGACGCTTCTGAACTCACAGATGGCACAGACATCATCTACGACAGTAATTTTAAAACCGATTATGTCAATTGTGACATCACTGATGATGTAATAATTGATTTCGACATCTTTTCAAAACTGTGAAATTGATGCTTCTGAACGCACGAATGGCACAGACATCATCTACGACAGGAATTTTAAAACCGATAATGTCAATTGTGACATCACTGATGATGTCATAATTGATTTTAACCATCTTTTCAAAACTGTAAAATTGACGCTTCTGAACTCACGGATGGCACGGACATCATCTACGACAGTAATTTTAAAACCGATAATGTCAATTGTGACATCACTGATGATGTCATAATTGATTTTAACCATCTTTTCAAAACTGTAAAATTGACGATTCTGAACTCACGGATGGCACGGACATCATCTATGACAGTAATTTTAAAACCGATAATGTCAATTGTGACATCACTGATGATGTCATAATTGATTTTAACCATCTTTTCAAAACTGTAAATTTGACGATTCTGAACTCACGGATGGCACAGACATCATCTACGACAGTAATTTTAAAACCGATTATGTCAATTGTGACATCACTGATGATGTCATAATTGATTTTGACCATCTTTTCAAAACTGTAAAATTGACGCTTCTGAACTCACGGATGGCACGGACATCATCTACGACAGTAATTTTAAAACCGATAATGTCAATTGTGACATCACTGATGATGTCATAATTGATTTTAACCATCTTTTCAAAACTGTAAATTTGACGATTCTGAACTCACGGATGGCACGGACATCATCTACGACAGTAATTTTAAAACCGATTATGTCAATTGTGACATCACTGATGATGTCATAATTGATTTTGACCATCTTTTCAAAACTGTAAATTTGACGATTCTGAACTCACGGATGGCACAGACATCATCTACGACAGTAATTTTAAAACCGGATTTTGTCAATTGTGACATCACTGATGATGTCATAATTGATTTTGACCATCTTTTCAAATCTGTAAATTTGACGATTCTGAACTCACGGATGGCACGGACATCATCTACGACAGTAATTTTAAAACCGATTATGGCAATTGTGACATCACTGATGATGTCATAATTGATTTCGACCATCTTTTCAAAACTGTAAAATTGATGCTTCTGAACTCACGAATGGCACGGACATCATATATGACAGTAATTTTAAAACCGATAATGTCAATTGTGACATCACTGATGATGTCATAATTGATTTTAACCATCTTTTCAAAACTGTAAAATTGACGCTTCTGAACTCACGGATGGCACGGACATCATCTACGACAGTAATTTTACAACCGATTATGTCAATTGTGACATCACTGATGATGTCATAATTGATTTTGACCATCTTTTCAAAACTGTAAAATTGACGCTTCTGAACTCACGGATGGCACAGACATCATCTACGACAGTAATTTTAAAACCGATTATGTCAATTGTGACATCACTGATGATGTAATAATTGATTTCGACATCTTTTCAAAACTGTGAAATTGATGCTTCTGAACTCACGAATGGCACAGACATCATCTACGACAGTAATTTTAAAACCGATAATGTCAATTGTGACATCACTGATGATGTCATAATTGATTTTAACCATCTTTTCAAAACTGTAAAATTGACGCTTCTGAACTCACGGATGGCACGGACAGCATCTACGACAGTAATTTTAAAACCGATTATGTCAATTGTGACATCACTGATGATGTCATAATTGATTTTGACCATCTTTTCAAAACTGTAAAATTGACGCTTCTGAACTCACGGATGGCACAGACATCATCTACGACAGTAATTTTAAAACCGATTATGTCAATTGTGACATCACTGATGATGTCATAATTGATTTTGACCATCTTTTCAAATCTGTAAATTTGACGATTCTGAACTCACGGATGGCACGGACATCATCTACGACAGTAATTTTAAAACCGATTATGGCAATTGTGACATCACTGATGATGTCATAATTGATTTCGACCATCTTTTCAAAACTGTAAAATTGATGCTTCTGAACTCACGGATGGCACGGACAGCATCTACGACAGTAATTTTAAAACCGATTATGTCAATTGTGACATCACTGATGATGTCATAATTGATTTTGACCATCTTTTCAAAACTGTAAATTTGACGATTCTGAACTCACGGATGGCACAGACATCATCTACGACAGTAATTTTAAAACCGATTATGGCAATTGTGACATCACTGATGATGTCATAATTGATTTCGACCATCTTTTCAAAACTGTAAAATTGATGCTTCTGAACTCACGAATGGCACGGACATCATATATGACAGTAATTTTAAAACCGATAATGTCAATTGTGACATCACTGATGATGTCATAATTGATTTTAACCATCTTTTCAAAACTGTAAAATTGACGCTTCTGAACTCACGGATGGCACGGACATCATCTACGACAGTAATTTTACAACCGATTATGTCAATTGTGACATCACTGATGATGTCATAATTGATTTTGACCATCTTTTCAAAACTGTAAAATTGACGCTTCTGAACTCACGGATGGCACAGACATCATCTACGACAGTAATTTTAAAACCGATTATGTCAATTGTGACATCACTGATGATGTAATAATTGATTTCGACATCTTTTCAAAACTGTGAAATTGATGCTTCTGAACTCACGAATGGCACAGACATCATCTACGACAGTAATTTTTAAACCGATAATGTCAATTGTGACATCACTGATGATGTCATAATTGATTTTAACCACCTTTAAAAACTGTAAAATTGACGCTTCTGAACTCACGGATGGCACGGACAGCATCTACGACAGTAATTTTAAAACCGATTATGTCAATTGTGACATCACTGATGATGTCATAATTGATTTTGACCATCTTTTCAAAACTGTAAAATTGACGCTTCTGAACTCACGGATGGCACAGACATCATCTACGACAGTAATTTTAAAACCGATTATGTCAATTGTGACATCACAGATGATGTAATAATTGATTTCGACATCTTTTCAAAACTGTGAAATTGATGCTTCTGAACTCACGGATGGCTCAGACATCATCTACGACAGTAATTTTAAAACCGAGAATGTCAATTGTGACATCACTGATGATGTCATAATTGATTTTAACCATCTTTTCAAAACTGTAAAATTGACGCTTCTGAACTCACGGATGGCACCGACATCATCTACGACAGTAATTTTAAAACCGATAATGTCAATTGTGACATCACTGATGATGTCATAATTGATTTTAACCATCTTTTCAAAACTGTAAATTTGACGATTCTGAACTCACGGACGGCACGGACATCATCTACGACAGTAATTTTACAACCGATTATGTCAATTGTGACATCACTGATGATGTCATAATTGATTTTGACCAACTTTTCAAAACTGTAAAATTGACGCTTCTGAACTCACGGATGGCACAGACATCATCTACGACAGTAATTTTAAAACCGATTTTGTCAATTGTGACATCACTGATGATGTCATAATTGATTTTGACCATCTTTTCAAAACTGTAAAATTGACGCTTCTGAACTCACGGATGGCACAGACATCATCTACGACAGTAATTTTAAAACCGATTTTGTCAATTGTGACATCACTGATGATGTCATAATTGATTTTGACCATCTTTTCAAAACTGTGAAATTGATGCTTCTGAACTCACGAATGGCACGGACATCATCTACGACAGTAATTTTAAAACCGATTTTGTCAATTGTGACATCACTGATGATGTCATAATTGATTTTGACCATCTTTTCAAAACTTTAAAATTGACGATTCTGAACTCACGGATGGCACGGACATCATCTATGACAGTAATTTTAAAACCGATAATGTCAATTGTGACATCACTGATGATGTCATAATTGATTTTAACCATCTTTTCAAAACTGTAAATTTGACGATTCTGAACTCACGGATGGCACGGACATCATCTACGACAGTAATTTTAAAACCGATTATGTCAATTGTGACATCACTGATGATGTCATAATTGATTTTGACCATCTTTTCAAAACTGTAAAATTGACGCTTCTGAACTCACGGATGGCACGGACATCATCTACGACAGTAATTTTAAAACCGATAATGTCAATTGTGACATCACTGATGATGTCATAATTGATTTTAACCATCTTTTCAAAACTGTAAATTTGACGATTCTGAACTCACGGATGGCACGGACATCATCTACGACAGTAATTTTAAAACCGATTATGTCAATTGTGACATCACTGATGATGTCATAATTGATTTTGACCATCTTTTCAAAACTGTAAATTTGACGATTCTGAACTCACGGATGGCACAGACATCATCTACGACAGTAATTTTAAAACCGATTATGTCAATTGTGACATCACTGATGATGTCATAATTGATTTTGACCATCTTTTCAAATCTGTAAATTTGACGATTCTGAACTCACGGATGGCACGGACATCATCTACGACAGTAATTTTAAAACAGATTATGGCAATTGTGACATCACTGATGATGTCATAATTGATTTCGACCATCTTTTCAAAACTGTAAAATTGATGCTTCTGAACTCACGAATGGCACGGACATCATATATGACAGTAATTTTAAAACCGATAATGTCAATTGTGACATCACTGATGATGTCATAATTGATTTTAACCATCTTTTCAAAACTGTAAAATTGACGCTTCTGAACTCACGGATGGCACGGACATCATCTACGACAGTAATTTTAAAACCGATTATGTCAATTGTGACATCACTGATGATGTCATAATTGATTTTGACCATCTTTTCAAAACTGTAAAATTGACGCTTCTGAACTCACGGATGGCACAGACATCATCTACGACAGTAATTTTAAAACCGATTATGTCAATTGTGACATCACTGATGATGTAATAATTGATTTCGACATCTTTTCAAAACTGTGAAATTGATGCTTCTGAACTCACGAATGGCACAGACATCATCTACGACAGTAATTTTAAAACCGATAATGTCAATTGTGACATCACTGATGATGTCATAATTGATTTTAACCATCTTTTCAAAACTGTAAAATTGACGCTTCTGAACTCACGGATGGCACGGACAGCATCTACGACAGTAATTTTAAAACCGATTATGTCAATTGTGACATCACTGATGATGTCATAATTGATTTTGACCATCTTTTCAAAACTGTAAAATTGACGCTTCTGAACTCACGGATGGCACGGACATCATCTACGACAGTAATTTTAAAACCGATAATGTCAATTGTGACATCACTGATGATGTCATAATTGATTTTAACCATCTTTTCAAAACTGTAAATTTGACGATTCTGAACTCACGGATGGCACGGACATCATCTACGACAGTAATTTTAAAACCGATTATGTCAATTGTGACATCACTGATGATGTAATAATTGATTTCGACATCTTTTCAAAACTGTGAAATTGACGCTTCTGAACTCACGAATGGCACAGACATCATCTACGACAGTAATTTTAAAACCGATAATGTCAATTGTGACATCACTGATGATGTAATAATTGATTTCGACATCTTTTCAAAACTGTGAAATTGATGCTTCTGAACTCACGGATGGCACAGACATCATCTACGACAGTAATTTTAAAACCGAGAATGTCAATTGTGACATCACTGATGATGTCATAATTGATTTTAACCATCTTTTCAAAACTGTAAAATTGACGCTTCTGAACTCACGGATGGCACCGACATCATCTACGACAGTAATTTTAAAACCGATAATGTCAATTGTGACATCACTGATGATGTCATAATTGATTTTAACCATCTTTTCAAAACTGTAAATTTGACGATTCTGAACTCACGGACGGCACGGACATCATCTACGACAGTAATTTTACAACATGTCAATTGTGACATCACTGATGATGTCATAATTGATTTTGACCAACTTTTCAAAACTGTAAAATTGACGCTTCTGAACTCACGGATGGCACAGACATCATCTACGACAGTAATTTTAAAACCGATTTTGTCAATTGTGACATCACTGATGATGTCATAATTGATTTTGACCATCTTTTCAAAACTGTAAAATTGACGCTTCTGAACTCACGGATGGCACAGACATCATCTACGACAGTAATTTTAAAACCGATTTTGTCAATTGTGACATCACTGATGATGTCATAATTGATTTTGACCATCTTTTCAAAACTGTGAAATTGATGCTTCTGAACTCACGAATGGCACGGACATCATCTATGACAGTAATTTTAAAACCGATTTTGTCAATTGTGACATCACTGATGATGTCATAATTGATTTTGACCATCTTTTCAAAACTTTAAAATTGACGATTCTGAACTCACGGATGGCACGGACATCATCTATGACAGTAATTTTAAAACCGATAATGTCAATTGTGACATCACTGATGATGTCATAATTGATTTTAACCATCTTTTCAAAACTGTAAATTTGACGATTCTGAACTCACGGATGGCACGGACATCATCTACGACAGTAATTTTAAAACCGATTATGTCAATTGTGACATCACTGATGATGTCATAATTGATTTTGACCATCTTTTCAAAACTGTAAAATTGACGCTTCTGAACTCACGGATGGCACGGACATCATCTACGACAGTAATTTTAAAACCGATAATGTCAATTGTGACATCACTGATGATGTCATAATTGATTTTAACCATCTTTTCAAAACTGTAAATTTGACGATTCTGAACTCACGGATGGCACGGACATCATCTACGACAGTAATTTTAAAACCGATTATGTCAATTGTGACATCACTGATGATGTCATAATTGATTTTGACCATCTTTTCAAAACTGTAAATTTGACGATTCTGAACTCACGGATGGCACAGACATCATCTACGACAGTAATTTTAAAACCGATTATGTCAATTGTGACATCACTGATGATGTCATAATTGATTTTGACCATCTTTTCAAATCTGTAAATTTGACGATTCTGAACTCACGGATGGCACGGACATCATCTACGACAGTAATTTTAAAACAGATTATGGCAATTGTGACATCACTGATGATGTCATAATTGATTTCGACCATCTTTTCAAAACTGTAAAATTGATGCTTCTGAACTCACGAATGGCACGGACATCATATATGACAGTAATTTTAAAACCGATAATGTCAATTGTGACATCACTGATGATGTCATAATTGATTTTAACCATCTTTTCAAAACTGTAAAATTGACGCTTCTGAACTCACGGATGGCACGGACATCATCTACGACAGTAATTTTAAAACCGATTATGTCAATTGTGACATCACTGATGATGTCATAATTGATTTTGACCATCTTTTCAAAACTGTAAAATTGACGCTTCTGAACTCACGGATGGCACAGACATCATCTACGACAGTAATTTTAAAACCGATTATGTCAATTGTGACATCACTGATGATGTAATAATTGATTTCGACATCTTTTCAAAACTGTGAAATTGATGCTTCTGAACTCACGAATGGCACAGACATCATCTACGACAGTAATTTTAAAACCGATAATGTCAATTGTGACATCACTGATGATGTCATAATTGATTTTAACCATCTTTTCAAAACTGTAAAATTGACGCTTCTGAACTCACGGATGGCACAGACATCATCTACGACAGTAATTTTAAAACCGATTATGTCAATTGTGACATCACAGATGATGTAATAATTGATTTCGACATCTTTTCAAAACTGTGAAATTGATGCTTCTGAACTCACGGATGGCACAGACATCATCTACGACAGTAATTTTAAAACCGAGAATGTCAATTGTGACATCACTGATGATGTCATAATTGATTTTAACGATCTTTTCAAAACTGTAAAATTGACGCTTCTGAACTCACGGATGGCACCGACATCATCTACGACAGTAATTTTAAAACCGATAATGTCAATTGTGACATCACTGATGATGTCATAATTGATTTTAACCATCTTTTCAAAACTGTAAATTTGACGATTCTGAACTCACGGACGGCACGGACATCATCTATGACAGTAATTTTAAAACCGATTATGTCAATTGTGACATCACTGATGATGTCATAATTGATTTTGACCAACTTTTCAAAACTGTAAAATTGACGCTTCTGAACTCACGGATGGCACAGACATCATCTACGACAGTAATTTTAAAACCGATTTTGTCAATTGTGACATCACTATTGATGTCATAATTGATTTTGACCATCTTTTCAAAACTGTAAAATTGATGCTTCTGAACTCACGGATGGCACAGACATCATCTACGACAGTAATTTTAAAACCGATTTTGTCAATTGTGACATCACTGATGATGTCATAATTGATTTTGACCATCTTTTCAAAACTGTGAAATTGATGCTTCTGAACTCACGAATGGCACGGACATCATCTACGACAGTAATTTTAAAACCGATAATGTCAATTGTGACATCACTGATGATGTCATAATTGATTTTAACCATCTTTTTAAAACTGTAAAATTGACGCTTCTGAACTCACGGATGGCACGGACATCATGTACGACAGTAATTTTAAAACCGATAATGTCAATTGTGACATCACTGATGATGTCATAATTGATTTTAACCATCTTTTCAAAACTGTAAATTTGACGATTCTGAACTCACGGATGGCACGGACATCATCTACGACAGTAATTTTAAAACCGATTATGTCAATTGTGACATCACTGATGATGTCATAATTGATTTTGACCATCTTTTCAAAACTGTAAAATTGACGCTTCTGAACTCACGGATGGCACGGACATCATCTACGACAGTAATTTTAAAACCGATAATGTCAATTGTGACATCACTGATGATGTCATAATTGATTTTAACCATCTTTTCAAAACTGTAAATTTGACGATTCTGAACTCACGGATGGCACGGACATCATCTACGACAGTAATTTTAAAACCGATTATGTCAATTGTGACATCACTGATGATGTCATAATTGATTTTGACAATCTTTTCAAAACTGTAAAATTGACGCTTCTGAACTCACGGATGGCAGAGACATCATCTAGGACAGTAATTTTAAAACCGATTTTGTCAATTGTGACATCACTGATGATGTCATAATTGATTTTGACCATCTTTTCAAAACTGTGAAATTGATGCTTCTGAACTCACGAATGGCATGGACATCATCTACGACAGTAATTTTAAAACCGATAATGTCAATTGTGACATCACTGATGATGTCATAATTGATTTTAACCATCGTTTCAAAACTGTAAAATTGACGCTTCTGAACTCACGGATGGCACGGACATCATCTACGACAGTAATTTTAAAACCGATAATGTCAATTGTGACATCACTGATGATGTCATAATTGATTTTAACCATCTTTTCAAAACTGTAAATTTGACGATTCTGAACTCACGGATGGCACAGACATCATCTACGACAGTAATTTTAAAACCGATTATGGCAATTGTGACATCACTGATGATGTCATAATTGATTTCGACCATCTTTTCAAAACTGTAAAATTGACGCTTCTGAACTCACGGATGGCACAGACATCATCTACGACAGTAATTTTAAAACCGATTATGTCAATTGTGACATCACTGATGATGTCATAATTGATTTTGACAATCTTTTCAAAACTGTAAAATTGACGCTTCTGAACTCACGGATGGCAGAGACATCATCTACGACAGTAATTTTAAAACCGATTATGTCAATTGTGACATCACTGATGATGTCATAATTGATTTTGACCATCTTTTCAAAACTGTAAAATTGACGCTTCTGAACTCACGGATGGCACGGACATCATCTACGACAGTAATTTTAAAACCGATAATGTCAATTGTGACATCACTGATGATGTCATAATTGATTTTGACCATCTTTTCAAATCTGTAAATTTGACGATTCTGAACTCACGGATGGCACGGACATCATCTACGACAGTAATTTTAAAACCGATTATGGCAATTGTGACATCACTGATGATGTCATAATTGATTTCGACCATCTTTTCAAAACTGTAAAATTGATGCTTCTGAACTCACGAATGGCACGGACATCATCTATGACAGTAATTTTAAAACCGATAATGTCAATTGTGACATCACTGATGATGTCATAATTGATTTTAACCATCTTTTCAAAACTGTAAAATTGACGCTTCTGAACTCACGGATGGCACGGACATCATCTACGACAGTAATTTTAAAACCGATAATGTCAATTGTGACATCACTGATGATGTCATAATTGATTTTAACCATTTTTTCAAAACTGTAAATTTGACGATTCTGAACTCACGGATGGCACGGACATCATCTACGACAGTAATTTTAAAACCGATTATGTCAATTGTGACATCACTGATGATGTCATAATTGATTTTGACCAACTTTTCAAAACGGTAAAATTGACGCTTCTGAGCTCACGGATGGCACAGACATCATCTACGACAGTAATTTTAAAACCGATTATGTCAATTGTGACATCACTGATGATGTCATAATTGATTTTGACCATCTTTTCAAAACTGGGAAATTGATGCTTCTGAACTCACGAATGGCATGGACATCATCTACGACAGTAATTTTAAAACCGATAATGTCAATTGTGACATCACTGATGATGTCATAATTGATTTTAACCATCTTTTCAAAACTGTAAAATTGACGCTTCTGAACTCACGGATGGCACGGACATCATCTACGACAGTAATTTTAAAACCGATAATGTCAATTGTGACATCACTGATGATGTCATAATTGATTTTAACCATCTTTTCAAAACTGTAAATTTGACGATTCTGAACTCACGGATGGCACGGACATCATCTACGACAGTAATTTTAAAACCGATTATGTCAATTGTGACATCACTGATGATGTCATAATTGATTTTGACCATCTTTTCAAAACTGTAAAATTGACGCTTCTGAACTCACGGAGGGCACAGACATCATCTACGACAGGAATTTTAAAACCGATTATGTCAATTGTGACATCACTGATGATGTCATAATTGATTTTAAGCATCTTTTCAAAACTGTAAATTTGACGATTCTGAACTCACGGATGGCACGGACATCATCTACGACAGTAATTTTAAAACCGATTATGTCAATTGTGACATCAATGATGATGTCATAATTGATTTTAACCATCTTTTCAAAACTGTAAAATTGACGCTTCTGAACTCACGGATGGCACGGACATCATCTACGACAGTAATTTTAAAACCGATAATGTCAATTGTGACATCACTGATGATGTCATAATTGATTTTGACCATCTTTTCAAATCTGTAAATTTGACGATTCTGAACTCACGGATGGCACGGACATCATCTACGACAGTAATTTTAAAACCGATTATGGCAATTGTGACATCACTGATGATGCCATAATTGATTTCGACCATCTTTTCAAAACTGTAAAATTGATGCTTCTGAACTCACGAATGGCACGGACATCATCTATGACAGTAATTTTAAAACCGATAATGTCAATTGTGACATCACTGATGATGTCATAATCGATTTTAACCATCTTTTCAAAACTGTAAAATTGACGCTTCTGAACTCACGGATGGCACGGACATCATCTACGACAGTAATTTTAAAACCGATTATGTCACTTGTGACATCACTGATGATGTCATAATTGATTTCGACCATCTTTTCAAAACTGTAAAATTGACGCTTCTGAACTCACGGATGGCACAGACATCATCTACGACAGTAATTTTAAAACCGATTATGTCAATTGTGACATCACTGATGATGTCATAATTGATTTTGACAATCTTTTCAAAACTGTAAAATTGACGCTTCTGAACTCACGGATGGCAGAGACATCATCTACGACAGTAATTTTAAAACCGATTATGTCAATTGTGACATCACTGATGATGTCATAATTGATTTTGACCATCTTTTCAAAACTGTTAAATTGACGCTTCTGAACTCACGGATGGCACGGACATCATCTACGACAGTAATTTTAAAACCGATAATGTCAATTGTGACATCACTGATGATGTCATAATTGATTTTGACCATCTTTTCAAATCTGTAAATTTGACGATTCTGAACTCACGGATGGCACGGACATCATCTACGACAGTAATTTTAAAACCGATTATGGCAATTGTGACATCACTGATGATGTCATAATTGATTTCGACCATCTTTTCAAAACTGTAAAATTGATGCTTCTGAACTCACGAATGGCACGGACATCATCTATGACAGTAATTTTAAAACCGATAATGTCAATTGTGACATCACTGATGATGTCATAATCGATTTTAACCATCTTTTCAAAACTGTAAAATTGACGCTTCTGAACTCACGGATGGCACGGACATCATCTACGACAGTAATTTTAAAACCGATTATGTCACTTGTGACATCACTGATGATGTCATAATTGATTTTGACCATCTTTTCAAATCTGTAAAATTGACGCTTCTGAACTCACGGATGGCACAGACATTATCTACGACAGTAATTTTAAAACCGATTATGTCAATTGTGACATCACTGATGATGTAATAATTGATTTCGACATCTTTTCAAAACTGTGAAATTGATGCTTCTGAACTCACGAATGGCACAGACATCATCTACGACAGTAATTTTAAAACCGATAATGTCAATTGTGACATCACTGATGATGTCATAATTGATTTTAACCATCTTTTCAAAACTGTAAAATTGACGCTTCTGAACTCACGGATGGCACGGACAGCATCTACGACAGTAATTTTAAAACCGATTCTGTCAATTGTGACATCACTGATGATGTCATAATTGATTTTAACCATCTTTTCAAAACTGTAAAATTGACGCTTCTGAACTCACAGATGGCACAGACATCATCTACGACAGTAATTTTAAAACCGATTATGTCAATTGTGACATCACTGATGATGTAATAATTGATTTCGACATCTTTTCAAAACTGTGAAATTGATGCTTCTGAACTCACGAATGGCACAGACATCATCTACGACAGGAATTTTAAAACCGATAATGTCAATTGTGACATCACTGATGATGTCATAATTGATTTTAACCATCTTTTCAAAACTGTAAAATTGACGCTTCTGAACTCACGGATGGCACGGACATCATCTACGACAGTAATTTTAAAACCGATAATGTCAATTGTGACATCACTGATGATGTCATAATTGATTTTAACCATCTTTTCAAAACTGTAAAATTGACGATTCTGAACTCACGGATGGTACGGACATCATCTATGACAGTAATTTTAAAACCGATAATGTCAATTGTGACATCACTGATGATGTCATAATTGATTTTAACCATCTTTTCAAAACTGTAAATTTGACGATTCTGAACTCACGGATGGCACGGACATCATCTACGACAGTAATTTTAAAACCGATTATGTCAATTGTGACATCACTGATGATGTCATAATTGATTTTGACCATCTTTTCAAAACTGTAAAATTGACGCTTCTGAACTCACGGATGGCACGGACATCATCTACGACAGTAATTTTAAAACCGATAATGTCAATTGTGACATCACTGATGATGTCATAATTGATTTTAACCATCTTTTCAAAACTGTAAATTTGACGATTCTGAACTCACGGATGGCACGGACATCATCTACGACAGTAATTTTAAAACCGATTATGTCAATTGTGACATCACTGATGATGTCATAATTGATTTTGACCATCTTTTCAAAACTGTAAATTTGACGATTCTGAACTCACGGATGGCACAGACATCATCTACGACAGTAATTTTAAAACCGGATTTTGTCAATTGTGACATCACTGATGATGTCATAATTGATTTTGACCATCTTTTCAAATCTGTAAATTTGACGATTCTGAACTCACGGATGGCACGGACATCATCTACGACAGTAATTTTAAAACCGATTATGGCAATTGTGACATCACTGATGATGTCATAATTGATTTCGACCATCTTTTCAAAACTGTAAAATTGATGCTTCTGAACTCACGAATGGCACGGACATCATATATGACAGTAATTTTAAAACCGATAATGTCAATTGTGACATCACTGATGATGTCATAATTGATTTTAACCATCTTTTCAAAACTGTAAAATTGACGCTTCTGAACTCACGGATGGCACGGACATCATCTACGACAGTAATTTTACAACCGATTATGTCAATTGTGACATCACTGATGATGTCATAATTGATTTTGACCATCTTTTCAAAACTGTAAAATTGACGCTTCTGAACTCACGGATGGCACAGACATCATCTACGACAGTAATTTTAAAACCGATTATGTCAATTGTGACATCACTGATGATGTAATAATTGATTTCGACATCTTTTCAAAACTGTGAAATTGATGCTTCTGAACTCACGAATGGCACAGACATCATCTACGACAGTAATTTTAAAACCGATAATGTCAATTGTGACATCACTGATGATGTCATAATTGATTTTAACCATCTTTTCAAAACTGTAAAATTGACGCTTCTGAACTCACGGATGGCACGGACAGCATCTACGACAGTAATTTTAAAACCGATTATGTCAATTGTGACATCACTGATGATGTCATAATTGATTTTGACCATCTTTTCAAAACTGTAAAATTGACGCTTCTGAACTCACGGATGGCACAGACATCATCTACGACAGTAATTTTAAAACCGATTATGTCAATTGTGACATCACTGATGATGTCATAATTGATTTTGACCATCTTTTCAAATCTGTAAATTTGACGATTCTGAACTCACGGATGGCACGGACATCATCTACGACAGTATTTTTAAAACCGATTATGGCAATTGTGACATCACTGATGATGTCATAATTGATTTCGACCATCTTTTCAAAACTGTAAAATTGATGCTTCTGAACTCACGGATGGCACGGACAGCATCTACGACAGTAATTTTAAAACCGATTATGTCAATTGTGACATCACTGATGATGTCATAATTGATTTTGACCATCTTTTCAAAACTGTAAATTTGACGATTCTGAACTCACGGATGGCACAGACATCATCTACGACAGTAATTTTAAAACCGATTATGTCAATTGTGACATCACTGATGATGTCATAATTGATTTTGACCATCTTTTCAAATCTGTAAATTTGACGATTCTGAACTCACGGATGACACGGACATCATCTACGACAGTAATTTTAAAACCGATTATGGCAATTGTGACATCACTGATGATGTCATAATTGATTTCGACCATCTTTTCAAAACTGTAAAATTGATGCTTCTGAACTCACGAATGGCACGGACATCATATATGACAGTAATTTTAAAACCGATAATGTCAATTGTGACATCACTGATGATGTCATAATTGATTTTAACCATCTTTTCAAAACTGTAAAATTGACGCTTCTGAACTCACGGATGGCACGGACATCATCTACGACAGTAATTTTACAACCGATTATGTCAATTGTGACATCACTGATGATGTCATAATTGATTTTGACCATCTTTTCAAAACTGTAAAATTGACGCTTCTGAACTCACGGATGGCACAGACATCATCTACGACAGTAATTTTAAAACCGATTATGTCAATTGTGACATCACTGATGATGTAATAATTGATTTCGACATCTTTTCAAAACTGTGAAATTGATGCTTCTGAACTCACGAATGGCACAGACATCATCTACGACAGTAATTTTAAAACCGATAATGTCAATTGTGACATCACTGATGATGTCATAATTGATTTTAACCATCTTTTCAAAACTGTAAAATTGACGCTTCTGAACTCACGGATGGCACGGACAGCATCTACGACAGTAATTTTAAAACCGATTATGTCAATTGTGACATCACTGATGATGTCATAATTGATTTTGACCATCTTTTCAAAACTGTAAAATTGACGCTTCTGAACTCACGGATGGCACAGACATCATCTACGACAGTAATTTTAAAACCGATTATGTCAATTGTGACATCACAGATGATGTAATAATTGATTTCGACATCTTTTCAAAACTGTGAAATTGATGCTTCTGAACTCACGGATGGCACAGACATCATCTACGACAGTAATTTTAAAACCGAGAATGTCAATTGTGACATCACTGATGATGTCATAATTGATTTTAACCATCTTTTCAAAACTGTAAAATTGACGCTTCTGAACTCTCGGATGGCACCGACATCATCTACGACAGTAATTTTAAAACCGATAATGTCAATTGTGACATCACTGATGATGTCATAATTGATTTTAACCATCTTTTCAAAACTGTAAATTTGACGATTCTGAACTCACGGACGGCACGGACATCATCTACGACAGTAATTTTACAACCGATTATGTCAATTGTGACATCACTGATGATGTCATAATTGATTTTGACCAACTTTTCAAAACTGTAAAATTGACGCTTCTGAACTCACGGATGGCACAGACATCATCTACGACAGTAATTTTAAAACCGATTTTGTCAATTGTGACATCACTGATGATGTCATAATTGATTTTGACCATCTTTTCAAAACTGTAAAATTGACGCTTCTGAACTCACGGATGGCACAGACATCATCTACGACAGTAATTTTAAAACCGATTTTGTCAATTGTGACATCACTGATGATGTCATAATTGATTTTGACCATCTTTTCAAAACTGTGAAATTGATGCTTCTGAACTCACGAATGGCACGGACATCATCTACGACAGTAATTTTAAAACCGATTTTGTCAATTGTGACATCACTGATGATGTCATAATTGATTTTGACCATCTTTTCAAAACTTTAAAATTGACGATTCTGAACTCACGGATGGCACGGACATCATCTATGACAGTAATTTTAAAACCGATAATGTCAATTGTGACATCACTGATGATGTCATAATTGATTTTAACCATCTTTTCAAAACTGTAAATTTGACGATTCTGAACTCACGGATGGCACGGACATCATCTACGACAGTAATTTTAAAACCGATTATGTCAATTGTGACATCACTGATGATGTCATAATTGATTTTGACCATCTTTTCAAAACTGTAAAATTGACGCTTCTGAACTCACGGATGGCACGGACATCATCTACGACAGTAATTTTAAAACCGATAATGTCAATTGTGACATCACTGATGATGTCATAATTGATTTTAACCATCTTTTCAAAACTGTAAATTTGACGATTCTGAACTCACGGATGGCACGGACATCATCTACGACAGTAATTTTAAAACCGATTATGTCAATTGTGACATCACTGATGATGTCATAATTGATTTTGACCATCTTTTCAAAACTGTAAATTTGACGATTCTGAACTCACGGATGGCACAGACATCATCTACGACAGTAATTTTAAAACCGATTATGTCAATTGTGACATCACTGATGATGTCATAATTGATTTTGACCATCTTTTCAAATCTGTAAATTTGACGATTCTGAACTCACGGATGGCACGGACATCATCTACGACAGTAATTTTAAAACAGATTATGGCAATTGTGACATCACTGATGATGTCATAATTGATTTCGACCATCTTTTCAAAACTGTAAAATTGATGCTTCTGAACTCACGAATGGCACGGACATCATATATGACAGTAATTTTAAAACCGATAATGTCAATTGTGACATCACTGATGATGTCATAATTGATTTTAACCATCTTTTCAAAACTGTAAAATTGACGCTTCTGAACTCACGGATGGCACGGACATCATCTACGACAGTAATTTTAAAACCGATTATGTCAATTGTGACATCACTGATGATGTCATAATTGATTTTGACCATCTTTTCAAAACTGTAAAATTGACGCTTCTGAACTCACGGATGGCACAGACATCATCTACGACAGTAATTTTAAAACCGATTATGTCAATTGTGACATCACTGATGATGTAATAATTGATTTCGACATCTTTTCAAAACTGTGAAATCGATGCTTCTGAACTCACGAATGGCACAGACATCATCTACGACAGTAATTTTAAAACCGATAATGTCAATTGTGACATCACTGATGATGTCATAATTGATTTTAACCATCTTTTCAAAACTGTAAAATTGACGCTTCTGAACTCACGGATGGCACGGACAGCATCTACGACAGTAATTTTAAAACCGATTATGTCAATTGTGACATCACTGATGATGTCATAATTGATTTTGACCATCTTTTCAAAACTGTAAAATTGACGCTTCTGAACTCACGGATGGCACGGACATCATCTACGACAGTAATTTTAAAACCGATAATGTCAATTGTGACATCACTGATGATGTCATAATTGATTTTAACCATCTTTTCAAAACTGTAAATTTGACGATTCTGAACTCACGGATGGCACGGACATCATCTACGACAGTAATTTTAAAACCGATTATGTCAATTGTGACATCACTGATGATGTCATAATTGATTTTGACAATCTTTTCAAAACTGTAAAATTGACGCTTCTGAACTCACGGATGGCAGAGACATCATCTAGGACAGTAATTTTAAAACCGATTTTGTCAATTGTGACATCACTGATGATGTCATAATTGATTTTGACCATCTTTTCAAAACTGTGAAATTGATGCTTCTGAACTCACGAATGGCATGGACATCATCTACGACAGTAATTTTAAAACCGATAATGTCAATTGTGACATCACTGATGATGTCATAATTGATTTTAACCATCTTTTCAAAACTGTAAAATTGACGCTTCTGAACTCACGGATGGCACGGACATCATCTACGACAGTAATTTTAAAACCGATAATGTCAATTGTGACATCACTGATGATGTCATAATTGATTTTAACCATCTTTTCAAAACTGTAAAATTGACGATTCTGAACTCACGGATGGTACGGACATCATCTATGACAGTAATTTTAAAACCGATAATGTCAATTGTGACATCACTGATGATGTCATAATTGATTTTAACCATCTTTTCAAAACTGTAAATTTGACGATTCTGAACTCACGGATGGCACGGACATCATCTACGACAGTAATTTTAAAACCGATTATGTCAATTGTGACATCACTGATGATGTCATAATTGATTTTGACCATCTTTTCAAAACTGTAAAATTGACGCTTCTGAACTCACGGATGGCACGGACATCATCTACGACAGTAATTTTAAAACCGATAATGTCAATTGTGACATCACTGATGATGTCATAATTGATTTTAACCATCTTTTCAAAACTGTAAATTTGACGATTCTGAACTCACGGATGGCACGGACATCATCTACGACAGTAATTTTAAAACCGATTATGTCAATTGTGACATCACTGATGATGTCATAATTGATTTTGACCATCTTTTCAAAACTGTAAATTTGACGATTCTGAACTCACGGATGGCACAGACATCATCTACGACAGTAATTTTAAAACCGGATTTTGTCAATTGTGACATCACTGATGATGTCATAATTGATTTTGACCATCTTTTCAAATCTGTAAATTTGACGATTCTGAACTCACGGATGGCACGGACATCATCTACGACAGTAATTTTAAAACCGATTATGGCAATTGTGACATCACTGATGATGTCATAATTGATTTCGACCATCTTTTCAAAACTGTAAAATTGATGCTTCTGAACTCACGAATGGCACGGACATCATATATGACAGTAATTTTAAAACCGATAATGTCAATTGTGACATCACTGATGATGTCATAATTGATTTTAACCATCTTTTCAAAACTGTAAAATTGACGCTTCTGAACTCACGGATGGCACGGACATCATCTACGACAGTAATTTTACAACCGATTATGTCAATTGTGACATCACTGATGATGTCATAATTGATTTTGACCATCTTTTCAAAACTGTAAAATTGACGCTTCTGAACTCACGGATGGCACAGACATCATCTACGACAGTAATTTTAAAACCGATTATGTCAATTGTGACATCACTGATGATGTAATAATTGATTTCGACATCTTTTCAAAACTGTGAAATTGATGCTTCTGAACTCACGAATGGCACAGACATCATCTACGACAGTAATTTTAAAACCGATAATGTCAATTGTGACATCACTGATGATGTCATAATTGATTTTAACCATCTTTTCAAAACTGTAAAATTGACGCTTCTGAACTCACGGATGGCACGGACAGCATCTACGACAGTAATTTTAAAACCGATTATGTCAATTGTGACATCACTGATGATGTCATAATTGATTTTGACCATCTTTTCAAAACTGTAAAATTGACGCTTCTGAACTCACGGATGGCACAGACATCATCTACGACAGTAATTTTAAAACCGATTATGTCAATTGTGACATCACTGATGATGTCATAATTGATTTTGACCATCTTTTCAAATCTGTAAATTTGACGATTCTGAACTCACGGATGGCACGGACATCATCTACGACAGTAATTTTAAAACCGATTATGGCAATTGTGACATCACTGATGATGTCATAATTGATTTCGACCATCTTTTCAAAACTGTAAAATTGATGCTTCTGAACTCACGGATGGCACGGACAGCATCTACGACAGTAATTTTAAAACCGATTATGTCAATTGTGACATCACTGATGATGTCATAATTGATTTTGACCATCTTTTCAAAACTGTAAATTTGACGATTCTGAACTCACGGATGGCACAGACATCATCTACGACAGTAATTTTAAAACCGATTATGTCAATTGTGACATCACTGATGATGTCATAATTGATTTTGACCATCTTTTCAAATCTGTAAATTTGACGATTCTGAACTCACGGATGACACGGACATCATCTACGACAGTAATTTTAAAACCGATTATGGCAATTGTGACATCACTGATGATGTCATAATTGATTTCGACCATCTTTTCAAAACTGTAAAATTGATGCTTCTGAACTCACGAATGGCACGGACATCATATATGACAGTAATTTTAAAACCGATAATGTCAATTGTGACATCACTGATGATGTCATAATTGATTTTAACCATCTTTTCAAAACTGTAAAATTGACGCTTCTGAACTCACGGATGGCACGGACATCATCTACGACAGTAATTTTACAACCGATTATGTCAATTGTGACATCACTGATGATGTCATAATTGATTTTGACCATCTTTTCAAAACTGTAAAATTGACGCTTCTGAACTCACGGATGGCACAGACATCATCTACGACAGTAATTTTAAAACCGATTATGTCAATTGTGACATCACTGATGATGTAATAATTGATTTCGACATCTTTTCAAAACTGTGAAATTGATGCTTCTGAACTCACGAATGGCACAGACATCATCTACGACAGTAATTTTAAAACCGATAATGTCAATTGTGACATCACTGATGATGTCATAATTGATTTTAACCATCTTTTCAAAACTGTAAAATTGACGCTTCTGAACTCACGGATGGCACGGACAGCATCTACGACAGTAATTTTAAAACCGATTATGTCAATTGTGACATCACTGATGATGTCATAATTGATTTTGACCATCTTTTCAAAACTGTAAAATTGACGCTTCTGAACTCACGGATGGCACAGACATCATCTACGACAGTAATTTTAAAACCGATTATGTCAATTGTGACATCACAGATGATGTAATAATTGATTTCGACATCTTTTCAAAACTGTGAAATTGATGCTTCTGAACTCACGGATGGCACAGACATCATCTACGACAGTAATTTTAAAACCGAGAATGTCAATTGTGACATCACTGATGATGTCATAATTGATTTTAACCATCTTTTCAAAACTGTAAAATTGACGCTTCTGAACTCTCGGATGGCACCGACATCATCTACGACAGTAATTTTAAAACCGATAATGTCAATTGTGACATCACTGATGATGTCATAATTGATTTTAACCATCTTTTCAAAACTGTAAATTTGACGATTCTGAACTCACGGACGGCACGGACATCATCTACGACAGTAATTTTACAACCGATTATGTCAATTGTGACATCACTGATGATGTCATAATTGATTTTGACCAACTTTTCAAAACTGTAAAATTGACGCTTCTGAACTCACGGATGGCACAGACATCATCTACGACAGTAATTTTAAAACCGATTTTGTCAATTGTGACATCACTGATGATGTCATAATTGATTTTGACCATCTTTTCAAAACTGTAAAATTGACGCTTCTGAACTCACGGATGGCACAGACATCATCTACGACAGTAATTTTAAAACCGATTTTGTCAATTGTGACATCACTGATGATGTCATAATTGATTTTGACCATCTTTTCAAAACTGTGAAATTGATGCTTCTGAACTCACGAATGGCACGGACATCATCTACGACAGTAATTTTAAAACCGATTTTGTCAATTGTGACATCACTGATGATGTCATAATTGATTTTGACCATCTTTTCAAAACTTTAAAATTGACGATTCTGAACTCACGGATGGCACGGACATCATCTATGACAGTAATTTTAAAACCGATAATGTCAATTGTGACATCACTGATGATGTCATAATTGATTTTAACCATCTTTTCAAAACTGTAAATTTGACGATTCTGAACTCACGGATGGCACGGACATCATCTACGACAGTAATTTTAAAACCGATTATGTCAATTGTGACATCACTGATGATGTCATAATTGATTTTGACCATCTTTTCAAAACTGTAAAATTGACGCTTCTGAACTCACGGATGGCACGGACATCATCTACGACAGTAATTTTAAAACCGATAATGTCAATTGTGACATCACTGATGATGTCATAATTGATTTTAACCATCTTTTCAAAACTGTAAATTTGACGATTCTGAACTCACGGATGGCACGGACATCATCTACGACAGTAATTTTAAAACCGATTATGTCAATTGTGACATCACTGATGATGTCATAATTGATTTTGACCATCTTTTCAAAACTGTAAATTTGACGATTCTGAACTCACGGATGGCACAGACATCATCTACGACAGTAATTTTAAAACCGATTATGTCAATTGTGACATCACTGATGATGTCATAATTGATTTTGACCATCTTTTCAAATCTGTAAATTTGACGATTCTGAACTCACGGATGGCACGGACATCATCTACGACAGTAATTTTAAAACAGATTATGGCAATTGTGACATCACTGATGATGTCATAATTGATTTCGACCATCTTTTCAAAACTGTAAAATTGATGCTTCTGAACTCACGAATGGCACGGACATCATATATGACAGTAATTTTAAAACCGATAATGTCAATTGTGACATCACTGATGATGTCATAATTGATTTTAACCATCTTTTCAAAACTGTAAAATTGACGCTTCTGAACTCACGGATGGCACGGACATCATCTACGACAGTAATTTTAAAACCGATTATGTCAATTGTGACATCACTGATGATGTCATAATTGATTTTGACCATCTTTTCAAAACTGTAAAATTGACGCTTCTGAACTCACGGATGGCACAGACATCATCTACGACAGTAATTTTAAAACCGATTATGTCAATTGTGACATCACTGATGATGTCATAATTGATTTTGACCAACTTTTCAAAACTGTAAAATTGACGCTTCTGAACTCACGGATGGCACAGACATCATCTACGACAGTAATTTTAAAACCGATTTTGTCAATTGTGACATCACTGATGATGTCATAATTGATTTTGACCATCTTTTCAAAACTGTAAAATTGACGATTCTGAACTCACGGATGGCACAGACATCATCTACGACAGTAATTTTAAAACCGATTTTGTCAATTGTGACATCACTGATGATGTCATAATTGATTTTGACCATCTTTTCAAAACTGTGAAATTGATGCTTCTGAACTCACGAATGGCACGGACATCATCTACGACAGTAATTTTAAAACCGATAATGTCAATTGTGACATCACTGATGATGTCATAATTGATTTTAACCATCTTTTCAAAACTGTAAAATTGACGCTTCTGAACTCACGGATGGCACGGACAGCATCTACGACAGTAATTTTAAAACCGATTATGTCAATTGTGACATCACTGATGATGTCATAATTGATTTTGACCATCTTTTCAAAACTGTAAAATTGACGCTTCTGAACTCACGGATGGCACAGACATCATCTACGACAGTAATTTTAAAACCGATTATGTCAATTGTGACATCACAGATGATGTAATAATTGATTTCGACATCTTTTCAAAACTGTGAAATTGATGCTTCTGAACTCACGGATGGCACAGACATCATCTACGACAGTAATTTTAAAACCGAGAATGTCAATTGTGACATCACTGATGATGTCATAATTGATTTTAACCATCTTTTCAAAACTGTAAAATTGACGCTTCTGAACTCTCGGATGGCACCGACATCATCTACGACAGTAATTTTAAAACCGATAATGTCAATTGTGACATCACTGATGATGTCATAATTGATTTTAACCATCTTTTCAAAACTGTAAATTTGACGATTCTGAACTCACGGACGGCACGGACATCATCTACGACAGTAATTTTACAACCGATTATGTCAATTGTGACATCACTGATGATGTCATAATTGATTTTGACCAACTTTTCAAAACTGTAAAATTGACGCTTCTGAACTCACGGATGGCACAGACATCATCTACGACAGTAATTTTAAAACCGATTTTGTCAATTGTGACATCACTGATGATGTCATAATTGATTTTGACCATCTTTTCAAAACTGTAAAATTGACGCTTCTGAACTCACGGATGGCACAGACATCATCTACGACAGTAATTTTAAAACCGATTTTGTCAATTGTGACATCACTGATGATGTCATAATTGATTTTGACCATCTTTTCAAAACTGTGAAATTGATGCTTCTGAACTCACGAATGGCACGGACATCATCTACGACAGTAATTTTAAAACCGATTTTGTCAATTGTGACATCACTGATGATGTCATAATTGATTTTGACCATCTTTTCAAAACTTTAAAATTGACGATTCTGAACTCACGGATGGCACGGACATCATCTATGACAGTAATTTTAAAACCGATAATGTCAATTGTGACATCACTGATGATGTCATAATTGATTTTAACCATCTTTTCAAAACTGTAAATTTGACGATTCTGAACTCACGGATGGCACGGACATCATCTACGACAGTAATTTTAAAACCGATTATGTCAATTGTGACATCACTGATGATGTCATAATTGATTTTGACCATCTTTTCAAAACTGTAAAATTGACGCTTCTGAACTCACGGATGGCACGGACATCATCTACGACAGTAATTTTAAAACCGATAATGTCAATTGTGACATCACTGATGATGTCATAATTGATTTTAACCATCTTTTCAAAACTGTAAATTTGACGATTCTGAACTCACGGATGGCACGGACATCATCTACGACAGTAATTTTAAAACCGATTATGTCAATTGTGACATCACTGATGATGTCATAATTGATTTTGACCATCTTTTCAAAACTGTAAATTTGACGATTCTGAACTCACGGATGGCACAGACATCATCTACGACAGTAATTTTAAAACCGATTATGTCAATTGTGACATCACTGATGATGTCATAATTGATTTTGACCATCTTTTCAAATCTGTAAATTTGACGATTCTGAACTCACGGATGGCACGGACATCATCTACGACAGTAATTTTAAAACAGATTATGGCAATTGTGACATCACTGATGATGTCATAATTGATTTCGACCATCTTTTCAAAACTGTAAAATTGATGCTTCTGAACTCACGAATGGCACGGACATCATATATGACAGTAATTTTAAAACCGATAATGTCAATTGTGACATCACTAATGATGTCATAATTGATTTTAACCATCTTTTCAAAACTGTAAAATTGACGCTTCTGAACTCACGGATGGCACGGACATCATCTACGACAGTAATTTTAAAACCGATTATGTCAATTGTGACATCACTGATGATGTCATAATTGATTTTGACCATCTTTTCAAAACTGTAAAATTGACGCTTCTGAACTCACGGATGGCACAGACATCATCTACGACAGTAATTTTAAAACCGATTATGTCAATTGTGACATCACTGATGATGTCATAATTGATTTTGACCAACTTTTCAAAACTGTAAAATTGACGCTTCTGAACTCACGGATGGCACAGACATCATCTACGACAGTAATTTTAAAACCGATTTTGTCAATTGTGACATCACTGATGATGTCATAATTGATTTTGACCATCTTTTCAAAACTGTAAAATTGACGATTCTGAACTCACGGATGGCACAGACATCATCTACGACAGTAATTTTAAAACCGATTTTGTCAATTGTGACATCACTGATGATGTCATAATTGATTTTGACCATCTTTTCAAAACTGTGAAATTGATGCTTCTGAACTCACGAATGGCACGGACATCATCTACGACAGTAATTTTAAAACCGATAATGTCAATTGTGACATCACTGATGATGTCATAATTGATTTTAACCATCTTTTCAAAACTGTAAAATTGACGCTTCTGAACTCACGGATGGCACGGACATCATCTACGACAGTAATTTTAAAACCGATAATGTCAATTGTGACATCACTGATGATGTCATAATTGATTTTAACCATCTTTTCAAAACTGTAAATTTGACGATTCTGAACCCACGGATGGCACGGACATCATCTACGACAGTAATTTTAAAACCGATTATGTCAATTGTGACATCACTGATGATGTCATAATTGATTTTGACCATCTTTTCAAAACTGTGAAATTGATGCTTCTGAACTCACGAATGGCACGGACATCATCTACGACAGTAATTTTAAAACCGATAATGTCAATTGTGACATCACTGATGATGTCATAATTGATTTTAACCATCTTTTCAAAACTGTAAAATTGACGCTTCTGAACTCACGGATGGCACGGACATCATCTACGACAGTAATTTTAAAACCGATAATGTCAATTGTGACATCACTGATGATGTCATAATTGATTTTAACCATCTTTTCAAAACTGTAAATTTGACGATTCTGAACTCACGGATGGCACGGACATCATCTACGACAGTAATTTTAAAACCGATTATGTCAATTGTGACATCACTGATGATGTCATAATTGATTTTGACCATCTTTTCAAAACTGTAAAATTGACGCTTCTGAACTCACGGATGGCACGGACATCATCTATGACAGTAATTTTAAAACCGATAATGTCAATTGTGAAATCACTGATGATGTCATAATTGATTTTAACCATCTTTTCAAAACTGTAAATTTGACGATTCTGAACTCACGGATGGCACGGACATCATCTACGACAGTAATTTTAAAACCGATTATGTCAATTGTGACATCACTGATGATGTCATAATTGATTTTGACCATCTTTTCAAAACTGTAAATTTGACGATTCTGAACTCACGGATGGCACAGACATCATCTACGACAGTAATTTTAAAACCGATTATGTCAATTGTGACATCACTGATGATGTCATAATTGATTTTGACCATCTTTTCAAATCTGTAAATTTGACGATTCTGAACTCACGGATGGCACGGACATCATCTACGACAGTAATTTTAAAACCGATTATGGCAATTGTGACATCACTGATGATGTCATAATTGATTTCGACCATCTTTTCAAAACTGTAAAATTGATGCTTCTGAACTCACGAATGGCACGGACATCATATATGACAGTAATTTTAAAACCGATAATGTCAATTGTGACATCACTGATGATGTCATAATTGATTTTAACCATCTTTTCAAAACTGTAAAATTGACGCTTCTGAACTCACGGATGGCACGGACATCATCTACGACAGTAATTTTAAAACCGATTATGTCAATTGTGACATCACTGATGATGTCATAATTGATTTTGACCATCTTTTCAAAACTGTAAAATTGACGCTTCTGAGCTCACGGATGGCACAGACATCATCTACGACAGTAATTTTAAAACCGATTATGTCAATTGTGACATCACTGATGATGTAATAATTGATTTCGACATCTTTTCAAAACTGTGAAATTGATGCTTCTGAACTCACGAATGGCACAGACATCATCTACGACAGTAATTTTAAAACCGATAATGTCAATTGTGACATCACTGATGATGTCATAATTGATTTTAACCATCTTTTCAAAACTGTAAAATTGACGCTTCTGAACTCACGGATGGCACGGACAGCATCTACGACAGTAATTTTAAAACCGATTATGTCAATTGTGACATCACTGATGATGTCATAATTGATTTTGACCATCTTTTCAAAACTGTAAAATTGACGCTTCTGAACTCACGGATGGCACAGACATCATCTACGACAGTAATTTTAAAACCGATTTTGTCAATTGTGACATCACTGATGATGTCATAATTGATTTTGACCATCTTTTCAAAACTGTAAAATTGACGCTTCTGAACTCACGGATGGCACAGACATCATCTACGACAGTAATTTTAAAACCGATTTTGTCAATTGTGACATCACTGATGATGTCATAATTGATTTTGACCATCTTTTCAAAACTGTGAAATTGATGCTTCTGAACTCACGAATGGCACGGACATCATCTACGACAGTAATTTTAAAACCGATTTTGTCAATTGTGACATCACTGATGATGTCATAATTGATTTTGACCATCTTTTCAAAACTTTAAAATTGACGATTCTGAACTCACGGATGGCACGGACATCATCTATGACAGTAATTTTAAAACCGATAATGTCAATTGTGACATCACTGATGATGTCATAATTGATTTTAACCATCTTTTCAAAACTGTAAATTTGACGATTCTGAACTCACGGATGGCACGGACATCATCTACGACAGTAATTTTAAAACCGATTATGTCAATTGTGACATCACTGATGATGTCATAATTGATTTTGACCACCTTTTCAAAACTGTAAAATTGACGCTTCTGAACTCACGGATGGCACGGACATCATCTACGACAGTAATTTTAAAACCGATAATGTCAATTGTGACATCACTGATGATGTCATAATTGATTTTAACCATCTTTTCAAAACTGTAAATTTGACGATTCTGAACTCACGGATGGCACGGACATCATCTACGACAGTAATTTTAAAACCGATTATGTCAATTGTGACATCACTGATGATGTCATAATTGATTTTGACCATCTTTTCAAAACTGTAAATTTGACGATTCTGAACTCACGGATGGCACAGACATCATCTACGACAGTAATTTTAAAACCGATTATGTCAATTGTGACATCACTGATGATGTCATAATTGATTTTGACCATCTTTTCAAATCTGTAAATTTGACGATTCTGAACTCACGGATGGCACGGACATCATCTACGACAGTAATTTTAAAACAGATTATGGCAATTGTGACATCACTGATGATGTCATAATTGATTTCGACCATCTTTTCAAAACTGTAAAATTGATGCTTCTGAACTCACGAATGGCACGGACATCATATATGACAGTAATTTTAAAACCGATAATGTCAATTGTGACATCACTGATGATGTCATAATTGATTTTAACCATCTTTTCAAAACTGTAAAATTGACGCTTCTGAACTCACGGATGGCACGGACATCATCTACGACAGTAATTTTAAAACCGATAATGTCAATTGTGACATCACTGATGATGTCATAATTGATTTTAACCATCTTTTCAAAACTGTAAATTTGACGATTCTGAACTCACGGATGGCACGGACATCATCTACGACAGTAATTTTAAAACCGATTATGTCAATTGTGACATCACTGATGATGTCATAATTGATTTTGACCATCTTTTCAAAACTGTAAAATTGACGCTTCTGAACTCACGGATGGCACGGACATCATCTACGACAGTAATTTTAAAACCGATAATGTCAATTGTGACATCACTGATGATGTCATAATTGATTTTAACCATCTTTTCAAAACTGTAAATTTGACGATTCTGAACTCACGGATGGCACGGACATCATCTACGACAGTAATTTTAAAACCGATTATGTCAATTGTGACATCACTGATGATGTCATAATTGATTTTAACCATCTTTTAAAAACTGTAAAATTGACGCTTCTGAACTCACGGATGGCACGGACAGCATCTACGACAGTAATTTTAAAACCGATTATGTCAATTGTGACATCACTGATGATGTCATAATTGATTTTGACCATCTTTTCAAAACTGTAAAATTGATGCTTCTGAACTCACGGATGGCACAGACATCATCTACGACAGTAATTTTAAAACCGATTATGTCAATTGTGACATCACAGATGATGTAATAATTGATTTCGACATCTTTTCAAAACTGTGAAATTGATGCTTCTGAACTCACGGATGGCACAGACATCATCTACGACAGTAATTTTAAAACCGAGAATGTCAATTGTGACATCACTGATGATGTCATAATTGATTTTAACCATCTTTTCAAAACTGAAAAATTGACGCTTCTGAACTCACGGATGGCACGGACATCATCTACGACAGTAATTTTAAAACCGATAATGTCAATTGTGACATCAATGATGATGTCATAATTGATTTTAACCATCTTTTCAAAACTGTAAATTTGACGATTCTGAACTCACGGACGGCACGGACATCATCTACGACAGTAATTTTAAAACCGATTATGTCAATTGTGACATCACTGATGATGTCATAATTGATTTTGACCAACTTTTCAAAACTGTAAAATTGACGCTTCTGAACTCACGGATGGCACAGACATCATCTACGACAGTAATTTTAAAACCGATTTTGTCAATTGTGACATCACTGATGATGTCATAATTGATTTTGACCATCTTTTCAAAACTGTAAAATTGACGATTCTGAACTCACGGATGGCACAGACATCATCTACGACAGTAATTTTAAAACCGATTTTGTCAATTGTGACATCACTGATGATGTCATAATTGATTTTGACCATCTTTTCAAAACTGTGAAATTGATGCTTCTGAACTCACGAATGGCACGGACATCATCTACGACAGTAATTTTAAAACCGATAATGTCAATTGTGACATCACTGATGATGTCATAATTGATTTTAACCATCTTTTCAAAACTGTAAAATTGACGCTTCTGAACTCACGGATGGCACGGACATCATCTACGACAGTAATTTTAAAACCGATAATGTCAATTGTGACATCACTGATGATGTCATAATTGATTTTAACCATCTTTTCAAAACTGTAAATTTGACGATTCTGAACCCACGGATGGCACGGACATCATCTACGACAGTAATTTTAAAACCGATTATGTCAATTGTGACATCACTGATGATGTCATAATTGATTTTGACCATCTTTTTAAAACTGTGAAATTGATGCTTCTGAACTCACGAATGGCACGGACATCATCTACGATAGTAATTTTAAAACCGATAATGTCAATTGTGACATCACTGATGATGTCATAATTGATTTTAACCATCTTTTCAAAACTGTAAAATTGACGCTTCTGAACTCACGGATGGCACGGACATCATCTACGACAGTAATTTTAAAACCGATAATGTCAATTGTGACATCACTGATGATGTCATAATTGATTTTAACCATCTTTTCAAAACTGTAAATTTGACGATTCTGAACTCACGGATGGCACGGACATCATCTACGACAGTAATTTTAAAACCGATTATGTCAATTGTGACATCACTGATGATGTCATAATTGATTTTGACCATCTTTTCAAAACTGTAAAATTGACGCTTCTGAACTCACGGATGGCACGGACATCATCTATGACAGTAATTTTAAAACCGATAATGTCAATTGTGAAATCACTGATGATGTCATAATTGATTTTAACCATCTTTTCAAAACTGTAAATTTGACGATTCTGAACTCACGGATGGCACGGACATCATCTACGACAGTAATTTTAAAACCGATTATGTCAATTGTGACATCACTGATGATGTCATAATTGATTTTAACCATATTTTCAAAACTGTAAATTTGACGATTCTGAACTCACGGATGGCACGGACATCATCTACGACAGTAATTTTAAAACCGATTATGTCAATTGTGACATCACTGATGATGTCATAATTGATTTTGACAATCTTTTCAAATCTGTAAATTTGACGATTCTGAACTCACGGATGGCACGGACATCATCTACGACAGTAATTTTAAAACAGATTATGGCAATTGTGACATCACTGATGATGTCATAATTGATTTCGACCATCTTTTCAAAACTGTAAAATTGATGCTTCTGAACTCACGAATGGCACGGACATCATATATGACAGTAATTTTAAAACCGATAATGTCAATTGTGACATCACTGATGATGTCATAATTGATTTTAACCATCTTTTCAAAACTGTAAAATTGACGCTTCTGAACTCACGGATGGCACGGACATCATCTACGACAGTAATTTTAAAACCGATTATGTCAATTGTGACATCACTGATGATGTCATAATTGATTTTGACCATCTTTTCAAAACTGTAAAATTGACGCTTCTGAACTCACGGATGGCACAGACATCATCTACGACAGTAATTTTAAAACCGATTATGTCAATTGTGACATCACTGATGATGTCATAATTGATTTTGACCATCTTTTCAAAACTGTGAAATTGATGCTTCTGAACTCACGAATGGCACGGACATCATCTACGACAGTAATTTTAAAACCGATAATGTCAATTGTGACATCACTGATGATGTCATAATTGATTTTAACCATCTTTTCAAAACTGTAAAATTGACGCTTCTGAACTCACGGATGGCACGGACATCATCTACGACAGTAATTTTAAAACCGATTATGTCAATTGTGACATCACTGATGATGTCATAATTGATTTTGACCATCTTTTCAAAACTGTAAAATTGACGCTTCTGAACTCACGGATGGCACGGACATCATCTACGACAGTAATTTTAAAACCGATAATGTCAATTGTGACATCACTGATGATGTCATAATTGATTTTAACCATCTTTTCAAAACTGTAAATTTGATGATTCTGAACTCACGGATGGCACGGACATCATCTACGACAGTAATTTTAAAACCGATTATGTCAATTGTGACATCACTGATGATGTCATAATTGATTTTGACAATCTTTTCAAAACTGTAAAATTGACGCTTCTGAACTCACGGATAGCAGAGACATCATCTACGACAGTAATTTTAAAACCGATTTTGTCAATTGTGACATCACTGATGATGTCATAATTGATTTTGACCATCTTTTCAAAACTGTGAAATTGATGCTTCTGAACTCACGAATGGCATGGACATCATCTACGACAGTAATTTTAAAACCGATAATGTCAATTGTGACATCACTGATGATGTCATAATTGATTTTAACCATCTTTTCAAAACTGTAAAATTGACGCTTCTGAACTCACGGATGGCACGGACATCATCTACGACAGTAATTTTAAAACCGATAATGTCAATTGTGACATCACTGATGATGTCATAATTGATTTTAACCATCTTTTCAAAACTGTAAATTTGACGATTCTGAACTCACGGATGGCACGGACATCATCTACGACAGTAATTTTAAAACCGATTATGTCAATTGTGACATCACTGATGATGTCATAATTGATTTTGACCATCTTTTCAAAACTGTAAAATTGACGCTTCTGAACTCACGGATGGCACGGACATCATCTACGACAGTAATTTTAAAACCGATAATGTCAATTGTGACATCACTGATGATGTCATAATTGATTTTAACCATCTTTTCAAAACTGTAAATTTGACGATTCTGAACTCACGGATGGCACGGACATCATCTACGACAGTAATTTTAAAACCGATTATGTCAATTGTGACATCACTGATGATGTCATAATTGATTTTAACCATCTTTTAAAAACTGTAAAATTGACGCTTCTGAACTCACGGATGGCACGGACAGCATCTACGACAGTAATTTTAAAACCGATTATGTCAATTGTGACATCACTGATGATGTCATAATTGATTTTGACCATCTTTTCAAAACTGTAAAATTGATGCTTCTGAACTCACGGATGGCACAGACATCATCTACGACAGTAATTTTAAAACCGATTATGTCAATTGTGACATCACAGATGATGTAATAATTGATTTCGACATCTTTTCAAAACTATGAAATTGATGCTTCTGAACTCACTGATGGCACAGACATCATCTACGACAGTAATTTTAAAACCGAGAATGTCAATTGTGACATCACTGATGATGTCATAATTGATTTTAACCATCTTTTCAAAACTGAAAAATTGACGCTTCTGAACTCACGGAT